>NC_058044.1:32889367-33573784 GCF_020085105.1 Siniperca chuatsi | reverse complement strand
TATGTAATGTTGACTGGAGGACTTTTCACAGCATCTGGTCTGTCAGACCTTTATAAGAAGAGATATTCAGCTGCACAAATACAAACCCAAACAAGCCAACAGTGTGGTTATACATAGTATATCAATTGTACAGAAGATGTCCAGCAGTAGGGTATTCTGGTGAAATGTGCCTGCCTAGCTGGTCAATAGTGTCATCTGACATGACAGTCATAGTGAACATATAAATTCTAAAGACAACTCATCACCAGATATAGTTACACTCAAACAATTACATGGCTAAGAGACCTCAACCAGCTACAGCTAATGATGTAACAAGCTAACAAGCCAACAACACGGCACTTTTATTTGCCCAGTATATATATGTACTGCTACTACTACATATTGCTACACTGAATAATTAACTAATACATAATGATGCAAATAATTCATAAATTATAATTATTAAATAATTTAATTAATTTGTCAGTGTGTGTGTCTGAGATGAAAGCGAGAGAGAGAGAGAACCAAGAGAGAAGAGGCAACAAAACATGAGCTCCTACTTCAGCAATAATTTAATTGCTCTTAGATCATGTTTAGAGGAAAGATTTATATTAAATTAAACTTAAAGAATTTGGGAACTAAGTCTGCAAGTTTCAAGTAAATGTGGGAAACCAGTAAACTAAAATCAGTAAACAAAACTGCGGGAGAAGCTAGTTAGCTAGCAAGCTAACTGTTAACAGCACCAACTGTCAACTGTCAGCTACCAACTGCCATGGATTCTCAGACCTAGACCAGGACAAAACTACTCAAAAGGACAGCAAAAGGAGGAGGAAATCAACAACTAATATAAGAAAAGGAAAGAAACAAGAATAAGGATTACCTACAGAACACTTCTGAGGGGTAGGCACATTATAATTTAAAGAAAAACTGTACTTCTAGAAAAAACATAGCTAAACAGCTTAGCTCTGTATATAAAGAAAGTGGAGAACACAGCAAGATTTTCAGTTGGAAAAATGGACCAAAAACAACTATAACCAGATGGATGGAGTTTAGATAGTCTGGTGATCCACTACCCAGAGGACATGACCAGTGACGCAGGGAGAAAAAAATACAGAAACAAGCTGAGACACTCAGAGACACTCAGAGCAGACTTTAAAAAGGAAAGGTGACAGAGTAGTAATAACAGATCTGCTGTTCTTCACGTAGCACCCAAAAGCTTAGCATTCAACTCTCAACAAATCCATCCGACAGCTATATACAGATACTGTACCAAAATTCAACATCAATTTATACAACACAGGCACAATGATGGTTTAAGGGTCAGAGACAAAACTGGAAGAGTTTGAAAGAGACTTCAGCAGACTGAAAACTCTCACTGATTGGAAAAAGGCATCTGTGCCTTTAGCAACAGCACATACAGCTCCTTCAGACTCAAACACCCAACCTTCAGCTACCAATTACAATTCCATCAGATTCAGCCACCCAGGCTTCAGCTCCCAGCACTACTGCTCCAACTTCACAGCCTCCAGCACTCCTCCACTAGCCCGCTTCAATAGCCCTGGCCCCTCACAGTTCCAGGACACCAGTGTCAGTGCAGCACATTCAGGAGTGTCTGTCCCTCCTAGAAGTGGAGATAATAGAATTCAAAGAGAACAAGCTGTCGGAGTCTGACACAATTCAGCAGCTAAAAGATTAAATTAAACTAAAGAAACCAATACTGCTGTTGGCCAGTTGAAAGAAAATATTAATGTGCTTCATAGGACAAATGAAACTCTCTGACATGAACTATGTCAAATGAGAAAGGAGATGGAGCAGAGAGACACACTTCCTGTCAATCTGGAGGAGAAGCTGCTTAGGATGGAAGCAACAGAGCAGCACCTTCAAAGTCAGAATAGAGACGCAGGCTCACTGCCCCCAGCAGCCAGGCAGAATCACAGCCCAATCTCCCCAGTCCTCCACAGACTGGCCCCAGCAGCCAGGAAGCTCCACAGCCCTGTCTCCCCAGCTCCACAGCCCTGGCCCCAGCAGCCTGGAAGCTCCACAGCCCAGTCTCCCCAGCTCCACAGCCCTGGCCCCAGCAGCCAGGAAGCTCCACAGCCCTGTCTCCCCAGCTCCACAGCCCTGGCCCCAGCAGCCTGGAAGCTCCACAGCCCAGTCTCCCCAGTCCTCCACAGACTGCTATACATATACTGTGACCCTGACAACATCATCATCCACACTGGAACAAATGACCTGCACAAGGGAGAGATGGTGGCAGAGGCCATCATTAAGGTGGCTCAGACAGCACACAGGGGGTTTCCTAGGGCTAACATCACCATCTCCACACAGCTGCCACTGACTGACTTCCTTCCTTACACAGTGATCACCTCAGAGTGTGCAGCACTAAACAAGGTCAACATTGCCCATCACCCCACTCTCACATATGAGCACCTGTATGACCACGTCCACCTGGATCAGGACAATGTCTGGATGTATGCAGAGGACCTGAGATGGACAACAGCCGACAGAGAGCCTCCAGTCCCACACCCCACCACAGGACCACCACAGCCTAGCCATGGACAGCAACACACAACACACTGGCCAAGGGAGACGAGACTGCCATTTGCCAGCGGAGCCCAGCTTAGGAGAGCCAAGTCTACCAGAATCCAGCCTGCCAGAGCCCATCTGACCAAAGCCCAGCCAACAGGAGGGCTGCCGACCAGAGTTCAGCCAACCGGAGAACCAACTGACAGAGCAGGCCACCCCCTGAGATTCAGCCTACCTATGCACAGGTAGTGGCCAACCACTCAGACATCGGAGAGGTGAAGCAACTGCTACAACTCATCTTTAAGATTCTTGGATAGAAACAAAAACACAGGCTGTTGCCTGCTCCTTAGTTCCTGAGTGTATTCTGTACTTTCTGTATTTAATCATTTGAACATACTGTTTTACTTGCCATTATGTATGATCTACATTTGTAATTAATTATTAATGAAATCTCTGTCTATAAGTTCATGGAACATTCAGGGTCTGTGCTCTTCGGCTTTTGGACTGAAGAGCACAGACCCAGAATTCATCTCTAGCATTAAAAGTCAAGATATTGTTATATTATTAGAAACATGGTGTTGAGACGACACAGACACCCATTGTACCTCAAACTATAGAGAGATAATACTACCGTCACTCAAACAGAAATACATACGTCACAGAAGAGATTCAGGTGGGGTTATTGTGTGGTATAAGGAGGACTTATCTAAAAATAATTTAAAAAGCAACAACACACATCTGGCTTAACTTAAACAAAAATATTGCCAAATGTGATAATGATCTGTACATATGTGCGGCATACACACTCCCTCCCCCAAATTTTAGTGATGCAGAAACTGTTGTACATCTTCAGGCAGGGGTCTTCTGTCTGTTCCTGAGTCCAGGATGAAAACTAAGGGGGGACAGAGCTTTTGCCACCAGGGCCCCGAGGCTCTGGAACAACCTGCCCAAAGAAATTAGGTTTTCTGAGTCTGAGTCTTCTTTTAAGTCTCTTCTCAAAACGCATTTTTATCGGAAAGCATATCCTGAACTTACCTGAGCTATCTGTTTATTATTTTTATGTATTTTATTTATTTTATATTTTATCATTCACTGTGGTATTTTATTTCTATTTGTGAAGCACATTGTACTTTGTTTTGATAAGTGCTCTATAAACGACATCTGCAATTACAGCTGGATGCGTTTGGTTTTATTCTGTGTCAAGGCACAAATGTTTGACTTTTCCATTTAATACAGTAGGTTGCCTGATCTAAACCGGATTGCACCTGGTTGGCATTCCCTGAAGGACTTTGTACGGTGTGAAGCCATGAAGCGCCACACAGCACGGCTACAATCAATATGTTTTGGACCACCAAACTCCCCAGACAGGCCTGCAACAAACAAAGCCCCGTTGTAATGGAGGGCTAACATGAAATGATAAAATTTAAGCTCCAGTATCAGATTGTCAAACCAGTAGACATTAGTTCATTCATCAGTTCATTAAATCTGCAGCATCTGAAGGTAACAGGACTGATATTGTAAAGGAGTGACTGTGGTCAGGGAGGGGAGCTGGGCAGACACTGATTAGAATAAGCAGCTGCACCTGTGCCTGATTAGGACCGGGGAAGACGGACTACAAAGTGTTGAAAGGGAGAAAGTTGAGTGTGGACACGTTGTTCTGAGGAGAGGCCTCTTGGTGCGGACAGTAGTGATGCGCGGATTGGCTCTGATGTGATCCATAGCCGCATAAATCATTTACATGGATGGCTTTTTGCCTTATAAATTATGTTGAGCAGCACCAACTTTCCAAGTGATTTCTTTATTGTGTGTTCTATTGATGTATGAGTGTTTTCTTTAATGATTTACTTTGATTTACTACTAATGATTAGAGAGGCTGCTTTCAGTAATTTTAAATGTTTCCATGCGTGCAGCAAACATCGTGGGACATTTAAGCAGCAAAACTAAAAACTGTAGCTCTAAACTTGACAGAGGAAACAGAATTAAACTGTTAGCTTCTGAAATACATTTTTTAGACAGATTTGATGGAGCTCAGGATTTATTAGGAGGACGGCTGCTTTACTCCAAACATTTTCACTGTATGAACCTGGACTGTGTGTGTGACCTTTTGGATGTGTAGAAGAACACAGAACATTAATTAACTTATTAATTTACTTATACCAAACATACTTATCATCAACTGGTAAATCCACGTTGTACTTTACACTTATTTGAATTTTATACTTATACCCGCTTGGTACTTAATTTATCTGACCTGTATTATAGTGTATTATATTTTTTGCTTAGTACTTCTATTCCTGTGTGCACTGATGTGATAGTGAGCTGCTGTAACAAAAGAGTTTCCCCTCTGGGATCAATAAAGTATTTCTGATTCTGAACATTAGATCCTGAGCGAGCCTGTCAGCGTGTCGGGAGATTTAAATAATCAAAGACGTTATGCTGCTGTGCCTCATGCGTAAATGCACACAGCATCTCTCTTAATCGGGAAATGTATCACCCTATTTCACCCACCCACTATTAATCAGAATGTGCATTTTTATGACCCAGCCCACCAGATCCGCTGATTATCTGTGCATCACTAGCGGACAGCCAAGCTTAGGGCTGCTGGTGGTGAAGGTAGTTGGGCTGTAGGGCGAGGTTCCTGAGTTAGGCAAGGTTAGATTTGTTACTCAGGCTATTATTACTTCTGACTTTTTGTTTGCCATGTCTGTCTTTTGCTTCAACATCATCAAGCGATATAAGCGAATAAGTGTCTTGAATCTATCTATCATTTCTATTGTCTGCCTTGATTAGTTGTGTGAATAACATT
The DNA here is from genome assembly GCF_020085105.1 of Siniperca chuatsi. Taxonomy (NCBI): domain Eukaryota; kingdom Metazoa; phylum Chordata; class Actinopteri; order Centrarchiformes; family Sinipercidae; genus Siniperca; species Siniperca chuatsi. Next base: position 33,568,473 of record NC_058044.1, on the reverse strand, counting down.
CAGTTATCTTTAAACATGCTATATAATGTTTATCAAACATGACAAACAATGACCAAAGTTCGAATGATGTAAGTAATGACACTTCAAATCAAAGTTTGATAGAAATCAAATTGTTTTATCAGCACATACTTTATTTGATTGACTTTGAGTGAATTTGACACCTCACAAATTTTTACGTATTTAATAACTTTTTTTAGTAGCCTAAGACTGAAAAACCTATGCTTAAAAACACATTGAAAAAGAACACAGAAGAGTTCACCCTGGTAAGTAATATTGAGAGATTAATCAAGGAAACCTTAAAAATTGCTACTACTACTGAATCTAATAAAACATTGATGACTAAACGTTCAAAAACTATAGACTTCAGATCATTTATCATCAATAATGAACCTAACAAAGATTATTATTATTGATTTTTAGTGATGTCTGATAGATAAGTCTAAACTGTGTTGACAGGGTTAAAATATCATACCAGAAATGTCCATTATGAAATCAAGACTGTGTAACATGTTAGTAATTATTTCACCCCTCTTTCACTGCAGAGACAACGGGTATCACAACTGCATCTGAAACTTTAAACTTGATACAGCAAATTTAAACATTACATTTAGGTCTGACACTGTCCCATAGTGAAGGAGATGTGGAAATCACTTAATCACAAGTTTGCATATATAACGTATTCACTCAGCTGAGAATCTATATCGCTCAGAGAGAATATCGTCAGCAAAATAATTAACTTAATAAGAACTTTATGGCACAATTAAGTCAATGTATGTCAGTAATGTGGAATAAAAATTGGCAACAGAACTACAGAGCTCTTCACTCAAGGGAGAGGCGTCTTTCAGGACAGCTTGTCTCTGACTCTATTTTACATCTACATTTATGACCTAGCAGTACGGTTGGAGCAATCTGGAACCCCTAGCCTAACACTTAATAAGTTAAATTTCTGCTCTATGTGGATGACCTGGTGCTGCTGTCACCCACAGAACTGGGCAACAAATTCAAAATAATGATCTTCCAAAAGAAGCCTAGATCTCAGGAAACCAAATATCAATTCAAATTAGAGTGGGTCCACAATTTCGTCTGGTAGACGAGGTTGCTGGGAGTAGGCATAGGTGGCCGAAGGCCATGCCTGGCTTCAGTGATGTTGCTATAGGCCTACACCCTATATTATGATTACCTGGGGCTCAAAATCAGTGCTTCAGGTAACTCTGGTCTTTGGTCAGTGAATGCACAGAAACGAAAAGCATGTAGAGCATTTTATGCAATTAGAAGAAAATTTTACAAAATAGACATACCAATTAGAATTTGGACTAAAATATTTGACAGTGTAATCCAACCAATCGCCCTCTATGGTAGTGAAGTTTGGGGTCCACTTAGTCATCAGGACTATACTAGATGGGAAAAGCATCCCATAGAGACCCTGTGCACCAATGCATGCAGGGTAGAATTAGGCCGTAACCCATTGATTATTAACATTAAAAAAACACATTTTGGTTACATCTCAAATTGAACCCCAAAGACACACTGAGATTTTAGGCACTACAAACCCAAGAACTGAACCCCAAAAAGAGTCCCTTCTGTCATTTTTTTTCAATTACTGGTGTGATTATTGTCCAAATATTTGATCAATTTGCCAATAAAACCATTGAATTTAACTGAATTGCATTGAGCTCTCTCTCAATGCAATTTGGAGAGAGAGAGAGAGAGAGAGAGAGAGAGAGAGAGAGAGAGAGAGAGAGAGAGAGTGGTAAGCTCAGAGGAATTTCTTTGATCTGATAATGTTAGTGGAGATGAATAGATTATGACACACACCCATGTCTTTGCTGACACACGCATTCATTCACACATATCCACACAGTACCTATATGTGAGTTAAGTTATAAATGCACCTGAGATTGAAATGAAAAAGAGATGTATAAGCAGAAATATGGAAAGAACAGAGGATGAAAGAGGAGAGACAATGTGAGGTGAGAGGAGGAGGAAGATGAGTGATGATGAGATGAAAAGAGGAAGAGAGGGATGTACTCGTTCTTCAAAGTGAGACATCAAAAAGGAACCTCCTGTGGTGAGCTGAATTATTAATACTCTGCTCATCTTGGAAACCAACCAGCATTACTAGCTAACTAACTAGCTAACTAACTAACTAACTATCAATCTATAGTCTACTTTTTATATGGATGCATAGCAAACTAGGGATACACCCTACAGTGCAGTATAGAGAGGAATACCAGTAAAAGAGAATCTCAACCAAAAACAGTGCTTTCATTAAGATGCTACAAATACACTGAGAACTGAGTTGGGTTACACTTTACTTGGACAGATAGTTTATAGAGTATTTGTAACATTTCAACAGCTTATTAGTTGAGATTCAACAATTCAGCTGTTTCACAAATAAAAGGTAGACAATTGACATGTTATACTCTATAACCTGTAGGCGGACTATCCAAGTAAGGTATTATGATGAGTTGACACCTTCTGTGCTTCAATTTAGTATTCAGAAACCAATTGTGTAGTCCAGTACCCAGGGGGTATAATGGTTAATGTTTTAAAATGTTTTAAAATTCATAATAAAATCCAAAATTAACATAACCAACAACACACTACAACCTCCCAAGCTAAGTGATCATGAAAACTCTCTCAAAATTTTATAAACTTACAGTGGGTACGGAAAGTATTCAGACCCCAATTTTTCACTCTTTGTTTTATTGCAGCCATTTGCTAAAATCAAAAAAGTTCATTTTATTTCTCATTAATGTACACTCAGCACCCCATCTTGACAGAAAAAAACAGAAATGTAGAAATTTTTCCAAATTTATTAAAAAAGAAAAACTGAAATATCATATGGTCATAAGTATTAGGACCCTTTGCTCAGTATTGAGTAGAAGCACCCTTTTGAGCTAGTGCAGCCATGAGTCTTCTTGGGAATGATGCAACAAGTTTTTCCACATCTGGATTTGGGGATCCTCTGCCATTCTTCCTTGCAGATCCTTTCCAGTTCCGTCAGATTGGATGGTGAATGTTGGTGAACAGCCATTTTCAGGTCTCTCCAGAGATGCTCAATTGGGTTTAGGTCAGGGCTCTGGCTGGGCCAGTCAAGAATGGTCACAGAGTTGTTCCGAAGCCACTCCTTGTTATTTTAGCTGTGTGCTTAGGGTCACTGTCTTGTTGGAAGGTGAACCTTCAGCCCAATCTGAGGTCCTGAGCACTCTGGAAGAGGCTTTCTTCTCTGTACTTGGCCGCATTCATCTTTCCTTCAATTGCTACCAGTCTTCCTGTCCCTGCAGCTGAAAAACACCCCCATAGCATGATGCTGTCACCACCATGTGTCACTGTTGTGATTGTATTGGGCAGGTGATGAGCAGTGCCTGGTTTTCTCCACACATACCGCTTAGAATTAACGCCAAAAAGTTTAATCTTGGTCTCATCAGACCAGAGGATCTTATTTCTCATAGTCTGGGAGTCCTTCATGTGTTTTTTGGCAGACTCTATACAGGCTTTCATATGTCTCGCACTGAGGAGAGGCTTCCGTCGGGCCACTCTGCCATAAAGCCCCGACTGGTGGAGGACTGCAGTGATAGTTGACTTTCTGGAACTTTCTCCCATCTCCCTACTGCATCTCTGGAGCTCAGCCACAGTGATCTGTGGGGGTTTCTTCACAGGTTCTTCTTTACCTCTCTCACCAAGGCTCTTCTCCCACGATTGCTCAGTTTGGCTGGACGGCCAGGTCTAGGAAGAGTTCTGGTCGTCCCAAACTTCTTCCATTTAAGGATTATGGAGGCCTCTGTGCTCTTAGGAACCTTGTGCTGCAGAAATTCTGTTGTAATCTTGGCCAGGTCCGTGCCTTGCCACAATTCTGTCTCTGAGCTCCTTGGGCAGTTCCTTCGACCTCATGATTCTCATTTACTCTGACATGCACTGTGAGCTGTAAGGTCTGATATAGACAGGTGTGTGCCTTTCCTAATCAAGTCCAATCAGTTTAATTAAACACAGCTGGACTCCAATGAAGGAGAACCATCTCAAGGAGGATCAGAAGAAATGGACAGTATGTGAGTTAAATATGAGTGTCACAGCAAAGGGTCTGAATACTTATGACCATGTGATATTTCAGTTTTTCTTTTTTAATAACTTTGCAAAAATTTCTACATTTCAGTGGCTGCAATGAAACAAAGAGTGAACAATTTAAAGGGGTCTGAATACTTTCCATATCCACTGTATATCCATCTCAGAACACATTTCTGTAGAGAGATTAACAGCTCACAGAAAAAATACATCAGTCTTTAATGACACCTGGAATACATTTTTAATCTAAACTCAAAATATAATTCATCCAAAAAACAATGACTACATGACCACAGGTCCCAGCCATGATAACCACCTTCTAAATATCACAATACACCCAACCATGTGTACAGGCATATTTATTTTTTATTTTATTTTCTCCTTGTAGGCACGATACATCAATATTTATTTATTAGTATTATCACATTTGCTTGACTGCTTGTCTTGAAATTTTCTCCTGTCTGTCTTTCTATTCTATTTTTATTCAATTAACATAACTCATAAGCAATACATGTACCCATATATCCATTATTTTCATTATTATTATCATTAATGCCGTTGTTGTTGATGACACTTTTATTATTGTTGTTATTATTGATGGATTTATTTATTTTCATCAATATAAGTTTCTTTTTTAAAGGTCCACTATGTAACATTTAGGAGGAGCTATTGGCTGAAATGGAATATAATATTCATAAGTGTATTTTAATTATTGTATATTTGCCTGAAAAAAAGAATCATTGTGCTTTCATTACCTTAGAATAAGCCGTTTTTATTTAAAGAGGGAGCAGGTCCCCTTCCATGGAGGTCGCTGTGTTGTACCACCATGTTTCTACAGTAGCCCAAAATGGACAAACAATCACTGGCTCTCGATAGGGCCTTTCAGTTTTCCACAAGTTTCATGGCCACCGTAGTTTCTCCTACACGCTTGGAACTGGAGGATGATCCGAACGGTATTCAAATGGTTGCAAACTGCAATTTCAACAATAGATCCCACTAAATCCTTATGTGGAGATATAACATCACTTCCAGTTTCACTGCAACCTACAGGAAGTTGCACCTTTATAACTATATTCTATTATATTATTTTAATAACTTTAGATCATGAGGGTCAATAGATTCTGTGCAAAATTTTGTGCAGATCGGACTCATGGCGTAGAAGGATTTTGAAAAAGTAGGTTTTGCATATCTAAAAAAAATTATAGGCTCAAATGGGCATGGCCTATATCACGAGATGCAGCTCAATTCAGGGAACGCGGGCATGTAAGGTTTCGAATGTATGTACTATGTGGGAGTTACTGGCCAAAACGCATTTACCTTGATTATAGCGCCACCTGCTGGTGGATGTGTCATTTTTGGTGTCTGAGGTGAGTGCACCAGTCTATACCTCCCATGTACCACTTTTACCAATGGCAATTTCAATAGGGTTCCCATCACTACTTACTGGTCACCACAATGTGTTGCATTCGTGGTCCTAATAAACCAGGAAAAACTAAATAGGGTTCTACCCTATTGAACCCTTATAATAATACACTGACAAACTCAATAGTGGGTTTATTATTGATATTAATAAACTAATAATAATAACAATAATAATAATAATAAACTTTATTTCTATAGCACCTTTCAAAACCAGAGTTACAAGGTGCTTCACAAAGTACAATACCATACAACCAAATCATAGAGAAATAAACAAAATACTTAAAGAACTTCTCACATTCCTCTACAGAGGTGGCACAAACAGTAGCTGGGGCAGAGTTTACTAGACTGTTGACGGTATTGAAGAGAAATCTTGAGTTATGCTTTTTAGAGGCAAATAGATTGGAAAAGTAAGAGAGTCTCTCACTCTTTACCAGTGAATTGAATGAAGATAACTCCCTCATAGGTAATAGATGAACTTGAATTTTAGACTTTTTCCATGTACATTCAGCTCTTCTACATTCTCATTTTAGTTTTCTAATATTTTCACGCCTTGGGTTGAAGGGACAACATGACCTAGCTTTCATAGGAGCTATTTGGTCCAGAGTTCTCAAGCACATTGTATTAAACTGATTAACCATATCATTTACCGATTGTTGCACTGAGTAATACTATTATTATTACTATTTGAAACATGTGTGTACACTTGTTTGCTTACAACAGGGAGTAGCAGAAATGCAGTTTATATTAAATAAAACCATTTTATGATCTGAGAGGACGGCGTTCATGTCTAAACCCAGGGTGACAACTAAATCAAGAGTGGGGCCCCTTTCATGTGTATGAGATGATACTGACTAAGCTGTTTTAGATTCATATAAAGTAATAATATTAATATTATAATAATACAATTCAGATGTGAAACGATTATCAGGATTGTCAACATGAATATTAAAATCACCAACCAATAAAATGTGGTCATAACTACGAACAATAGAAGAAATCTAATCAGAAAATTCCGATAAAAAACTATATTTGGGTTTTGGAGGGTGATAGATAACAATACAGCAAACAGGGATATCAAGATTAATTTTGATGTGAGTGAAGGGTGCAACAGTCTTTGTCGTGGGCATTACACGTGTGATGTAAATAGTCAAATGTATGGAGGAAAGAACAGTGTGCTGCAAATTAGCAGCAAGCATGCGACTAAAAAGATGGTTAAAATAGTTTTTTGTCAGCTCGGACTACTGACAGGCATTGGTGCCAACGTGGACTATTACTTTCATAATTGTCAGGAATGAATCCAGGGGTCCTGGGAGTTTCACAATCTGCTCAAGCGCCAGGGAGGACGGTGCACAACAGATCCCGCAGCTCAGTCCCAAGGGGTGGTTCGGCGTAGAACACCTGGTCATCTGAGGAGGAGAATGGATCTGTTATACCCAGTGCCACAGAGCTGTTTCCCCGTTGGATAACAGTGGGAACAGGAGGTGGGTTAGCCACCAGTGCAGCCGTTGCCGCAGGAGTTGTCCCACCTGGAGCAGTGTCTGATTCCACAAGGGATCGAGCAGGGTGAGTTGTGTCATCAGCCGGTAGCATGGCAAAGTGATTTGAGAGGTTTATGGACGGAGGTGAAGCAGCTCGCGGTCTTCCCGTCTTGCCACGTCTGACTACCACCTCCGACCAGGTAACCTGTGAGCTGGGAGTGGAACAGGAGGAGGGCCAGGAATGTAATGATGGGTCCCAGAGGATGATAGCTGAAATAGCGAGAAGTTCATGACTGAGATTGTTTTGGACAGTATGGCTGCGGTGTCAATAAAATCAGATAGAAGAGTTTTTTCGCAGTTCACCTGAGAGCCATCGGATATCCTCCTTGATGTAAGTAATGTCTCTTTTTGCTTTTAGGCTGTCCTCGCAAGGCATAATAATAAAAAACCAGTTGATGTTCACATAAACCTCAGGGGAGGATTTTCTAGAGTGGAGGTTAGCCATTAGCTCCGCTAGCTCCGTTAGCCATGTTGTGGTGTCCACACGGCATCTGTCAGTGGCTCAAAACTCAAAAACCAAAAATGTGATATCTGGGAACAGTAGGAAAGTGATTTATCAGCTACAGTGGGCTGCGTTGTCGTCTCAGGGATATTTCCATTCATTAAACCCTATGTCTCATCCCGTGCTCTCCGCTCTCAGAATACTGGGTCCTATGTGTCAGAGTTGTGGAGAGTTGTCTTAAATATTAAAACAAAATATTCTGTTACCTAGGTTGGATCCTGGGTCAATTTCACATGGACATATGCCGCAGAAGTCTTAGAATACAATTGATGGGAAAACCAAATTTTATCAAGAAAAATTTGATTTCCCAACTTAGGAGTTGGGACCTTCACAGGGGTCGCAAGGTGGACCGGAGCAGGAAATCAGATAATCAAACTTCTGTTACATAAAATGAAGTTTATTATTTAGACTTTTCTCTGATCTATAAAAATTCTAATGAAATAGTTCAATAAGAAAAAAAAATCACTCTCTGACTGAACATATCAAAACTTAAAGACATGCACCCTGTCACAGAGGGTCACAACTAGATGTTGCTTTGTATTAAGGAGTCATACAACTCGAACACACATATCAAGGCAACCACTGCTGCCTGAACTAGTTAGGGCTGGAGGAGAAGACTGACTCAGATGAAGCTAAGGCTAAATTTGATAACAAATGGCATAGTGTCTGTCAGTTACTTTAGCAGGGTGAGAGAAGTTAACAAAAACTTTATCAGAGGGAGCAGGTGTACTGTTGAGTCTGTTACCTGCAGATTACTTGCTTTTTTGCATTTACTTGAGTCATTAAATATAAGGAAAGAGTTTTTGGATATTATTTTGCTTACTTTATTTAGTGTAATCATTCATAATATTTTTAAACTTCTTAAACTCAACTACGTACACTTAAATTTGGAATTTGTGTAATGACAATGGTCAGAAAAAAACACAAAAATGGAAAGTTGTTTAAAGTTCAAGTAATTTTTATTTGATTTGATGTCCTGGAAAAAAAGCAACACTTTCTCATGTTATCTGGAGCAAAGCACTAAGCTAAAGCACTCTGACAGTGGCTGATCTGCTTTACCAGGCAGCTTACACACTTACACTCCCCCACTCTCTCTCTGTACACACACTGATGTGTGAATACATAGACATGGGCTTCAAAAACTCAAAAGTACACTTGAATGGGAATCACACACACACATACACTGGAAAACATCCTCACAATGCATGCAAAAGGAAGCAGATCAACTCTGTCAACCCTTTGCCCCTGAAACCCCTCAACACACACACACACTCTCTCTTTCATCCAGTCTTATCTGAGTTGTTCAGCAGTGCTCATCGATCACACAACACCAGGTGTGTGTGTCCCTCTGTGTGTGTGTGTGTGTGTGTGTGCAAAGGTGTGGACAAGCCTCTGCACACACATCCGGTGTGTATCTTTTTTGCCCTCATTCTCTTTTCTTCTCTTCTTTCCTCTCATATATTTTTTGTTTTCCTAGTCTTATAAAATCCTGTTTATCTAATTTGGTTTCTGTCTTTGTTTTTATTTTTGTTATTATTTTTGTGCCTCTTTCCCAAAATAAATGTGGAACAATATCCACATTCTGGCAATACATGACATGGATTACTGATTCTTGGTGCAAAATCCACGCTAACTCTTAAGCACTGATCATTTTCATGGTTACACACAAAAAAGTTGAGTTTATTGAGATTTTAAAAGTCACTGTTGCTAAACAGAAAAGTCAGATTCAATGCTTAGTAATGGAAAGAATATTTTAATAATTATTTACCACATTGTCAGACTTTTGTTGTATTTTGTTGTTTATTTTATGCTGTTATGTTATTTCATAAAACGACAAAATATTAATTGTACTATTTCTTTTCATGAAATTCACCTTAAAACAAAAGATCCATGCTGAAGGATAAAAATGACTGTGTAATCCAATTCATTAGTTTATGTTGTTCAATAAGAATCACTAACATGAACAAGGATCAAAGCAAAAATCTAAATTTGTAGTACCATAAAAAACAAAACTCAATGCGTTTCCTCATTACAACTGGCTATATAAGAGGTACTGCTATCTATACCATTTTCTGAATCAAAAGAAATTATGAACGATGTTCTGACTCATCAACAGTCCTCCCCTATAGGGCTATGTAACATCCTCCATGGGAAGTTAATTGGTATATACAAGCTGAAAAGGAATACAGATTTTATTTAACATGACATTTGCAAAAAATTATGGCTTAGCAACATACAGAATTACTGTATAGTCCAAACCACAAGATTTAACATAGACTTTTTACAAGGAAGATAGACATGAATTTGTGTTTACATGTGTGATGCCTATGTACCATACTTAATATCGTTGACTTTTTAAGACAGTGTAGTCACTCATTCGTCCAGGAGTGTTCTATCGTAGAAAAGGTTTCAGTCTTGGAAACTATTAGGTCAGTTTCAGGTGAAAATAGCTATTAACAGATACTCAGGCAGACTCCTTCCTGAGGGCAGGGCTTATGTAACACAGAGTAGCTTAAATTTCTAGTTCCCGTCCCAGTTTTTCACAATTGAGAATGACTTCCAGATGGGAGCCGAAACATCTTGATTCTGAAAACAGTGTCCAGATGACTACGTCTGAAACCTTTTCTATGGTTGACTTTTTAAATTAAATCCAGAAAAACAATGTTTCTTAAAGAACGTTTGGTTACTATATGTAATGTTAACCAAAAAATTCTGAATGGGTGAATGATTCAGTAAATGAATGTTAATCATTAAGAATAGAACAAAATAATATAAGTTCATTTTAAATATAGAACCAGTTACATAGTAACGTATTTTTGATACTTTGGTTCATTTAGGACTCTTATGTAATCGAATATAATCTAATCTAGGAGGGAAATGCTGTACAATAGTTAATCCAATTAAATGTTAATGATCATGAAGTTTTGAAAGGGCTAAGAGCAAACATTCACATTATATACCTGTGAAATAAATTACTAAATCACAGAAAAAGCATGCATAAAAAGTGTCAATATTTTGTTTTGCTCATAGAAAGTGAAATCAGTTTTGTTTCACACACTTTTTCACACACTGGCCAGGGCTTAATTTGTGCCAGATCCAGCCAGAAAATGATCTGGACCCTCAAAGACTGACAACAGCACCTATGTTTTGTGACTATATTAACCAAGTAGTCACAGCTTCCTAAATTTGAGGACCTGTTGGGTTAAAATAGAGTTGAGAAGTCACAACTCTCCTGCTACTAAAGCAAACATCACAACAACAGCATATCTTGGCAAACTAGAAAGTATGTCCATGGGCAAGTACTTTAACATTACCTGACGCACAAATCATAGCTGGAATGGCTGGAATAGTATTGTGTGGCTCGGTTCAAGGCACTTTGTTTGTTTCCCATTCACAGAACCAGGGCTGTGTACCAACACACAGAACGGACAGCGATCTGGCCACGAGGAGACATTTGGTGAATTTGACAAAAAGACGTGTATTGGATTAGAATCGCATACCCCACCTTTAATTGGTTAGGAGGATAATGAGTAGTGTGACTGTGGTTAAGATGGCAATGTCCTGTGGGCATAATACTGTATGTGCGTCAGTGTTGTAGATCCAACAATATACTGCTCGTGTTCTCCACACAGCCACTGATTAAGATTGCTGTCTTAAAGTCTCATAGCACTCCCTTCTGGACCATCTGATTTACAAACATAATCCTGGACATACCTTCCAACTGCCTTACTGCCGTTTTTATCTACAGATTAATATGAAGACTAAACTCAAAGTTGAATATGAGACATTCAGTAAATAGAAAAGTAGCTGGTCTTCCCTATCTAAACATGAAAACGCAGAACAAGAAACAATGAAATCACTGAAGAGTGTCTCACTGCCAGACCATTAGAAGTCAACACTCAATGTACAGGCATGTTATTTCCAACACATTTCTAACACATCGTCCCATCCATATCATTAGTGGAGCTACAAGACAAACTACAAAGAAAATACTGCAGGAATGTTTGATGGTCTCACATACGAACACACACACACACACACACACACACACAGACAAGATTAATCTATGTCCATATCGTGTGTTTTAGTCTCAAAAGGACAAACACACATTGTGTGTTGGAGTACTGTCCCTTCAAGTCACAAAATCACACCCAAAGAGACCAGTATACATATATACAGAAAATAACAAATCACACCTGCATGTTAAATGCACACACACACACACACACACACACACACACACACTGAATCGAGTGACAAGGTGCTGAAAGCCCAAGAGTGCTGCAGGCAGAGAGGGATGAATAGCAATGTGATGGATGGGGTGACAGATAGAGGACAGCAAGGAAGGAGGGAGGAGGAGGAGGAGGGGTTATAAAGTCAAAGTGCCTTTGAGGCTGCAAAACGCATTTTTTAAATATGTATCTATTCTTATATGAACCGGTTTTTGAAAGATGGGCTATCTGAATGGAAATTAATCTCATTCATTCAGATATAGGCGAAATATATAGGTAATTCTGTAAACAGCACTGGAGTTTCAATAATGCATCTTTTACAAACTAGGCAATTATACATTATTATTATTATTATTATTACAAATCTGTATTTCAACAAGGAAAAGTCTGGAAATGCATGCAGCACATTCAGACCAATCAGTTAAACCAGTCCACCACTGCCTGCCACTGCAGGCAGCCCAGGGCAACCACACCCTTAATGGATATTTGCATAAATTATGAAAACAAACAAGTTTTCACTGTAATTTTGTTTCAGTTGGTCTTGTACTTTATATTCTTATTAAGTTTTTTTTTTTAAATATATTTTTTAATTTTGTGGATATCACCCTTAGATAACAAGGATATTTTTTAACCAAAAGTTTGAGTTTTTGTGCTTGTTCTTGTTAACAATAATAAAACTGAAACAAAAGACCTAAACTCTTCAAATCACAGCACAAACAAAGACAGTGGTGGCAGGATGCTGTGGTGACTGTTCCATTTTCAGTGCTGCTTCTTTTAAATTTTTAAAAAATATAATCTGATGTACCCTCCAAGCTGGAATGTATAATATTCTGTTGCATTATCTAAAATGAACAACTATAAATGCTACACATTTCTACTTGGACCATACTAACAATTCTTGAAATTTAGCTTGTTGTCACAGCTTTTTCTTAAATTCATCATTTATTTGGATGGCAGTACTATAATATATTGTTTCTAAATTACAAACTGGCATGCTACAAAATTAAGAAGAATTATTCAACAAGTGAAATCACATTTTTCTGTAGTTCATGATGAGAAAAAGCAGAAGAGAGACTTCTGATTAAAAATTCACCTAAAGAAAGATAGTAAAAACCGTAATAAACAAAGATATGATGACAATACACTACATGACTAAAACAAGCAAGCAAAGAGAGGAGAGATGACAGGAGAAGAGATAAGGAGGAGAGAGATGAAGCTCTGAAATTACTGTGTATGAGGTGAGAGAGAGAAAGGGAGGGAGATGAAAGGCTGGCAAAAATACCACTGGGCAGCTAGAACAAATCCAAGAGGCCAACAAGGACCCCCCCCCCTCTCTCGCTCTCACACACTGTAAACATTTCTAAATTCTTTTCCTCCGCTCAGTCTACCAAAGCCTACATGACAACAATCGCTTTGACAACTGCTGAGATTAACATACTTTTAAACTGCTATTAGCGTTGTCCTCTTATTCTTAGACATATAATTACCCACTTAGTGATGTGGGGAAGAGAGAGAGAGAGAGAGAGAGAGAGAGAGAGAGAGAGAGAGAGAGAGAGAGAGAGAGGAATATGTATTGTATTTTGAGCTTGTTCACATTTCAGTAGAAAATGAAACTCTTAACCTCAGCTATCATATATATAAAAAATGTCAAGAAATGTTGCATGCATTATTATGTTTCATTATCTTGCAGTGTGGACATTATGTGTGTATATGAAGATATAGCTGCAGTATGCAGGATATGTTATGGCACCTACCATTTTGTAGGTCCAGGATGTGATGTTTATCCAGCGTCCATCCTCCCATATTGGAAGCATCCAGCTCGTAGCCCTGTAAAATGGCCGTTCTCTTCTCCCACAGGATGAGGTCCAGGCAGGACTCGTATTCAAACCCCACTGACACTATTAGACACATACACACAGGGTAAGGACAGTCATTCAGCTCTTTCCTTTGGTTTGGTTTGAACATGAGAACAGTCAAATGGGAAAGTTTCTGTGATTCAAACCAAAGCAAACAGACAACAGGTTGAAAACATGGTGAACCACAGAGTTAATCTCCATTTGTCTGCTTTTATAATATCCACTGACTCCCGTTGCTGGTTTACTAAGGGCCTTCATTCTCTGGCCCAACACGCACATACACTTCGACTTTTTTCTTTGCACTGAGAAAGTACTTGTCAGGCCTGTCTGCCTCTCTTCATGAGGTACAACACTGTCACCTCATGGGTGGGACACTTGCTTAATCAACGTACACACACACACACACACACACACACACACACACACACACACACACTGCTGTGAGAGGCAGGAAAAGAAAGAGAAGCAAAGGTGCCACACAGAATGTGGGTTAGAAAATGCTACAACTACATTTTACAGTAATTTGTATTTACTTGGTACAGTAATTATGAAGTGATAGTACAAAAATGTATAACCTTTTAGCTGTGTAACAATGCCACGATAGGTGCATTGGTTACCAATTATTAACTGGGTAATTATGAGGCAATATAAAATATGAAAAATATCCACTAGCAAGTAATGAGCTGATTGAGGGGAATAGAGGTGTGTTCTGGTCTAAAATGGGCTTACGTTAAATCAAATGCTGATACAAGAAGATAATTAATTTCTTTAAACCTGCAATAACTTTTTTTTTTGGCCACCTGGGGGTAGCAGAAATAAGTTGTGAACACAACACTGACATCATCACCGTTTAAGTCTATTTGGCGAACTTGTTAGCCGCTTATTTAGCGTTCCAGCAGTTATGGAACCTCATTATCATCAATTTAGAGTTGTGTTTGTGTCCACCTGATGAATGTAAGTCTAATATTCACTCTCTTTTAGCTCTGTTTTTGCCTCTACCAACTCCTGAGGGAAATATCTGGCTCTTTTGTTGCTGAATGTTCCACTGTGTTCACCAGCTAGTTGCTAACTGTGTCTGTCTGATGTTTGGTGTTGAGCAGGTAGTGTACGACAGATTTTTAGAGCTTTTTCATTGAAAACAGTTGCCTGTTGCGGCTGAAAACGACACTATGAGACCGGTGAGAGTCAACCCCTTACCGCAAAGTTGCAAGCCAGACAGCTTAACGATGAGCTGAAACTCACTATAAAGCTCCCTAAAGCTGAGGGGAGCTGCAGATTCTGGTGATAATTCTCTGTATTTGATAGTGTCATGATAAAAAATATTGTTATCACTTTCAAGTTTGGATTTGACTCAACCTGAATAAATGTATTTGTTAAAGTTGAAACAATATGGGTCTGATGAATCAATGCTGATCAATCCTGATATCTATATGAATAAATACATTGTCTTCCCTTTATTTCTTTGTCTCTTTATTTCTCATATGCTCACAGAAATCCAGGGCTCATCTGACAGCGTAATTATTTGTCAGTGTCACCTAATGCGTTGCTATAATTGACGAGGTTTGTTTGAGTTAACTTGATATAATGTGTGCCGTGTTTGGCTTTTCATTGCCAAAGACTGCAGACAGCAGTTAAGCTTCCACGCCCCCCTTTGCATCGATCATCTATCCCGCTGTATCTGTTATTAATCACTGTCTTCATTCATACTGCTTACAGCATTTGCTGTTTTATTGTATTTTGCATCCCACATCAGAGCATTTCCACTACTTTGTTAACTAGCCTACACTCTGTTTTGCAGAAGAAGATATATGTTTTTGTGTCACAATTAAACCAGAAGGCATTCTAAATTAAACTTTCAAATGGAACTTATGTGTTTGAGTTTTTGACATTGGAAGTCAAGTACATGATATGCGTGGCACACTGCTGAGAACACTGTTGCTAGGCAAATGTCAACACGGTAACTATAAAACTTTGTCTACAAAAATTGTAAATGACTTGAAATTTCTACAATTCAAAATCATAATGAGGAATGAGAAAATAGTTGATAGTTACCTATCTTCAGCAAATTTTTGATGTGACGCGAATGCATGCTAATTAAAATGAAGACGCAGGTGAGCACCTCTACATTTGTATCTCAGCTCTGATTTTAACAGTTGCCAGACATGCACTCCAAATATTCTTGTGGTTACACTACCTTATTAAAACGTATGAGCACCAATTTCAGAAGTGTTACAAAATATAGCAGTAAATTGTCTTTATGTTCAACCCATTAAGTATGGCTACTATAAGTAATAACTCACTGAGGAGAATGTCTGCTGGACTTGTCCCTCATAAAAAGGTGTCAGAGGGGTTAGCATGCCCATTATGTCCAAGCCATTTCCCTGTCAAAGCCTTTCTGAAAAACCTATTTGAACTTAGCTTTAGCTGTCTGCAGCTTTATGTATGTTCAGGAGAAGTCAGCACTACAGGAAAATCCCTCCTTTCCACAGTTATTGTGCACAGTATGTTGTCAAACTTTGATAGTCAGTGCAGACCAGGAGTTATTTTGTGATGAATTGGTGCAAGTTAATTGTTGTATACATTTTATCTCCACCTGTGTCATATCCTTGTAAGTCTATAATTATTATTATTATTATTTCCAGTGATTTGAAGTGTCTTGTTACTTCCACCCCTGGGTTAGAACTTGTGATATACTGGCTTTTGACATGTATGCACAGACAGGCGCTGTGATGCAAGCAGCATCAATCATACACTTGCCTACAGACTGTTTGTGTTCCTGGAGGACTAAAAAGTACATCCACTAGGGGCAGATCAAGGCTGAACTATCCCTGGCCGACACCGCATTATCTTCCTTGAGAACTTTGCAAAATGTAAACATAATGCCAACACTTGAGGAGATCACTATAAGCAGAAAAAACATATGAGGTTACTTTTGTGTCTATTATGCAATCAAAGAGAAATGGTTTGAGAGCAAAACTACAGACATTGCAATTAAAAAATGCTTAATTGCAAGTAAAATCAATTTGTGATTAAAAATGTATTAAGGCAAATCCAAAAGTATTGTTTGCAAATCCTAAAGTTGTGTTTACGAATCCAAAAGTTTTGTTTGCGAATCCAAAAGTTTTGCTTGCTGTTGAGCTGAATCCCGTGGGTGGGACCTACTCTGAAAAATGCAAGACACTTCTCTATTGACCAGTCTCGATTGGAGTGACAGCTTGACAACATCCACTATTAGTAACCGAGAGAGAGTTTTGAAGTCTATGGAGAAGACAGAGCGGGAGCAGAGAAGACAATCATGCGCAGGTATGTTTACACATAACTTCCATCTTAGTAATAGCAGGAATGTTGTTTGAACTGGTGCACGTAGATTGCTTTTGTTTAACGATCTGTGATATTGTAAAAAATACATATATTTTGTCAGCCTGTAGCTGCTAGCTTAGCTCAATTAGCTAGTCACTTGCTCACTCACTCCAAGACAAAAGAGCTCATCATGGACTTCAGGAAGGAGAGAGGAGGCACACATGACTCCATCCACATTAACGGGATGGCTCTTGAGCGTGTCTCCAGCTTCAAGTTCCTGGGGACCCATATTTCAGAGAACCTGTCCTGGTCCACCAACACCTCAAAGTTTCATCTGGCCAATGGAATTACTCAAGCCTCGCTGAAGAAGTTAGTGTAACCAGAGATATTTTATTCTAACTACAACATCACAGATTCGACAGAAGCCGCTGGAAGCCAGACAACTTTGAAAGCAAAGCCTTTCTGAAAGAAGCCTGGACAACATCTGTGTTCAAACACAACAAAAAGGTTAGAATAAAAGAAACTGTGAATCCTGCATCTCCCAGAGAACTGTGCCAGCTAAGTCTTGACCCAGACCTTTACCGTCGACCCTGAGACAAGACCACCAGACTGGTCAGGAGACCTTATCAACTCAGTGATCAACTTCTTTCACGGAGTCACCTGGGATCGACCTGCTGGGCTCTTAAATCACGGAGCCTGAGTCACAACGCCGGAAAGCCAGCAAGAACGACTTGTCTCTGCCAGCACTCCAAAACAGTAGGCTAAACCACAGTTTTGCTGTGATAAAGAGTTGATGCCTTTTAGATAAGTTAATTGTCCAGCCAACTTTAAAAGCAAAGCCTTTTTGAAAGAAGCCTGGACAATGTCTGTTTTCCAACACAACAAGAAGGTTAGAACCAAAGAAACTTTGAATCCTGCATCTCCAAGAGAACTATGCCAGCAGGGTCTTGGTCAGGACCTTTGCCATCAGCCCTGAAACGAGACCGCCAGACCGGCCAGGAGACCTTATCAACTTGGTGATCAACTGCTTTCATTTAACGTTAGGTATCAGCAGATACCATTAGCAGCAGTTAGCAGTAAACGTTACTCTAGCAACAAGTAAACGTATCTGTCCATCAGGAAACTCCATAAATCACAGAGAGTTAAGGCAGAGGAGGGTGCCAGAGCCAAACCCGGCAAGAAAACCACCTGGTACTTAGCTACTGTATGATTCCCTTCACTTGTTGTCTTCTTATTGTCAAACTGCAAACTGGCCTCTGTCTTCTCTGAGGCTGTGTCCTGTTTTGCTGCTCTGTGAGATAACCACGCCCCCTTCATTTAATATAACAGATGGAAATAAATAAATAAACAAATGTGTGTCAACACCAGTAACCCTTTGTCTCCTATACTTGTCAGATATCTTACCTGTACATCTAGGAGCCTATAAGTGTAAATATTTATAAATTTAATGAATTCCAAGAGACATGTTTTAGGGTTTTAAGTATTTTAGTAAATTGATAATTATCGTTGGACCTGGTCTTGTTAAACAATGTAAAAACAAATATTAAAGCTACTATTTCAGGTCATGTTCTTGGCTACTTCTATATATACACATTTGTATAGTTACTGTATTATTGTATTTGTATTACTGCAGAACTACATAAAAGACAATTGTAAACAAAAGGGTAAAATGCACTAACTAAACGCTCTTGGCCTAATGAGCCTTAAGCTCAATGTAGGTATAAATCAACACATTACATCTAACATGAATTCATACTTTTTGTGTGTCTAAAGGCAGTGGTGGAAGAAGTACTCAAATCCTTTACTTAAGTAATAGTAGAAACACCAATCTAAAAATACTCCATTACAATTAAAAGCCCCAAATTCAAAATGTCACTTAAGTAAAAGTACAGAAGCATTATCAGCAAAATGTACTTAAAGTATCAAAAGTAAAAATACTCAGTATGCAGAATGGCACCTTTAAAAGTGTTATGTTATTATTGTCATAACAATTATAGAATATTATATTTTTGGTTTTTATCATTAACAAATACATGTAAGAATATTTTAATGTTGTAGTTCATCAATGTGGAGCCAATTTTAGATATTTTGTATACAACTGGGTAAATTAGTAGCACAGTACTGCATCATATCATATCAGCATATGTAAAAAAAGTACAATATTTGCCTCTGAAATGTAGTGAAGTAGAAGTAAAAAAAGTAGCACTAAATGGAAATACTCAAGTAAAGTGCTCACTCATCCATCCTCCTGCCTGTGACCCGGAAATCGATCTCAGCACGCCATGCTGAAGGACATCTCAATTCCTAAAATGTATCTCTAGGAGAAAGGAGGCTTGCTGGAGGAGCTATGAGCAAGGATACACTGGTGTGGTCTTTTTGGCACGTGTTGTACACAAGAGGTGTGACACACAGCTAGAATATACAAACCATGGTGGGAGCAGGACTCCACAAGTGATCCTTTTGTATTTATAAGTTGTATTAATGATTTAAGATGATCAAATGCACGATCAAACTTTCTGCCCTTCATCGTTTGAGTATTAAAAGTTAAAAGTAAATATATAAGTTGTCATGAATACTGTTATGCTCCTCTGACAGAGATCATAAAATAGCTCCAGCAGTCCAACAACAGCCTTCCACAATACTGTTGGTCACTGACCAGCTGCATCTTGATCAGTAGCTTTTTTATAAAGGGGAGATTCATTTACTGTCTTCAGCCATATTATTCTAGGAAGTTCAGTGATTAAAACCAGTGACCTTCTGGTCACAACACCACTTAACCTCCAGGCTTCTGGAATTCTTTCATATAAAAAAAACAACACAAAGCAAGTTCATTCTAAAATCATTAGGAAAAGCCACAGGTGTTTTTGCATTTCCATTCTGTGATGTAAAAGGAAAGCTGGTATACTCATCTATAGAACTCAGAGTCTCAGAGAGTGCACATTATTTAAAAGTACATGTTATTTTCTGTTTAGCTTTGCTATTAGCAGCAAACTCACCAACTGCCTCAGATAGTCCATAGACGCGTTGACCATAGGCGTCTGTCTTGTCCCAGATAAAGGTGTAGGAAAGGTTTGGTTGGGCAGGAAACCATTTATGGAAAAGGCGACCTACCACCGCCACCATCAGGTGAACCTAGAGAAACAGCACCAGACACAGACAGGCACAAAGTAAGTAGTAGTTCAGGTTATGGTTCTACTGATATGGGGCACTGATGCTGATTAGTTGACTGAAGCTGTTAGTGGTTGGCATTATGTACTGATATGCAGTATCATATTACAGTGGCTTTGAAGAAATCTAAATGATATTATGTCATATTGCATATCTCACCTTCATCAGGTTGAAAGGTATTGATGACTGTGTCATGGTGACTTTGAGGACCGGTTTATATCCCGCAGCTCTGGAGCTCAGGTAGATCAGCTTTAGATCACTGCCTGGTATTGAAGTCTCTTCCTGTAAAACCTCCATAGGGATACAATGACACAGAAAACACATCAGCACCTAACACTATTTCACTGTCCTGATTGGTATCTGAAGCATCTTATTTATAGGGAATGGACTGCTAATTGGCACACAGCTTCATTTGGCCGCTAGCAGTGTTTGCAGTGAGAATTCTCGGAAGAAAGAAAAACAAGCATGACCCCTATCAGGGCCCACGACGGTTGTGCATATTTAAGACCATGGCTTCTTTCCAACTTAATACTGTGAAATTACTGTGGCAGAGATGGGTGATGTGGTTATAACATTTTTAAGCATTGATGAAATGGCTTTACAAAATGATTTGTCTGATCAGAACAATAACTTACCACTCACCAGCTTTCAAGAGCCCCTACTCCTTTTTAACCACTTCTGAGATGAAATACAAGTAAAATTTAGTAAAAATGATCAGGCTCTCACAAAATTGCTTCTTTGCATTCCACAATACTGATTACACTAGCTTAATTTTATCTGTGCACAAAAGTATCCAGGACCAAATAAATGTGAATAAAAACTATTAAATTCACTTTGATACTAACTGCAATGCCTAGCAGCCTAATTTTGTATCCAACAAAATAATTAAGAATACACTATGAACAGTCACTATATTGTCCTGCCCTAAGTGGCATCACATACAAATAGATAGATAGATGCTTTTTAGTGACGTCACTGTATTCCAAGATCTCAGCAATTAACCTCTTGAGTACAATGTCATTATTACCAATAGAAATGATGGCTAAAACTACTGCGCAGTCCTGTGATGCCAAGGAAGTTGACTTTTTCCCCAGGTGCTCTAGTTTTCAACCACAAGCCCAAAGCCATTCAGATCCAGTGAATAAACAGCCTATAGTTCTGTGAATGCATTAGGGGTTTGTCTGCCTTAATGTTAGCCTTGTGATGGATTACACTACATGATTTCACAGGTAAGTTCTTCCTCTCTGGTTGAAGGTTTGCTTATTCTATGGATGGTTTGGCTGGAGTGAAAATACACACATTCAAAGTTCAAATAAAACAAAAAGACATTTTCATTTAAACTCCCATACTGGTTCGAGATAAATGTTCGAGATAAAGATCTCATAGATATCTCAACTCTTTACAAAAGGGCCAGAAGTTAAGAAGACAAGGAATAACTTTGATGAAGAGGCAGACTCCAAGAAAAAGGAGATTGGAAAGAAATATTTAAGAAAATAAAAAAAGCTACTCAGAGAAGGATCCATTTGGACTGTTCCAGTGTTATATTTTTTAACTGCACTATTGCCTTTTCATTAGCCAGGCATTTATTTCATTTCAGATCCATTACATCCCCTTTAAATCTGACCTTTTCACTGCCCTCATTTCTAATGGACACAGCTCCACTAAAAGCTAAGTAGCGGCTTTCCATTCGCTTGCTTTTGATCTGCACTTTTGACACACACACACACACACACACACACACACACACACACACAAATACTTACCTCACACACACATCACACGCTTTCCTTCGTGCACATGCTCTTTCCCTTCATCGCAGATAGACAGACACATATAGACACTTGTCAGACAAAAAACAATTACGGAGGGGTTATAAAAATATAAAAACACACATGGAGTTCGATCATCTGTTTAATTTCCTTTGTGGACTGGATGGACACACACACACACACACACACACACACACACACACACACACCTCTGCTTCTCTTTGTATTCCACTCTCTCAATGTCTCTTGCATGCACACAGCCAGTATACCTCTTTCTTCCTCTCTTTCCTTCCCTTTCTCTTACACATAACACACACATACACACACCACACAAAGATAACATGGTGTAATGTGTATGCAATTACAACATTCCTCCATGATGAGTCTCAGTTGCCTGCCAAGAGAAATGTGTTATTAGGCTTATAGGCAATCAGTGGCAGGACACAGGGTGGGGCTAGGTACGTGTGTGCATGCACACAGCACTAGTTTCCTATAAAAACAACCACTGCAGAGCCACAGTTCCTCAGCTGTGGTAACTACAGAGCCAAGAAATAGTAAGTGAACCCCTTGGAATTCCCTGCATTTCTGCATAATTTAGTCATAAAATGTGGTCTGATATTCTTCAAAGTCACAATAATGGACAAGCTACATCTGCCTGAAATAGTAACATAAAAACAATTGCATGTTTTGGTGTATTTATTGAATTATTTGCTTTAACATTCAAAGTCAGGCTGGAAAAAGAAAGTGGACCCTTGGTTTTAGTAACTAGTTAAACCTTGTTTAACTAACTAGAGAGTCTTAATGGACTTATTTGGGCAGCCTGATAATAAGGAATAAAAATAATCCAGCCTAGAAGTAACAAATGCATGGACTAGTTTTTCTGCATCTTTTTGAGACAGGATGTGCCTGATTTTGAAAAATGCAGTCCTTGAAGTTTGTTTTATGTGGGAGTTAAAGGACATATCATGATCAAAGATAACTCCAAGATTCCTTACGGTGGCGCTGGAGGCCAGGACAATACCATCTAGAGTAACTATATTTTAGATAATGAGTTTTGGAGGTGTTTGGGGCCAAGTACATTAACTTTTGTCTGAGTTTAACAACAGAATATTGCAGGTTGGGTATAATCTGCTTAACAATGAAGGTTTATGGAATGTTTCCAATTAATATTGCCTAAAGAAAGCATATAATAGTTGAATAGAATTGGTCCAAGCACAGAACCTTGTGGAACTCTGGCGTGCATGGAGGATTCATCGTTAATATGTACACACTGAGATCAATGTGATAGATAGGATTTAAACCACTTTAATGCGGTTCCTTTAATGCCAATTAAATGTTCCAGTCTCTGTAATAGGATGTGATGGTCAATGGACATTGTCAGATTTGAAGGTCATTTGTAATTTTCACCAGTGCTGTCTCTGTGCTATGATGCACTCTAAACCTTGACTGAAAATCCTCAAATAAACTATTGTTATTTAGAAAGTCACACAACTTATTGGCAACTGCTTTCTCAAGGATCTCAGAAAGAAAGGGAAGGTAAGATATAGGTCTATAGTTGGCTAAAACCCCTGGATCAAGAGTGGGCTTTTTAAGAAGCGGTTTAATTACAGCTACTTTAAAGGATTGTGGTACATAGCCTGTTAATAAAGACAGATTGATCATATCCAGTAAAGAAGTGCTAATTAAGTAGGTAGGTAAAGGTAAAACGTCTTTAAGCAGCCTAGTTGGAATGGGGTCGAAGAGACAGGTTGATGGTGAATAGATAAATTACTCGTCGAAGTCAGCTGAAGAAGGTTGACAGGAGCAAAGCAGCCAAAACACACATCAGGCTCTACAGCTGTTTCCAAGGTTCCTCTGTTTGAAGACAAGTCGGCACCAGTTAAAGGCAGACCTTGATGCATTTTTTCTCTAACAGTTAAAATTTTATCATAAAAAAGCTCATGAAGTCATTACTGCAGAGGGCTATAGGAATACATGGTTCAATAGAGCTATGATTCTCTGTCAGCCTGGCTACAGTGCTGAAAAGAAACCTGGGGTTTGTTTTTATTTTCCTCTACTAATGATGAGTAGTAAGCTGCTCTGGGATTACGGAGGGCCTTCCTATATGTTTTAAGACTATCTTGCCAGACTAAACGGGATTCTTCCAGGTTGTTGGAACGCCATTTCCTTTCAAGTTTTTGTGATGTTTGCTTTAATTTGCGGGTTTGGGGGTTATACCATGGAGTTAACCTTCTTTGTTTATTATCTTCTTTTTTAGAGGAGCGATAGAATCGAGTGTCGTTCGCAGTGAGCCTGCAGCACTATCAACTAGATAGGAGGTGCTGCGATTTGCATAAGAGTCCTCTGTTATATTGTGACATAACATTGAATTAAATGCAGATGGGATCGCTTCCTTGAATCTAGCCACAGCAATATCAGATAGACATCTAGGGTAAGAATTTTTGCCTAATGGTATGTAGTCCAGCAATAGCAATTCAAAAGTTATTAAATAATGGTATATATTATTCATATACTGTCATATACTGTATATATACAGTATATGACAATACTTTTGTAGTGTTGATAATCTTTATACAATCTTTATACAAATTTTCATCAATTTTGCATCTGAATTTTTAAAATCCAGATGAAAACAGGATTAAAAAAAATAGGGCTGCAAGTAATTATTATTTTCAGTAACTTTTAATCTGCTGATTATTTTCTCAATTAATTAATTTGTCTATATAATGTCAGAAAACTGTTTCCCAGAGTCCAAGTACATTTTCAACAACATTTTCAACAATCCAAAACCCAAATATATTGAGTATAGAATGATATAAAACAGAGAAAAGCAGAAAATACTCATATTTAAGAGGCAGGTAGAGCTTCAGTCTGCCTTTGACACTTTCCAGTTATCACTCCTTAATCACAGACTAGTTTTAAATGTACATGGTATTCTCCACCAGTGACTAACTATCCTGCCATTAAAACTTTAAATGGCACCCATATTACTCTTGCTGAATCCTAATAATACTAATAGCAGACTATAATTTAAGATTCATATTCAACATTTGACTCAAAAATTAAAAATCAAACTAGGCTTCCTGTAGAGAATTAAAGGATGTTTATCTTCTTCCAACAGTATAAGTATTGTGCAGCCAACCTTCATGTCTGTCCTTGACTATGGAGATATTCTGTATTGTTGTGCTGCCTAATCAACACTTCAGCAGTTAAATCCTGTGCATTACGTGTTATCACAATTTTGTACTCATCATTGTTCTCTGTATTACATGGTTGGATGGACTTCCTTACAGTCAAGAAGAAATAGCCATCTCATGTTATTCATTTATAAAGCTCTAGTGTTGAAGCTTCCAAACTACCTCACATCTCTTCTCTTATTTAAATCTAGTAACTACAGTACACAATCCAGTAACTACCTAACCTTAGATATCCCTCATGTACGCACGAATGTTGGTAGAACTGGTTTCAGATACTATGCACCTTTTAAATGGAATTAACTCCAAGCTGCCCTCAAACTAGAGTCTTACATTCCCCTTGGTGATTTTAAAGCTGTTTTATCTGATGAACTGTTTTTAATAATTTCTTGTTTATTGTGTAGTTGTGTTGTTTCTGTTTGCAGATTGTGTTTTTGTGAATGTTTCTTGTTCTCAGGGCTCTCTTGGAAAAGAGATATTGATTTCAATTAGATTGCCTGATTAAATAAAGATTAAATAAAATAAAATAATAATAAATCTTCACCATTTTTGCTTGAAAAGTGACTCAATCAACTGATTATCAAAATAGTTGCCAATTCATATTATATATATATTCATAATCAGCTGCTCATTTGCATTTTATCCCTATTTTTGTCTTAATTTTCTATTGTTTTAGTTTACTGTAAATTACTTTGAACTGTGTCTTCTTGCAGATGGAAACACATCAATCTTTGATGCGTAAGGACATAAAACTTAAATCAATTTGAACCAATTTGCTGTTTGCTGAAAATGATGAGCCTTAGATAAGAGGGATAAAACATAAAAAAACTGAGTCTACTGTATACTATAGGTGATTAATGAATAATAGATACTAGACTGCTACATAAGCTTCTGACTGAACTAAGTTGGCATTTAGATGGTGTCAGCATTGTGTTCTACTGAGAAGAATACTGTTTTGACTGGTAGGCACTTTTAATTTGAACCCTAGGCTTTTTGCTCATTTTTTCTCTCTTTTATTTAAAGGCTTTTAGAACTACATATATTGTTATTGTAAGAATAAGTTGGGCTACTTAGAAAATCCATCAATTTGCATGTGAGTTGTATTATACATGTGTTACAGTTTTGTTTACAATGCAGGTTTTCAACACAGAGCAAATATTTGTATATGAATGGCTACAGTGTCAGTGTTGCAGGAATGTAAGAACCATGTTGATGGGACATTCTGAGCCTTAGTAACGTCAAACAATATATCGATAATGCAACAGGAAAAAAGCCATTATTACTAAAAAACTGATTCTCAGACAACTTCTGGAGTTCCAAGCCATGTCTTTTTTCTCTGATTTCTAAGCAGATTTATGAAAAGTTATTGGCTATGGGCACAGTGTGTAAGTTACACTGAATCTAAAAGCATGTGTATCATGTCTGTGTGTTCAGATATGACTGAGTTATTAATCCTAAAAGAAAGAGGGTGTGGCAAGGGGTTAATGATGATGACAAAAATATTAATTGACCACAATGACAGAAATTGATCTAGTTACTAAAAGATCTCCTCTGTAGTATTTATTACCTGTGTTTCAGGTATGATGGGGCCATCCTCAGGTGAACTTTTGTAAAACGTAGACAGAGGAGAAGCAACAATGACAGGACTGGGTCTGATGAAACCACTCAGGTCACAGCTAGGGATGTCATTCTCCTCCTGAAACAGCCAGACATAACGTGAGCCAGTTAGTCTTTTCATTCACTGATGCAACAATTCATTAACTGTGAAACAATGAGTTCATTAGTCACTTAGTTGGCCAGTGAGTCAGTGTCAGTCAGATAAAGTCAAAAATGAAAGCTTCAAAATGGTGTCTAAAGTAACTGGAACATATAAAACTACAGTTCCTCTAAGCCAATCAATTTTGCTGACTGCCAGTTATCAGTCCACGACCCTGTCTAGACAGACAACAGTGACAGCGCTCACCTTCTTCATGATGAGTGTGTCCATCACATAGAATACGTTCCATGGCACCCACACAGTTCTATACTGAGTGAGGAATGGAGCACGTTCAAAACTCAATGTCAGGGATGCCCCACCGTTGGCCAGGAGATCGAACCTGCAGCACATAAACAACAAATCAAAAAATAAATATGTACTATAGGTGCTAGAAAACACCGGTCAACTGAAGAATAGTGTGAATATCGTTAAACTAAATTAAACTGTTTGCTTGATTAAAACTTTCCTGACTGAGTTGTGTTAACCCTAAAACTCTTAAAGCATGTAACAGAGGATTTGCCCTCAAGAACTGTAGTCAAGTCAATTTTATTTAGAAAGCTCAATATCAAAAATCCCAAATTTGCCTCAAAGGGCTTTACAATCTGTATAGCATATGACACCCTCTATCCTTAGAATCCACGATTTGGATAAGGGAAAACTCCCCCCCAAAAAACTTTTAACGCGGGAATTGTACAGTGAACTGGTTCTTAAATGCTGAACTGTGAAGTTGTAATTGCCATCCATCCATCAATTCGCTTCTGCTTATCTGGGGCCGGGTCGCGGTGGCAGCAGGCTAAGCAGGGCAGTCCCTCTCCCCAGCAACATTTTCAGCTACTCCTGGGGGATCCCAAGGAGTTCCCAGGACAGATGAGATATATTATCACTCCTGCGTGTTCTGGTTTATATATATATATATATATATATATATATATAAAGAAACTTTGTCCTTCACCCTCCGCGGGTGGTCTCATCCTTCGAGCTCGGGTTCTCTACCAGAGGCCTGGGAGCTTGAGGGTTGTGCGCAGTATCTTTGCTGTTCCTAGTACTGCACTTTTCTGGACCGAGATGTCTGGTGTTCTTCCAGGGATCTGCTGTAGCCACTCCTCCAGTTTGGGGGTCACTCCTCCAATGACCACGGGCACCACTGGTGCCTTCACCTTCCAAGTCTTCTCCAGCTCTTCTCTGAGCCCTTGGTATTTCTCTAGTTTCTCATGTTCCTTTTTCCTGATGTTGCCATCACTTGGTATTGCCACGTCAACCACAACGGCTTTCCTCTGCTGTTTGTCCACCACCACGATGTCTGGTTGGTTCGCCATTACCATTCTGTCAGTCTGAATCTGGAAGTCCCACAGGATCTTGGCTCGGTCGTTCTCTACCACCTTTGGAGGTGTTTCCCACTTTGACCTCAGGGTTTCCAGTCCATACTCCGTGCAGATGTTCCTGTACACTATGCCAGCTACTTGGTTATGGCGATCCATGTATGCTTTCCCTGCCAGCATCTTACACCCTGTAGTTATGTGCTGGATTGTCTCAGGGGCCTCTTTGCACAGCCTACAACTTGGGTCTTGTCTTGTGTGGTAGATCTGGGCCTCTATTGCTCTGGTGCTCAGGGCCTGCTCCTGTGCAGCCGTGATGAGTGCCTCTGTGCTGTCATTCAGTCCGGCCCGCTCTAGCCATTGGTAGGATGTCTTGATATCAGCCACTTCAGTTATGTAGGGGTTTGTCCTCCCATGATGGTCCCTCCTCCAGCACCTCTTCCTCTGTTCCCCATTGCCTGAGACATTCACTGAGCACGTCATCTGTTGGGGCCTTATCTTTGATGTACTTGTGGATCTTGGATGTTTCATCCTGGATAGTGGCTCTCACACTCACTAGTCCACGGCCGCCTTCCTTACAGGTAGCGTACAGTCTCAGGGTGCTGGATTTAGGATGGAACTCCCCATGCATGGTGAGGAGCTTTCGTGTCTTAACGTCTGTGGTCTGTATCTCTTCCTTTGGCCACCTTATTATTCCCGCAGGGTATCTGATCACTGGCAGGGCGTAGCTGTTTATTGCCAGGGACTTGTTCTTGCCATTGAGCTGACTGCCTTACTCGTTGAAGGTATTTGGCAGTTGCTATTTCTTGTTACCTCTTCAAGGTTGACATTTGCTTGCGGTATTCAAGGTATTTGTATCCATCCTCAATGTCTGCTATTTTTCCTTCTGGGAGTGAGACCCCTTCTGTGTGGACTACCTTACCTCTCTTCATCACCATTCGACTGCACTTCTCAAGCCCGAATGACATCCCAATGTCAGAGCTGTAGATCCTGGTGGTCAGTGAGTCGATGTCCCGCTCGCTCTTAGCATATAGCTTGATGTCATCCATGTAGAGGAGGTGACTGATGGTGGCCCCATTCCTGAGTCGGTATCCATAGCCAGTCTAGTTGAATATTTGGCTGAGGGGGTTCAGACCTATGCAGAACAGCAGTGGGGACAGAGCATCTCCTTGGTATATGCCACATTTGATGGATACTTGTGCAAGTGGTTTGCCATTGGCCTCAAGGGTGGTTTTCCACAGCCTCATTGTGTTTGCAAATGAAGTCTCTTGTCTCTGAAGTCCTGTTGATGTTGTACATCTCCAAGCATTCAGTGATCCATGTGTGTGGCATTGAGTTATATGCTTTCTTGTAATCAATCCAGGCAGTGCACAGGTTGGTGTGTCGGGTTCTGCAGTCTTGGGTGACTGTTCTGTCAACCAGGAGTTGGTGTTTGGCTCCTCTGGTTCCTTTGCCGATGCACTTCTGTACTTTGCTCATGTATTGATCCATGTGTCCACTTATCTTAGCCGTGATGATGCCTGACATGAGCTTCCATGTTGTGGAGAGACAGGTTATTGGCCGATAGTTGGATGATCCTTCAGGATCAGGATCGTACGCCCTTCAGTAAGCCATTCAGGGTGTGTCCCATCCCTTAGCAGCTTAGCAGCTTCATTTGTGCTGCTAGGCGCTCATGGAGTGCAGTGAGCTTCTTTAGCTAGTAGGTGTGGATCCTATCAGGGCCCGGTGCTGTCCAGTTTTTCATACCTGAGACTCTTTCTTGGATGTCTGCCACTGTGATGGTAACTGGATTCTGTTCAGGGAGGTTGCTGTGGTCCTCTCTCAGAGAAACCAGCCATTGTGCATCGCTGTTGTGTGATGCCTCCCTCTCCCATTTACTTTTCCAGTACTGTTCAGTTTCCAGCCTTGATGGGTCTGCTCTGCTGTTATTACCCTGCCATTGAGTGTACACTTTCGCAGGTTGGGTTGCGGACAAGGCTTGGAGCCTTTGTTTGGCAGTTTCGAATGTTTCAGTTATGGGCATCTAGTTGTACCTCTTGGGTACTTGTTTTTTCATTGCACCTCTCTCAGCCTCTGTCAATTGGCTCACTTCTCTCTGTGCCTCCTTGATTTTAGCCTCCAGCCTTTGTTTCCATGGTGGGTACTGTCAGTACCCTCTGACTAGGGTTACTGGAGTAGTAGCATTCCAACAGAGCCTTGTTATCGCATCTTGCCCATTTTTCATCACGGTGCTCTGGTTCCCCAGCACCTGACGCAGACCTTGTTTGGCCGGGTGACGTCTGAGCCGGCATCTCATCTCATTGCTGTGTATGTATATATATGTATATATATATTTATTTCTGAGATAACCTTTCAAGTGGAGATAAAATCTTCTGTTTCTAGACATCAACCTCTAAAAAATTAGGTATTTATGTATTCTGGAGCATTGGGTCATGATGAATTTATTTGTGTTTAATTTGGTATACCCATACAATGAAAAGGTTGATTATTTAAGAAAGGTCTTGCTACAAAATGTCTGTGAAATTCATCACAGTCAATAGACACTCTAATAAAGTTATAATTCGTAATTTTTCTCTTTATTTACAGGTTAATGGCATAGTCACTACATGTATGCCATCTATTGTTATTTTCAGGATAAGATAAGCTACTCAGAAATGTCATCAATTTCCATGTCAGTGGTAACATACATGCTCAAGGAGTGGAATGGATAGAGAAGAGTGTCAAGGTTTGCTCACACAGAAAACGAAGCAAATTTTTCGCAGGGTGATTACATACAGAGCCGCTGCTTGCCGACAGACAGCTGCTGAGTGCCGGGGAGTTCTGGAGGAGAGAGCCGGGGGCAGAGCCTGAGATTTTGGAGGAATAAACACCTGCAGTCATAGTGGATTCTGCTCTGAGTGGAGACATTTAATGACGGAGGAAAGCTCAGAGATTTTTTTTTAACTTTTGAGATTAAAAAGTGGATTTATCTTCACTCTCACTTCTCAACCTGTCTGCAGTAGCCATGGAGGTGCTGAACTCCACTTTCGTTATTGTAGCCATCTGTGGGCACCCAGAGCGCTATAATACTACTACACATTTATACAGAGTCCGAGACAAAAAAGGAGATTGCTTGGAGAAAAGTAAGCTAGGAAGTTGGAATGCCTGGTAAGTTCTAAAAAATATGTGTATGTTACTTGATTCCAGCTATCGGCTGCGCTTTACTATGAACCAAGTTAGCATAGCATAGCCCTGATCAATTCAATTTTATTTATATAGCGCCAATTCATAACAGAAGTTATTTCATTGCACTTTTCCTATAGAGCAGGTCTAGACCGTACTCAGTTTATTTTGGCTTCATACCGCTGTAGGAAAACAGATTACCAGCCAGGGTTGTGTACTTGTGTTACTCGCAAGAGTAAACACAATAATCCCGTGGTCAAACTTGAGCGAGTAAAGGTATTTTCACAGGGGGAATGACACTCCGCTTGCGTACTCACTTCGATCCGCAGGGTCACACTGCGCTCCTCATGTGAATAAGACATGCAGACTGGCCCACCTGAATTCTCTCCTCCTGGCTTTGCCGTGTAATCTGCTCGCAGCAGAAACACGCAGCAGAACCGAAGTCTCCTTATCTACCAAATCGCTGAGAAGGCCTATTAGATCTTTGCAACAAAATTTAGCACAAACGGCTGCCACACACAAAGCCTGCCAGCGAACTTCACATGCTAACAGGAACACGAAGCAAGTTAACGCCTAGCTGTTAACTCTGTATGGACAACCACAGACGGCGTGACCGGCTTCCTCCGATCTCTACAAGCGGACACTGCACAGCAAAAGACGCTTCCACAGCCGAACCACAATTCTTCCGAGCTTGGCTCATCTACAACAGGCTGACCACCAGCTAACAGCAGCACCAAGGCCACCAAGGTATATTTAGCTAAGCAAAGGACTGTTTAACTTTTGTACATGTGACGTTACTGATGTGTTTTTCTGAGGTTTTGTTGTTGTGACATGTTTATTGGTTCATTTGGTAGCCACACGCTAGGTTGATGTTAGTTTATGTTATGCTCCACACAGACTTTGCAGAGTCTTTGCATGCTAACTAACTCCTTTTAACTTGGCACCGTTATCCTAAACAGATCATACACATACACCTCTAGTTTGGCCCTTAAAGACAACCACACCTGGTGGAGAGAAACTTTAATGTTCCCGCTTCACATGATGCTTTGTATCTGACCACGTAGGTTCACGCTCGTGCACGCAAGACATACAGAGGCAGAACAAAGAAACATACACACATTCCTTTTGGCGTACACCCAGACCTGCACACACACACACACACACACACACACACACACACACACACACACACACACACACACACCCTTTGTTCTGTATTTTAGTATTTAGAGTTAGACTTCACTGTGTTTTTGCTTTGTTCTCTCTTCTATGTTGAACTCCATATCCTTCAACCTACTAGATATCAATGGCAATTTTGGTTAGTTTAATTTAATTATTAATCTGGGTTCCAAATTGATAGTTTATATGTATTTTACGAGACTCAATCAATTAACTGGCTAAGAAGAATGGTGCCCCCGAGGACTTTATTAAAGTTATTTATGATTATCTTTGATAATTCTGATAGCTATAATTAATTGATCACACCTACACAAGTGGGTGCCCCCTTTAACCATTGTAAATCCCAACAACTTTGTCATACAAACTATGTCCAGTGTTTATTTAGTCAATACACTGAAAGAGGTCCAGAATCCCTTATTCGGACACTGGCTTTACTTTACTTGTGGAACCAGAAGAACTGCACTGAAGGGGAGAAATCAGACAGTGACTGACCTGATATAAACAGTGCGTCAAAAAATACAGCAGCGCACAGCCGGTTTCATGTTTGTCTCATATTTCATATTTCAGTTAATGCCTGCTACAGATGTGCAATTGGGACACTGTGAGGTAGACATTTTGTCTAAACAGTGTAGAGTCCTGGCAGAGCCTTGGATACATAATCTCTCTTTCAGTTCTACATCAGGTGCACTGTTAGTACCTCTATGTTCCATCAATTCCAAGTTAATTTAGTGAATTGAGAAGGCATAACATCTATTTTAGGAAATAAAGGAATGGGCATGTGAAACAATTTTGGAAAAGGGTGCAAGGTACATAGAAAACAGAAGGTTTCAAATATTGTGTATAAATATAAATAAATACCCACATGCCATCCTTGCGTGTTACAGTGTATCCATGTTCAGGATAGTGGACAAACGTTACGTTGACTCCAATCAGAGGTGTTCCATCGGCTGTCAACACCTGACCTCGAATTATCGACACCAAGCTGGAGAGAGAGAAAGAGATGGTAGAGAAAGGTTATTTTTATTAAAGCTGCACTATGCAACATGTACAAGAAATTACCTTATATTTTACTGTAATAATTGAGCAAATTGAGCCATCAATGATTGAAAATACCCCCCTGGAGTCGCTGTGAAAAACCAGTGCTGGAAAACTATCTTGGGCCAGACATACAGTAATACACTCACACCCTTAAACAAAGAGAGACACCACAACATCTCTTATCATCACTATTACTCCTTGTGAGGGGATTTTCAGAGTGCAGTGAGGCATCACTTGAAACAACAACTGTGGTGGTGGCAACTGCTGAGCTGTGGGAGTGGTAGCACTATAATGGGACACTGATGTTATTACAGCACTCATAGCATGGCTGCACATCCTCATCACACTCATTTGCATAGTTTTACACCACAGCACTGCTTTAGGTAGCCACATTCAAGTGAACTTCATGTTGTCCATTGCATTACTCTTCCTCTTCTTCTCATTAATCATATGTTATATATATATATATATATATATATATATATATATATATATATATGAAAACTTTCTTTTTTGGTCAGTAACTTCTGAACCATTCTCCCTTGAAAGATTATACATATTTCAGTGGAGGTCACACCCATTTCTGACAGTTTTCTGTGATTTTGTTCTCAACCACCTCTTCTTGCTTGGGTTGTCTTTCCATGTAAAGGACATGTACGTGTGTGTGATAATGGCATCTTAAAAAGCTCTGTACAACAAATGTCATGGTTCATTAAGTCTGACAATAACATATTGATTTTTGCGTTTACCTCCATTAGGTAATCTAATGGTTCAAGGTGGTGTTGACATCAGTCCTGACTGTTGCTGTTTGTGTGCACACATTTTTTGTCGTTTATATAGACGGGTTTTCCATTTACCAACAAAATCAATGCGCAGGGGGGTATATACTGTAAATGGACATTGTCACTATTTAGAAGCTATCACTAGCTATCATGACACCTGGAATTCCAGTGAGAAACAGTGGCTATACTAGCAGTGATAACACTAACCCAGACTACACAAAATTAGCTCTTGCAGTTAGTGAGCCTATATCAAATTCCTGCAGTTTGACTACTGCACAAATTAAGAACACAGAAGCCCCCTCATTCTGGATATTATCTTCATAATGAAAGTATGTATGAACACCCTGCTATCTGTATATGCCAGATATGTTACATTAGTTTCATGTAAGTGAAGCTGCTTGTTCACACCGCAGTCATCTAATAAGAGGTTTTGTACTATGTCAATACAGGATTTAATAAGCAGTAGTAGAAAGTAACTAAGTACATTTACTCAAGTACTGTACTTAAGTACAATTCTGAGGTAATTGTACTTTACTTCAGTATTTAAATGTTATGCTACTTTATACTTGAACTCCACTACATTTCAGAGGGAAATATTGTTGCTGTTGCTGTAGTTAATAGTTACTTTGCAGATGAAGACTTTAAAAACCTACAATGAGCATATAAAATACAAGGTATTGTTATACAGTAAATTAAACCACCCAACAGTATATAAAATGCTATTATGCAACATGTTGCATAATTATGGAGCCCCCTAACAGTCATGGCGAGAATTTGTTTGAGGACTACTTTTGCATTCCCTCGCAATATGTTTTGCATTACCTCGCAATATTTTGCATTCCCTCGCAATATGTTTTGCGTTCCTTCGCAATAAATTTTGTGTTCTCAATACTTTTGCAATACCTCACAATACTTTTGCGTTAAGACGGTGTAGTCCCTCATTCGTCCAGGAGTGTTCTATCGTAGAAAAGGTTTCAGTCGTAGTCATCTGGACACTGTTTTCAGAATCAAGACGTTTCGGCTCCCATCCGGAAGTCATTCTCAATTGAGAATGACTTCCGGATGGGAGCCAAACGCCTTGATTCTGAAAACAGTGTCCAGATGACTACGACTGAAACCTTTTCTACGACTTTTACGTTACCTTGCAATACTTTTCTTCTCCCATTCCTTGGAAGAGCCCTATGTCTATTTGTAATGGAAGGTAGTGTGGAGATTCTGAAGTTAATGCATTTAGTATTGTAGTAGTAGTATTGTTTATGGACACCTCATCTTATATGATGTCAATTGCAAAGAAGTTAGAACATTATCAAATTTCTGGGTAGAAGCTGTATGTATAAGGAACATCAATTATTGTTCCACACTTATAGCAACAGGCCTTCTACCAAAACCTGTTTCAGCATTGAAGGTTACTTTAATTTATTTTGTGCAAAGAACAGAGGAGCCTGTGCAAAAACGCAAAAAGCTTTCCAACTTGCGTTCGTCTGCATTCCTAATGTATCTCTGCATGGTGGTTCAATGCTGTCTGCTCTTTCTGTGACAGAACCACAGACTCTTTTTGCAGCATTTGCATTTGCAGTGTACATACACTACTTGCCACTGGATATGTTTGTCTCCCTCTGCAAGCATGATGTGTGTAAAAGTTTGTCACAGCTCCAGGAGAAAAAAAGTATTTTCAAGTGTAAACGTGCCATTTTTTAAACACCCTTTCACCGCCCACACAAAAATGCGCACGCATACACACACACCTATTTTGAGGTCTAATAAAACATTTTTAATATAAGGTTGCAGGGCCATTCCATTATGGAAATAAAGGACATTTTTATTACAGGGTTGTGGCCCTCTGCTCTTATGAAACATTCAGGCTAGCATAAAAAAAATTGACAACAGCAGAAAAATGGCTCAACAGAATTGCCGTCATGTTTCATCCATGTCAGGAGCTCTGCCTTTCCCTCTCTATATTTTGCAGACTGCCACCCTCTCTTTCTCTCTTATCATATTTAATGAATGTTATGTCTGAGGTCAGTGTGGGCAAAAATGGCTTTTGGCAAGGAAAAATTGCAGACCTTAAGTCCATGTATTGTAATCTCTATCTCGCTCCAAATTTTTTGTTATATTCATCCAGACAGAAAGCAAACCTGCAACTGCTCATATTATGGCAAATAAAAGTAGAGTATGCTATGATCGGCAGGCAGAAGCATTATGAGTCAAGCAATCACTGCTATAGAAAGAAAAAATTAGAAAAAAGAAAAGACGCAAATTATCCATGATCCCACTATGATGAAAAACAACAGTGTTGTGTAGAACAGGAAGTCATTTTACCCATTCTTTAAAGAACTGTGCAGAAGCCCTGGTTAGGCGAGTTGAGTTTTTCCTCTCTATGTATATGGAAAGCCTTTCCATACAGCACATAACAGATGCCTGAAACTGTTCAAATCTGTTTCATCCCTCATACTTTATACTAAGGAGGATAAGTGGATTTGTTAACAACCTGACTGACCATTCGTGTTGCAGCCCTACTGATGTTGCTGTATGCCCAGAATTCAGCGGAAAAAAGACTTGATTACCTTTTATTGAACGGACTATCCCCAGTGATGACGTGAGTTGATTCAGGACCAACTAAGAAGTGAATGCGTTGGTAGAAAGACCTGGCAGCCTAAGGAAAATAAAAGGAAATAAATAGATTGACAGATGTTTCTTCCTGTCACCCGTCTCTGGTATCCTTTGCTACACTGAAAAGCGATGTGGATTTTTATCAAGAAATCACAGTTCAATTATTATTGAGACTTAATTTCTGATTGGAGGTACCTACCTGCTGAGGAGCCAATGACGATGGAGACTGGCTGAGCACTTCCCCTGGGTCAGGTGACCCTTTGCAGTATAGTTGGTTCTGACAGGAGGTCTGCAGACAGCAGTCTGGATCCATACAGTCAGCCAAGCCATCTGAAACACACGTAAGCTATTATATTCAGAAACCTGAGAAGTAAGGATTGGGACCTGAAATAGAAGGCTGAAGGATGTCAAATGGATGATGGAAAAGGTACAGGTGGATGAAGGGTGGATGGAAGGATAAAAATGGGAAAAGGATGAATAGATGGAGGGATGAGGAGGCAACTGAAGGATTAAGAAGCAATGAGGGATGGTAAAGGGATTAAGGATAATCAACAATGCAGGCATATAGTGACGACAGAGGAATGCACCACTAATAAAGATGGAGGGATGAAAAAGAGATAAAGATGGAGGATAATGGATGGGGAGGATGGCCACATATACCATGGATGGGCTTCTGAGATAGGAATGAATAAATAAAGGCACAAATGGAAAGAATGTAATGAAAAGAAATAAAAGGTGTGGAAAACTAAAGAATAAACATAAGAGAATGGACTGACATAGTAGTATAAAAGAGAAAAAGAGAAACTGAAAAGACAGTTCCCTTGTACTCTGGATTTACTGATGAAGGGAAAAAGTAAAAATGGATGAATGAAGGTAAAATGGAGCAATGTAGTAGAATTAGTATGTGAGCAGTATGTGTTTCTTGGGCGCTGCCAGGAAGAATAAAGTCGGAGTTAAAGAGGGAGGAAGAAAGATGGAGGGGTGCAATGATGAGAAGCAGGGATGGAATGAAGGAAAAGGAGAGATTAGGAAGGGAGGGATAAGTGAAGGACAGGGAGCAAGAGAGAAGGAGGAGTGGAGTGGAGAGACAGATGGAGACACTGAAGGATAGGATGAAGTATGTAAGGTAATAAAATACTGGCTGCCATTTGTCTCTGTTAGTTTATAAAAGCCAGTTGTACATCTGGTGAACAGGCACCAGGGACTGCCATTACACACACAAAATTGTGTTTCTATCACTTCAGAGGACATTACATTGACTTACATTCATTTCCTATAGACTTACCCTAACCCTAACCGCTACTTGCCACCAGCCACCTCACTAGATTTTAATGCAACAACTGGATGGACTGTGACTCCATTTGGTTAATGGAGGGAGTTTCCCTCCAAAAACTGAAGAAACCTCTCCTTCCTCTTTTTTTAAGAAAAAGTGTTGTGTCCCTCTCTGGTTTTAAAGCACAGCGAGTTTTATTTGATTTGTATATAACTTTTATTTTCTTTCAGAAAGGATCCTAGACTATTTTTATTCCTTTTAACATTCTTTTTTCCACCCCCCTCGTTTTATCTGCCAGCCTCCATGACCATCCATCCCTCTTGGAACCTAACCTTAACCTAACCTTAAACCAAGTCTTCAACCAAATTTTTGGGCTTTTTGCCTTTATTTGATAGGAAGAGCTGAAGAGACACAAGAAATGTGGGAGAGAGAGAGGATGACATGCAGCAGGCTGTATTTGAACCCAGGCCACTGTGATAAGAACTCAGCCTTGTACAAGGGGCATGCGCTCTACCAGGTGAGCTACTGGGGTACCCCTTCACCCTAAAATTTAATGATTTATATTATGGGGACTTGCATTTTGTCCCCAAAAGGAAGGCGAGTCCCCACATTGTGACTGTGTAAACAGATTTTATATCCCCACAACATGAGTGATACATGTCCACACACACACAAAGTAAGCTCTCCCTGACCCTTTTCTTTCTCATCTTCTGTCCTCTGCACCTTTCCAATTATCACACTGCTCTCATCAAACCCAAAGTCCTGGGTTTACAGTTTAACGCTGTATCTTAGAGTACTGTTATAGAGTGAAACTGCTGATAACTGATGTTTTGTGCTGTTAATAATTTTTTTTACTTTGACTACTTCCATGCCATTTTTCAATTCCAAGGTTTCAGTATTTCCCCTAACAATTTACGGCAGTTTTATTTATGTTTTGTGTTTGACACTCCGCTGTGTCAGAGCTTTACCTTTCTTTACAGCTTCTATTTAAAAACACTGCAGCTCATTTACCACACATGAAAGACCCAATCCCAACTGGTGTTGAGTAGTCTTTCCACTCTATTGCCACATCAAGGTTAATACAAAATGTTCTACATTACTTTGTTTGTACGTACTGTAAGTTAACACCCACTGCAGGTAGGCTACGCTGAACATAAATGATCTCACCAGGTAGCAGCAGAGTAGCCAGTTAATCATTTAGATTCATGCCCACATTTATACTGGATTTTTGAAGCCGATAACGATATCCATTTTTGAGAGTTCAAAAAATTTGATAATATATTGGCTGTTACTGTATGTGTTTTTTAATATATCAAACATTTTTGCTAAGGATCCCTTGAATTTGGATAACACTGGTATTTGAAATGGAGACAACTGAAAAGCCTCAAAAGGATTTCCATGTAACGTTTGGCTGTTTGTTCTTTTCATCTAAAATACTCTGATGTCTTTGCTTATACGTCTAGGTGCTTAAAGTAGATACACTCTTGCCTGCTATAACTTCTAACAAAGGCTACATAGCACACTTATGCTAATGCCTGTATTTTAGAGTCAAGTGAGACTGTGTGTTGGGTTGCCATGGGATGCAGAAAATGATGGTATAGAGCTTTAAATACTGCAGACCATAACAAGTTAACACTGCATGTTTCAAACCACATAATGAACCACACATGGATGAATAGGTGGGTCTCAAATATCTAGGACTTTCTACATTATGTGGATATAAAAATTGTTGTGCTAACATTTTAAACACATGATTTTCACATTAATCCTCTTTCTACAGCATGGCATACATTTTAAGACAGGACTTGTTCCTTAACACCCCAACCTGCTAATGGCTAAAGTTTTGCTAATTTCTCTCCCTGTACCATTTATCTGCACACTCCTACAGTGTATGTACACAACTATACCTCCTTCATTGTCCTTGCCATCAGTACAGAGTGTTTCCATAGCTACGTGACACCCGGCACCTCTCCATCCTGATTGGCAGATGCAGTGCCAGCCGCTGGCCTCCAGAGTGCATCGTCCGTTGTTGTTGCAGAGACCTGGACAACCCTCTGGGCACAGGGGACAAACACACAGTAAAGTTAGAGCAGTGTGAGTGAGTCGGATGGGGTCACGGCTGGCCATCAGGGTTATGAAATAGGCTTCAACCAATATACATTTTTGAAGGTAGGTGATGATAGTTTTGTATTGGAGCTCTGAAAGATGAGAGTAATCAATATTTTTACGTCAGGCATCAAAGTTCAATAAATTTCCCAAAGAGATCAAATTTTTATCTTAAGTAGGGTTCGTTTTTGATGACTTTTGGTAAAAAATAAAACATGGTCTACAATGACTGTGAAAGCAGCATTTCAGCAGCAGCATGGTACTGCTGTGCACTAGATAGCATTTCAACAGTGCTCAGCCTAATCACAATCACACATCACAATCGTAGCTACACACAAGTTGGAGGAAAACAGACGTGAAGCGCCAATTAGGATTGAAATTATGCGTATAAGAGGCGTGAGCTGTTACATTGCCTGTATAGACAGCTGTGCTGATTACAATTGAAGCATATCTGTTTTTGTATTTTATCCATTGTATCTGTTCCATTAAACACACGTCTGGTGTAGACAGGGTGTAAGGCACAAAAAACATAGGGAACTACTTCAAGCTGGTCAGCACTTGTATTTCTGGAAGATTTTAGCAATTGTAAGTACATATGCAGAAAATTCTGTGTGTATTAGTGAAGCAGTACCAGAAACAAATCTATTCTGAATGAAGCGATGACTATAATCCCACAGTAAATATCAGGAACAAAAAAGTAGTGTGTCCAGACAGAACGCAAATTGAATTTTAGAGGTGGAGCGACTGCATACAAAGTTACTAGAAAGATTCTGGGACTTCCTGGGACTTAGGGGATAAATGTCTTTATAAGCGTAGAGAGAAGACAGGAAAAGAGAGAGTGGAGGGAAATAACAGAAAGAACTGAAATTCTGAGGTCAGTCAAAGGAACACAAACACACAGAAACACTCCCACAGACACGGTCGGTGCGTCCGTTACTAGCTAGCTAATAGCTAACACATGTAAAGTTAGTATATTTGCCGTTTGGTGCGAATAACAGGGTCCAGCAGTCTCAAATCTGCTTCGCTTTCTGTCTGAACACATCTTGAGTTGAGAGACATCTGGACGCAGAATAGCTAACATTTTAGGTTTAAAAACAGCCGGTCTTTATTTTTGTGCAAATGTCTAACTTAAATTAGACTAGTCTAGGAGCAAAGCCTAACTCTTTTGACCAGTGTAACAGCTTAATTTCATTATCATCAGTAACATCATGTCTAACCAATACCTGCAACTGGTAATTTGTGAAACTGTGGCAGTGTGAATTTATACTGGCTATATGCATTCTTCATGAATTAAACAGCACTTATTTTAGGTCAGGTATGTGTGTGTTAAGATTAGAGGGATTTGGAAATAAACAGGCTTTATTTTCTGCTGTTAACAGCTAAACTTGAATTATCTTTCAGATAACCCTAACCCTGAATATACATTATTATGAACATCCTGGGGTTTACTGGAGAGTTTTACTGTCCCGGCAAGGAAATACTCAAGACTTGTTTTTGGCATTAAAGTTTTTAAATTTAAACACATTGCATGTTAGCACAAAATACTAACTGTCAGCAGCTTCAGTCCAAAAATACCTTCAAAAAGACTTCAAAGACCCATATTGGTTAAATCCTGATGTGTATAAAGGCATTTGGCCCTGTGTGATGAACTTTTCTCCAACAAATGGACTGACAGACTGAAAGACAGATCGATAGACAAATAAGACTGATCAGTACATTAACCCACATGTGAGAGACACAGACTGAGAGACAGACAGACAGTCAGCCTCCGGTGAAATGCACTGATGTTGTAGTTTCACATGAACCTGTAAAATTCCTTACAGCCAAAATGGCTATTGTGTGTTACATGGCTTCAATTGGAAATTAATTCAAAATGATATATATTTCTTATCTGTAAGCAAAGAATGAAGATGTTATTGTTGCATAATATGATGAAAAACAGGGCATACAAACAAACCAAAATAAATGTCAAAGTTGAAAGCAAAATATTCTGAGAATGTTAAAAAAGTTAACCTGTCCAAGTGAAGTCTAGCTGAATCTGAGGGAGCTGACAAAGACTGCAACTTCTCTACAAAATGACACTTTTTTTTCTTTAGAAATATGAATTCCTTTGGCTCCTTGTTCATCTAGTTAGTGAAAAAAACTAAATCGCAGGTTACAATCCATGTGAAAACACAACAAGTAGACAGATACATAGCGCACAAAGTATAGGGAGGACAGGGTGGTTTGGACTGCATGCCTCCGAAGGCTATACTTTATGCCCCTGTTTGGCATTCCTTGATCACAGAATAGACAGTGAGGCTGGCAATCTGATTAATAAACAGTGAGTATCAGAACCAAGCAAAGCCCAGCTGGAGAGATAGAACAAAGGCTGAATGTAAAGATGGAGGAAGAGGTGATAAGGTGGAGAAAGAGAAAGAAAAATAGAGAGAGACAGAAAAGTGAAGATAGACGAAAGACAGAGGGACAGCAGCTGGCTAAATTAATACATACATATATATCAGGCTTGTGGATGCAAGACAAAACAAGAGTCACACACCTTGGGTTTGTGTTTGTTTTTGTGTGTGCGTTCGTGCATTGCCATTTTGTGTGTATGTGCTTGCGTGC
The DNA here is from genome assembly GCF_020085105.1 of Siniperca chuatsi. Classification (NCBI taxonomy): domain Eukaryota; kingdom Metazoa; phylum Chordata; class Actinopteri; order Centrarchiformes; family Sinipercidae; genus Siniperca; species Siniperca chuatsi. The sequence continues at coordinate 33,525,601 of NC_058044.1, read as the reverse complement.
ATCTTCATCTGTATCATCTGTGTTTTATGTGTGAGAATCAGAGACAGGGACAATAATAATGCAACCATAAAAATAAATACAAATAAAAAATTGATACTGCAGAAATAACAAAATAAGTATAACACAATAAGAAGAAAAACAGATACACTGGGTGTTTATAAAGACTGAATGGCAGAATGTGAGAAAAAAGGAAAAGACAGGAAAAATAAAATGAAATGGAATAAATCAGAATCAAAAAGAAGTTAAAGTTAACAAAGCAGAGTGTGAAGTGGTTGTATTTTGGGACAGTAAGGCCCTTATTAAGTCTTTGACATGAATTACCTTTATATCCTGAAAATAGGAGAGGGCACGAGGGAGAGAGGGAGGAAAATTAGGGAAAAAAGTAAATCGAAACAAAAAGCAGCACTGCCAAATATACTCTCTGTGATGGACAGACGGAAATGGCAGCCAAAGGAAGAGGGGGACAGGAAGAAAGAACTGGGATCACGAGAGTGCAATAACAGAGAGAGACAGCAGTAGAACCTCAGAGTAAAAATGAACAGTTCATTCAAATCTGTCTTCATTCACATTTAAATCACACAAGAGGACAAAAGGCAGCTGATAAAAAATTTAAATAATTTTTTTTCACAAATAATATTTTTATAAATGAATCAGAGAAAGATTCACAAACAATGTTTCCTCTAATCAAAGATTGTGATCTAGCACCTTTTCAATAAATACAAAAGCATTTTGATGAAAAACAATATAGTTGCAGTTAAATAGAAGTTGGAGAAAAGTGGGAAACAGTTGAATGATATAGTGTTAAGTGTAGTGCAAATTAGCATTTGAAGAAGTGGTTAGTAGAGGCAGGATAAAGCAGCAACCACCACAGCTGATGTTGAAGCTACACCTCGTGTTCTGCAGTGCCTCTAATGACCACTAGATGCTGACTCTGAGAAAAATGTATAAATGCGAATGGGGGTGTGTAGTTTTAAGATGTAAGCATTAACTAGCATTAAAGCGCAAAGGGCACTATTGAGTTGCATTGTTGGAAGTGTAGGATGCAGCATTTTTGGAGCTTGACCCAAATTAGAAGTCATCTTAAAATTCAGGATCGGGCTGCTACCGTTGAGGACACTGGGAATTTGGCGGGTTTAGCAATCTGGGGAGTGTTTACATTCTACAATTTACAACACTTGGTCTATATTTTATAGGCTGGTTCCACAAATTTTTAGACTCAATATACCCTACCAAAAGTTAATTCCTGGCAGTGTGCAGAACTCTTTGAAACAACATTTAAACCTTAGTGTGGGGAAAAAGAATTCTATGAAATCAAGTGAGTGTGAGGTTTCCTGGGTGGTGGATGGGTGTGTAGCGCACTTGAGCTTCATGCATGAGACTGGAGTTCACATCCTGTTATAGACCAACAATCAGTGTTTGCTTTTTTGTTGTTACCACTATCATTACATTATTATTATTTTAAAAACCTATGTGGAATTTGCATTGTCCCACTGTATGCTCTCTCTCTCTCTCTCTCTCTCTCTCTCTCTCTCTCTCTCTCTCTCTCTCTCTCTCTCTCTCTCTCTCTCTCAACCCAACACGGCAGCAGCAGCTGCTCGAGGTTTCTGCCTCTTAAAAGGAAGTTTTTCCTTGCCACTGTCGCCAAAGTTCTTGCTCTTGGTGTGAATTGTTGGATCTCCGTACATAATATTATAAAGAGTATAGTCTAGACCTGCTCTGTAGGAAGTGCAATAAGATATCTTCTGTTATGAATTGGCACTATATAAATACAATTGAATTGAATTTGGACTAATGACTTCAGTGTCTCTAAACTTCTGGCTGCGGCCCTCATCAGGATAACACCCTCTGCTGCATCAATTTTGACCATTCCTTTTTCAATTTGTCTCTCACAAGTCCCCACCTGGTACGGCAACATTATATCACTGGAGTACTCCTTCTAGTGGAGGTAGAGTAAGTTTGGGGACATGTTTAATTGACTAACATATCACAGTTTATCACGCTTAGCCGTGGTGGTTGCTGCTTGTGTCGTTTAACCTCTGCTTCAGTCTTCGTCCACTTTCCCAAAATTGTTTCCTTGTCCCAACAGCCGACAAAGATGTCAGCGAGGCTTAGAAAAGCCCTTCAGAAACTTATGAATGGACGTAATAAGAAAAACCAATTAAGAAGTAGTCTTTTTTTGCAATTACAGCTACAAATAACCTTTACCAACTAATATGACTGCAACTGTATTCATTAAATAATGTAAAAGAAGGCCACCTTATAATCCAAAATATGTTTTCATTAGCCCAATACTGCATTGCCTCTGATCAAGTATACCTGAGCTCCTTATATAGAATATTCCCATGCTGCACTGAAGGAGACTTCAAAATAGCTAAAATGATGTAATACATTTGCTTTGTAATTGTGCAAATATTTGCAATTATACAAATGTCCTGTCTAAAATAACGTATGACTGACATTTTTAGCATAAAAGGCGAGACAGATTACGGTTGCTTAAACCCATTCACACATGTAAGCGTACGATTGTGCATGAAGCCGTAACAGGGACAGGAGAGGATACAGCTTACAGGAAAACTAAGCCTAAAGCAGAGCCAGGATTTTATGGTCTTCATCAGAAACTTTCAATATTATATTTGTCTGTGCTTGTACTGAGCTTATCCGCTAAAAGTAAAAATATGTCTTGACTATCAGACTGTCCAAAGCCACTAAGAATGCAAAATATTATAATGTCAAACATACATGGGCCTTACACGGGAATAGGTAGAGCAATAACAATTACATATGTTTTTGGAGGACAATTTTTTTTTCTTTTGAAGATGATTTTTGCACTAGTTCTTTTTATGCTTAATTTTCCCTTTTTTGTGATCCAGCTTCAACATACTGTGCAGTATGGCAAGATCACTGCCCTGCTTACAGATGTTCACTACAGTGACACTAATGGCTGTACAGAAACCTTAAAATGTAAGACAACAATGTCAAACCAATTCATAATAAAAAAAGGATAAAACGACCAGAAATCTAAAGTTGGAGATAAACATAACTTAATACTTTAGGGGCACCAATGTTGACTATGACCTATATTTTTTGTAACCTTTGATGGAAAAGATGGTCAGGGTTTTTCAAGAAATGTTGGAGGCTTAAGTAGGCATTCAAGTTAATGACAAAGATACGACATTCAAAAATTAAAAAAGTGAAGCTACTTCTGAGGAACCAGTGAACAACATACAGAGATAAAGACATTAAAACTCAATCAAAGCCAGCTGTAAAGTTAAAAAAAAAAAAAACACTCCAGTTTTTAAATTGTATTTTATCTGAAAACATCAAAGGGTGCTACCTAACAGGCAAAGGAAAATAAAACCATTGTACATTTGGCTAAGGACAAAATTAAATTCCTGAAATTTTCAAAGCAACAGTCATGGTGCATGTTATCAGAAATGGCAATGATAGAGAGGATGAGAGGAAAAAACATAACATATTCCATATCTAAAATAAAATAAGTCTGAATAAATAAAATAACCTACCACTGAGGTAGCCACAGCTCCACAGTACATGAAGAGAAAAGCAAAGGATGAAGGTAGGAAGAGGAAAAGCTAGTGATGAGTAGAAGAAGAGAAAAGAGTACAGTACCTTTTACTCTAATGTCCGGGTTGTGAGCTTTAAGAAGGAAGGAAAAAGAAAGAAAGAAAAAAGATAGACGGAAAGAGAGCATTTAGTCCAGAAAAATTAGGCAGCAGAATATAAAATAAACCCATCCAGTATCACCATCAGTGAGGGCAGCCGAAAACAGAAGGACTGTGATTCAGCAGGCAAGAAAATGAAGAAAACAGAGACGTATAAACTAAATTAGACAAAAAAAAAGGTTCAGTCAAACAGAGAAAGGGAAAGAAAGACATACAGAAAAAGAGAATATCCGTATAATTCATCATCATATTCATCTGATACACCTCATTAACACTAGCACGGCCAGTGAATTTTCAGGGTCCAAGATTGGGTCGACTACAGTTAATATTTTGTAACCGTATTTTCTTGTTAAACAATGGATTGCACTGGCTTTAGGAAAAATCATAGCACATTATTTCAGCTGGGCTATCTCCATGCTGAAATATAAACATAGCCAATTAATGAACATGGAAACAACTCTACAGTGAGGTCACAGTTGACAAATGTGATGGTTAGAGATCTGAGGTCAGAAGAAGAAAATAGCAAGCCTGTATGAATCCTCTCCCCAGCCATACAATCCACCTAAACAAACAAGCTGTTTGTTGGCTAAGCACTCTACATGGATTTCTCCTCATCTTACCATTATTATGCTCTCGTCCTTCTCCATGTGTGTCAGTGTGTATGTCTAACTGACAATAACTGAAGCCAATTACAGCTCTTTCCCAGCAATACTGTAGCACTGAAATAACTTAAGTTTAGGGTATGGTGGTGAGCTGAAGATGCCACAAAGGGTCTGCTACTCAACTGTTTCGCTGTTCGACTATCACAACACATCAGGATGGTGTTTCTCAACTCGCCATGGATACTCACTTAAAAACACAATCCCATTGTCAGTACTGTAGATACGAAGCAAAATAAAGAAAGGTAGTGTTCCATCGAATGGGGTGTGTGTATGTGTGTGTGTGGTTGTGTGCATGCAAGTATTACTCATGTTGTGGGGACATAAATCACATTGTGGGGACTCGCCTTCCTTTTGGGGACAAAACGCAGGTCCCCATAACATAAATTATTACATTTTAGGGTGAAGACTTGGTTTAAGGTTAGGGTAAGGTTAGGTTGTGTTTGCCCTGTGATTGACCGGTGACCTGTCCAGGGTGACCCCCGCCTCTTACCCAATGTCAGCTGGGACTGGCTCCAGCCCCCCGTGACGCTCTATGGATAAGTGGTTATAGATAATGGATGTGAAAATTTAACCATTCGGTTATTCATTCTGTAAAAATCAACTTCTGATTAAGTAATTTTTGCTTGTAATTGAGTCCTTAAAGTTCCAGTGTGTAACATTTAGGAGGAGCTATTGGCAGAAATGGAATATAATATTCATAAGTATGTTTTCATTACTGTATAATCACCTGAAAATAAGTGTTTTCGTTACCTTAGAATAAGCCATTTTTATCTACATAGGGAGCAGGTCCCCTTCCACGGAAATCGTCATGTTCACGTTTTTTGGAAGTTTTGCGACCACCGTAGTGGTGGTAGTTTCTCCTACCGTTGATAGTGACAAACTCACAGAGAATTATCACCTGATGCTGCAGTTCTTCTCAGCTCTAAGGAGCGTTTTAGTGTCTTTCAGCCCATTGTTTTGGTTTTATAGTTACAACTTTACTGTTACTGTTCAGTCTCACTGCATTTAGCAGCTAAAGAGCCGGGTATTTCCCTCAGGAGTTGGTGAAGTCCAGAACAAAGCCAAGATGAGTGAATATTGGACTAACATTCAGCAGCTGGACAAAAACATGACCCTGATTGAATGTTAAAGTATTTTTTAGAATCAGATTTATTTTTCTCAATTCTAGTGCAGAAACCTAGATATAGGCACGAATTACTAGAAAAATCTCGAAACAAGTTGATTTATATTAGAAAAAGCTTGGAATATTCTATAGACAGAAATTACCTGATAAGATGGACCTTTTTGCAATGTTGGTAAGTGATACATTCTATTGGGCTAAGCCCAGGTAATAAAAAGGAGTTGATAGCATTTCTCAACGAGATGGCCAACCTTGAGTGATTCGAAAGGACAATTCTGGTTTTTACAACCTGGATCTCATATTCCATAGCAGCAATATCGTAGTTCTAGTTTTATTGAACGACAACACAAACATGGATATCCATATAATTAGCAGTAACATTTTTCTTTAATCTTACCAAGGCAGAAGCTATGAAGAAAAGAGAATATAATATATGGTATCTGTCATGGGTTCCATCAATTCCTATTACTGAAAAAGAGTTTGCCTACCCACCAACTCTAGAGCTTTTTTCGAGGTTTGATGAAGGCTGTGTAGTGGTGTGCTACTGTTTTATTGTGTTCCACTGGAAACTCTTGTAATTTCTCCACCTTGAAGGAAGTAAGTCATTAAGTAATGCCAGATTAGAGTTTAACTTTATCATCTTTTCAGTGCAACGTGGCTACCCAAAGTTGAAAATGGTTCAGAAATGATTTCCTCTCAGTGACTTAGCACAGAGCACATATATGATTTTCATCATGTTCATTTCACAAAATGCTGGGATACCAGTGACTAGTAGTAAAACACTTGTATGTGGAAGTATAAATTGCATGTACATGTTTGTGCATACTGAGTAACATCTTAGTCACAGTCTCACTTACCCGTCTCACACTTTTTCCTGTAGTGTGTGTGTGTGTGTGTGTGTGTGTGCGTATGTATGATTCACTCACCGATATTGCAATGTTCCCCTGTCCATCCTTGGTCACACTCACACTTCCCCTCCTTACACACGCCGTTCTTGCTGCACAGTGGGTGGCAGGCCTTCTGGTCACACAGAGTTCCTGTCCAGCCCTCCTCACACCGACACACGGCGCCATAACAAACACCATGGCTGCCACAGTCCACTTCACACACCTCTGTTCGAGAAAGAAAGAACAATATTAATACATATGCAAACACAGAAACACAATGGTAACTGCAATATCTTTTCTGCATTAATTGGTTTGTGGAACATCAATACTGTACTTTAGAAAGTATGGTTTAAGGCACTTAAAAAACATTACAAACATCACAAACAAATATGCATAATGTGAAATATGCATCATGACATAGCCAGGATTTGTCTGCACTGTCATATCATATAATGTGCACAACAAGCATGAAAACAACTAGCTGCACATTTCAACTTAGCCAATGGCACTGATGGGTCAAAAAAAGTCAAAGTACACCTCCCTTTCATGCTAAATCAAACATGTTTTCATGCTAAGAAGACATGGGAGAAGAAGGAAACTGAAGAAAGTATTGGAAAAAAAGAGAGCTTAGCATAGTCTGGACATTGCTTTAGTTTTAAAAAGCCTGATGTCAAGCAGAATACAAATATCTATGACTATGAAAGGAAGACTACTGTAGCCAGAACATTCTTTTATCACCACACAATGTGTGCAAGTATGAGGAATGTTTAAGAACAAGCTCCACCTCAAACACAGGTAGCTCTTGTGAGAAAAACCTCAATGCAGACATAATTGTCTGAGTTACTGATTGGTCACTGTCTTTATGATAATAAAACTCCGTGGTGAAAGGGCCTTTCACATACCATAACCATAACTGTGCTTATGTTTGTACAACTAATGGTACCTTCAGACAGCAGGTAATTACTGCTGTATTTGCTGTGCTACGAAGTTGGTGTTGGTGGCAGCAGGGCACAGCACAGCTTCTACTAGCTACATCCAATCCTACTACCATACATTAGAGGTTGCTGCTATCCACCTATTCTTATGCAATCATGTAACCAAACAGAGCAACTTAAAATAGAGGAAATGGTTAGCAATTTCACACATAAGTTTAGCTAATTAATATCATAAACATTTTTTATTGGCCCTGACAGGATAATCAAACTTCAAAGCTGATGTTGCCTCAAGACTGTTTTTGGTAAATCATTTGTTTACTGCTGGCGAAAAGGTGTAGATTTTAGGGAACTCCGATACCATGAAAATTAGATTCTGCATTGATTGTCTCTATGTGGACACTGTGGTTACCATGGTCATACGTTGAGCCATGGCAGCAAGTTGAAAAAAGTTCATCCATCATCAACTCAAATGATCACACCTCATCATGACTGACATCTTCCAGTTGTGTTTGAATTGGAAACAATGGAGGTAGCAAGCAGCAACCGCTCACTGTCACTGAAAATAAGTTTTACTTTGATTATTTCTGATACCAGAATGTTAAGAGGTGCTGGCTAATTAGCTGAGTGATGATCTAATTGGGAGCATCTGAAATCAACATACTGTTAGCACTCTGTGTGCCTTCATCACATCACTCTCAAATATGTATTAACAGTTATTAATTCAATAGTGTAAGATTATGTAATAGTTTAAGTTCATGCTACATTCAATATGCACTAAACTGAAGAGCTGAATAGAAAGCAGTACAGTAGAGCAGTCCTGGCTCAGACAGCACCGATTCTCTTCTAAACCATAATGACCCGTCCAGACAACTTGATGAAAAATAAATGAAAAAAAATCAATTAAGAGCCAAAGCTTTTCCCGCAAGCCTGCCCCTAATTCACCTGTATCTGTGTATGTGTACTGGACTGAACTCTTGATCCTGCACTGTTGTCTGTATGCGTTGTCTGTGCTTTATTGCGAATAGCAAAATAAAGAGTGGTTTGGAAAAAGCTTGATACAGAAGAATTACAAATCAATGTGTTTATTTAAATGTGAAGTGTGTGTGTGTGGATGTGTATCTTAAGCAATGTCTGCTTCTGAGTGCATGTATGTTTGTGAGAGAAAGACAGGAAAGAGAGAGAGCGATTAAATGCCACACTTGCTAAACTATGTATATCCGGGACTGAAGTGCCTCAGGGTGTATGTCTATGTATCTATGTATGTGGGTGTGTTGTTGTGTGTGTATTAGAATCTTTTTGACAGATCCTAAGAAAAGGTCAAGAACAAGCCAGAACAAAAAGTTATGTACTTGTGTGTATGTGTTTGTAATTAATTTCATTTGTATGCATATCTGTGCATGTGTGTGTTTCACAAAGAGACAGTAGCCTACTTATCGGATGTGTGTTTGATGGATTTGACAAGACAATGCTCAGTGTAACAGCCCAAGGCAACACAAATAGAAGTGAGAACACACACACACACTCTTTTCCTCTTGTCTTTGTTGTTCTCTGTTACTGGTCTGCATTCCTCCTCCAGTTTTTTCTATCTCACCTCTTTTTCTGCATCAGTGCTGTCATTTTTCTTGCTGTCTCTCTCTCTCTGTTTATTTCCCTCCTTTCTACAGCACCAGAAAAGAGACCGTCCTCACCAGAAAAAAGACAACATTGGTAGTTTGTTGAAATGCCAAAAAAAACCAACAAAAAAAACCTCATGTTTACAGCAACCTCATCTGGCCGTGTAAATTATGACTCATGTCTGTCAGGAGCCAAGATCTTCCAAGGGCCTGACATCCTAAGGCATCCAAAAGATTACACTACCAATTGACCTTATTGTATACAGAGACAAATTAACCTTAAATTAGCAGGCAAAGATACAAAAGTCCACAGTACAGGCAAGGTCCAAGGAACAAAGAATCAATACAATTAAACTCACAGTAAGAAATGCCGGGGATGCTGAACACGGGAACAAAGTACAACAAAAAATGAATATTACAGGGACAACAACCCGACAGCAAACAAAGGAAAAGACCTGGACTAAAGACACTAAGGTAGGTGAGACAGCAAGACACAGGTGCAATCAATCAAGGAGGGGCCAACAATCTAAACTGGAGGGAAAGCAAACAAGGACAGGAAGTAAAACCACAAGACACACAAGGGGAGGAGAACACTACAAAATAAAACCGGAAACAAGACAAAACCTCAAACAATGACAGTACAATGGTATCATACACTTTATGATGGTAAGAAACTCTCAAAGAACAAATAGAAAGTTAATTTTTGACTTGGAACTCTTTCAAAATGGTGTTTGCTTCTGTTAAGTATATTAACTTCTTTCAATTTTATCTACTTAAATCAGAATCTGAAAATGTATCTGTTCTACTGTTTCATGTTGTTGCATGTAGCAGTGGTGACCAGAGTTTATTTTTTTCCACAGAGAACTAAGAAAACTTTCCCTAACCTTCCTGAATTTACCAATCTACCTGCTCTCACAGGTAGTGCCTCACACAGACCCAGCACTGACCCTGTTAAGGGCCAATATATCACAGTCCAAGATCCTGCTCTGGAATCATGAAGGGTTGCCCATGCACTCAGCGAACAAAGAACACAGGAACGTATTTTGTGATGCAAAATGGAATGTATGCTAATTGATATGGTATGTTTGGTTAGCAATATAAGAAAAGTATGAAGCTTTGATCCAATATGATGATGCAGGAACAATAGAAACTGAACTAAGAGGAACTGTTTACACATATCCACTAATCTGGAAAAAAATACAGACTTTTTTTTAAATGATCAGAACCGAAGGGGTTGAACTATCAGAAGGCAACATTGCAGTTGTTCAGGACAGCTACAAATACCTTGGATCCTGCAGGCAAACAAAAACCATGACGAGGCAGCAAGGAAGTCAGCCACAGCCAAATACCTACACAGAGTAAGGCAGGTCCTGAAAAGTCAGCTGAATGAGAAGAACAAGATCTGAACCATCAACACATACACCCTGCCAATCATCAGATACCCTGCTGGTATAATAAACTGGCCAAAGGAGGAGATAGAGGCCACTGATAAAGACAAGGAAGCTCCTCACAATGCATGCACCCCAAATCCAGCACCCTGAGACTGTACACTAAGCGGAACGAGGGAAGCAGAGGACAAGTGAGTGTCAGAACCACTGTCCAGGATTAAAAGAAAGATCCAGTAGTACATCAGGAAGATGGCCCCCAATGATGTATGGTTAAGTGAATATCTCAGGCAGCAGAAACCCGAGAATGATGAGGAGGAGGATGAACCATCATGGAGAGACAAGCCCCTGCATGGCATGTACCACCGACAGATAGAACAAGTGGCTGATATCAAGAAATCCTACCAGTGGTTGGAAAAGGCTGGACTAAAGCGAAGCACTAATCATGGCAGCACAAGAACAGGCACTCAGTAAGATAAAGAGAGGCTGGGGTCTACCACACCAGAAAGGACCCCAGGTGCAGACTGTGTCCCTGAGACAGTTCAGCACATAACAGCAGTGGGTAAGATGCAGGCAGGAACAGTGCACAGGAGTGTGTACAGGAACATCTGCCATAAGTATGGGCTGGAAGTCCCAAGATCAAAATGGAAGACACCTTGTAAGGTAGTTGAGAATGACCAAGCTAAGATCCTGTGGGACCTCCAGATCCAAACTGACAAACTGGTGATGGCTAACCAAACAGACATCACGTTGATCGACAAACAGCGGAAGAAGGCAGTGGTGATAGATGTAGCAATCCCAAGCGACAGCAACATCAAGAAGAAGGAACACAAGCAGCTCGAAAAATACCAAGGGCTGAGAGAGGAGCTAGAAAAGACGTGAAAAGTAAAAGCAAAAGTGGTGCCAGTGGTAATCAGAACACTGGGGGCTGTGACCCCGAAACTGGGAGAGTGGCTCCAGCACATTCCAAGTACAACATCTGAAGTCTCTGTCCAGAAGAGTGTAGTCCTAGGAACAGCTAATATACAGCGCATAACCCTCAAACTCCCAGGCCTCTGGTAGAGGACCCGAGTTTAAGTAAAAGTAAAAATTCCCATTTGACAAACCTACTCAAGTAAAAGTATAAAACTTGGTCAATTAACTACTCAAAGTACAAGTTACTTTGTGTTTTAATATTTTTTTAGGGTGTGTGGGCCAGAAATCTTCACGAGTAATTTTATGCAAGTCTAAGTCTCTTTGAGCAAGAGTCCATGTCAAGTCTCAAGTCTTTGGGGCACAAGTCCAAGCCAGGTCTCAAGTCTTTGGTCAAGGGTCTGAGTCAAGGCTCATGTCTCTTTTTGGAAAAATAAGTGTTACATCTGCTGTGCATCAGGTTAGAAATAGCTACTGTGCAACATGGTTATTTCTAGGGAATGCACCATGCTTTGCATGTTGATTATCTCTAATTTAGCTATTTCTGTTAGTTATTATTTTTTTATCTACATGAAGGTATTGATAATATAACTTTAAAATATCATACTTGCTAGCTGCCTAACCTACCATTGTTGCCTGTATATGTTGTTGTCTTGATATGGACGTGTAAACAACCAAACCATTTGCTTTGATATGAAGGGCGTTGCATATGATTTGCCTTCTCCAATAGCACGGGCAACCAAAACAATATGATTATTCCTAAAGCATCTATGAACATAATCTTTACAACGTAAAGAATTATTGTGGCAATAACACGGGAGCAGCCCATTAGGGGTTACCATTAGTAGGGTAAGTCTATATATAGAAGGAGACCTGTGCATCACGTGTACAGGACTGTTTTATCCACCCATAATTGCTCTCTCCCTATGCTTCTCAAAGATTATTGTTTCCTGAGCAAATAACAACTGGTAGCCTACTGAGTGAAAGCCAAGATCAGTTTCACCATTCTAGTTAATTAATTCACCATCTGGCATCGCTATAAAACAAGTAACAACCAATGTGAATTAGAGAAAAGATATAGGCTAATTTCCATCAAAAGAAAGCCATGCTCTGCACAACGATTCTGTTAATATATCAGAATCCATCCAGTAATCATCTTAATTAAATGTTTACAGTGTGTAGCCTACATTTGTTCTGCATATATGCTTTTAATACGCCATTAATGGAAAGTGAAAGTATTTCTGCCGGCTTTTGAAAAGGCAATGCAGGCTGCTTTCCACCAGTGGCATACTGTGCAGTTACTGGATTTGAGTTACATTAGTAGAACAACCAAACCTTAAATTGAAGGTATTTGCCTGGTTTTCTCAATTTTTGCATTTGCTCTCCTGCATAACCGGGCACACACAGCTTGGATGACAGCTCATTTCGGTTAATGTTGCAAAATGCATAGTAGTTAACAGACTAGTTGTAATGAAGGTATAAATGGCAAATGTAGCAAATTTTAAAGTAGATTACTGGCCCAAAAAAGTACTCGAGTTAAAAGTAAAAGTACAGTTTTAAAAAGGAACGTGAATAGTTACCGTTCCTAAAAAAAAAACTACTTTTTTACAAATTTGGGTTACTTGTAACGAGTTACTACCCACCCCTGATAACACCGTGTGTGTGTGTGTCTGTTTCCGCACCTCCTTTAATCCCCCTCAGCGAGAAGATAAGAAAAGTACATTCATGTGATACCAACAACACTGGGTGACATGTAATGTTAATTTTATTTCACTTATTCATCTTCATGCATAGGGGAGGAATTGTGTATATATATATATATATATATATATACACACACATAAAATTGTTATAGTTTGAGGTTTTGTTATTTCCTGTTTTATTTTGTAGTGTGTTCCTTTCCTTGTGTGTCTTGTGATTTTACTTCCTGTCTTTGTTTGCTTTCCCTCCAGTTTTGATTGTTGGCCCCTCCTTGATTGTTTGCACCTGTGTCTCGTTGTCTCACCTCCCTTAGGGTATTTAGTCCAGGTCTTGTCCTTTGTTCATTGTTCGATCATTGTGTTCCTGTCGTATGTGTGTCGCCGTTATGTGCATTTTTTGTTCTACCTAGTTCCCGTGCCCAGTTCCCGTGCCCAGTTCCCGTGCCCAGTTCCCGTGCCCAGTTCCCGTGCCCAGTTCCAGTTCCCAGTTCCAGTTCCCAGTTCCCGTGCCCAGTTCCCGTGCCCAGTTCCCGGCATTTCTGTTTTGTTTAGCCTTGTTGGACTCTTTTCTTGGTTTCCACCACTGCCAGCCGGTAACCTATTACCTATTACTTGGACCTGTATCTGCCTACCTGCCTGTTATCTGTTTGTTGCCTGTCTGCCTACCGGTCTGTCTGCCTGTACCTGCCTGTAAGCTACTTCACCCCAATAAACACTGTAGCCATCCGGCTACTTCATCCTCATACAGCTTCCTGGTCGTCTGCATCAGATTTCGGGTAGAAGCAAGATTTTCGTCATTGCCTGGGCTGAGGGAGGCCAACCCTGAGTGGCTCATGGACTATCTCTATCCAGCTTGCAACTCCTCAGCCTGTTTACCAGCCAGACTGCCGAACCCGCTAGCAACCAGCCAGACTCCCGAGCCTGCTAGCAACCAGCCAGACTCGCTGCCTGCTAGCCCTTTATCAGTCAGGCTTGGTTACGTGGGCCTGCAATCTGCCTGTCCCGAACCGGTCCCAGTTCTGAACCCATACCTGGGTACCCGCCTGGCTCTTGGTGGTCCTCGCAGTCATCGGACTGCACCTCAGCCTGCCAGTCATCCGCCTGCACCCCAGCCCGCCAGTCATCCGCCTACACCCTCGCCTGCCAGTCATCAGCCTCCACCCCAGCCTGCTGGTCCTAGCATCTCAGCCTGCAAGCCAGGGGGTACCTCAGTCTGTTGCTGTCTTGGCACCTTTTGGGAAACCCCCCAGGAGTAAGCGTGGCTCCCACAGCAGCTCGCCTGCTCAGCTGCTCGCCTGCCCCGCTGCCCATCACCACAGCGCTGCGGCGGCCTCCAGTTCCTGCACCGCGGCGGCCATCACTCTCTGCTGGATCGCAGCAGCCCCCAGTCCCTTGGACACCCTGCTGGATCGCAGCAGCCCCCAGTCCCTTGGACACCCTGCTGGACCACAGCAGCCCCCAGTCCCTGGACACCCTGCTGGATCGCAGTCGCCTTCTTTCCTGGCTGGATCGCAGCAGCACCAACCCCTTGGACGCCCTGCTGGATCGCAGCAGCCCCCAGTCCCTGGACTCCCTGCTGGATCGCCGTCGCCTCCTTTCCCGACTGGATCGCAGCAGCACCAACCCCTTGGACGGCTTGCTGGAGAAGGTCGCCGACATCTGTTGCATAATAGCCAAACCTTATATGGATTCAGATGTGAATGTGATACAGCATTCTAGTGAGGCTGACAGACGAAGAAGAAGAACAAAATGAAGACTTTGGAGTGGCCTAGTCAAAGTCCTGACTTGAATCCTATTGAGATGCTGTGGCATGACCTTAAAAAGGCAGTTCATGCTCAAACCCTCCAATGTGGCTGAATTACAACAATTCTGCAAAGATGAGTGGGCCAAAATTCCTCCACAGCACTGTAAAAGACTCATTGCAAGTTATCGCAAATGCTTGATTGCAGTTGTTGCTGCTAAGGGTGGCCCAACCAGTTATTAGGTTTAAGGGGCAATCACTATTTTACACAGGGCAATGTAGGTTTGGATTTTGTTTTCCCTTAATAATAACAACCTTCATTTAAAAACTGCATTGTGTGTTTTCTTGTATTATCTTTGACTAATATTTAAATTTGTTTGATCTGAAACATTTAAGGACGGGGACAAACACTTTTTCACACCACTGTATGTGGTAAACATTTGAAAGAAAGTGCAACAAACAAAATAATTAGACTGGAGAGAGTTCAGTGGTGGGAGGTGTAAAGTTTTGCACAATTGGCATCTGTCACCGCCTCCATAATAAGAGACTTTAAGAATAGGAGAGCCCGATAATCGCTCTCTTCTCTGGCATCTAATCTTGTACCCTTTCTTTTTGCTCACTTGCTTATCTTTTACTTTCTTGCCCGGAACTCAGCTGGATCCCAGAGCCTACAGAGCATGCTGAAGGCTGGCATCCAGCCAACCCTGAAAGAAAGAAACCTGCTCCAGTCTGTGCAACATCTGTGTTCTAACACTATAAAAGTTAGAACTGTAACAAACTCTGAATTCAACAAACATCTGACACCACCGCTCTCACCACGTTTCACAACCCATGGCCGAGCTGCCCTGAGAAAGCCAGAGAGCTCCAGGGAGTGGTGGCCCACACGTGAATCAGCACAGAAAATCTGCTGTCCCCTCCCTTGCAGCACAACCTTTTCCCTTGCCATCTGAACCACTGGGTGAAACTTTACCTTTTCCTGTTATCAGCGGTTGATGTTATGAAGTGATTAAGAAGTGTTAAGTATTGAAACGATATTGAATTGTTTCAGATATTTCCCTTCTGCTTCCCAACAATCTCTCAGCCGCTGAATGGTGCCTTAAGTTAATTTCACATGTTAAAGTTTTTATCTCCTGTGTTCCCACAAGTTAGTCCACTTTGCCAAGATATCATTCACTGCTTTATTCACTGATTTTGCGGCCCCGTATTAATGTATTTACACTACATTGTCTGACTCCTTCCAGAGACGGCTCTCTTTTTTTTTTTTTTACAGCTACTACAAACCACAGCTACAGGGTATCTAACACACTGTAAGTTATTTCACTATAATACTTCTATTTTAGCTTCTCGTCATTGGCCAACGGTTACTTTAAGAATTGATTTAGAGATGTTTCTAATTTTTACTGAAGTCTTAATGTAGTTTAGCCCCTAGCTATGTCACTGACCTTGTACCTCCTCACAAGTTGAAGTGTGAGATCCTCAGGCAAGGTTCTCCTGGCCATTTCAAACTCCTGGCTAATTTCTAAAGATAAACATGTTTCTTCCATCAGCCTAGCTAAAACACTATCATCCTTTAAATCACAAGCTATCCCATCTTGTATGCCTGTTCCAAGGGACTTGCAGCTCTAACAATGTTATCTTAATTATGTTCTGCTCTGTAATTGCTTTTTTGTTTTAATTTTATGCTGAACATGCTCTTCTTCATCCTCTCTTAATGATTCTGTGATGCACATTATTAACTCTGTAAAGCTTTGTGCCATACTGTTTTTAAAATGCCATAAAAATAAAGTTCATTCTTTTCATAGATTCTGTAACAAATGAGAAATAAAGCAAACTGAAAGAAAATCTACACACTGACATATTGTTATACCACATGACATTAAACATGACGCATACCTAATGAGCAGTCAGGTCCAGTCCAGTTCTGGTCACAGGTACAAGTGCTGGTCTCTGTGTTGTAGGTGCCGTGACCTGAACACTGGTCTGGACACATGGCCTTGGCAATCTCACAGCTGGCTCCGCCCCAGCCTGGCTGACAGTGACACTCGCCATGAATGCACACTCCATGGGCCGAACAACTGGGGTCTATGCAGTCCACTGGAGACAGAATGATGAAGAGAGAGTTAACAATATACCAAATAGTGCATATAGCGCACACACACACACACACACACACACACAGATGTACACATGTACTGAAAATGACATGAGTCTTAATGAAGGTATTATTTATGACTGTTGTCATTAAGTGTCATTTGGTTAATTATGTCACTTTTAATGCAAAGTTGACATTGTATGAGATGTCCTTGTTGTGACAACTTGACATTAACCAAGACAAAAATGTAATGTGTCACGACAACTAGACATTAACCAAGACAACATAACCTGTCAATGTCTTTGTTATAACAAGTTGACATTAACCAAGAAAACATAACCATGCCATGTCATAAACATGCCATAGCAGGCCGAATTATCAAACTTTAAGAAACTATTTACCTTTATGTGTTAACATTATATTATACTGTCATGTGGTTGGTTTTGACATTGGGACCATTGTAATTGTGTCATGAATAATTCCCTTGACCTCATGTAAAGTGGAACCATTTGGACTTTTCATAACAATGTCATTAAATGTGGCAAGTTTGACGACAAAGTATAGTACCAAGGTGATTTACGGAGTTTCCTGAATGACCAACAGCTTTACTTGTTGCTAAAGTAACGTTAGCTAACCTAACCACATTGGTGCTGGTGGTTGAGGTGAGTTTCCCCTTTCACTGTGAAGCACTTTGGGTATCAAGATAAAGCGCTAATGTTATATAAATGTAACTAATCCTGTCGTGGTTTTAGGGTTTGTTTAGACATGTCCTGATTTATTTTGATATACACTCTTCTCCTCATGTGTTTTATAGTTTTACTTCCTGTCTATGTGTCATTTTCTCTCCACTTTTGATTATCTGCCCGCCCTGTTTAGTTTCACCTGTGCCTTATTATCTCCCCTCACCTGAGTGTATATAGTCTGTATGCTTCCCATTTTTTTGTCAGTTCGTCTTTGTCTTATGTCAAACGTCCCGACCTTTGTTTCCTGTGTTCTCCCAGTGTTTCTTGGATTATTTCTCTGTTTCTTTTGGACCTCGTCTGGATTTTGAATTCTAATTATGCCTTGCTCCCTTGGAATTGTTTGCCTTTGTTGGACTGCTTCCCTGGTTTTGACCACTGCCTGCCTGATATCTGTATAAGCCTTTTTTGTTCATCATTAAATCATTGAACCAGCCTGCCTCCATTGACTGCGTTTAGGGCCAAACCCTTGTTTCCCCCTGCTACCCTGTAAATACATAAAAAACCTTACATCCTTTTTTTTGTGGTAGCTAGTCAAAAATTTCTTAGGGGGATTACACTGGGGGAATTTGGACCACAGTATTTCTAAAATTCTTCTAACACCCTGTGTGTATCTATGCTTTGATGATTTCGAAAGAGATGGTCCATGATCTGATACAAAGACATCACAGATGAATTTGTAACAATATGATACACTGCGATTCAAAGCTGATATGATCTGATTCAGTTGTGACTTGATATTTATTCAGCATGTGATATTTTACTTATTAATGAACTACAGAAAAATGACGATTCATTAATATTTTTATTTCAATGCACTAAATTAGGAATGGCTAGAACATTTTGTCTGCCGCTACATCAGTAATAGTAAACATGGGGTGGACTCGGTCGAGACCAGAGCAATAGAGATACTAGATACCCTCCAGGCATATTTTACGACACACAGAAATACTCTGCTTTGAATAAAAATATGCGTCTGATATGTTTTTTTTCACAAAGAATTCAACTAACTAGTTAAAGATTCACAAAACTGCATACTCCTTCTCCTTCACAAGAAAATCCAGAATTTGTAAATATTGTTTCAAAAGTTTCACTACCCATAGTCCATCCCCAGTGTATGTGTACTGGTGGTTTAAAGTTTCCACATCACACTTATGTAAGTTGAATATTTGACCACAATTGGCTTCCAAACTAGTTGTGATGTCACAAAATCATGCTTGTAGGTACATGTGTTAAAATAAGGTGCGCATAGAGAAACTTAACTCATTCTGTAAATGAAAGTGAAAACAGCCTTTTAGTGTCACATACACATACATACTCTGCACATACACATAGTGAAGCTCAAACATCCAAGTAAAGAATGTAAAGTGAATAAACAAAACACATTTTTGAGAGGCGGGGGACTTTAATAGCTGAGACCGGGGGTAGAGACCGAGACAAGTCTAAGATGAAATAAACAAAAACATGTTGAGACCGAGACTGTACTCTAGTTGTACTGTAAACAACATTGGTATATTTTCACCTATACATGGTTGATATCGCAAAAATGTTAGCAAACAGTTGCTTATTTATACATCCAGCAGACACAAAGCAACATTAGTTTTCATTTGGACTAGTGTTTCTTTTCAATACTCAATATGTAGACCTCTCCTTCTAGGTCTGTTTTGGTCTCCACAAACTATGTGAGTATATAGCTTGTATATAGTATATATGTGTTCAGACTCGCTTCACCAGCTCATTGCTAACTTTGTCTGTATGCTGTTTGGTGCGGTGCAGGTTGCATACAGTGGGTTTATCAGAGCTTTTTCACTGAAAACAGAAGCCTGCTGTGGCTAAAAACAAGGTTGATGAGAGTGATGACTGAACCAAGTTGCGTACCATAACACCAAAGAAAAAAATAGTGATTAGTGGAGCTTAAACAAAGAGCATCAGATAAAAAACAAGAACAGGACTAGGACAAGGTTGTTGATTGGACACAAACAAATACACAGTTCATTACACAGGGGTTTAGGTGCAAGTAATAGAAAAAGAATTGAGGAAATAGAAAAAGAAATTGCATTCAATTATGTCTGCTTCCTGAGATTTGTAACAATCCCATTTCATCCAGTATTTTTCACCCTTGTCTTTCTGTAGCCAAAAGGTCATCTTTTCCATGGCACGATGGATGAGAGAGCTGAAGTAAAGGAGTAGCTGGTGGACTAAGTCAAACACCTAGCAACCCAAATCGTGGACCACCAAACCAGAGCTATAAAACTAGTGAATACTGAACATAATGCAAAATGTATTTTAGGTTATATTTTTTGCCTCTCTCAATACTCACATGGAATGGCTTTCACTATTTGTTTCTTATAGATTCCTGCGCTGACAAATTAACATTATATTCAATTTGTGTAAAATATTGTGGACTGCTGCAGGCTTGCAGGTGAGGATAAACACGTGAGTTGAATTGATCCAATGTTAGTTTTATTGCAGGGTTTGAACATTGATGATGATGCTGACTGTTGACTGGTTTTATCTGAATAAAGAGAACAACACGTATGTCATGTGATGTTTCTGTTTCAGGAGAAAATGTCATGGGTAGCAATAAATGTGCGCTAAATCCATTATTTATGTTGACATTTAATTATGTAGTGACGTCTTTACCAAATTTCAGCATCTCAATCATGGAAAATTATGCCGAGCAGTGTCAAAATGTCCCGGAGCAAGGGAGCTAACTACTGCTAATAACATAATATGTAACTAATGTACCTTTTTGTGTCTTGTTCTTGGAAGAAATTACTCTTACCTTCCTCACAATTATCGCCCTTATAACCAGTATTGCAGATGCAGGCGCCCATAATGCATATGCCGTGTCCTCCACAGTGGATGTCGATGCACTGGTTGGCTGGCACATCACACTCAGTGCCTTTCCACCCGCTGTAGCACTGGCAGCGACCACGGGAGTACTGGCCATTACCACTGCACAGCACTGGACAGGCAGCTAGACCAGACACATGCAGGAAGATGGATCAGTTAGACAAACTGGCTTTAAAGACTGATTAAGTTAGACACTTGAACCCACAATGTTCCCCTTCAGCTCCCAAATTTTCATATAGTTAACAGTGTCTGCACCGTGCAAACAACAAATTAGTCATAAAAAAGGCCAAATTTGGGGCACATGATACTGTACAAATGCACTGCACTGCACATACCTTCAATTGTCCTGTGGCCATTGCCAGACTTCTTTAGCTGTAAGTTTTACTACATCACAAACGTGCCTGACAAGTGGAATAAGAAAAGGAGAGGAAGCCCTACTCTGGCTCATCCAAACAACCACCTGGTTTAAAAACAGTTTGTTAGGAGATGGCACTAACCTACCAAGACTGAGCTCACTCATCACTGCCACAGTTTGGATTAGGGTTCAGCTTCTACAAGGAGATAATATTGTCCTTTAATTACTCAGATATTGTACAGCCAATGTGGTGTGCCTTCAGTGTGATGGATAAGATTTAGTTTGGTGGATTACAGCTTGTCAATACTGCATGGGAACACCTTAAGATGAACTGATTCTGATGTGTATGGCCTGGTAAAGGCAAGAATTGTTACATGTTGGGGAGGGAACACTGACTACCAGTCATTTCCTGAAATAAAGATGGTCAGTTATGAATATATTGAATATCGGTACGAAAACAGAAAATCAATATTAACCGGAAAAAACAATGGTGTTATGATTAAACCAAATTTGGAGTGATGTGCCATCTCCCAACAAACTGTTTTTAAACCAGGTGCTGCCTGTTGCCGCTGCTCTGTCTTGTCGTCTTATTTTTCCAACTTTTAGTTTTCCTTTTTCTGAAAAAAACCCCCCAAAACATTGACGTGATAGTGAGCAGCTATAACGAAAGAGTTTCCCCTCGGGGATCAATAAAGTATTTCTGATTCTGAGTCTGATGAAGTGATGAAGCTGGCAACACAGTCAGAAGAGAACTGGTGTTTCTCTAATGGCCAATAAATTCTTGGACCAAGACACTGGGACAGTGGTAAAATGCCTCAACTTCTCTTCAAATTAAATGTTTTATTGATAACATTTTTATGTAGACGACTATTTGAAAAAAACAATATATCCCCAGAGCTTTTGATTGTAAATTAATCATTACAAGTCCAAAATGAATGTTTTGTTTATCTATGGTATAGCAACCTGTTCTCATTCTCAGGTGGTCAAATACTGACGTTTTGTCATGCCCCTTTGGTGTCTGTATGAGATGCACAGGGCTTTCAATAATTACTTCAATATAAAACCATCCGCGGCAATATTCGACACTCAGAGGATCCATTCATTCCAATTTTTACCTGATCGTGGCGCTATAAGACGCTGTGAGCATCAGCTCGGTCGGTCAGGAGAACCGAGAACTAGCCTCATTGTTAATTCCCATGTTAAGGTTTTCTTTCAATGATATCCTCAACATTTCTCAACACAAAAACATGAAGGTGTCCTTGATAATTCAACAATATTAGTAAGTTAATGTTATGGCCATCAGTTTAAATTATTTCTTCTTCGATTCTGAGTAATAAAGTTTTTTTTGTCAGTTTTGGATAGTGGAAGGCTAGGCTACATTACCCATGATCCTTAGGAATCCAGCTTACCGCTTACCCTGAAGTCTGGTGGAAAATGTTTAAATTACTTAATAAAGTACTTATTGCACAATGAATTTGCAGTCATAATCAGCCAGACATAGTGTGCCACACAGGTTTTTAAACTTTTTTGATATCATGCGGAAGCTGTAAACTCCTGTTTTGGCTAAAATATCTTAAATAAACCAATGTTTTTACTTTTTGTTAAGAAACAATGCAAGTTTCTTAACAGAGATCCTGGCATTTGGATTCAGGTTACAGCCGACCGGCAGCAATTTGAAGTTTGAGTCGAATGTGCTGAGTCCACCCACAACAGGCCTTCATGCAAGTATCAGCATCCATAGCAATCACCATAGCAACGATCTGAGACCTGAAAGAATCTTCGCAATAACTAACAAAACTAAGGATCATATACATTCACTGAACAAAGATTATGAAAATAAAATGCACATTTCTTGCTAGAAATGTATCAAAATGCATTTTAATGCAGAATCTTAAAGTATAGCATTTTCCACTGAGAATAAAAGGAATGTCTGCCATTTTTTTTGCTTTCACAAAAGAAACTTGGCAGTCACGTGACGTGGACGCAGGCCAATAGAAAATAATAGGACAAAAAAAAAAAATTTCTCAGAAACAAAGGAGAAATAATTAAATTAATTAAATTAATTATACATATTGTATTGTTGAATTAACAAGGACACCTATGTGTTTTTGGGTTGAGAAACGTTGAGGATATCATTGAAAGAAAACCTAAGCCTTAAGAAAACCTTAACATAGGAATGGGGTCATCAGTTCTCAAATGGGACTGGTGCTCAGTGTCTTATAGCACCGTGGTCAGGTTATTGAAGTGAATGGACAGCCAAACTGTTGCTCTAAGAGTCTAATATTGCTGCAGATGGGTTTACATTGGGGTTAATTTAAAGCCCAGTGCATCTCATATAGACAATAAAGGGTGCCTTGTGCATCTGTATGAGACACCGAGGTGCATGACAAAACGTCACTATTTGACGACCTGGGAACAAGCAGCAAACTTCGGGGCTGAAAAGTGAAGACAGTGGGGAAGTGCCTTAAACCTGCATTCTTTCTATTGACCAGCTGGAGGCGAGTCTACTGGTTAGAAGAACAAGTCCTAAGTTCTCGCTTGATTTATTACCTCAGTAAACGGCTTTCTAATAAGTTTATTGTGTCAATCGCTAGTTTCAAGTCTTCTTCAATACAGCATGATGTTCATTTTGTAAATTATGGCCACATTTAGAGTAAAACAGCATGGTATGCTTTAGGGCGTGGCTACCTTGTGATTGACAAGTCGCTACCATGGCGACTTATCAATCAGGATAGAGGCATAGCAATGCAAATCCATGGCACTTAGTACATTTAAACAGCTGTGAACTTGTTTTGGTTGTTATTGTGTTTTCGTCTTAGAACTTACTTTGACCCATTCACAGTGTGTTTTCAATTCATGAAAGTTAACTGTAACATTTTGGTCGCCTAAAATGTCTTGTCCAGCTAAAAATGTCTTGATAACTTAACGTATGCTATGCCCCCCAGCTCCACCCCCTCATCCAAATATGGTCACTTCCAGTCACTGGTTGCAAAAAAACAAGAGGGCGACGGCCAAAATGCCAATGTCGAGGCTTCAAAACAGTAGTCCACAAACCAATGGGTGATGTCACAGTGACTACGTCCACATCTTTTATACAGTCTATGCCTGGGAATGAGAATGGATTGGGTATAGTTGCCAGCTAGTGTGGAAAAAATGGACACTGACGTCCGGGTCAGTGGCGGACTGGTCCACTTATGAAAAGACGGTCGCTCTTCTTTAAGAGAGATCCAAATATATTACCATTGTGGCATGTTGAAGGTAAATTAAAGTTCAGAACTCTACTGACTAACGTGACTGTTATTGAGGGTGTTATCTCTTATAACACTCTAACGTTAGCCTTAATATGAGGCTATAATGTGGCTAGCTAGCCATGTAGCCAGCTGCGTTGAGCTCAACAGCTACGGTACTCATGTTAATATAAAAATCTGAAAATAATGACATGATCATACAGTCGTCCTTTCTCCCTGTAGACATTGTTGCTGTGTGACACTCACCTGTTTTTTATAGTCCGCTATGAGATTTGTTTTCAGCAAGAAAACAAACAACAAGACTAATGTTAGGTCAACACTACGTGCTAGCTAACGTCAACTTTTACTGTAGCTGTCTGTCTAACGTCAAGCACAGTGGGTTTTAATAGCATCACTACAACGTACTGTACTCTTAGATTGGATTAAAATGCAAATATTTACCTAATGTCTTATAGTGTAAGGATGATTGAAATGTCCTTGTACGGTAAGTGTTGCAATATAGGACCCCTATAAAAATTAAATGATGGGGGAAAAAGTGTTATTTTCATTTTTTGGCTGCCGGGCCAGTGAAAATATAGAAGGGGCCAGTAAAACTCTGATCTACTGGCCAAGTGGGGAAAAAATTTTATGTTGGACACTGAGTGGACACTTTGATGACAAGCTAAACATTACCTAAAGCTAGCTAGCCATATCCTAAGAATACCATAGATAACGTTACGTGAAACACCAATGCACAAAGTAACCTAAATCTATAGCTAATGTATAGCTATATGTTGCAAAATGAATTCATTACTCTATCACAAAATAGTCATCACTTGACATGACTGAGTCAGAGATATGTTTTGGCATGGCTTTGCTTGATTGATGTACCTGGAGTGAAAACAGTTTTAGGTTATGCAAAATAGCTGAACACACACAGGTAATCCCATTGCAAAAGGATTTTTAAGGTAAAAGGTCAGTGTATTCCTTACACATACAAGTGTGCAGGTCACACTCACTGCTTGGATAACAACCTCCCAACAATTACTGCCTCTCTATGGGAAGAAGAGAGAGAGTATTTGTGTGTGTGTGTGTGTGTGTGTGTGCGTGTTTACCTCGAGAGCAGTCAGGCCCCAGAAATCCTGGGAAACAGTGGCATATTCCTGAGAGACAATCTCCGTTGCCATGACAATTCTGAGGACACTCCATAATCGACTCTGATTAAGAGTGCGAGAGAAAGAGAGAGAGGTGGTTTAAGATTCATTATGAGAAAGAGATGCACATCCTCCTACAATGTAAAACATTCAAAGAAAAAAGGAACATTTCTTTTACAAGTTCAACTCTGTAATCTCAGATTTCAAACAGCTAAATTACCTCTCAAAATTAAAAATACTCCTAGGAGATCGAGACAGGGCATATATTGCTGCCCAATATGTATCAACATGCCACAACCTGAGGGACAGTTAATGACCAAGACACACACACAGACATTCATTAATAAAAATAAAAAAAAGTTCATATAGTTTTCACTTATTTGTATTTATATTTTTTAACTGCAAGTCTACAATTATTATTATTATTATTATTATTATTATTATTATTATTATTTTATCTTATTTATCTGTATATATTTTAATAGCACATTTCTTCTGTTTATGTATATGTTTTTATTTCACACCTGCTTTGGCAATGTTAACGTGTTTCCCATGCCAATAAAGCCCCCAATGAATTTAATTAATTGGGTAGGCTGGATATCCAACTGAATATCTTAAGAAATAACACACATATACATACACACAACACTGGGAGACCAGTCCTCTGTGGTTGCCGTAGTTACAGCTAGTCAGTCCAATCAACACACTCCAACATAAAATTACCCTGCTGCCTTTCTCTCGCTCTCTCTTTCTGTCTTTCTATCACACACTATTGTTGGCTCTCTGCCGTAGCTAACCATACCACGCGTACCGCACGCACGCACACACACACCTCTCAGGCAGAACAAAAATGTCCAATTTTTAACAATAAATAAATACTATACTATACTACTATGCCTTACAATGTACATACTGGTGTTGGAGGAAAACATTATTTGTCATTTATTGAAAATCACATCTGGTTTGGTGAGTGTGTTCATCCTCTGATATGATGGGGTTCCTCCCAACTAAGGATATCAGATATATTTGCAGGTTATTTGAACCACAAGTCATAATGTCATGATGTTTGGCACACAAATTAATTGGGTGTGCCTTTACTTGGGTCTCTAAAAGCTAAAGGATTGTCCTCAAAATAACCACATTTTTCACCTATCTGTTCAAAAGGTTCAACTGATTCAACAAAGATTTCTGCCCAGCCATTTGTGCTTTGTACTGTTCGCCATTATAAAAACATGTAATTTTTAATTGAATTCCTGTAATGACAAGTTGGTATCATTCAGGTTTAACTGGTGGGGTCACATTAAGTAGGTTATGTTGTATGGATTGTGTGTACTTAAGTGCACTTACACACATTTACATGCACTTATAGTAACTCACGTGTCTCACCTATGATAATGGTATTGTAAGAGACTTGTTCTGTGTTGCGTCCATCGTTGTAAAATGCCAGATGCCAGATTCCTGTGTCCAAGTACTGGATAAAGCCAGCCTCATGCACGTTCACCGAGCGTGTGTGTCGGGCTCCTCCGACCGACTCTTCCTCGTGGGCACCAGCTGGGTGTGCATGTCCTGCGTCTGTATCTCTGAGCGCTCGTTTGTCTTTGGAAATGAGGCGACTACCGTCCAGTAGCTCCACAAAGTCGTACTGGAAGACAAAAGTCGAACAGTCCATCCATCTTAACAACTAGCCAGATTTCCATTAAGTTTGCTATGATTATTCACGAACCCCCAGAGGAATATGGATTTTGGCAATCCTCTGAACTTTTATCTATCACCACTGTCAACTCATAAAACCCTTTGGTCCATGACAAGGTATCTCAATCACTAATGGTTGGATTTATATGAAATTTGCTCTAGATATTTATGGTCTTCAAAGTTTAATTCCTGATGTTATTGATAGTTTGCTTCTGTTTCAGTAACGTCGGAATGTTCTAATCACAAACTTAGATGTGGTTATTAGCTTACGCTACTGTAACACACACACACACACAAAATGCCCAGACATTGCGTTACTTTTTATTCAGCAAAAAGAATAGTTAAACAAGGGCAACAAGACTGAATATCCACACTAAAAGAAATAATGGGAACTTAGATGGATTAGGTTGTGACAAGGACACATACACACAACCATGTCTATTATCTGTGCTAACATTGAGCTGTGATAGGGGTGGCATTGTATGAAGCTGTCTTTTACAGATAAGTGGATTAGTCCCTTGATAGAAGACACGATTCACCACACAGAAATGTAAGTGTAGTCATTAAAGGAATAGTTTAGGCTTGTAAGAAGCTTATCTGATTCATTATGAACTAAGAATCCATAAAGCACTTGACCTAGACACACTTGCAAAGGTGCAAAAGGGATTTGGGGTTTTGACATTTTGGGAGGCAGAATTTTTTCAGCACTTTTGGCATTTGTTAAAAGTAGAAAGACCAGAGGATTCTGGATGGTTGAGGACAGGCTTTCTTAAACGTTATGTCAGAGATCTCAAAACAGTGGCGGCCACTGATCCGATGTGAATATTTCATTCTAGCGACACAGATGAATGACACTAGCTTCTGCTGAAGTTTGAGCGGGTTAAATCCCATCTTCAACACGTGTTTTTTAATCAAGCAGTAGACTCAGGTGCTGCCCTAGCTTCTGTGAACAACTGTGCCCATATCTTTGCCATATCATATTGTTCTTTGTTTCATACGGCATCTTTTACTAGTATCATGACCCACGACAGTTTTACCGTGGCATCTATTTCACGCTTAACTGTCCTGCTGGTGGATTCCTCTCTGATTTGTTTTCTTCCATTTGTCTTTTGCAGATAAGGTTCTGTTGTAAGTTGATGGTGATTGAAACCCCATTCAGACATGGCTTCATCTATCTGTTAAAGTGATGGTATTAATCTGACAGCATTGAGTTCAGACTTGTGCTGTGTTGAAAGTGATATGGAAATGTTACTAGGTCAGACCGAATAAAATTGCTGTTGTGACATGACTCGGGCAGACTTTTTCTGACATGAGACCACCATGTTAAATTGTTTTATGTTCTCTGCCATCAGATTAATGTCAGAATCAGAATCAGAAATACTTTATTGATCCCCGAGGGGAAACTCTTTTGTTACAGCAGCTCACTATCACGTCAGTGCACACAGGAATAGAAGTACTAAGCAAAAAAATATAATACACTATAATACAAGTCAGAAAATAAATTAAGTACCAAGTGGGTATAAGTATAAAATAAAATAAGTGTAAAGTGCAAAGTGGGTTTACCAATTGATGATAATAATATGGTATAAAGTAATAGTGCATGAACTGCCAAGTTAAGAGTAGCTTATTTATAATGAGACGGAGGATATTGCACAGCAGTAATAGAGGTATGAATAAATATCAATATATTGCACAATTATCTCAAGTATTGCAGAGATGTAATGATCAATGTCCAGTTTAATGACTTAGGGTCATACAGACTTCACTTAGAGCTACGGCAACAGGCAACATGCACATTGCCGCAATGTAAAGGGTGCATGTCTGAAAGGGCCTTTAGGCTAGATATACTAGGTTTGGTAAACATTTAGTCTCTATAAACTCCCTTGTGAAATGCTTGAGCTGTAAAAATAAATTAACATTTAATTGTATGTGCATGCACATGCATGTGTTTGTGAAACCAACCTGTGTATGTGAGGGCGGTAGGCCTTTGCGTCCATACACCCCAACAAGAGCATCTTTCTGGACGGAGATGTTGAATTTCAAGAACTGCGGTTGGTCAATATATAGCTGGGATCTCCAAAATACACCTTGGATAAAGAACACAAACAAATGAAAATTATCATACAGTTGAATCAACATCTCTCTAAAACAGTTCCAACAAAAACGAAACATTATAACCTTCACGAAGGTAGGATTTATTGCAGGACTGTTGTGTTAGACTGCATTAGTTTTAGCTAGGTGCACCTAATAAATTGGCAACTAAGTGTATTATGCTTTGGTGAGTATGTTTTGTTGTGTGAGAAATTTTACACTTTCTGCACAGAGTGGCAAAGTGATATGGTATGGTAGGCTTGCATGTGTGCATGTGTGTGTGAAACTAACCAGGTGGGACATCTTGTATGGCTCGTCTCCCCACATCCACCTCTCCTGTGTCTATAGTGTTGTTCTCTAGAAGAAACATTTTACCTGCAGAGAGATAATCAGATAAAACATGGAGTTCAGAAATGTAAATAATTTAGTTTCTTCTTTTCATCCATGTAATAGCACTTCTGCAATGGTCAAAATATCATTAAATATAAAGGAGGTGTTGGCAGTACATTTAGCTCTATTCAAGTGCTGAAATCTGCAGATGAAAGACTGATCTTGAATGCAGACATTGTTTTTCTGCCCTTCAATATGTATTTATGTTTAAAGAAAAATATATACTGGCACACAGGATCTGATCACCCAGTTTCCACATAGGGTCAAGTTTAAAAAAAAAGTTTTTATTATTACATTTACTGAGTATCTAAATTAAGACCTTTTTTGTGTTTTTTTGTAATGAAAACAACAAAACTGGCATTGGTGGACCCTTGGTGGGCTATTAACCTAAACACCACAGAGACATTTTGGCTTGATGGAAATGCATAATATTCAAACTGTATTTACCATTCTTACTGATTTATCTGCTTTTATCATGGCTAACTTGGACATCAATCGCTACATCAGCTGGCTTATCAGTCTGAGCTGTAACTCTTCAACATGTTGTCATGCAACATGTCTTATGAAAAGGTTACTAACCCATGGGTTTGCATGGGTTTTATTCCTCACTTCAGATGATAAGTTTAGTTAATATTAGGCTACTAAAACAATTTGTTTCAAGTTAAGGTAATGTTCTGGTCATGGTAAATTAGAAAATGTTACTCACTCACTCATGTTATTTCAGTTGGGAACTGAACCTTTGTTGCTGTAACTAAATGTAAATAGATCTGCATTTATTTTTTTGTTTTCTATCCAGTGTGTGTACTATAGAGCTGGAATGGTTTCACTGCTGTCCAAAGTTTGTAATTTCATAGGCCTTTCCTGTTCATAACATTACACTTTAACAACTTAAGTCATGACATCTGGGCCGTAAACCAACACTGACTCAGATGTGTGTGTGTGTGTGTGTGTGTGTGTGTGTGTCGTCTGACTTAGGCTACCTTCGGGGACACATTTCAGACTAAAGAATGGTTAATTGGGTATGGCTTGTCCAATTAGGGGACAAAAGCTGTGTCCCCCAATTGGGAAATTGGGGGACACAGGTTAGGGCAAGAAAAAAAGGTTAGGGCAAGGCAAGCTACCATCAGATTTTTTGACCAGAGTCCTTTTACTCTTTTTTTAGTGTCATTCATATTTTGAGAAAGCTGACCTGCTTTTAGTTCATATGGCCCCATATGAGTCTTCTTGCGTTGGTCTGGAGCCACTGATAGTTCATTGTCATGGAAGCCTCTTAAAAGCTTTGTCAGTGTAAGGGAATCATTTAGTTTTTCACTTTCCATTTCTACATTTTCAAGCGAAGATTCAAAATCATTACAACTTCCAGTAAACATCCTTCTCTAACATTTAGTGTGCCACCACTCATCTTACTCTCTTTCAGTTTAATCCAACTCTGTTGATTTGTGTTTCTGAAGAGAAGAGATGAGCTGAGAAAGGTAGAAATGAGAGAGCAAGAAAGGAAGAAAAAGCGACAGACAATGAGGAAATGATGGAGACAATAAACAGAAAGAATGACAGGTAGACAAAATGGGGACAGAGAATAACGGAAGAATACATTTTGATTTATGTGTGTGTGTGTGTGTGTGCTTTAATAAAGACTTGATTGGCATGATGAGGTCAGCTTCAACCAGTCTTTATTAAGGTACAACAACATTGTTTTTCCAACATCTATTTTTATCTGGTAACATTGCTCATTATGGTTTACATTACAGTGCTGCTAATCTATTAATCTCCTCTCAAAAAACAAACCAAAAAAAAAAAAAACAGCACATGCTGTGCGATACAGATGTGCAAATGTACATATGTTTGCACATATGTAAACACAGGGAATATGTAGTTCCCAGTGGACCAGTGAATCCAGTTTTGCTAGATGATAATTTTCCACAGAGAACAACAATTCCTACAAAAATGCATCTAGAAACATTTTTAGGTTCCAGCGAGAATGGGAGGATGGGAGGTTTTGTATTAAACAAGTAAAGTTGACAGTGTTGTTAGGCTGGGAATTGTAAATGGAAACAAACAATATCATACTTACATAAATACATTTTTATAGAAAACAAAATATACTGTTAAATAACATCAAGTGTACCAAATCTGGTGGTATAGCTTGCATCCTAACCATTACAACACAACACTCCAAATTGTGTCTTGGAAATCACAGTTGACAGTGACAGTGACAGTTTGGTGTCCTGTGTGCTGTCCATAGAGCTGGCTCAGTCTGAGGTGTGTGTCTTGGCTTTTAGCTCTGCTCTGTTTTGTGCTTAGTTGGTAGTTTCTGGGTCTTTCACAAATCTCAGTAAAATATACTGTGCCATGTCTCCCTCTATATGTATACTGCATCATTTCTGTAGTATTAAACTGTATAATATACTGTATGAGTTGTTTTTTTTTTTACTGTTACAGCACTACTAGTGTACCTGTTCATTGTGTAAAAGTCAGTCACTGTGGCCTTGATAGGTCACCCTGACACAGTACTTTCCACTCTGATGATGAAACGATAGAAACACCAATAAAACTGAATCAGCTGCATACCACCGTATATACAAAAACTGTTTTTCTACTTTGAACAAGATGACCAATTGGATAACCAAACTGGACACATCCAGTCATTGTTAATGTGAGTGGCAAAAGGTAAACTCAAACCTAAAATGTATAATGGAAAAACACGTATATGTTACTTTTCACTATTCCTCTTGATCTGAGAAAGATCAACAGAAGCTCATATCTCAGTAAAACAAACAAGTCTTCATCTGTCAGAAACTCTCTAACCTGTGATACTCTGCAAAGACTGACAGATGGTAATATCAGGTACACTGAAGGCTATACTGTGAAATGATGTGCTCATACAGTATATAGTGGAAGATCCATTCAGTACAAACATATCTGCAAAATTCATTGGCACAGAACATTTTGCGATTACTGTATGTTGTCTGATATGTAGATTAAAAAAACATGATCTGAGTAGCATTATGTTTCCTCACAAAGGACTGTGCAATATATACAGTATGTGTATAGGTATATATGTATGTAAATAACTGTACATATTGTTTTATTTATTTAATTTTATTCTACTTTAAATTTAAATATTTATTTCTATCTGTGTACCATGAAGGGGCTACAACTTACATTTCATTGTGCAACCCTGTGCTGTAAAATGACAAATAAATAACCTTGATTCCTTGGTGTGTAAAATTTCAATACTAGAGCAGACTGAGGTTTCCTTCAGGCACCTAGAATGACGACTATGTTTCTGTTTAAAACTAAATGGCTTTCTCCAAACTGCATCACAAACATTTCTGGTCTAAGTAGAGAAACTTTAATTGGAGCAAACACCTTTTTGCCAACTTTTCTCATATTATTGGTTGCCTTTCTGTCAGAAGAAAGTATAACAATGTGTTGGGAACTCACCATTGTCTGTGGACACCATAAAGGTGTTGGGAGTTGTATCTCTTCCACCTCCATTTTCAAATGCTCCATATCCATCACTCTCCTGAAGCTGCCAGTTTAGACCAAACAGGTGCATAGCTGGAGAGAGGAGGAGGGAAAGGAGGATGGAAGAGGAAATAAGGACAGCAAAACAGGGACACGGAGGTTAATACAGTGTGCAAAATGAAAAGGAGGTAGAAAGGAAGGTAATGTAAATAGAGGAAAGGAATGGTGAACAACAAAAATAATGGAAGGCAGATACGGAAAATATGGAAAAAGTGGAGAAAGAGAAAGAAGACAGAAAGGGAGGAAAATAAGATAAGAAATTATGGGGGGATAAAGAGGAAATACAAAGGAAAGATTAAGTGATAAAAGAGTAAAACAGAAAAAAATTGACTTTTGAAGACCTCTAGTCTAAAGCCCTGCTAACAAACCTAGAGGCTGCAATATAACGACATACTGACAATTTTGCTAAAAGTTTGTCCTGAGGGTGGCGCTAAAGGAAAGACTACAGAGAAATTAAACATTAAAAGGGTTTCAAAATCATTAATTAAATGGGAGCATGTATGTGCTCATGAATGTGGTCTGAAAATGTTAGAATAATAACTTTATTTATATAGAACCTTTCAAAACAAAGTTACAAAATGTTATACAATAAAAACAAATAATAAAAGTAAATGACATCCAAAACATAAGATATAAAACAAGATAAAATAATTACAACAATACCATCAGTTAAGAAAAGGCCATACAATAAAAGTTTTAAGTTTCAAGAAAAGATTTAAATGACGATACTGAGTGTGCCACCTGGGATCCCCATGCAGGGAGTTCCACAGCTGAGGGGCTCGAACAGCAAAGGCACGGTCACCTTTAGTGACAAGTCGAGATTTTGGATCCATTTGTAGGGCCCTGCTGGAGGATCTCAAGCAGTGATCAAGCTCATAGAGAGTTAGCAGATCACAGATACAGGCGGGAGCCTGACCATTAAAGCCTTTAAAAACGAGCAGCAAGGATTGGTGTAATGTGGTCACTTCTCTTAAAACGTGTCAAAAGCCTGGCAGCATTTTATATAAGTTGCAGTCTTTGGATATTTTGCCTGCTGATACCAGAATAAAGTCCATTGCAATAGTCAAGTTTGGAAGAGATAAAAGCACAAAAGAGAGGAGGAGGCATCCCTAAGCATAACAGAGAAGGACCCTTTCGCTGAATAGGGGATAACCAATCCAGAGCCACATCACTGATGCCAACATGATGGCAATCACTGATTAAGACATTGTGGTTTACTGTGTCAAAAGGCTGAGCTGAGGTCAAGCAGAATTAAAATGGAGTACAGGCCTGCATCTGCGGCAGGCACTAAGTCATTGCTGACCTTGACCAAAGCAGTCAGTGCTGTGTAGAGAGTGAAAACCAGACTTAAATTTTCCAAAAATGTTATTGTTATTCATAAAAGAAATGAATTGAGTGTTGACAATTTTTTTCTAAAGTCTTGGATAAAACTGATAATTTTGAAAGTGCAACAGTGCATTCCAGGGTTGACAGAGAGATTTCACTTAAGTGGGTTAATGTTGAATGTGGGCCATAAAAAAGATCTGGCCATAAAATTTTGATATGGTCACACTTTTGTGACACATTTTAGGATAGATTCTTATTGTATAGCCTATCTTTAGATCCTCTAGCATATATAATTTAGGAATTATGCCTTAATTTCCATTTGTATAACTTCAGCATCAAAATATTCTCCACAAACGGAAAAGTAATTTACAAAATGTACAAAAACAGCTGTAAGGAAGTCCATGTAAACTGCAATGTATCCAGAATTTTCTCAATATTTGATTAACTTTGAGTAAGAAATGGTGAAAAATAGTGAAAAAAAAACTTTCACATTGGGAAAAATAGTGTGTGTATTGCAAAATTTAATTCATTGTTATAATACCAACATGTTTTGTTCCTTTTTATTACATCACACCCTAATACCACCTTACATTGTCACTTACAGTACAATAATTTTAAACAAAACTGAACAATTTACAGTTAATTTGTGATAGGTTAACTTCTTTGACAAGTTGACTTAGGACTGCTGGATCGCCACACAGTTAACAGTTTATACAGCGGGACACAGGGAACAAATTAAATTCTGCTTTGGGCCCCAGAGGGGCTTAAGCTCACCAATGCAATTCACAGAACTTATTAATATAAGGTGGGTTTCACTCCACCTGTTTTTATATGCATTTTCAGTAGAGTGGACATGCTGTGCATGCACATGACGCACATGAAGCATGTGACTTAAACATCCACTGAAGCCTCGGCTTCACTGAAGAGATGAAAAACAGCAGCAGTCAAAAACATCAGATTTGTGTGGAGTGATGAGGAGATTGTAACGTTCCTCAAATTAATACATAAAACAAACAAATGATATATTTCCATCACGTTTTCTACATTGTTTTTCACTGTTTGAGGTTTGACTGACCTCATTTAATCACATCATCTTGTTGCGCTTTCATCTTCTGCAATGGTTTAATGGCACCCGACTGGTGTCACCAGCTGTTTATCTCGACAAACCAACTTGTAATAATCGCAAAACGGTAGTGGATGTAAACGCGCATTAATTCACATTTTCTTTTGCCAAATTTTAGCTAGCTACTGTAACAGTACTTTTCACAGAGCTTTCTAAATTGAGGCCTGTTATCATGTGCCAATATTTAATGTCCTTAAATTAGATAATTTTCACGCCAGCCAAAACAAACAAACAAAACAGAGGATCAGTGTTTGTTTCTCTAATAAGTTTGGGAGCCTTCACAAAGCACACAGACTACAATGTGACACTAAAATAAAACAAACCCCCAATTACTTTACATTTGAGAGAAGTTAGATATTCAATATGTGAAGAAGCCCATGTCCCATGACATTGCTATAAAGATCAAAAGCTGTAACCTGTTTGAGTTGGTTGAAAATGGAAGGACACAAGAGGAGTCTGGACTGGACTCCTCACACAGCAGATATTGGAGATAGTCGTGTCAAGGACCAATAACTGATTCAACTTGGGAACATTTACCAAGATAAACCCCTGCTGTGGACCCCTGCCCAAC
This sequence comes from Siniperca chuatsi, assembly GCF_020085105.1. NCBI lineage: Eukaryota > Metazoa > Chordata > Actinopteri > Centrarchiformes > Sinipercidae > Siniperca > Siniperca chuatsi. The sequence continues at coordinate 33,489,821 of NC_058044.1, read as the reverse complement.
ACACACACTTAAACACACTGATTCTGCACACACATACATGCCTCTCTGCCTCATTAAGAGCTGTGCTATGCTAGCCCGTTACCCACAACCTCTCTTGGTGAGGACAAGAGCAAAGGGTCATGGGAGAGTGCTGGCTAATCGGAGCCTGCATGTGTGTGTGCGTGTATGTCTGTGTGTGTGTCTGTGTGATGAAGTAAGTGGAATATTGGCCATGGTAACAGTCATACAAGACTGGTTCTCTCTTACAAAACCTTTTTAGGAAATTTGGGAATTAACAGAACATTTCAGAGAAATTTAGTTGTGGATTTAAGGAAGGTAAAAAAGTCTAGAGTTAGAAAACTTTAAAACTATATACGATTCTTGTTACATGGAGGTAATATGGTATCAACTATACATCCATCCATTATTGCGCTAAGGTGGACAGTTAGTGTAAATTGATTCAAATTGCCTGTTGTCAGGTTGCTATCAATTCCCCAATAATTCCTCTTCTTTATAAATATTAATTGGTTTGTGAATTTGAAGCTGTGATGAGGAGTCAGCGCTGGAATATTTTGAAAAAATCCCTGTAGCAGGACAACTACTTGGATCGATAAAAGACAAACTATCCTACTGTGTTCAAAGCAAGACTGGAATCAACAACCTAGCATGCACCAACTATAGCTCAGGTAACGTGTTGAGATCAAAGGTGGAAATACTGCTGTCACCATACAGCAGAATGTTGATGGCCTTTACTGTGTCCGTTCAGAAGAGTAAACTGATCCCAGTTGAGTCCTGATAATCAACACACAGTGAGAGGGACTACAGCTGCCTTATTAACCACTTTAAGGGAAGGAAATGTGTTAAGAACATAAGATGTTGTTTACAGATGAGGCAGAGGAAACTCTTTTACTTCTTTTTGTGTTTTAGTTATAGTACTATATTTGCAGGTGAAACTGTTGAAAATGACTGAGAATGCATAGCAACTATAAATGCTGACAGAAGAAATGCTACCATCACATAATATAAAGCCCCAACACAACCATGTGTATGTGTTTTTTCACTTATGTTGCCTGATTGAAATCCATCTCAGGAATGTGTGAGGGTGTACAGACTGTGCTTAATAGACCTTTGTCAAAGCAACCATTTTGACCTGACCTAGCAGGAAAAGCACAAGTGTAAGTCATCGCTTGCTCCATCTCATTTACTGCAAGTGGCTAAGTCCAATGAGGAAGCATGCATACTAGCAGGGAACACCTAAATGGCTTGCAGCCACCATCAATGATATTGGTTATACCAGTGCTTTTCCTGCTATGACAAGTCAAAATGTTTGTTGTGAAAAAGATCTATTGACATCTCTCTCACTCTGTATTGTGTGTATTTTGTTGCACCTGTTAAAATGGGGCAACTTCCACCTTTATCATTCTGATTTGTTATGTGGAAAGTGAAAAGTTATTCCAGCCATATTGGATGATTCTGCACCTCACAATTGATGTCCACTGCCAATGCTGAATGCCAATGCAGGAAGTGTTGTGCCCTTTATGTATTGAAGCTGAAACTTAGGTAGTGGAGGTTGGCGTGGTCGATGGCTATGTGGTACGTCTGGAGTTTGCTTCGAGTCATAGAACTGCAACTAATGTTTGTCTTTTTATTACCTGTACCACTGATCTTTTTCTAAATGTAAATAAGTGATTTAACCTCACCCATACCCAAAGTGATTTGTTGCTTAACCCTTACATACTGTTTGGGTCAAATTTGACCCGTTTTGACATTTGAACCCACCTAAACACCCAAAATGCCATTCATTTTGCCTAAAATTTGATGACTTTTCCTAAAGTGACCTAAAATGCGCAAAACTTAAAATATTTTAGAATGTTATACTTTTGTGCAGGTACTACAAATTTTTGTACATTGAGGCTGTTCTGGGTCAGATCTGAAATTACATTGAAATGGATTTTAGATCCACCAGTGTGGGTCAAATCAAGGAAAATCTAGGAAACTGGTGTGTGGAGGTGACATGGGTAGCTGTCAGCTGTAGAGGGAGAGGTGGGGGAGTGGCTCAGGTGAGCAGCATCTGGGAGAGATAATTGTCACAGCTGAAGCTGGTTGATTAATTATGCTCTCCCTAAATACACATTAGCATGCTGGACCTGGAAGACACACACCCGAGCCACGACAGCCAGCCAGGGAGGCTGGTCTTTCTGTGCACAGACATTGGTCTTTGAAGTGTCACGGGGGAACAGTGAAATAGTAAAACAGCATAGGCATGATCATATATGGTGCACATAAGGAACAGAGGTCATAGGGTGCCTTGACACCGTCGCGAGATCTGCACCTGCAAGCACAAGCACCTGCAATGTTACAAAATAACCTCAAAATAAACAATTTGAAACCCATCAATTCCCAGCTTACCAACAGAGATCAAAATAGGGGTTGGGGGTGTACCTGAGCTACCATTGAGCTTCTGTGATCCGACATTAATTGGCGAAGCCAGTACAGGAGAGATAAAAACTCTAGCCTGGGAGACCGCCTCTATATCAGACTGTGGCCACAACAAATTAAAAGGTAAGCGTAACTTTTTTCTTTATGCAAATTCTAAGTGTGTCTGAATGCAGCGGTCTGCCCAGGTGAGAGAAATCAGACTGTCTCTTCTCTAAAGAACCTAGTTTAAGAAAAAAGTATTAATGAAGACATAAATATGAAAAAGAATGAAAGAATTGTTAAAACTCTGAAAACACTCACTAAAACAACTAAAATCGCTGGCTTGATGAGAGTTTAATGCAAGTCTATGTTTAATGTGTGTCTAAATGTGTGTCCAGTGTTGTATCTAAATGTGTGTCTAGTTTTATATGTGAAGCTATACACCAGAGAGTGGAAAGAATGGATGAAATATTGCTAAGCATGCTGGCTTGTTTGTCTTGTATTTGCTGGAGCACTGGTCTGACTGTCTCTCCATGCTGCAGGGCAGACCAAGCCGTAAATCAGAGATGTGAGGAGTGAAGCCAGCAGAAAAAACCTGTGCTGATATTGCTCATCTTGTGTTCGTTGGAGTGATAATTTAGTGGGCTTCAGTGTAGAGCTGTCAGTAGAGTAGTGTAGAGCTGAAGTGAGTGGAGATACCTGTGGCCCTAAGATAAGAAGCAGTGTGGCTGTGTGCACAAGAAAGAGACAGAGAGTGTGTTGAAGGAAAAAAGGAGAGGTGTATCGAGTTAAAGCTTGAGTAATTGTCAAGAGAGTTTGTAAGTTTGTCATAAGTATTGGGCGATTAATTATAAGTGAACGTGATTAAAAACCAGCAAAAGTGATTGTGGATACTGTTTTTCGTCTCTGTAGAGTTCCATCTGTAGGCTGGGGCACTCCAGTTAAGGAAAAGTCTGAACAGGCAAGGTGCTGATTTATGATAAGCGATTGTGGATACCGTCTTCCATCTCTGTAGCGTTAAAGCTGTGGGCTGGAGTGGTCTAGTTAAGGAAGAGTCTGAACAGGCAAGGCTGATTTATGAAGTTGTCGCGAGCATCACAGAGAGTGACAAGATAAGAAGTTGCTTGTGTCGCTGAGGTAGTGACAAGGTTTTTGCATGCGCAGTGGAGTAGCCTTTGGGGAAGCGGCTCTGGCCAGAAGAAGTGTAAATAGATGTCTAACGTCTAAATGTGTGATGTGTGTGAATGCTGAATAAAGTGAGAGCTATGAAAATATGGAAGTTTTTATTGGACTTTATTATTTGTAACCCACAGAAGACAATCCACAAATTTCACTATCCACAAACGTGTAATTTTAAATTTGTGTTGTGTAAAGTCATATCCACAAAAATACAGAGCAATTTGCAAATATACATAACTTAATCTGTAAAAATGTATTTTACATAAAATTATATAGGTTTAACAAATGTAAATAGTTTCACTCCAAAAAATACATGTTAAGTGATATATAAGCATTTGTGGATTATTTCATTACATGTGAAACGGGTATTGCACATTTGTGCATTGCTTCCTGTCAGCTTGCGGGCCACTTGACATTTGTAACTTCCCTCCTATTTATTTGTGGAATTTTGTCCAATTTGTACTGCAGCAGATCTGTAAAAAGGATTCTGTATATTGAGGTGCAGTTACCATAGCTACACTAGCAGGTGGCGAGATACCCTCACATGAGTTGATGGAACTACAGTCTGTAAGCTACTGGAAGAAGGCTGAACAAGAGTCATCGTACAACAGGAGAAAACAAGCTGGCTTCTACCAGACAACCACAGACAAGGTGGAGCATCTTTATTTAACCCAAAGGTCTTGATTCAGGTTCATCATTGTCATCTCCAGGTGTGTGTGCTGAGCTGTGCTGTGCTTGCTTACTTACTGGCGTTACCTACAGTTTGCTAACGTTAATGTTAGCTAGCTATGGCAGTGGTGTACAGGCTCGCTCACCAGTTCATTTTGTTCAGGGCCCTGTTTCAGAAGGCGGGTTTAGTGAAAACTCTGAGGGAAAATTTGGGGTTTTCAGTTCCAGAAAGAGAGGTCACTTAAACTCTGGATCAGCTACCATGGTAACTGACTCTGTGAACCTAGCCTGCTCGCTGGCAGGTTTTCTTCAACCCTGAGTTTCTCTCTGTCTCCTCCCTCTTATAAAGCCAGACATGCTGTTTCATTTACTCATTCATTCAGTCATCGAAGCGCTATCGAAGCACATTAGTTAGCTGAGGTTTACTGTCAGAATATAAATCCTGGTTGGATGTTACTTTGTTACTCAGGACTATCTGAAGTTACCACTTTTATGCGCTGTCAGTCATTTCTTTGAACAGTGTTTTTGCCCTTATGTACAAATATTAAACAGCATCAAGTCAGCTCAGAATAAACCCTCTGCATGTCCTTCTGTTTTTAAAACACTGTGACTCTGTGCACACAAGATAGCTGTCAGTTTGTTAGAGCAGTTCCACTAAAATGTTTATTGCACATAATGAGTAATCTCAGTTTAAATGGTAAATAAATAAAGTGACAGTAATTTAAAAGTGAAATGCTTTATAAGCCATGATGTCTTTGGTGTGTTTCTACTACATGATTATGGGAATGATGCGACTTATCGATTTTCTCAGAGATATCGCTGACGCTTTCATCCCTTTCTTTCACTCCATCTTATCAGCAGCACCTTGGCCACATCTCTCCTGTCCTGTTACCATCACTTTAAGCCACCATCAACACTGCATTCTACCGCTGCTGGACGATGCTGGACTCTTCTCTGATTTTCATCTCCATCTAAACTTTTCTGTACAAGTATATAGTTTACTTTTGAACAGTTTATCACAATGTATTTCTCTTACATTTATATTTAAATAAATACAAGCCTACTTTTGAAAATTGTGTCTTCTAGTAAACAGTAAACTATATTTTTGTTAAACATCTGTGGGTTACAAATAATAGAGTCCAATAAAAACTTCCATATGTAAATAATAAATTGGAGGTGCATGTATGAAGATCTTAAAACTGTGTGCAAACCAAACTGTACATTTTTTTTGCATGAAAAAAAGAGACTTAAAAGATCAAAATTGTTGCCAATTAATTCTGTCAATACACTAATCGATCGATTAAATCAGTTGTTTCAGCTGTACTTGTATAAACTATTGAGTAGTTTAATTGATAACAAAATGTATGCTGCATAAAACAAATGTTTTGTGTATATTAATCTTAATTTGTGAAGTAATTAGCAACTGGAGCTGTCACATAGATGTAGTGGAGTAGAAGTAGAAAGTGGCATGAAAAGAAAATACTCAAGTATTTGTATACTGTATATAAGTGCCTCAAATTTGTACGTAAGCACAGTACTTGAGTAAATGTACTTAGTTTCTGTCCACCACTGAGCAGTAGAGAGAGAGACACAGAGTGAAAACACACTTTTATTTGGAACAAACCTATTATTTTAAAGAGGGCATAGAGCATTGGCATGATAACAGGAAATTAATCAGAAGCATTGGCAAATCACTGAAATAGTTAATTTGTCACTATTACAGGAGGGATTTCTTGACGTACTGTGGAAAGAAATAATACGTGGTTTGTGAGCTGCAGCAGCATTGCCATGAGTGCTGGAGCAGCCATGTAGGATACTAGTGCCATAGCTACAATCCCATTGAGTCCAGTATTTGGACTGTCAGCAGGGTTTGGGATAGTAGGGTGAAACTGGAGGACAGCAAATCCATGACTGCATTTCATATTTGTCCCCAAAAGAGTTAAGTGGGAGACAGGCAAAATGGATTGCATCGTTAAGGCCCCAGCAGACAGTTAGGCTAGAATTTTAGTTTACTAGAGCAAGGAAATATAAATGAGGTCTTACTGCTGGTAAAATACTTGTTTTATAAAAACTAGATGAACAGACGAAGAGCCAGAGGTCGCTAGATCATTAGCTTGCTGTGTAAGACAAGGCTTTATGGGGGCAAAAATGTCAAAGGGAGGTAGTGCAGCTGACAACAACCAGATGATAAAAAGCAGATTCAAAACTGCATGAAAAAGTGTCATGAACGAACATAAGGAAAACTACGATGGCCAAGAGAAGGCACCTTTTAAGGAGCCTGCTGTGATGAAGTGGAGGCCAACATTAAACTTTATAAGGTAAAAGACACAAGCAATGCACGGGAAGGCAAGCGTGCCAGAGAGAGAGAAGTGTTAGAATGGTTTAGACAGGCAGCATGTAGATACATTCACACACACCACATATGCAGGCACTGATGAGAGAAAAGAATGTGAAAGACAAAGGAAAGAAAGAGTTAAAAGAACAAGAGCAACAACCCACTGCCCCTCCGTGGCCAGTTTGGTCACCACTATACTCTCCTAGTAAGAAACTGATCAAAGTAGGACACTTTCCAATGGTAAAGTTAGGAGATAAAGGTGAGGAACATGAGATAGAGGGTGAGCTATCAAGGAAAGTTCACAGTGACACTGTGAGGAAGGAGTGTAAATCGACAAATTGGAAACAGAGGAGGAGCTGAAGAGGAGAGCAGTGAAGCAGAGGTCATAGAGGAGGAGAATGATGAGTTAAGTGTACACACAGTGGGAGGCACATCTGATGAGGAGGAGGAGCGTTCCGAGGGAGAGTACACCCCAAAAACAAGCAGACGCCACCTAACCAGCACTATAAGCTCAAGAGTGATTTCGGGTAAAGACACAACCACTAGGAATGAAAGGAAATAGTATCAACTGATAGCTGGAAGAGGCAACTGCCAGGCAGTGAAGACAGAATGAACTACAAGTCAAAGGAGAAAAGTGGAAAGGCACATAGCAAGGAACTACAAATGAAAAATAAACAGAAACTAACAAGAAAGGAAGATGAAAACAACTAACAGACCTCAATGAAAGAGCAAATAAGTCGATCACTGCATTGGAAGAGAGTACAGCCGAAGGCCCTGGGTCATTAAAGCCTTGCTCATGCACATGACCAGAAAACATACAACTGAAGAAATCTTCCAAGCAGAACAACTACAGTTGGTGGTGACAGGAAACATGACTGATCACGTGGGCTTTGGAGGACACCGCACCATGGTATGGGCCGAACTAAAAAAGCGATATCTGGAAAAAATTGATCCCTCCAAGTTGGATGGAGAAACACTGAAAGACAGTGAGTGCCCATTCAAGTTTCGGCATGCCTTTCAGTGGAAATGGAGAAACGAAACAGGAAATGCCAGGAACGTTAACAACACCACAAAAAGCCTGTTCAAAGTGATGGTGAAAAAAGCCATGTCACCTGTCTGGACGACATTGTGGGACTCATGAAGATGGAGTGGCCTCTGTTCTCTGAGCAAATAGTGCATCATGTGCAGAACTGGAGAAAAGAGAAATAGAGGGAGGAAGACGCAAACAAACATCTAGCCAACAAACTGACCCAACGGCAGCTGAATGAGCTAACCAAACAAAAGAAGGACAAGGCTAAGACTCAGGCCCCAGTGGTGGTAGCAGCTCAAGCCCAGACGCAACCAACAGTGACACCTCAGACTTCAGTCCAACCCCAGGCTCCGGCCCTGACACAGGCCCCACGAGGGCCAGAACAGACAGCACCTGTTAACTCAGCCACTGCATCGCTGCCACCAATCCACGTCCATGTTAATTAGCCTGGTGGTGCAGGTGGTAATTATCACCCTAGAGGACAAAGAGGTGGTCTGCCTCGACATGGAGGATGAAGAGATACATGCACAGCAACTTAGGTGCTCTCAGTCCAACCCACAGCTAAATCAAGCTCAAGCTGAAGATAATGTATGTTGGGGATGTGACCACCCAGGTCACCACCGGAGAGATTGCCCAACAAATCCACAGCAATAGGGGAGCCTGAGGGGAGATTAATTACACCAGTTGTCTTGTCACACCCACAAGATAAGCTCACCATAGCAGTGAAATACCATTGAGTCTGGTTCTACTCGAGGTATCTGCCTCTTAAAAAGAAGTTTTTCCTTGCCACTGTCACCAAGTGCTTGCTCATGGTGGGATTTGTTGGGTCTCTGTAAATAATATTATAAAGAGTACGGTCTAGACCTGCTCTATAGGAAAAGTGCAATGAGATAACTTCTATTATGAATTGGCGCTATATAAAAATAAATAAAACTGAATTGAACAATACAACATCATTCGTGCATTGGAAAAGCCAGGTCAGAACTCCCCCTCGCCAGCTCATCAGTCAAGACTGTATACATCTCTGGGAAAATACAAGTGATACCCCTAACACAGCCAGTCTCGATGGTAATTGAAGGAAAAACTATTGTCACACCTTTGTTGTATTCAGAAAGCACCCCCCTATCTACTAGGAAGAGACATTTTGTGCCCCCTAAAGGCCAATATTATGTGCACACAACATGGCCTCTACATAGACTTTCCTGACAACTCATTTGCAGGAATGATACCAGTACAGACACAACAGGAAACCACTAACAAAGTCCAACCTTCAGTATACTGGCTTCAATTGATGCCAAAATCAAGATTGCTCCAGGAATGGCAAACATGGAAGCCATGGGTGCAAACCCAGGTGGAGGAAGCCATCAAGCCCTAATTACTGATTCACTGCACACTCATGTATGACGAACAGCAAGAGGACAAAGACTATGACACATGCTGGGAGGAGCTGGTGAACAGAAGATTGTATTACATGATTAGCCGTGATATGTACATAGGACCACAAGGAGCAGCTGCAGCTGTAACACTCCCAACTGAGTTACAGCACAACTCCACCCCGCATGTCACATTACTAGTGGCAAAAGGACATGTACAAGTCTCATGAACTTGGCCCAATGGTGAAAGCAGCATTGCAAGTACAAGAATGGAAGCCAACCAACAACAAGTACATTCACACCTCCTCAGACAAACAGTACCTTTGAATATCATTAAGGGCATGTGATGAGGGAAAGGCAGAAAAAGTCTTTGTAAACCCAAGAGCACCCACACAGATGCCATTACCGTCAGAACATGAAATTCTGCTAAATCAAGTGCCATAACAGGTGTGGTCAAGAAATAAGACAGATGTAGGAGAGTTAAATCATAACAACCCACATGCATTAAGCTAAAACCTGGAGCTAGGTTGCCATACCAAAGCAATACCCACTAAAGCAGCACACTCTGGAAGGAATCAGACCCACAGTAGTGGGCCTGATAAAAGCAGGGGGTTCTAAAAAAACAAAGAGCCCCTGCAACACCCCTATCTTTCCAATTAAGAAGCCACACTCTAATGATTATCGATTGGTGCATGATCTAAGGGCTGTTAACGCCATTGTAGATGCTGAGACGCACATTATCCCAGACCCACACATTTTGCTCTCCAATATTCCACCCAACACACGATGGTACATAGTGACTGACTTATGTTCAGCTTTCTTTAGTGTACCAGTACATCCAGACTCACAACACCTATTTGCTTTTGCTTATCAAGGATGTCAGTAGATTTACCGACAATTACCGCAGGGTTACGTTGAAAGCACAATAATCTTTAACAGGGTGTTGGCACAAGATCTGCAACACCTAGACGTCCCGAGAATGGTAATTCACTATGTGGATAACCTGCTGATTTGTAGTCCGACAAAAGGACAATGTGAAAAAGACTCTATTACAGTATTAACAGCGCTAACAGAAGGAAGACACAAAGTCAGCACGGACAAGTTACAGTTTTGTCAAACAGAAGTGGAGAATTTAGGGAGAAAATTGTGTGGAGACAAAGGGTTAATAGCACAAGTAGAGGCTATAGCTAAGGCTCCAAAGCCACTAACAGTGGAACAAATCCTGTCTTTTCTGGGGGTAGCGGGTGTAGTGGCAATTTCTGCGGAATAAAGAAACACTCAAGGCAATCACTTGTCTTTCTGTAGGTTTACTTCAAGCGTCTGCAGACGGACTCACAGCAGCAAAACATACATCAGTATAATCTGCCCTGAGGGAAAGGAGCATCAGTTATTTATCCAGTCTTCAGGGTCAGGCTCCTCAACCTTGGGAGAAGAGTGTCCCTGAAGCCTGGACATAACAGTCACTAGGATGTTTTGTAGTTCCATCTCATCATTATGTACTGTTCTCATCACGCAGTCCAAACAATCATACACATCATACAAAGACTGACGTCAAACACTTATGTATGGCATCTGTATGTTATTATGTCTGAGAGTTTGTTCTTGCCATTACACAGGATTCAGACGTCTGTGGGTTTGTGACTATGCCCTTAAGGCAGCACCTTTGTAAGCCCTGATATGGGCAGCAGGGCAGACAAATAACTTAGCTCAATTGCAGTGGATAGAGGAGGCAGAAGGAGCCTTTGAGGCTTGGACACTTGGTAACTCAGACTACACCAAGCCATTTAACTTATATGTCACAGAACCTTGCTTTCAGGGATTGGCAGCAGCAGTTTGTGATTCCAGCTATAATTTACTGTAAAATTTGCCCGACATATTAGCCTACACATCACCTATATCACATCCTGGAAAACAGTGGTGAGGGAGGGAGAGAGGGAGGAATAAGGCCTAGAGAAAGGAAAACCCTGGCTGTCTGGTTATCTGATGGGCTCATACCACAGAGTGAAAACCAACGCATGAAGCAACAAGAGTACAAGAACGGCTGATACAAAGAGAGCCAGAGAGGGGAGAAAGCTGGACAAGACTGAAAGAGATAAGGTTGGATTAACAGTGGACAAATCAGGGGAAGCAGAAAAAAGTCTCATTTGTCATCCTGTGTCTGGGCCAAACTAACCCTTCAGACTAATGTGTGTGCATAAATTCACAGCACTGATTTTGAAATTTGTGTGTGAATGAGAGAGAGACAGACAAACAGAGAAAAAGTGTGGTCTTACCTATGCAGTAACAGAGCAGGACAGAGAGCAGTACAGAGAGTCCTACTGCACTGAGGGCTGTACACCTGAGAAAAAAACAAAAACAAAAAGATTGTTGTGATGCTCTCACGTCTCCAATAACCTTCACATTACAAAGAAACATCTTCTAGATGTATTGTTACAGCAGTGATGTTGCTAGGTACGTGTCCTGTGTCTCTGACATGTTAAAATCTGAAAGGTCGCAGTAAACTCACTGTTGATGCGTCGAGACATTTTTCCCCCGTGATAATGCAAAAGTACATTGTGCACAACAAATTCGTGTTGAAATCTTACTTTTTGAAACGTTCGGCTTTCATTCCCACAGTCTTCTCCCACTAAAATAGCGCAGCAAAACAACACTAAAGAAAAGTAATTAGCCTAAAACCAGAGATCTCTGAACTACGGTGTGGAGCAGCAGATCTGGCGAGGTAAAACATTGCTTGAGAATGACATATCAAATCCTAGTAATGTATCAATTGTTTGGTTGCTGACTGGCTTTGAAAATCAGATTCCAACAATACGTTACAAAGGTTGTTCATGTGCCCCACTGTATAACACCTTCTGCCATTGCATTTGAGCAATGTTAGCTTCCTTCTACTAGCAAGCAAAAAAAGATGGATGAACATATTCTCAGTTTGAATAACGTCAGCCCTCTCTTGAAGTTGGGTCTACTAAAATTAACAGTATAAGCTGTACTTCAAATCAGTTGTCCACCAGAAGCTGTAAAAGTAGACGGTAGGGGCAAGCGATGGAGACACAAAACGAAGTGGGAACTTTAATGTCCGATTTTATATGTCCAGCCCGCATTAGAATAAAAGGATGAGTGGCCATCTAAAGGCTGTTACCAATACCATTATATTTTTGTTGGACTGAAGCTGTCAACAGCTGAGACTTAGTTGCAATCTTCAACATCTTAAAGAAACAATCCACATTTTTCACATTGCTTAAAACTGCTACTCTAAATCAAACTACTTCCATTTAGTTTAACTGAAATAGTCTCAAAACAGCATTTTGATCCTAAATACTAAATCCCCACTCTCCAGGATGTTTGATTAACTTACTTAAATACCGGTTTCCTGCTATTTTGTACTTTCCAGAACCCTGGTAGTATGAATACGTTTTCCTTCTCACTAAATTACCGCAAGTGTCATTTTTCTGAAAGTATAAAAGTGTGAAAGTTCGAAAAGCACTAGATCGAGGCTAGGATGATGTTAAATCTATGTTCTGCAATGACGTGTCATGCAGTACACTTCAAAATGTCTCCTGGCTTCTTGAAATTGAAGGAAGAGATATAGGGGAGGAGGGATGGGAGGAGGAAGTATGAATGATAAGAGAAATGAGTGAAGAAAGAAAGGGTAAAGGAAAGAAAAGAAAGCTGTGTGGAAAACGGAGCCATAGACCGGAAGGACATACTTAACACTAGAAGTGCCAGAATTCCAAACTTACTAGAACTGCCGTAAACGGTCATTTTGACCACTAGATTCCAAACTCTATAATCTCTAATGATAAATTATCCAAATGGGAGATTAATGCATTTATTGTCTTATGATATCTTTTAAAAAACAAATAACACCAAAATATACATTTAAAAAAGTTTAATTATACATTTATAAATATTCATATCATCGCATATAGTAAACCGTAATATTCCATGAGCTATATTCACACCAGTGTCACTGACTCCCGCTTTGCCTTCAGCCCATCGATGATGCCCACACTTGTGTGCACGGAGCTCAGCAAACATACATTATTCCTCGGCTTTCCCTGGTAGATGGTGAACGTCGCATCTACACATTTAACACCTTTTGTGCTGAACAGCTCCACTTGCTCTTTTGCGGAGGGGGGCAACTCACGCTTAGTTTTCCCCAGGGTGCCAACCAGGCTGGTCTTCTTGGCCTGTAAGGCGGTGGCCAGTTTCAGAGAAGTGAAGAAATTATCTGGTAATATTTCTTCACTTACCCAGGAATGGCTCCCCCAGTTTCAGCTCCACACTCTCTCCCATGAGCTGACCTCTGCTCCACGTCTCCTCTTTTCCCAGAAACGGAGCATCACCTTCAGCATGTATTTTGAATTGACATCCGCAGCCAGCCAAAATTGTCAGGTCATGAGCTGTCACCACAGTGCTGATGTGCCTCATCCACAGTGCAGTCCCTGACGTGTTTCAGCATGCAATCGTCAAACACACACAAGAAGGCCGTGAGCCGTGTGTGCTGTGGTGCCAGCACAATAGAACAATAGAATAGCGCAAAAGTCACTGTGGTCAATATGACCGTGTATGGCCGAAATAGGTAAAAATGATCATATTTTCTTTGCCTTTTGTTTAATTTATATAAAACCTATTGTAAATAAAAATACAAATACTTTTAGGAAAAGTCAGGTACCAGCAAGATTGTATTTTTTTTATTCAACAAAGTTATTGCATATCTAAATTTCAAAACGGTCAAAATGACCATCGTGGACGTTCTAGTGTTAAAAGTAAAGATATATCTAAATGTCATCTGCAAAGGAGTGCATGTAAATGTTGAACAAAGAATACTGAGTATGCGTATGTTGTTCAGTACACCATTTACAGTATTCTGATAATGTACGAAGCCAGGTGAATATACTGAATTCTGTTTCTTTTTTCCCATTGAGCATAAATAGCATGGATTTCACAATATTGTCAAAGCATCAATAATTATCAGCTTTAAATTTTATCCTTATCACATTCAGGGCTATCACTTTAACTGTGTGTGTTTGTGTTAGAAGATGATATGAATTTCCTCTGTCTGTACTCCATTTGAAAGAACAGAGAGACACCACGGATCTCTAAGAAATGCTTATCTGCTGACAAGCTTCTGGAAAGTTTATTCAAATTACAAACAATATCAATAGCCTGGGGAAAGACCTATTTTGTCTGGTTGGTAATATAGCGATTTTGTGAACAAAACAGCCAAAGAAGAGCCTCCTGTTTAGTTTATTACATTGTAATAACAAGTAACAAGTATGTTTTTTTACTTAATTCAACTAGTTGGCTTTTAGTGGCTTCTAGCTATTAGTAGTGCGCATGCGCCAACGTGTATTCTGCCTGTTGCCGTAGCTCGTCTCGTCGTCTTACTTAACTTTTAGCTTTCCTTTTTCTTCCAAACTTGACTAACTTGTGTGTAAGAATAAATTTAAACTACGCTCTTTACGAAAATGAGAGTAGAAAGTGTTTTGGTACATTTTTTCGCCTTGGAACTTCTTCTCCTGCTACTCGGTCGGGGCACCGCTGCAGATCAGCTATTTGGCTGCATTGTTTACACCAGGGAACAGCTGATCGCGCTGAAGCCGAGTGGCATGGCGCCCAGGACAACCGATGTCCCCACTGAGATCTGGAGGAGGACACACTGAGGATGCAGAGGTGGAACGGAGCGGCGAGGGAAGAGAGAGGGGTGCAGACAAAAGAGACTTAAGAACAAGAGATTTAAGCCGTGTCTGGACGAGCTAACGGCGTTAACCCGGAGTCAGACGGAGTTCCGTGAGTGTAGTTTGATGTGCTTCTCAGAGACATGGCTACACCAGGATATCCTGGATCATAACGTTTCCATCGACGGCTTTCAGACTGTTCGGGCCGACAGGGATCACACCGGGAGCGGTAAGCGGAAAGGCGGCGGGCTTGCTGTTCTGGTCAACAACAGATGGTTGAATCCTGATCAAGTTACTATCAAGCAGAGTATTTGTAGCCCGGACATGTGCCTCTGGTTAAAAGGCAGCCTGCGACCACAAGGACAGTGAGGAGATGGTCAGAGGAGGCCTATGGGACACTGCAAGAATGTTTTGAAGTGACAAACTGGGATGTACTCTGTGAGCCTCATGGAGAGGACATTGACGGGCATACTGAGTGCATTATTGGCTACATTAACTTCTGTGTGGACTGCAATGTTCCAACTAAGGGATTAATAGGGAGGAGGTGAGGGCAATCCAGGCCGACCTGAAGGTGAAAATCAGGGAGGCACAGGAGGAAGTACAGGAGGAAGCTGGAGCGGAAACTCCAGCAGAACAACATGAGAGAGGTCTGGAGGCTAACAGCCCTCTTCACACTAATGACTCTCCCCCTCCCCCACCTGTAACCTCTGCTGTGTGCCTGACTGCTGACCAGGTGAGAGGACAGCTGATGAAACTCCACTCAAACAAGGCTGCAGGCCCCGATGGCGTTAGCCCCGGGGTGCTAAAAGCCTGTGCCCCCCAGCTATGTGGAGTCCTTCAACATGTCTTCAACCTGAGCCTGAGTCTTCAAAGTTCAGTGGAAGACATCTTGCCTCGTTCCTGTGCCGAAGACGCCGCGTCCCAGTGGACTACAGACCGGTGGCACTGACCTCCCACATAATGAAGACCCTGGAGAGACAGGTGCTGGAAACGCTGCGGCCCATGGTCAGAGCCCTCCTGGACCCCCTTCAGTTCGCCTAAGACCCCCGGCTGGGAGTTGAGGACGCCATCATCTTCCTGCTGAACCGCATCCACACCCACCTGGACAAGCTGGCAACCACGGTGAGGATCATGTTTTTTGACTTCTCCAGTGCTTTTAATACCATCCAGCCAGCCCTGCTGGGTGAGAAGCTGGCAGCGATGCAGGTGGAAGCCCCCCTCGTGTCCTGGATTGTTGACTACCTGACTGGCAGACCGCAGCATGTGCGCCTGCAGCACTGTGTGTCGGACAGCGTGGTCAGCAACATGGGGACCCCTCAGGGGACTGTCCTCTTTCCTCTTCACCATCTACACCACAGACTTCAGCTACCACACAGAGTCCTGCCACCTTCAGAAGGTTTCTGATGACCTTGCTGGGGTGGGATACATCAGCGGTGGTGATGAGACTGAGTACAGGGCTGTGGTGGCTAACTTTGTCTCATGGTGTGAGCAGAACCATCTGCAGCTCAATGCGACAAAGTCTAAGGAGCTGGTTGTAGACCTACGAAGGACAAAGGCACCAGTGACCACGGTTTCCATCCAGGGGGTCAGTGTGGACATTGTAGAGGATTACAAGTACCTGGGAGTACACATGGACAATAAACTGGACTGGGCTAAGAACCAGAGCCGCCTCTATTTTCTGAGGAGGCTGAGGTCCTTCAACATCTGCCGGACAATGCTGAAAATGTTTTATGAGTCTGTGGTGGCCAGTGAGTCTGTGGTGGCCAGTGGGTCATATCCTGTATGCTGTTGCATACAGGATATGACCCTAAGTCATTACACTGGACATTGATAATTACACCACTGCAATACTCGACATAATTGTGCAATATTCTGTGTTAATACTCCTGTGCAATATGCTCTTTTCAGTTTAAAATTCCCTATTTATTGATATTTATTCATACCTCTACTACAGCTGTGCAATATCCACCATCTCATAATCATCTTAATAGCTACACTTAACTTGACAGTTCATGCACTATTACTTACTACTTGTATTATTATACCGTACATACTTATCATCAACTGGTAAATCCACTTTGTACTTTACACTTATTTTAATTTTATACTTATACCCGCTTGGTATTTAATTTATCTGACCTGTATTAGAGTGTATTATATTTTTTGCTTAGTACTTCTATTCCTGTGTGCACTGATGTTATAGTGAGCTGGTGTAACAAAAGAGTTTCCCTTCGGGGATCAATAAAGTATTTCTGATTCTGATTTGTGCAATTTTTTGCAAGCAACAGACAATGACTCCCAAATAGCACCCGATCTCTCAGCTACAAATTGGTTCTTGTATGAACCTGGTTAGTATTTTACTGATGGCAAAAATCAAGCAGTCTACAACAAGACTTTGCTTTCTTCCTGCTCCCATCTTACCTCCATGAGCAGTACTTGGAGGATTTCTTGAACTTGAAGGCAGAGCGGGACAGGGTATTCCTCGGCAACGGCCTGGTGGGCGGGGAATACACTGAGCCTGTTGCCATAGTGTAGCCAGGAGTTGCTGTGGAGAAGAGGGGCGTGGTGCCTGTACCTGTCTTAAAGAGGAAGTGCCTGGAGGGCGAGAGAAGAAAGAGAGAGAGAGAGAACTGAGTTGTGGTGCATTAGTATGGGACACTGGCTTTGTTTACAAACACAGAAAATTAACTGCAGTACACAATTGTCACATACTCTCTGAGTCTGAGTCTGTTAATTTGGCAACTTATGCCCTGAACTAACCTGCGGTATGGCATGTTAACTAGGTCTGAGTTTTTAGACTCAGTTTTGTTCTTTGTAACATCTCAGGTGCATGTTTCAGTCTTAGTTAGCTCTACAGTAATCTGGTTTTTCCATAGGCCCGGGTGGGTCAGCTTTAACTGTACCAAGCCAAGCCATGATGATATACGTTTCCACTACTGCCTCACAGCAGTGGATAGCAGCACCAAGCTGTGCTGCTGTGGTCCTGCTTGGTAGCAGGGCCAACAATGGGCAACCTGTGATGGTCTCCTCCTCTTAGCCGTGTCCTCAGAGGCTTAACTCATGTGTGTCTGTGCTGGAGACCAGAGAGAAAGCTCTGTTTTTAAAGCTATGTTCGGAGTTTAGATTCACTTCTGTGTTCCTGTTTGTACTTTCGAATATCAGCCTTATTTTACTGTTTACTGATCACTTTCAGCTGTATTAGAGCTGTACTAAGCTACTGCTTCACATTAAAAGATTTCCACTAGTGAACTAGCAGGATGCTTTTATTGTGAACTTATAGGAAAGGGAATGTGTTAGTGGAGCTTCATTATCGGTGCTATTCTTCAATAAAAACAGGTCTAATCAACATGCATATTCTGCGCTATTTGTTCAGGGAGGAATAGTACAAACCGAAAGCCAAACAGTTCTTTTTTATTCCCAAAAAGGCTGTCTGTGGAATTTCCATGGGAAAATCACATACATGTATGGCTGCAGTAATTACGAAGGTCACAATGTCTAATTAATGCCAGAACCCTGGCTAACGAGCAACTGTAATTACAATCAGACTGCTCTCTAACAAGGCTGTTTGATTAACAATTAGAACCAATTATAACAAGGGCCCTTCAATTAATAGCTGTCTTTAGGCAAGCTGTGAAGAGAGAGATAGAAGAAGACAGAAAAATAGAGCAGGAGTTAAAGGAGGAGAGACAAATAAATAGAAAAAGAGTTTAAACAAGTACAGAGATATTCAACATCTACATAAATTAAAAAGATGAATAAGTGCAATATTTCTGGATGTACTTCTTTGACTTTGTTAGATATAGTGTAGAATATTGCCTTTGGTAGCTAATAGAAAACATGTTTTTTAGTCTACCAATTTATCAATCTGACATGAGAATTTGGGAGATTATTTATTTCATACAACACTGTAACAAGTATAATGTGATTATCACCAGTTAAAGGTCAGAGAAAACCCATTAGTTTTCACTTTAAGTGCAGTGCTGTAAAGTAAAGTAAAATACTTCAGTGGTTCTCAGTCTTGCTCCTCAGGGCCCACAGCCCTGCTGCTTCCTATCTGCCAGTTAATGCCATTTACCTGATGTCCCTGGTGTAAGTCAGTCACTGACTGGATGGTCAGAGTTAACAACTAGCAGGACTCTGGGAGTCTATTCACCTGGCATTAACATGCATCACAGGTGATCAGAATACAATCATACAGTGTTTGACCACAACTACAGGTGTAAATGCACCCAAGAGGTTCTATGGTTGGATTGTGTTTCAATCCATCACACCACAGGGATGCACTGTGACCACACTGTAAATAAATGTAAATACAAACGCTTTTACAAGCAGCAACTCTCACACAGATGCCGACACACCAACCTGTGCACTGCCTGGATTGATTACAAGAAAGCATATGACTCAATGCCACACACATGGATCACTGAATGCTTGGAGATGTACAACATCAACAGGACTCTAAGAGACTTCATTGCAAACTCGATGAGGCTGTGGAAAACCACCCTTGAGGCCAATAGCAAACCACTTGCACAAGTATCCATCAAATGTGGCAGATGTTCTGTCCCCACTGCTGTTCTGCATAGGTCTGAACCCCCTCAGCCAAATAATCAACAAGACTGGCTATGGATACCGACTCAGAAATGGGGCCACCATCAGTCACCTCCTCTGACTGATGACATCAAGCTATATGCTAAGAGCGAGCGGGACATCAACTCACTGATCCACACCACCAGGATCTACAGCTCTGACATTGGGATGTCATTCGGGCTTGAGAAATGTAGTCAAATGGTGACAAAGAGAGGGAAGGTAGTCCACACAGAAGGGGTCTCACTCCCAGAAGGAACAATAGCAGACATTGAGGATGGTTACAAGTACCTTGGAATATCACAGGCAAATGGCAACCTCGAAGAGGTAACAAGGAAAACAGCAACTGCCAAATACCTCCAACGAGTAAGGCAAGTCCTAAGAAGTCAGCTCAATGGCAAGAACAAGGCCCCGGCAATAAACAGCTACGCCCTACCAGTGATCAGATACCCTGCAGGAATAATAAAGTGGCCGAAGGAAGAGATACAGACCACAGACGTTAAGACACGAAAGCTCCTCACCATGCATGGAGGGTTCCATCCCAAATCCAGCACCCTGAGACTGTACGCTAGCCGTAAGGAAGGCGGCCGTGGACTAGTGAGTGTGAGAGCCACTATCCAGGATGAAACATCCAAGATCCACAAGTACATCAAAGATAAGGCCCCAACAGATGACGTGCTCAGTGAATGTCTCAGGCAATGGGGAACAGAGGAAGAGGTGCTGGAGGAGGGACCATCATGGGAGGACAAACCCCTACACGGGATGTACCACCGGAACATAACTGAAGTGGCTGATATCAAGAAATCCTACCAATGGCTAGAGCAGGCCGGACTGAAGGACAGCACAGAGGCACTCATCACGGCTGCACAGGAGCAGGCCCTAAGCACCAGAGCAACAGAGGCCCAGATCTATCACACCAGACAAGACCCAAGATGATTAAAATTAAAAGACCCACACAAACCTATAAAAATAAGTGCTTCTGATTTGTGTCTAGTGAATGGCCATGAACAGTGAGTTTACAGTGTAATATTATTAAATAAATAATAAAATAAAATAATATTTATCTGGCTCATTGAAATAATCATCACACGCCTTATTTGTTTCTTCATATTTTTGTATTCTTGTTTCTACTACAGAGGAGTAATGGATGTGTGAAAAGTATTAAATACATTCTGAGATATTTCTGGGACAAATTTTTATTTCATTTATTTATTTAATGCAAAAATCTTACAATATGCAGGTAGCATCTGTATCTACTCCCCAAATTTCATAGAGACTTCTTGAAAATCTCTTTTAAACTCCATGACATTCAAGAAACTCCACAGTGATATCAATCTGCAGTTTTTCTCCTTTACATTTCTCTTAAATTGTTATTTTTAAAGGGTCTTTAAGGCAGAAACATCTCCAACAGAATCCTACATGGCAAGTGAGTGGTTTCCTCAAGTCCAGCAGGAATAAGGTAAAATTGCCATGGTAATGTTGTTACTAGCAACTGTTATTTCTATTGGTGTTTTATATTGAGTGGTCATTAAAATGTCTGGAAAACTGCAGATGAAGAAGCCAAACTGAACTGAAGAGGAGAAATGTGTGCTTTTAGATGAATCTGCCAAAAGAAAACAGATATTCTAAAATAAATATGATCCAGAAGTATCATCCTGTCTGAAGCAAACAATGCGGTGGCAGGAAATAACAGGTTGTTATTTTCTTGTCAAGGATATTTGTGCAACAGAATTTTTTTCTTTTTTTGTCTTAAGAATAAAAACTCAAGGACATGAGTTTAGTTAAATTTATGCCTTACATTTTTGTCGTTAATTTTTGAATTAATAATTAGCATTGCTCTTAGTTTTCTCAGAGCAAGGGTCACTATTGTCACATACTATGTTCACCATATATCTTCATTTTAGCACCCAAATGTGAAGCTGTGTGTGTGTGTGTGTGTGTGTGTGTGTGTGTGTGTGTGTGTGTGTGTGTGTGTGTGTGTGAGAGTGAGAGAGAGAGAGAGATTGACATCAACGCCTGCTCAATCCAGTGACCAATTTTGTCGGGTGTCCCTTGACATAACAGGTGCATCCACATGAATCTGTGAGCGTGTGTGTCTGAGCAAGTGTCTGTGATTGTCCAAGGGTACAAGATGTGTTTTTGAGAGAGTGTGTGTGTGTGTGTCAATGAAGGGAGCACCACCTCTAAATGAGGACATTTACACTCTCCTGTCACATCTCACCCCATTCTCTCCTCCTTTCATCTCCTAGGTACCCAATAAATGCTCATAACACACCTTTTTACTTTCTCTATTTACAGTTTTATGTTCTGTCACTCACAATATCAGCTGTAGCTACAAATAGAACTTTCAATACAACGTGCAGATGAAACTGAATAAAATCTGTCAGTGTTTCACATTTTAGCCAAAAAAGACATTTATTTGATATTTTCTTCTGAGGTACTGTCTATCAGTTTAGGTATATAATTTACATAAAACATCTAGGCTGTAGTGATCAATCCCTTTTCCCTGGAAAGATGTGGTAAACACATTTTGTATTTATTGTCTTTAGAATAACAGCAAGTAATTTTTAATGTATTTCACTTTCCAAATATCTGTATTTTTCTCTATGCTCACTAGAAAGCATCACCCTATCATGTTAATGGATTTGTGGTATGTGGAGTGGGGAGTATTGTATCTGTGTAATAGACTGGAAGTAAGACATTAACTGATGTCCTTCCATCACCACATAGTTGATAATATTATAGTTAGTTGATAATATTTCATAGAATGTTGTATATCATATGCAGAAGATACAAGTCAAATTGGACAGAAGATAGATACTGATTCCGTATATATCTGTAATCTTTTATCTTTTGTTCTGTCTCATTATGGAAACATTGTGGTACATCTAAAGTAAGCAACAATTTGACAATGTGCTTGCAGCACCTCTTCTGAGCATGGTTATTCACAGCATGGCACAGGTACTCAGCCTCATGAAGAGCCGCCATTAGTTACCATGGTGATCTAGTTGGCGACAGAGTGAGCTACCATTCTCAGACCAAAAAGGATTGGGTTAAACCTATCCTCAGCTAACTAACTCAGTAATGCTTTTTTCACAGTGATTGACTGACACAGGTTTGAATTTTTAGGCCAAATTGCTGATGGAACTTGACTGAGAAGAGGCATGATATGTGAATAAAAAGTAGATGATTTTGAAAGCACTCTGGAACTGACCTATCACTGGTCAGTGAGCAGCAATAGACCATCATCTGTCTGGCTGTCACCTTGAAAAAGACGATTCAAAGCTGACATGAACTTCATGCTTATGAAAATGCTCTGCTACCAAGGGTATTTAAAATTCCTGTGGTCTAAATTAGATTAGATCTCTGCTAATTTCTACATTGTATGGTCTTTATGAACGTGGTCAGGAAGGGTTCTAGGGTCAGTGGAAATCCGGGGCTTAGCCCTGAAATCTTTGAATGAGTCTGGGGTCATGCTTTGATCGATACATATCGCAATATCAATAAGTGCTATAGAAAATTATTACTACTTTTTAAAATTATTATTATTATTATTATTGTTTCAAACACAGTTAACTGTCAAAAAAATGATTTTACCTCCTTTAACATATTATGAAACAAATTAAAGCATAGCCATATTTTAAACAATGTATAAGACTCATCCCTCAACTCATCCCTGCCTGATAATCTAATTAATAACCTAATTAAACAGTTATTATCAGTTATTTGGGATCTGGGGGAGGGAGCTAGACAGGCAGTCAGCAGGTTGGACTTGAGAACTGTGGCTGGCGGTGACTTCAATACTACAAGGTAGGACAAGGCAGCATCTGTTACATCGATCAACTTTGAGACATTTTAATGTCCAGGACTTGCTCTCTAACATAGTGTTTATATTTTATAATCAGTCTGCACGTTCATGTAGACACTTACACACACAAGCTTTTACAACTTAATTCTGAGTAAATGTACATGTCCCACGTTGTGTTCACTTTACTTGCTTCATTTCGGCAGTGTTGGGAGCGTGCCAAACGCACTTTTGATCATTGTGAATACATTACCATAAATTATAGGTGGGTGCGTTAGAGGCTGTGATAATCATGGCCAATCAATCCTGTAGAGAGTTTTCCTGAAAGAAAAGTATTGTTGTCTTTTACATGCAGAGCTTCAAACATGTATACAGCAGTTCAAATATACTGCCAAGTGCAAATGATGACTCTTTTTAGTTGAATTCACTTTTCTGGACATGTTGAAAATCTGATGGTCGCCAAGTTTTCTGTGCGTAATAGTGCAGGATTTTATCACTTATATCACCATAGTTCCTTAATAAAATGTTTTTTCCCCTTTTAAATTAATTTAAAAGTTTAATTCAGTTAGATTTGATTGTTTCACTTACAATTAATAATCAATAAATAAATAATTGCTCACAATCTGGGAACGAAATTGTTGCCTCTTTAATCTTCATATTGCGACATAAATGTGATTGTGGTAAAGATCCACAAATAAATTGGGATTTTAAAAATAACACTGCACTGCTATAAAACTGAACCCGACCGTTCTCTATCACATCATTTTGCATCATGTTGGCGCACGGCAAGTCACTAAGATACCAAATTTACTCAGGCGAGGAAATAACCTCAGTGCACCGTAGCAGACGCCAAAATAGAGCCCCAAGATTCCGTTTCAACAAAATAAAAAAACATTGGATTTACAGGATATAATCCACCAGTGCCAGGAGTAGAAATCTGTGTAAATTCAGCATAAATGTGCTATTTCTTAGTTGGATTTGAAATATTTTGAGTGTAGAAATATGCTATTTTCTGCACCATTATTTTGCCTTGGCCAGTTATATTAAGCAGCTCCTCTAAACTTTTAGCTGAGGTGAAGGCAGGCAGTCATGTTAGGATATTTAAGTAAAAAACCATATACTGTATATGTTTATCCTTCAAATTTACCATATTTTTCATACTTGAACCACAATAGAATATGCATCCACAAGCACTTGAATATAAACTGATAAACTGTTAAAATAATTTTTATCAGAGATTATTTAAAAAGGTATGATGATATTTCCACAGCGAAGGAAGCCTCCAGCAGAGGATGTTTGATTTGCCATGCAGGGAGCGCCTCCAGGTCACACATTTATTTTTCAGCTCAGCCCTGCGAGCTTCTCACCCCATCTCTTGAAGGCCTTGCAAGTTGTTTCATTTCCAAGTCTGTTTGAATGTGTGCATTTGTGTGTATGTGTGTGTGTGTGTGTGTGTGTGTGTGTGTGTGTGTGTGTGAGAGAGAGAGAGAGAGAGAGAGAGAGAGAGAGATGTACTATTTCTTACACACACTTTCATACATACAACACTCACATAGGGTCTGTCTTTTCAGTGCGGGTGGGCTCAGCTTTGAAAGATATTGCTCTGAACTCTGTGTGTACACGTGTGTGTCTATTGGCCACACAGCCCAAATGTTGGGAGTTACAAAGGCAGCCATTTCTCCATTTATCAATCTGTCACTCTCATTTTCTCTCTCTGTGAAAGACATTATTGAGAGTGAGACAAAAAGGAAGAAGGAGTGAAAGAGGGAGTGGGCAACAAATTGTCTGGTGAACAGAGGGACAAGGTTAAAGTTGCACCCATAAATTGTGTACGTGTGTGTGTATGTGTGAACAGCTTGGGGGCAAAAGGCCTTTATACAGTTGCTAACGTGATGTTACAACTCTGCTGGAGAGAACAGTGATTTTCCGAATATCAGAGAACTGCGTGGGGTATTTGTGTTCAACAAAGACAGAAAGAGAGAGCTACAAATCGTTTAGTGAATAAGGATTCAAGGCTCAAATGATCCAATAAACCCCGTGTCACAGTTGAAAAGAAAAATGCACCGACCTCGGGATGATCTCTAGTGCTTTGAAAGGACAACTGCAATTAGAATTCTAAGGGTCTACTAAAAGGTAAAAGGCTTCAACAACGTTTCATTTTGTGTGCATTTGGATTCATAGTCTGCCTAAGAGATCAGAAAATGAGCAATAATTGATACAAGTCTTCAGTGGTTGGTTGAATTTGTTATCTTTGTGTGTGATTTGTTGTGGACAGATTGAAGTAACATGGCCTCTAATGAGTTATATTATGTCTACTAATAACCACACCCCTCAATCTCATGCCCCTCTGATCCCTTTTGCCAGCCATGTTTTAGATGTTGAAATTTTGTACCTTGAAGACACTGAGAGGTCTATCAGTTGCTTGCATTGAAGAACATAGATCAACTTTCATTTGAATCTTTATAGCGAGCAGTAGAGCCACATGGGGTTAGCTTCTGTTTTACATAGATTATTTTGGTAGTTAATGCCTTCTTTGTTACAAGTACAAACAAATTCACAAACAGTATAATTCATTTAATATAATTTTCTTCACATCTTTACATTTCTTTACACAGTCTTGCAGCAAAGTTAGGCAGTGACAGACAAGGGATAGATTCATAGAATAATTTATTGGTGGATGCATTCTAGCTTAGAGAAACAGATCCAAAGGACAATGATGTCAGCTCAGATCTAATGAATATTAATGAGTGTGGGTTACACACCCTCTCTGTCTGCAACTGCAGAACATAGTTCAGTACACTAATTGGTGGTTACTGTGTCATGTCATGTTACACTCTTACTTAACATTTGGTAGTCATTTGACTTAACAAAAAAAACGATTTGTGACATCTCTGGTAAAAGATCTTTCTGAATGCACTTTTCCAGACCTTTAAAGTAATAAAACAACTGTTTCACATATTCTTCTACTGGAATCCTTCATAGTACAAAAACATTTGGGGTGTCAGTCCATTTCACTTTCTCACACAGTCAAGTTCAAATCAATGCCCCTTCCTTTAAATCTTTTATCCAGCTAAGGTCTCTTATGAATAAATAATAGGGTAACCAGTACTTCCATTTCCTTTAAATATTATATATAATTTATATATAATTTGGGGAATGACACCTCAGGGCTTGAAGGAGCAGTGTGTAGGATTTAGTGGCATCTAGCAGTGAAATTGCAGATTGCAACCATTTGAATACTGCTTGCCTCACCCTCTCATTCCAAGCATGTAGGAGGAACTACGGTGGCCACGAAACTCACAAAAAACGCGAAAGGCCCTATCTCTAGCCATTGTTTGGTTTATCCGTTCTAGGCTGCTATAGAAACATGGTGACCTCCGTGGAAGGGGACCAGCTCCCTCTATAGATAAAAAGGGCTTACTCTAAGGTAATGAAAACACAACTATTCTTATTTTCAGGGGATTATACACTCACATTTTGTTTATACAAAACATACTTATAAATAAAAAACTGCAATGAGATAACTTCTGTTATGAATTGGCACTATATAAATAAATTGAACTGAATATCCCTCTACAGTAATGTATTTGAACAAATCTGAAATAATTTTATTTACCTTTAAAATTAGAATAAACCAATATGCACTTTTTCATGACATGACTAAGTAGAGTTTCATGCAACAAAATGATTTTTGTCTGAATGGAGAAGACTGGTCAGGATTGGCCTTATTGCTTATCTTATCTCATTATTAAAACTTAACAGCATTCACTATACAATTTATTGACAGAACTAACACCCACATAAAATGAGTCAATCAAGCCAAAAAAAATTGACAGCAACAGAGACAAATTTAAAACAAGGGATAGCATGCTTTCATGTTATGTATTTTTTTAAAAATAATGTTAAAATCTATTACATTTTTGTTTGACTGGCTATGGATGTTTTCAGAATCAGAATCAGAAATACTTTATTGATCCCCGAAGGGAAACTCTTTGTTACAGCAGCTCGCCTTCACGTCAGTGCACACAGGAGAAAGTACTAGCAAAAACTTTAATACAATACACTATAAAAACAGGTCAGAAAATAAATTAAGTACCAGGTGGGTATAAGTATAAAATAAAATATGTGTGAAGTACCAAGTGGGTTTACCGGTTGATGATGATAATACAGTATAATAATACAATGTAATAATATAAGTAATAAGTAGTGGTGAATGTACTGTCGAGTTAAGTGTAGCTTATTGAGATTATTAAGATATTGCACAGCAGTAATGGAGGTATGAATAATATCAATATCAATAAATAGGAAAAACTAAAATAGGAAAAACTAAATATTGCACAGAGGTAATACACAGAATATTGCACAAATGTTCAAGTATGGCAGAGATGTAATGATCAATGTCCAGTTTAATGACCTAGGGTCATACAGACTAATACTTAGAGGGAGGAGTATAAGAGTTTGATGGCCACAGGCAGGAATGACTTCCTGTGGTGCTCTGTGGTGCATTTTGGTGGGATGAGTCTTCTGCTGAAGGCACTCCTTTGCTTAACCAGCACGTCATGGAGTGGGTGGGAGACACTGTCCAAGATGGCATGTAGTTTGGCCAGCATCCTCCTCTCTGACACCACCGCCAGAGAGTCCAGCTCCACCCCCACAATGTCACTGGCCTTACGGATCAGTTTGTTGACTCTGTTGGTATCCGCTACCCTTAACCTGCTGCCCCAGCATGCAACAGCATACAGGATAGCACCGGCCACCACAGACTCATAAAACATCTTCAGCATTGTCCGGCAGATGTTGAAGGACCTCAGCCTCCTCAGAAAATAGAGGCGGCTCTGGCCCTTCCTGTAAACAGCTTGAGTGTTCTTAGCCCAGTCCAGTTTATTGTCGATGTTTACACCCAGGTACTTGTACTCCTCTACAATGTCCACACTGACCCCCTGGATGGAAACCGGGGTCACTGGTGCCTTTGCCCTTCGTAGGTCTCCAACCAGCTCCTTAGACTTTGTCGCATTGAGCTGCAGATGGTTCTGCTCACACCATGAGACAAAGTTACCCACCACAGCCCTGTACTCAGTTTCATCACTACCGCTGATACAACCCACCACAGCAGAGTCATCAGAAAACTTCTGAAGGTGGCAGGACTCTGTGTGGTAACTGAAGTCTGTGGCGTAGATGGTGAAGAGGAAGGGAGAGAGGACAGTCCCCTGAGGGGTCCCCGTGTTGCTGACCACGCTGTCCGACACACAGTGCTGCAGACGCACATGCTGTGGTCTGCCAGTCAGGTCGTCAACAATCCAGGACACAAGGGGGGCATCAACCTGCATCGCTGCCAGCTTCTCACCCAGCAGTGTTGGCCAGATGGTGTTAAAAGCACTGGAGAAGTCAAAAAACATGATCCTCACCGAGCTTGCTGGCTTGTCCAGGTGGGTGTAGATGCAGTTCAGCAGGAAGATGATGGTGTCCTCAACTCTCAGCCGGGGCTGGAAGGCGAACTGAAGGGGGTCTAAGAGGGGTCTGACCATGGGCCCCAGCTGTTCCAGCACTAGTCTCTCCAGGGTCTTCATTATGTGGGAGGTCAGTGCCACCGGTCTGTAGTCCTTGGAGCCACTGCGACGCAGCATCTTAAGCACAGGAACGAGGCAAGATGTCTTCCACAGAACAGGGACCCTTTGAAGACTCAGGCTCAGGTTGAAGACATGTTGAAGGACTCCACATAGCTGGGGGGCACAGGCTTTTAGCACCCCGGGACTAACTCCATCGGGGCCTGCAGCCTTGTTTGAGTGGAGTTTCATCAGCTGTCCTCTCACCTGGTCAGCAGTCAGGCACACAGCAGAGGTTACAGGTGGGGGGAGGAGTCATCAGTGTGAAGAGGGCTGTTAGCCTGATGGGGAGCGGAGAGCAGAGTACTCAGAGGAGCTTGAGGGCCGACAGCAGCTGAGTTAGAGGGGGGATGAGCAGGAGCCGGTGTGTCGAATCTGTTAAAGAACAGATTAAGTTCGTTGGCCCTGTCCAAGCTGCCTTCAACTCCTCTGCTGCCAGTCGGTCTGAAGCCAGTGATGCTCTTCATGCCGCTCCAGACCTCTCTCATGTTGTTCTGCTGGAGTTTCCGCTCCAGCTTCCTCCTGTACTTTTCCTTGGCCTCCATGATTTTCACCTTTAGGTCGGCCTGGATTGCCCTCACCTCCTCCCTATTACCATCAGTAAAGGCCCTGCTCTTGGCATTCAGGATGTCCTTGATGTCCTTTGTTACCCACGGTTTGTTATTTGGATAACAATGGAGCTGTATGCGTCCTTAATGTTGGCATACAGCAGGTCCAGTGTCCTCTCCTCTCTAGTAGGACAACTCACATACTGGTTGAAATTAGTCAGTGTTGTTGAAACACTGACATGGTTGAAGTCACCCGAGATTAATATGAGTGCACTCGGGTGTTAAGTCTGGAGTTGTGCTATGGCGGTGTGAATGCCGTTGCATGCCGATGCCGGGTTAGCAGAGGGGGGGATGTAAACAGCCACAACAATGGCATGTGAAAATTCACGTGGCATATAATATGGCCAGAGTCCCACAGCTAACAGTTCAATTTCCGGGCTACAAATACTCAGTTTGATAGTAACGTGACCAGGGTTACACCATCTGTTGATAACTAGAACAGCAAGCCCGCTGCCTTTCCGCTTACCGCTCCCGGTGTGATCCCTGTCGGCCCGTACAGTCTGAAAGCCGTCGATGGAAACGTTATGATCCAGGATATCCTGGTGTAGCCATGTCTCTGAGAAGCACATCAAACTACACTCACGGAACTCCGTCTGACTCCGGGCAAACGCCGTTAGCTCGTCCATTTTATTCGCCAGCGATCCCACATTGCCCATTACGAGAAAAGGCAGACACGGCTTAAATATCTTGTTCTTAAGTCTCTTTTGTTTGCACCCCTCTCTCTTCCCTCGCCTCTTCGTTCCACCTCTGCATCCTCGGTGTGTCCTCCTCCAGATCTCAGTGGGGACATCAGTTGTCCTGGGCACCATGCCGCTCGGCTTCAGCGCGATCAGCTGTTCCCTAGTGTAAACAATGCGGCCAAACAGCTGATCTGCAGCAGTGCCCCGACCGAGTAGCAGGAGAAGAAGTTCCACGGCGGAAAAATGTACCAAAACACTTTCTACCCTCATTTTCGTAAAGAGTGTAGTTTAAATTATACTTACACACAAGTTACTCAAGTTTGGAAGAAAAAGGAAAGTTAAAAGTTGGAAAAAGTAAGATGACGAGATGGAGCTACGGCAACAGGCAGCATGCGGGCTGGCGCACTAAGTGTTTTTTGACAGTATATTGCAGACTGTAGTAACAACTCTTTGTTTCCAGTTTGGGTAAAAGTACCTGTACGTTGCTAAACCTTAATTTGTTTGAGATTAGACATAAAATTAACTTTCATCTTTGTCTAGTTAGGGTGGAGGGTAATTCAAGATGTAGAGGTTAAGTATGCCGCTTGAGGACACTTGTGTTGGTGTTGCAGAAACGTAAAATTAAAGTCCTCACATTAAGGAAAGCCCCACTAACATCACTCCATCACGACTGTCCCCATATACAGTAATGCTGACACTGGTGACTACAGCTACAACTATGGCTCTTCAGTGTCAAGTTAAGGCCTAGTGTAGAACTTAATGAATAAAAATGGCATATACAGATGAAAAGTAAGATAAAGTCAGTTTACCTTGTTTCCAGAGGCACATTGCTACCCAGCACCCAGCTGTCTTGCAGCGGGACGCTCTCAGGGGGCGTGGTCTGCAGCTCGGCGGGTGATTGGCCAGCCACAGGGGCCGGGCTTCCAGTGGGAGGGGTTAGCTGCCGCGTCGAATTCAGGGATTGTCCAGCGTGGTGAGTGGAGCCCAGGGATTGGTTTAGAGCTGTTATCGAGGGCTGCTGGCGGTGAGGGGGAGGTACCGGAGGCAGGGTGGAGCCGTGGTGATTGGATGGTTGCTCTGTCAACAACAGAGGAAAAACATGGTTGGTGGGATGCTTGTCTTTGTAATATATTTACTACACTTCAACTTGTCAAATTCTCATAGATTGACAAAACTGGTTGATTTTACAACTTTGACTTTATTTTGGCTTTCATATTGTATTACCAATGGACTGGCTGAACGAAATTGATAATAGGAAAAAGCAAGGGCTCATTTATGTATTAACAGAAGTTTAGGAGAAAAGAGATTTAGGGATGTTTTGAGGTTTCATTGGATTTTAATAAACAAAAATCTTGGCTTTCATTTTGTACAGAATACACTTATCCTGTTCAGGGTTGCGGGGGGAAAGAATATTGTAAAAAGAAAATGATTTAATTTTGAAACACAAACAGGAACAGATTCTTCACTTGCCAGCTAAGTTCGTATCCAAGCCAGCCTCTCACGTTGCAAGGTTTGCAGTAAAAAAAAAGCAGTTTGTGGGGTTTGGAAGAGTTGTATTTTGGAGTTTTTTGGTTGGAGTTTTGTTGTAGAGCTGTCATTGGTAACTAAGCTGTTTTAGCATTTGTTTCAATTTGCAGGGGGAGGTTGGGTTTTGTCCTTAAGGTCCTGGGGAAACTTATCTCTCTCCCCACTGCTACTTAGTGTCCCCTCATTTCATGAATAGACATCTGCATATAACAGGAAAAATTCCATTGTATTCCTCTTCAGATCACATTTCATCAACCAATCAAATACAGTGTCTCATCTGTAAAAAAACATACTTGTCCGCACCTCAACCAGAGAGAGAGATAAATGTGTGATAGACTATCACAGCCTTCTACTGTTCATCAAACTAAATATGAAGTCCTGCAGTAATAGGCAGAAATCTAACAATGGTGCCTGTAGCAGTTCAACCTGTTGAGACGATACCTTTATTAAAGTCAGAAAACCCCTTTAAATATATCAGCCCTGAGGCTACAGATGGACATATTGAAGACGTTGAGGAAGATAAATGGCAGAACTTTACACTTTATAAAGGTAGTGGCGATAAAATTCAATGCAAAATTAAAAAATGTTTGGACATTCACAGTGTACGTGTCATATTTTCTATGTGTGTGTCCTAAGGCAATTTATGGCTCAAAATGTGAAATGATTATGTTATGTTTGAGTGGTTGTTCTAAAAGTGAATAAATGTCTATTAACTGACTGCAAACTGTTGCTGTTTTTCTCTAAATTCCAGGTAAATTTGAATTAACAATGGCAAAGTTCACACATGTCATCACCTAGTCCTTTCCTTTCCTATATTCCAGTGAAGCCCTGAGACGCCATTCCCCAGAGCAAACAACCACTAGCAGGGTCACGTGTTTAATATCATGTATTTCTTATCACTGTCAATGTCAAATGAGATTTAAATCAAATGTAACATGGTGATGAAGAAATTCAATGAAAATCATGTAATTAATCTATCTGCTGACAAACACTCTTTGAATATTGCTGTCCTTGAAACTGCAACCAGGTTCAAATGTTTTGTTCATTTTAAACATCATCTAAGACAAATGTAAAAAGAAAAGCTTGTAGCTGTCAAATTCAGCATTCACTGACATGAATGTTAACCACTATGGAAATTTCACTGCAGTGTATGGGCCAGTCAAGGCTGGTGAGAACTGTAACTCAACACTATGCTCAGCTCAGCCAGGCTGAATACTGATCAGAATCAGCTTTACTGGCCAGGTATGTGTACAAATACAAGGAGTTTGAGTCAGTTTTTTCTTTGCTCTAAATGTATGTACTTACACAGAAATAGACATAACAGCTAAGAACAAGGAACAAACAAATAAAGGTAAAATAATAGACATGACTATTAAGCACAAGTATGTGAAAAAATAGGTGTATACACAAACCTATTTTTTTTGTCATTGATTGGCCTTCACAAAACCCAGCTTTGTTTTTGTAAAAATATTTGCTTAAAGTTGACCTGGCTTTAACTTTTTCCTGCTGTTTTTTCCCAGTGCTTTTGGCTCCCTTTCTGTCCTCAGGGTGCTCTGAAGGAAATGAATGGCAATGCTGGTATTTGATTTGCATAAAGAGCATCATGTCTCCATTTCCCAGCCCTGCTGTTATTCATTCTCCACTGCCCTCACTGGAGAAAATAGAAAGCAAAGAGAGCAGGAGCACATATCCCTTCTTTGTTTTTTTTTTGGTTGTGGAGGAAGTGCTTACTGTTTTGCTGGCTTAGTAAGTGCTCCACTTATGCAAACCTTCAAGGCTAAATGCTGAATGCCACACACACACACACACACACACACACACACACACACACACACACACACACACACACACACACACACACACACACACACACACACAAAAGTCGGGATTTCTGGATGAATGTTCGGGCATCAATAACAAATGTAAATCACCTAAACACCTTTTATTTGCTCAGATGCTGAAAAGCAACACACACATAGTTCAGAGGACATTACATTGACTTACAATAATTTCCTGGAGATTATGCCTAACCCTAACCCTTATCTAAATCTAACCTTAAACCAAGTCTTAAGCCTAAAATTTAATCATTTATGTTATGGGGACTTGCCTTTTGTCCCCAAAAGGAAGGTGAGTTCCCATAATGTAAATGTGTTAACAGATTTATGTCCCCACAACATGAGTAATACACACATACTCTCTCTCTACTGTTTGCCTAATAAAAAACCTCAAGGCGGGGAGATTTATCACTCTAGCTGATAGACAAAAAGCTGTCTTAGTGCAGCTTGCTCTGTTTGGACCAATTCTATTAACCTGATAAATACTTCCTTTAGGCAATATTGTTAGGAAACACTCCATAAACTTTCATTATTATGTGGATGATACCCAATTATATCTATCGACCAAGCCAGATGAAACCAATCAGTTTGCTAAACTTCAAGCGTGCCTTAAGGACATAAAAACCTGGATGACCTGCAATTTTCAAAAGTTATTGTACGTGGCCCTAAACACCTCAGAAACTCATTATCTAAAGTTATAGTTACACTATATGGCATTACCCTGGCCTCCAACACCACTGTAAGGCACCTCAGAGTTATCTTTGATCAGGATATGTCCTTTAACTCCCACATAAAACAAGAACTGCCTTTTTTCACCTATGTAACATTGCAAAAATCAGGCACATCCTATCTCAAAATGATGCAGAAAAACTAGTCCATGCATTTGTTACTTCTAGGTTGGATTATTACAATTCATTATTATCACGCTGTCCAAATAAGTCGGGCAAAGAGCTCCCTTGTGCCTTTTTTCCCAGAAGGCCATATTTTTTTGCTACTTGAACTTATTTTTAGAGGCCTTTACTAAACTCTGAAATAATGTATAATTATTATGTTATATTGTCAAATAAACACTCAATTTGCGGCACAAAGATTTGTTTTATTTGAAAAAATAAAAAGTGAGAACAGCAACAAGAACAACAACAAAAAAAATGAGCATTCAAGGGCACTTTTGGCCCAAACGCTGTTAATTTCTGACTTGGCCTCTGTCTTGCCGCTGCCACACTTTATCTTTTCCCCTGTCTGCTGTAGAGAAAATAGACAAATTGTTGAGAATTATTACATTTTGACGGAACATTTCTATTTTAACCAGCGCAGCTTTTTTAGCTTTTTCAGTACTGATTTAGCGGCCCGCGAGTCGAGTCAGTGAGTGAGGTACACACACAGGGAGAGTAGAGACGTGTCAGAGAAATAAAATCACATGATCTAGAAAGAGAAAAGTAGACAGCAAAAACAGAGCTTTTAATCAAGTATGGACAGACTCTTACATTCTCAATCTTCCCACAGGCAGTTCAAAACCAGTATGTCTCATATGTTCCATGATCGTGGCAATTATTAAAAGCAGCAATGTGAAGCGCTACTGCGAGACAATGCACAGAGTATCTTTTGAGCAGGTAAACAAGGGGAAGGATTTTGGTCATTTTGCTAACAAGGGGGATGGCATTCCCCCTCAAACTGCCTACTGCTTAAGACTGTCCAGTTGATCCATAATGCTGCGGCACGTTTACTGACAAGAACTAGGAATAGAACTGGTTCCCTGTAAAATCCAGAATAGAAAAATCCTTCTCCTCACCTACAAAGCTCTTAATGGTCAGGCACCATCATATCTTAAAGAGCTCATAGTTCCCAATTACCCCACTAGAACACTGAGCTCCCAGAATGCAGGGTTACGTCTGGTTCGTAGAGTAGAATGGGAGCCAGAGCTTTCAGTTATCAAGCTCCTCTCCTGTGGAATCAGATCCTAGTTTGGGTTCGGAAGGCAGCCACCATCTCCACATTTAAGAGTAGGCTTAAGACTTTCCTCTTTGATAAAGCTTATAGTTATGGCTTACTGTATGCTTGCTCTCTCTCTCTCAATTCAATTCAAAGGCTTTATTGGCATGAAAGTTTTGAAAAACAATTTTGCCAAAGCATCCAAGTACAAATTGATCAAATATTTGGACAATACACAAACCAGTAATAAAAAAATATAAAAAAAACAGCAATATTGAAAAAACACATACAAAAAAATAGTAATATTAGAAAAAATACACAAAAACTGTAATATTAGCAAGAAGTCAACAAAGTTAAAATACAGTATATAACATCAAAACTATATATGCAACCAAAATGTATTTGTATATGTAACTGTGTGTCTTTTTTGGGCTCAAAACTAACCTCTCAATTACATTTCAACATCATCTATAGTGTGTGAGTAGGTGAAAGAGTGTGTGTGTGTGTGTGTGTGTGTGTGTGTGTGTGTGTGTGTGTGTGATAGGCTATGACAAGATAATAATTTGTCATATTCAGTGATGTTGTGTTAACTATGTGTCCCTCAGTTTGTGACATGCAGTCACATATTGTGCAGCTAAGTTAGCTCCACGTCCCTCTCCTAATATAATCTGTTGCTTTTTAATGTCATCTAGTATTCCACTCTGATTTTATATTTGTCACATTTTAAGAGGAAGTACCTCAGTCTCTACCTCAGCTGTCGTGCAGTGAGCACATACTCTTTCCTCTGTTGGTAGCCAGGACTTCTTGTGCCGTCCTTTCTCTATGGCTAGACTGTGGTCACTGAGTCTGTATTTGTTCAGGATCTGTCTCTACTTTGGATCTCTGACAGTAAATAGATACTCACCCAGTTTATATTCATGGTTTAGGGCCAGATAGCAATTAAGTTTGTATTGAGTCTCAGGACCAGCTGACAGAAGGGACTCTTTTTGGGGTTTAGTTATTGGGTTTGTAGTGCCTGAAATCTCAGTGTGTCTTTGGGTCTCAATTTGAGATGTAACCAAAATTGAAGTGTTCTTTTTTTAATGTTAATAATCAATGGGTTATGGCCTAATTCTGACTGCATGCACTGGTTGGTGTTTTTCTTTGGATGTTTAATATGGACCTACAGAATTCTGCATGCAGGGCCTCTATGGGATGCTTGTCCGATCTAGTGTAGTCCTGATGACTAAGTAGACCCCAAATATCACTACCATAGAGGGCGATTGGTTGGATTACAGTGTCAAAACATTCTAATTGGTATGTCAATTTTGTAAATTTTTCTTCTAATTGCACAAAATGCTCTACATGCTTTTTGTTTCAGTGCATTCACTGCCAGACCAAAGTTACATGATGCACTGAGTTTAAGCCCCCAGGTAATCATAATATAGGGTGTGCATTCAATTCAATTCAATTAAATTTTATTTATATAGCACCAATTCATAACTGAAGTTATCTCATTGCACTTTTCCTATAGAGTACTCTTTATAATATTATTTACAGAGACAAATCCCACCATGAGCAAGCATTTGGCGACAGTGGCAAGAAAAAACTTCCTTTTAACAGGCAGAAACCTTGGACAGAACCAGACTCAATGATGGGCCATCACCTGCCATGTTAGGTTTTGAGAGAGAAAGAGAGAGAGAGGTTTGGAGAGAGAGAGAGCGCGAGAGAGAGAAAGTGAGGGAGAGGTTTAGAGAGAGAGAGAGAGAGAGAGAGAGAGAGAGGTTTTGGGGAAGAAGCACAATACAAATACCACCTAGAATTTTTAATAGTAGTAATAGTAATAATGTAATGGTAGTGGTAACATTAATATTAATAAATTAATAAGAATAGGAATGACTGGCTCTGGGATTTGGGATTTGTTGGGTCTCTGTTAATAATATTATAAAGAATACGGTCTAGACCTGCTCTATGGGAAAATTGCAATGAGATAACTTCTGTTATGAATTGGCGCTATATAAGTAAAATTGAATTGAATTGAATTGAATTAACAACAACTGTAGTAGCGGTTGTCGAGCAGGAACACAGGGGCAGCAAGTGGCCCACAACCACAGATCCAGTCTCTGCAGCTCCTGAGGCAGAAATACATGCTGAAAGCAACAGAAGGAGAGAGGAGAGAAACGAGAAATCCCAGATCTAGATAGGTGTTTTTCTAATTTGAACTGATATTTGGTTTCCTGAGATCTGGGCTTCTTAAGGAAGATCATTATTTTGGATTTATTAAAGTTGACTGTCAGGGCCCAGTTCAGAATCAGAATCAGAAATACTTTATTGAGCCCCGAAGGGAAACTCTTTGTTACAGCAGCTCGCCTTCACGTCAGTGCACACAGGAGAAAGTACTAGCAAAAAATATAATACAATACACTATAAAACAGGTCAGAGTACCAGGTGGGTATAAGTATAAGATAAAATAAGTGTGAGGTACCAGGTGGGTTTACCGGTTGATGATGATAATACAGTATAATAATACAATGTAATAATATAAGTAATAAGTAGTGGCGCATGTACTGTCGAGTTAAGCGTAGCTTATTGAGATTATTAAGATATTGCACAACAGTAATGGAGGTATATAATATCAATATCCATAAATAGGAAAAACTAACACAGGAACACTAAATATTGCACGGGAGTAATACACAGAATATTGCACAAATGTTCAAGTATGGCAGAGATGTAATGATCAATGTCCAGTTTAGTGACCTAGGGTCATACAGACTAACACTTAGAGGGAGGAGTTAAACAGTTTGATGGCCACAGGCAGGAATGACTTCCTGTGGCGCTCTGTGGTGCTTTTTGGTGGGATGAGTCTTCTGCTGAAGGTGCTAATATGCTTGACCAGCATGTCATGGAGTGGGTGGGAGACATTGTCCAAGATGGCGTGTAGTTTGGCCAGCATCCTCCTCTCTGACACCACCGCCAGAGAGTCCAGCTCCACCCCCACAATGTCACTGGCCTTACGGATCAGTTTGTTGAGTCTGTTGGCGTCTGCTACCCTCAACCTGCTGCCCCAGCATGCAACAGCATACAGGATAGCACCGGCCACCACAGACTCATAAAACATCTTCAGCATTGTCCGGCAGATGTTGAAGGACCTCAGCCTCCTCAGAAAATAGAGGCGGCTCTGGTTCTTAGCCCAGTCCAGTTTATTGTCCATGTGTACTCCCAGGTACTTGTAATCCTCCACAATGTCCACACTGACCCCCTGGATGGAAACCGGGGTCACTGGTGCCTTGGCCCTCCGTAGATCCACAACCAGCTCCTTAGACTTTGTCGCATTGAGCTGCAGATGGTTCTACTCACACCATGAGACAAAGTTACCCACCACAGCCCTGTACTCAGACTCCTCACCACCGCTAATACATCCCACCACAGCAGAGTCATCAGAAAACTTCTGAAGGTGGCAGGACTCTGTGTGGTAACTGAAGTCTGTGGTGTAGATGGTGAAGAGCTGTCCAACACACTGTGCTGCAGACGCACATGCTGTGGTCTGCCAGTCAGGTCGTCAATAATCCAGGACACAAGGGGGGCATCCACCTGCATCGCTGCCAGCTTCTCACCCAGCAGTGTTGGCCGGATGGTGTTGAAAGCACTGGAGAAGTCAAAAAACATGATCCTCACCGTGCTTGCCGGCTTGTCCAGGTGGGTCTGGATGCGGTTAAGTGGGAAGATGATGGCGTCCTGAACTCCCAGTTGGGGCTGGTAGGCGAACTGAAGGGGGTCCAGGAGGGGTCTGAACATGGGTCGCAGCTGTTCCAGCACCAGTCTCTCCAGTGTCTTCATTATGTGGGAGGTCAGTGCCACTGGTCTGTTGTCCTTGGAGCCACTGGCACTGGTACATGGCTTACAATTTCTTATTGATAATATGTGCAGATACATATTATCATATTATTTTTAAGATATTATTGTCATCTCCATGGTGATGGCGGCCTGTGCAGATGTGGCGGTTGTAGCTCCTTCAAACTTTGCAAGCACTCATTATCTATGACAGAAATGTGCAGCGGACCCTGGAATGTTCACTGACGATGGCATCTTCCAACCACCGAGCCAGATTCCAGCCAGACCAAGTGCAACCACCCCAGGAAGAGAGCCAGAATAAGAGCTAAGCTAACCCAGTTTGGACAGTCGTCAAATCTCGGCTTTTTATCCATCCCCCACTCCACTTGAAAGACGAAAGGTGATCACACCTTTGCTGTTTTGGCTCCAACCCTCTGAAATCATCTTCCCCAATCGATCAGATTTGTTGACTCTTTGGAATGTTTTAAATGCCTTCTAAAAACCCAAACCTTATAGGCAAGCCTTTTTATGAATCTCCATCCTGGTCATATGTTTTGGTTCATTTCAGTTTTTGTTTTGTACTGTGATATTGTATTTTTTCTTTATGTATTTACTCTTTTTTTGTTGTGTGTGTGTGTGTGTGTGTGTGAAGCACTATGTAACAGTGGTGTGAAAAAGTGTTTGACCCCTTCCTGATTTCTTATTTTTTTGCATGTTTGTAACACTTAAATGTTTCAGATCATCAAACAAATTTAAATTAAGGGAAAACAAAATCCAAACCTACATGGCCTTGTGTGAAAAAGTGATTGCCCCCTAAACCTAATAATTGGTTGGGCCACCCTTAGCAGCAACAACTGCAATCAAGCATTTACGATAACTTGCAGTGAGTCTTTTACAGCGCTGTGGAGGAATTTTGGATCATTGTCCTGCTGCAGAACCCAAGTTCGCATCAGCTTGAGGTCACAAACAGATGACATTTTCCTTCAGGAGTTTTTGGTAGACAGCAGAATTCATGGTTCCATTTATCACAGCAGTCTTCCAGGTCCTGAAGCAGCAAAACAGCCTCAGACCATCACACTACCGCCACCATATTTTACTGTTGGTATGATGTTCTTTTTCTGAAATGCAGTGTTACTTTTACACCAGATGTAATGGGACACACACCTTCCAAAAAGTTCAACTTTTGTCTCGTCAGTCCACAAAGTATTTTCCCAAAATTCTTGGGGATCCTCAAGATGTTTTCTGGC
Source organism: Siniperca chuatsi (assembly GCF_020085105.1). Classification (NCBI taxonomy): domain Eukaryota; kingdom Metazoa; phylum Chordata; class Actinopteri; order Centrarchiformes; family Sinipercidae; genus Siniperca; species Siniperca chuatsi. The sequence continues at coordinate 33,449,529 of NC_058044.1, read as the reverse complement.
AAAAATGAGACGAGCCTTAATGTTCTTTTTGCTCAGTAGTGGTTTTTGTCTTGGAACTCTGCCATGCAGGCCATTTTTGCCCAGTCTCTTTCTTATGATGGAGTCATGAACACTGACCTTAACGGAGGCAAGTGAGGCCTGCAGTTCTGTGGATGACGTTGTCGGGTCTTTTGTGACCTCTTGGATGTGTCGTTGCTGCGCTCTTGGTGTAATTTTGGTCGGCCGGCCACTCCTGGGAAGGTTCACCACTGTTCCATGTTTTCGTCATTTGTGGATAATGGCTCTCACTGTGGCTCACTGGAGTCCCAAAGCTTTAGTGGCTTAGTAGCTTCGCTACCTTTTTGTTTGGGATAACGTCAGCTTCCATCGTGCTGCTCTGGTTCTTGACTGGTTTACCAATAACCCAAGGTTTTCCATCATCTTTCGGCCTGCATACTCTCTACCTTTCTAAACCTGATAGAGAAGTTTTTTTTCCCGGCATGGCTGTGGAACGTGTATAACCGAGAACCTCACATCCGTCTTCACCTCCTCCAGGCCATGGAAGAAGCCTGCTTAGACATTAAGTTGATGCATTCCAGGGGTGGATCAGGCATGCAAGAGGATTTTACCGCTGCTTGGCTAGGGCCAATATAGCCTGTGTATATGGGGTGAATGTAATATGTAGTTGAAGTGCTTTGAGTTGTCAGAAAAGACTAGAAAGGCGCTATATAAATACAGTCTATTTACTATTCACGTCTGAGGGCAAAGTTTGGTTTTTCAGCAAGATTGAATGGTTTTGAGTGGAGAGGTTCATTTTGACCAGAAAATAGGGAGTTTGGGGAATTGGGAATACAAACATCAGTCCTATATATTGGCAAACTAATATAAGACAGGACAAAGTGTAAGTTAGTTGAGTTCAAATCAATTTCGCCATGTTCTAAAACACCAACACCACTAACACCAGAGAGGAAACAGTCCATTGCTAAATCCTCCTTGGGCTGCAAATCTCAAAATAAGGAGGACAATCTATTACATCTCAGTGAAGAGAAGAAGAGGGCAACAGACCCTAAGAAGGATAGATATAGGTATGCAAATCAACGAAGAGACCAAAGAGATTGTGGTGTAAAAAGAGTTTCATTTTCTCCACACAGTGTATTATTAAATACTGATGGGCTACAACTTACAGTACACAGGGAATCAGCATTTACCATGAGCTGTCTCACCATGTGTACTCACCATGTGTACTACAAAGATGGAAAGTGGCCTCTACAAGTAGGGTACTTGCCGAATGAATAAATAATCTGATAGTAAGAATGCAAAGTTCCAAATTTGAAAAATAGATCAGGAATTAATTAAATGTTTCCTGACATTTGTCCATTGTGCTGATGCTAGTATAAACATGGCCAGATGCAGTTTGACACAGTTAAGGACCCTTTGCAACCCAGTATGTTAAGTTAAGAGGACAGTTTTCATTTATCATCTAGCAAATACAGTATGTCATACATTTAACAGGACAAAATATTGTAGGATATAGATTTGTGATACCCGTGCTTCTAAAATTAAATTGAAAAACCTTTCTTAACATGTATTTGTGAATACAAATGTTTTCTTTTATCAATTAAATTACAAAACTTTGCCTTATTTTAAAATTTAAACGTTGCTTCTTGATAACAATTATGACACACAAACACACACAGACACACACACACACACACAAAGACAGAGGCCTGTTACTTCCACAAAGATGAATCTTGAACAATATCCATTACTAGAAGGTCAAATTAGCTTTTTCAAAATAATTAAAAAAAACATGCACAATCAGTGTTGTGAAGAGGCTGCACCCCTCTGCGTCAGCTCCCAAAACAAATCACAAAGTGGAGAAAAATAATGGACCCAACTACTTTACCACTCCAATTTCCTAATTATGAAACACAAGTATGTGTCAGGCATCTCATTTATTAAAACATGAGGTTTAAATGGTGATTAGTTTGAAGGCCATGTACTTTCCTCACTGTTAATTCCCATGTTAAGGTTTTCTTTCAATGATTTCCTCACCATTTCTCCACACAAAAACACGAAAGTGTCATGATAATTCAACAATACGATAGGTTAATGTTACGGCTATCAGTCTGAATGATTTCTCCTTCAATTCTGAAAAATAAAGTTTTTTTGTCGTATTCTTTTCTATTGGCCTGCGTCCACGTCAGAGCAACAGTTAAATAAGAATATAAGAAATCAGCAGTCATTGGTACACGACATTAGAAGCTTAGCATTAAAATCTGTGCAGATTTAAATAGGAACAGGTTCATGTTTCAGTGTCAAGTGCACAATAATACCTATAACAAGCTAGAATTAACGTGTGTTGCTTTAGCAAATTATTATTACTATACTATACTATTTTTAAAACTTCAAAATAGAAAGAGTAGGTTAGTCTAGGGTTAGCACTATTGGAATTGGATCACGGAATAGCAGTTTTAAATACTATGGACTGACAAATCACAGTTTAAACCTATTTATTCTAACCACTGAGTAGACTGCAGAGGGCCCAAAGAAAGACGGGTTCCCAAAATATTTAGAGCCCAATTGCAAGCACAGTTGTGGTTCAGAAATGATCGGGGTCACTTGCGCTTTTCTGGACTGGAAAATTTTTTTAAATCAAAGAGTATTTGGGGGAAAAATGGTTACAACAGTATTCTCCCCGGTCATGCAACACTCTGGGGACATCGACTAAATGGAAGTTTTAATTATTTAATTATTCTAAAACTCTTTCAAATGTAAAAAAATACATTTGGTGTCAAATTAAAATAGCCATTATTGAAGGAAAGAAGAAAAACACCAAAATAACAGGTGATTTCAAACTTTTGAACGGTTGTGTGTGTGTATATATATACAAACACACTACCGTTCAACAATTAGATATTTAAAATCTGATTACACAAATGTGTTAACCATCCTGGAAAAAGTAAAAGACTCATCGACATAGTGAAAGAGGTCCGTAGAAGAGTTAGGACTCATTCTCACTCCCCTCTCCTCTGGACTCCCAGCAGGAGAGGGGAGTGAGGCAGGCCTCTATCCCCAGCCACAGGTTGACTTTGTGGGGCATATAGGTGGTGAGTATCCCTCTCTGTCTCTCTTTTTTTGTTTTTTTTCTCTATTCTTTTCTCTGGTGTGTGTTGTTTTGAAGGTGGGATAGCTCCATCGGGACAGGCTTAGTGTTACATGGCAAAAAAGATCTAACCATGTCTCTGTTATTTTACTTTACAGATGTTTTTAGCCAGTGCCAAATTACAGAGAGAGCAGGCTGTATGTTTACTGTTTTAGGAGGTAAAACACCTGTGCAAGAGGTTAACAGTTTCGTACCACAAATAAAAATATTCTAGCACTGAGACAAAAATGTCTGTAATGTCTAAAAACGTGAATTCTTATGAACAGTTCATAATTACCTAAAAACCCAGAGTGACAGAAAGTAAAGGTAAAAAAGAAGGGTAAAAAAGTTAACATCACAGTGCTTTTCTGTGCATTGTGCACAGAGCACATACTAATTCACACACACTGACATATTGTCAAGTAATTAATATGCTCAATAAAAATGTTTTAGTAAAAGGCAAGCTGAAAGTACAGACATAGCAGATACGTTCTGTTGAGCACTATTTATAGTTAGGTCTAGAAGTAGGTAAGAAGACATCCATTCATTCAAAATGAGGTGCCATGAATTCTGTCTGACTGACTGACCTTTCTGAGAGGATTCTTCTTCTGAAAAACACCACTCAGACTCCTCTTTTTCATGAGTCCTAACGCACTATACCAGCAAAACATTACGTTGCTTTTACAACTGCTGGCTGCATCAAACACAAGTTACTTTTGCTTCTTCTAAATTTGCACACCTAAATCTACTGTTTGTTGACAAGACTTTATAGGTGACAATGGCAACCTTGTCTCCTAAAAACATACTGCATTAGCATGTTTATAGGAAACATAATGTTGCTTGGATTATGCTATTACAATTAACACAACGATGAAACATTAATATTTAATGTAATCGCCAAGGTCAAAATGTTCACTGTCAGTGTAATTTGTTTTCTCAAATATGGTGTTGTGTCTAAATGTCACAAGCTCTGCACCATCCAGACAATAATATAATTTCTTGAAGAAGCATCTTTCCATTTGTTAAGCTGTTGTCATGCTTCACTGTGATTGGCTCGACTATTACTGTTTCTATGAGACCAGTAATGACTGGCTGAGCGTGTATTTCCTAATCACCACACCCTCTGATCTATATTACAATTGTCGCTGCTGCACCTACATGAACCAACATAGCAGCCGTGCTTGAAGACGCCAACGTAGTCTGTGCGCTCAAGACCTACTACTTTACCACTTGTCATTAGGTTTGCGCGATTAAAATAGGGCCCTAAATGTCTTAGTGGCATCATATGCAGGACACAAAACCCCAGCCTCTGGTGTCAAAGTCCTATGCTTTGTATGCTCAATCATCCATTCCAACTTCCTTGAGCTCCTAATGGATTAAGACTGGCCTTCATAGTCGATTCCCTGGCAGCCTATAGCCCCCAGGTCCTCTGTTGTTGCTGGCCTATTGGTCACTCACAACCACATCAGGAAGACAGTGTGACACAGCGTTCATTAACTATGCTTCAAAAGTCTGGAACACTCTCTGTGAAGATATTAAGAAAGCAGGAACTGTGGATATGACTGCTTAAAACAACCATTTTATTCCACTTGTGGTTACTTAGCACTGCAGTATATGTTGTTATTGCATAATATGTTTATAATTTATCTTTTTTTCTGTATTTTGATTGTATTTTTGTACTGTTTGTCTCATCTGTTTGTCTCATCTTTCTGAGCTACATTTTATGTATGAAAGGTACCTTCGAACTGAAATATATTATTATTACAAACAACACATGGGAATTGTAACATGGCCTTGAAAAGTGGCAAGAAAACAAGGGATTGGACTACGAAGGAAACTCCCTGAGAGCTGAGACGCTTTAATACCTTTACTGTAAACTGGATAAACTGCAAAACCTGAATTGATTAAGTAAAGGTACCATGTGTGTATCTAGCACAAGGACACCAGCTCTGATCCTCAGCTAAGATTTTCAACTGGCACTCAGGTCATCTGCAGATGAGCTAAAACACAGATGTTCTCTCCAGACCAGGCTAGAAATATCAAACTATGTATGAGAATGGTAATGAACAGAAATGAATGCTGAGGCTGAGCCGAAAAATCACTGACATTGGTTGCTCCAGACTGGTTTAAAATGAACAAATGGCTGAGGTAATAACAAATTGATACATTAGAGTAACGGTTAATGTTAGGAATGAAAAGCTGATGGTGAAGATTAGGGTTTGGGGTAAGGGGCTAGAGAAACAATGCAGTAAATATATTGTAATACAAGCGTGTGTGTATTATGTTAGTGCCCCCCCCGTAACTCCTGTTCTTTAATTCCTGTGCTGTAAAATTGGTGTTTTCATGGCTGCTGCACAATCACCTTTTAAAGAGAAGAGAGATGAGAGAAGTGGGGAAAGAGGGAGGGGAAGGACAAGTGAAGACCTGGAGAAAGAAACAAAAAGTGACATGTGAAGGTATGAAGAGAAAGGAGAGAGGAAGAGAAAGCATGAAATGAAAACATAATGGGATACAGCAAAGAAGGGTAATGAAAGTGTGTGAGAGGGAAATGGTAGCAAGCCACAGTGTTTCTACAACAACAGGTTGGCCAAAACTGAACTAAAACTGTTTTCTGAGACCATTTTAATGGCAGTGTTAGCATCACAGCAATCCTCTTAGACACAAGCAGCCCTTGGAAGGGATTTCACTACGTGTAATTAAAAGAGTCTAAGCTACACTAGTCTACATTTTATTTTTATTTTTTAAGTTGGGCCACATAGTATATTCAAAATATTTACCTAAATTAATTTCTGGTGATATTATAGACAGTGACTCAGAACTGAAACAGAGTTTGATATGAGATTTTGTGAACCACGACCTCCTCGCAAATACTATACTATAAATGAGGGGTTAACACAAGAAAGGAAAGTGACCTCACATGGACAACAAGAGAAGACATTACTCTTCTTTCTATCCAGAAAACACTGTTCTGGAAGCTGAACATGTTGATCTTGCAATATTTTATGATCTTTTAATTTCACAAAAAGGTTCCAAAAAAGTTGAAATACAACTGATATTGATACTGATGAAATAATGAGTCTTGATATTCAGCAGATCCTGTCGAGTGGGTGGGGCCCCAAAAACAAATCAAATTTCAATGCAGTTTGTAGCCTATAATGACTATTCACAGGGATAAGAAAAATAGCACAGAGGTTACTGTTTGTAGGCAATTACACAATTCAATTCAATTCAGTTCAATTGGGCTTTATTGGCATGGGAAACATTCGTTAATACTGCCAAAGCGTGTGTAAAATAAAAACATACATAAACAGAAAGTGTGCTTTTAAGATATATACAGATAAGTAAGATAATAATAATAAAAAAATTGTAGATTTGCAGTTAGAATACGTAAGTGAAAACTACATAAACACTGCAACATTTTTTTATGAATGTGTGTGTGTGTGTGTCTAGGTTATTCACTGTCCCTCAGGTTGTGGCATGTTGATAAATATTGGGCAGCAGGATCTGCCCTGTCTCCTTCTCCTAGGAGTATTTTTAATTTTGAGAGGTCATTTAGCTCTTTGAAATCTGAGATTACAGAGTTGAACTTGTTAAAGTAAACGTTCCTTATTTCACTCACTTACACTCTGTCCTTTCAGGAATGAAATTCAATAGTGTCTCCTCTACATCAATGTGAGAAGGAATCCTTCTAAAGACAGCTGGACCAATAACAGCTGAACCTGTTGTGATAACGTTCTCAACACAATCCTAAAACAGCTACCTCTCTGTTATTTACTAAATCCTACCCAGCTTCTTTAAAGTAATACATGACAAAAGCATGTATGTTTCTCAACTCTATCAATGATTAACAGAGAATGTCTGATGTTGCCTTGAATATTGTCCATATATCCAATAATATCCATATCTAATGAACCATGAGGCCCACACACAAAAAAGCAGAAAATCAGGATTATCTCTTTGTATGCCAACTAGTTTTGTCTGTCTGTCATTTCCCATTCTAACCAAGTAGTGGTGATGAGCAAAGGAGGTGAATGAATGAGACCGGCTGAGCTTAGATGCCAGTATATCCAGAGTAGGCTCTCTTCAGATAGACTGAAATGCAGTTTTTCAGTTTGATTCCAAAACCATTTATTGCGAAATTAGAATTTACAGAGAGTAATGTATCAGCTGACTTTTGGTCTGTTATACTTTTTAAATGTTTTTGCATTGTCTTGTAAAACCTGTAGTGTTATGGTGTTATTTAGTGTTTCCGTAGTCTAGCTGCTTCTCATGCTGGTCAGTTTCAAAGGACACAGACACAGTTTTCTTTATTTAATATAATAAAGAAGATTATAACATGTTCCCCTGTGAAGTGAAGTGAATATTAACTTAATTCTGCTGTTAGGAATGGGTTGGCTTCAAAGGAATTTCTATTTCCATCAACTAGTTTCTGTCACACCAGCAATTTTGAACTCTAAGAATTTATCAAATTTAATGAGCTAATTTGATGTATATTATGTAAATAATATAAGTAACTAATGACTGACTAGTCATTAACTTACAAGTGACTAGCTGTTAGTGAAGAAAAAGTAGTTTCTTTCTGAAATGTAGCTGAGTAACATTAAAAAGCCCCCCAAAATGGACATAATGAAGTAAAATAAAACTATTCTACAATAATACATCATAAATCCCATGTAAATATGAATTGTTATGTTTCAGGTCTGTTTTCAGTTATGTAATTTGGAATTGGAGTATATTTTCAACTGTACAATAAAATAGGCTTTTTGTTTTCTTTGTTCTTTTTTGCTCAAAATTCTTTTCTGATTTTGTAGAGTGGTAGTACAATTGACCAGTGACAATTTTACTCTCCTTGGTGGTGCATTCACTTTTATGTTGTTGTGGAATTGTTATATTGGATTAAAAATGGTTTTCGTGCTTGGCAACTAAAACAAAAAAAGTCTGACATCCGAGTGTCTTTGAATGCACCAACAGGAAGAGTTTTCAAAATGGCCCTTAATTGGTTGATTTGAATCTTATCAGGTGCTTCATTGCTGTGGTAATGTGGCTAACTAAGACTTGTGACAATAAAGCTCATTTGGTTGAGAATTGAGAAGCAAAGAGAGGGAATGGACTTACTGATGATAGGGAAAGCAATAGTGATGGTAACAAAGAGATAAAGCATTAGATAGGAGAAGGTATCAATATCTGTTCTTTCCCTCTCCGAACATTGATATGGACAAAACACAGGAGAAAAAATCCTCTTCTCCACTTCCCCATATTTTCTTTCTCTTCCTCCATATGTCTATTTTTCCCATCACCTCCCTTCCACTCCCGCCATCCTCTTCATCTGACCTCCTCTCTTACTTTCCTATTCTCTCTTCCACTCAGTTATTTAGTATAGGCAGCTGCGGCCTTTCCAGTGCCTCTCATCAGTCCTCCACATTTCTCATTTCTCTCTCCTTATTGTAGCACCAGTGCACTGACCCCTCATCCACCCTCCCTTCCCTCTCTGTGTCTCTTGCCCTCATTCTCTCATTCATTTTCTCCTGCCAAGTCAGCTCTCGGTGCCCCTCCACCCCCACCCCCCTTCTACTCTTTCGCTCTGGCCAAGTCGTTAATATGGAAGACTGTGTTCCTCTAAGCCACTGGGTCTTCCTTTGCTTTTTCTATTTTACTCTTTCATCTGTTTTCTATCCTTTTTTGTCCTCACAGCCACCAAGATTTTTTTTTACCTATGTCCTCTTTGTTTTCATATTTCGATCAAATTCACTTTTTTGGTCTTCCAACAATCTCTCAAAATCAAATTTGCTTTATTGGGTTGAGTTGTCAGATGAAACATATTGCCACAGTATTAAAATACAAGTGAATCTCAATAACAACCACACTAAAAGTACCAAGCCATTTCAGGCCACAAGGTTCAGTATATGAAAATTGCTGAAGGGAGCGCACATACTAACAATTTGTTAGCGCTTTGCCAGCAGAAGGGCATGGTACAATGACCTCACCAGAAAAAACAGTATATCAGTTGTGTCTTAAAACAACAATACTGACAGTTCTCTACAGAAAAGTGAAAACATTGGTAATTTGATGACACAATAGATGATTACAATCACTAGAAAAGGAAAAAGTATTGTGAAGTTGTACTGCCAAAGAAAGTATTTGAGGAGGTTAAGGTGGATGGCTGGGTGCACAAATCACCTGACTTTGACATAGGAGACTCCAGTCAGCTTTATTTATTTCAGCCTTCCCCTAACCTTAACCAAGTATAGTTGCAGTTGTCTAAACTTAACCATACCATAACCATAGAGGTGGCAGAGAAATGCTCTTATGAAATATATATTTTGTAAGGTTCATAATGGTAATTCTAGAAGGCAATAAAGAATATTGTTATATTATGATACACTGTATATAATATTGATTGGACTTGTTGGCACACCACCAAAAGAAAAAGAAGACTGCATTTAAAACTATCACATTCAATTTGTGAAAAACAAACCATTCCCTTTGTACGATTACACTCAGTTCTGCTTTCAATAATTGAGTCAAGGATTTTCGTTTCAAGAGCAACACACAGTATCAAGCAGCTTAAATTGTGCTGACAACAAGGTCCTTACTTGCTTGCTTGTCTCCTCATCAATTACAAACTTGTTTGTAATTGCTCTGCTTCCATTAGATGTGTGGTGGCAGGTTTGTTTTGACCTATTTTATTCATAGCAGTGAGTCTGTCTTTTTCCATACAGACCCTGGGCACAGAGAATTGTTGGTCAATATGCAGGCTGACTGACAGGGGTAGTGCTGAAATTGATTCTTCTGAACAAATACACAAATACATTTAAAAGATGTGAAAATAACATCATTATACACTGGCCATGGTTCAATTTACTCTGGTTGAGATATGACATTTTTAACTGGCACATGCAGTGTCAAGATGGTTAAGGTTACAAAGCATGTTTCATACTCCAAAGTGAACCAAGTGTATACATACGTAAGGTCTCTGCTTATTCAACAGTCTGTTATTATAACCAATCCACACAGCAGAAGCAAAGCTAACGTTACAACGGAGTGAGTTATTTATATATGGATATGATGTATAAAAGCACTTTGAAACGACGAAAGAAGGTGCATTGAAAAATACATCAAGAATGCAAGAGGGGCATTAATAAGAGGGACATTATCTCCATTTCTATTTGTTTGGTTAGTATTAATCATTCAGCATCCCTATCTTGAAACATTATGCTGCAGCAGATGTTAGTATCATTTTGGACACGTTTTGTGATAAGGACACCAAAACATTCCTTCGATTGCCCTTTTTTTTGCAGCATTGGTTACTTATTGAGAGCATAAAACTCTCATTTTAAAAAATCATATTAGTTTGCTCATATTATACAATTTCGGTGCATTCACAGATGTACTTGATAATAATTTAGCCCTGCAAATATCTGAAAGTAGTGCTAAGCTGAAAAACAGCAGAGCAATGAGACCATAGTACCAAGGAAGAGGACAAATCAAAAACAACAATGAAGAACTTTAACTCATACATAAAATATAAGATGGGTTAAACTCTGATGTAGGATTATGATGATGATGATGATGATGATGAACAATTTAACTATTCCTCAGAAAACTGATGCCCTCTTCTAAACAGCCTGCCTCTGACTCATAAACAAGCTCTTGGAGAATTCAAAGATAAACTTCCCCCAAACATCCTGTCTTACTTTCGGGTCATAAAACAACCCCCGCCAGAACTCAGAGAGGGCGCCAATAAAAGTGACAGTGAGTCAATTTACGACCCTCACTAATCCCCCATTGGGAAGATATCTGGACTTCATCAATAAAGGGAACAAGGAACAATAGAAACCAACTTTGCAATTCAGAGTCAAGTGGTACTATGGACATCACATACAGTATTCAGTACATAGTATTGGAGTGCAAATGATGCAGTATATGTATAAATAAATAGGTCAGAAATAAATTAAGTATCATGTCTTATCTTATACTTATACCGACATGATACTTAATTTATTTCTGACCTGTTTTATAGTGTTTATAGTGTATCATATCGTTTTCTAGTACTTTCTCCTGTGTGCACTGACGTAAAGACGAGCTACTGTAACAAAGAGTTTCCCTACGGGGATCAATAAAGTATTTCTGATTCTGATTCTGTACTATGGACATCACATACAGTATTCAGTACATAGTATTGGAGTGCAAATTATGCAGTATATGTATAAATAAATAGTCTGGTAGTGCAAATCAACACGTGGTACATGTAGCAAAAACAATATAGCAGCATTTAAGTTAAGGTATATGAGGGAACAGTGGAATCAGCGGGGGGCAGAGTTCAGTAGGAAGACAGCTCTGGGAAAAAAGCTGTTTCTCAGTCTACTGATCCTTGTCCGGAGTCACCTGAGGCGCCTGCCGGAAGGCAGGGGAGAGAACAGTCTCTGGGCGGGGTGAGAGGAGTCCTTAAGAATGCTGCGGGCTCAACGCAGACAGCGTTTCCTCTGGATGTCCTCAGTGGCTGGAAGTGGAGTCCCTGTGATGCGCTGGGCAGTTTCCACCCGCTCCAGTGCCTTGCGCTCTGCAGCAGAGCAGTTCCCATACCAGACTGTGACACAGTTGGTTAGGATGCTCTCTACTGTGCATATGTATTAACACATGTAACACGATGATTTTCCTGGGTTACCAGTCTATATTACTCATAAGGATGATATCCTGTCATTTATATAATATATGTTTAGTGTCTTTCAGCAAATGATGAGAGTTGTAACATGGAAGCATTAAATTGGTAACAAACAATTGATTCTTTAGGAAGAAATTAGTACAGGAAAATAATTAAGACAGAACAGATCTGGGGTTGGAGTGAAGTGTCGTGCCCATGACATCACATCGCTGCCCCCTGGACAGAAGACTACTAAAACTGAGAAAGCCCAAAATAGTCTAGTCTTCTCTTCTCTTCTCTTCAATGCGCTCTTCTCTTCAATACTTTGCAGACCCTTAACAAAGTTCTGTGACTCGCCCAGACGGCAGCCTGCGGGCCACCTGTCTGGAGCCCAGCTCTCTTGCCCTCTGCCCTTTCCTGCACGTCTCCTGTGGCTCTGCAGTCCACGCTTCTCTTCAGACCCCAGGTTAGCCTAGGAGAGTCAACTGAAGTTAGAAATGAACAAACTGTGAGTTTATCAAACTCTGAAAGCCATCGTGGCTACAGAACACCCAGGAAAGTGGGTGCGTAAGATGCAATCCACCTTCTGAGAGAGACCGATTCAGGCCGAGTCGCACCGCAGGACTGACAATGGCCGAAGGAGCCCGAGCTCTTGGGAGCTCCACAAGAGGAATCACTGGTTGAACTGCGCATGGGCACATCCAAACATGCAGAGCAGCCAACACAGGAGAATCGACAGTGCCTCCCTTACAGCACAACTTGTCCCCTGGCTATCTGAACCACCAGGTGAAAACATTACTTTTCCTGTGTTATATTTGGGTTGATGCTATTAGGCTACTAACAAGAAATTTACCGTGAGGTCCGGAATAGAATCTCCCTTGAATATAATCATGATATGGAATCATAAAATATTTTACAAGTGCTTCCCAAAGCTTCTCTCAGTTGCTGAACGCCGCATAAAGGGTGTTATTCACTTATCTGATTACACTGGTCCTCTATCATTTATCAATTATTCATCGATGTATTTATAACATTAATGGCTGTATTTATCCATTCCTTCGTGTCACTTTCTGATTTCAGGTTAATTCCCTCACAAAGCTAATTTGTGCATTATCTCTTGACTGATCAAGAGAAACGGCTTAGTGTCTGAGCTAAATTTTAACTACATGTTAAATGGTGGAGAATGTTAATTAAATTGCTGCTGCTTTGTATTCACTAGACCCTACATCCACTGCTGTAAGCGACATCCACTGCCACTAAATGGCGCAGAATACAGAATGCAGGCAGAAACATAGATTTCCTACACTGACAAAAGGGTTGTAGTATATTATTTCAAAATGTTCCTCCATCTGTGTCTCATTTCATAGTCAAGACACTAGTGCACTGGCTGTCACACACACACACACACACACACACACGTTTGTTTCAGTATCCCCAGGGGACAGTCACTGACATAATGCTTTCCCTAGCCCCTTACCCTAACCTTAACCATCACATCTGAATGCCTAACCTTAACCTAATTGTGACCTGTACCCTAAAACTAAGTCTTAACCCTCAAAAAGCAGTTTCTGCCCATGGGGACCTCAATTTTTGCACAGAACATGAAATACACACACACACACACACACACTTTCTCTTCACCCTCTATCATCTACCTCTCTTCCACTCTATCTCTTTGTCTACCTCTCTCTCCGCCTCCCTGTCTCTTTGTATGGAGTCTGCTACAACATTTTGATTTACTTAAGTGACTCCATTCTGCAATCAGCCTGAGACATGAGCTGTGTGTGTGTGTGTGGCCTTTTTCCAAGTGTGTGTGTTGGAGGCTTAAATCCCAGCCACCAGCCACTAGCCTGTGGATCATTAGCCTGATCAATGATTGACTCTCTTCTCTTCTAATTTTCTTTCAAATCTCTTTTTTGCTGTTTGTCCCCACTCTTCTCCATTTCATTGATTCATTCTCATGTCAAGAAGGATACTTTCTTTCTTCCTTCTCTCCATCCCTTCCTCCCACCGCAATCATTGATTAGGTCTGGTGTTGAGAAAAAATATGTTTTTTCCTCTCTCTCTCTCTCTCTCTCTCTCTCTCTCTCTCTCTCTCTCTCTCTCTCTCCCTCTCGCTCTCCTTCCTGTCTTTCATTAAATGACTCATTGATTAGTTCTGGTGTTGAGGAGAATTGCCTACTTGGTCCCAAAGTAAAAAGCACTAAGTGTTATTCATGTTTCTCTATCCTCCTAGGTCTGACCTCCCTTTTGTTTTCAGTATAGACATTGTCAATAAGCCTTGGCGCCATCCCATCGTTTGCAAAGCAAAATGTCTTTTTTCTATTGCCTTTTCCGCTCCGAGCTGATAGCTTTGGCGTCTCTGAGGCATCTAAAGACTGGATGGTGGAGGGTTTTTGGCATCTTTTCATTCTCAAGGGAAAAAGACAAACTGTATGTGTTGAGAAGTGGCGAGCTATTACACGTTGTCGTTGTTCACTTGTCTTAAAACAAATACCACTGCTGGGTTAAAACAATTCATGGAGCTAATGGTTTATTGGAAAAGAGATCTGGTGCAGTTTGTTACTTACTTACTGTATTTATTATAGAATAAATCAATACTACATTGTGTCTCTATAGTAAACATCAACATGAACTGATAAGATCAGAAATTGTCTTATATTTAATGTCCTGTCTTTGAATGGACAATTTTGATGTGATTGCTAATTATTGTTTGTAAGGCTTCTCCACACTGTGAAGATGGTCAGTCTAAGAGTAACACTCAATGCTTTTCATTTTGAATTTTTTTGCAGTTTGAAACTTAAATTTATTAATACACAACATATGGCTAAGACAGTTTGTCTCAAGCAGTAATATGAGGATTTATTTGCAGCTGAAATGTAAAATTGGCAGAATTGGGAGTTGGAAAAGTCAAATAGAAAAATAGATGTCATTAAAAAGCATAACATTTTAATTTTAATTGTTTCTGTAGCTCAAAGCATGCAGAACTACTAGTTGACCATAAAACATACAGAAGAAGAAGAATAAATTGTAAAGCATTGCTGAAAATGCAGAAATGTGAAATGAATTGCCAGAACTGGAAGATGAACTGCAATACCTAAAGAACCTAAGAGCTGAAATACATTGCTACTGTAGCATGATCAACCCCGATCCTGATGAAAACTTTTAATCTTTATTAATGGAAAGAATTATACTTTTTTCTGAAAGCTGGCTTCAGAAGCCTTCTCCAGCAACCTCCTCTGTCCCATGACCGTTGCCAGATTCAGGTCACTAATAGAAGGCTGAATGACAATTTCTCAATTTACGTTGGCCTGCAAAAACTCACAAGCATAAACAACCTAAGCTAGGCTAGTAAATTACAACTTCCATTCCCTGATCGTTTTAAGGAACATCTCATGATCGCTGGTCTGTATCAAGTTAAAACCAGGATCTGAAACATTAAGACTAAAGGAATAAAGAAAATGACTTGGCCATGCAGAATGAAATGTATTAATCAATGTGTTATGTTGAGTAACAATATAAGAGAGATGGGGAGACGGTGTGAAATAGACTCAAAGACTTATCTCTTAAAGAAAGAAACTTAAATTGCTGATATCAGATTAAAGAAGTGGTTACATCCAGTTGCAGCACCAGAGTCCTAACGAGGACCGTAACGAACTTTAAACAGTCAACATCTGGCAGACACTAACACCGCGTTGCCATCACAACCGAACTTCATCAGCCTGCTTATGGAGGAAGAGATCCGACTCAGGCCAGAGTCGTCGTGGGACTGACAGCACAGCCTGAAACATGGAAATCAGAGGAGTTTCACCCGGAAACAATCGCCACCGAGTGCCACAGAGAAATGGCACTGTTTCTCCTCTCCTCTTCCCTTCAGGGCAATGCCTGCACTGCTCAGCCAAAACTCAGGTGAAACAAGAAATATGTTTCTGTGGCATTGGGGTTTGATGCTCTAGCTCAATAGGAACAATTAGAAAACACAGATAAAATTAGCATCTTCCATCAATATACGTATGATAGCTAAATGACGTTAAGTGATTAATAATTCCTAAAAATAATCTCCATTGACTTTCCAATATTTCTCAGTTGTTGAACTCAGGTGCTACAGTTTATTTAATTGGTAACTATTAAAGTTGGCCACATAGTGGTTTCCTGTGTTTACACAAGTTAATACCGCTAACCAAACAATCATTCACTGCATCCTTTGTGTGAAATGGTCATTCATTCACCTATTAATTATTCATCGCTGTGTCCATATCATTCATTCATGGTTGCATTTATCTGTTGATTTGTGTGTCTACTAGTATAGTTGTTTGTGTAGTCTAGTAATTATTGTCCTGCGTGTGCAGTTAAAGTAGTAGTTAAATAAACATTTATAAAACATTGTTTATTGTGTGTTTGTATGTATGATGAAAGTTTAATGCATTTAAACCATTAATATGCTACACTAGAAAAGCAGGATGCTTAAGTTTAATATTGTCACTAGTTTCCACTTCTATTGTAAGAAATTGTTCAGAAAAGCTATAAATGGTAAAATAAAGTTGAATAGAAGCATAAATGTCCTTAAAGAGCAAGTTTTAACATTTGAATGGTTTATGTAGCTTAAAATATGCAGAAGTAGTAGTCGACCGCAGTAACCATCTGGGGCTTTGATTTTGAAAATTCAGCCTTGTCTGTGGCCGCCCAGTAAGCTCCTGTTACCATCTGGGGGCTTTTATTTTGAAAATCCAGCCTTGTCCACGGCCACCAGTAAGCTCCTGTTACCATCTGAGGCATTTATTTATAAAACCCAGCCTTGTCTGTGGCCACCCAGTAATCTCCTGGTACCATCTGGGTGCTTTTATTTTAAAAATCAGACTTCCACCAGAGCGCCCATTGTGAGTTCCGGATACCTGGCTAGGACTCAGTATGTGTGTGTGTCCCCATAATGATAGAAAGACTAATTTGTGTGTGTGTGTGTGTGTGTGTGTGTGTGTGGTGTGTTATTGTAATGCCAGAGCAGCCTACAACTCATTAACAGAGGAAAAAAAGAACAACCCAAGGTGTCTTTTCGGCACTGTACCCAGGCTGACAGAGTGTCACAGCTCTATTGAACCATGTATTCCTATAGCCCTCAGTAGTAACAACTTCATCAGCTTCTTTAAAGATAAAATTTTAATTATTAGAGACAAAATTCATCATGGCCTGCCTTCAACCGGTAACAATTTATCTTCAAACACAGGAACCTTAGAAACAGCTGTAAAACCTGATATATATTTAGACTGCTTTTCTCCCATCGACCTTCACAACTAACTTCAACGATTTCTTCATCTAAGTCATCAACCTGTCTAGTACAACCAATCCCAAATAGGCTGCTTAAAGACATTTTACCCTTAGTTAGCACTTCTTTACGGGATATGATCAATCTGTCTTTATTAACAGGTTATGTACCACAGTCCTTTAAATTACCTGTAATTAAACCTCTTGTTAAAAAGTCCACTCTTGATCCAGGGGTTTTAGCTATAACTATAGACCTATATCTAACCTTCGCTTTCTCTCTAAGATTCTTGAGAAAGCAGTCGCCAATCAGTTGTGTGACTTTCTACATAGCAATAGATTATTTGAGGATTTTTGAGGAGACAGCACAGGTGAAAATTACAAGTGACCTTCTAATTGCATCAGATGAGTCCTCCAAGCACACCAAAGTTTGTCACGGAGTTCCGCAAGGTTCTGTGGTTCACGCTACCTCTGAACAATCAACCCAATACACACCCATTGTAAACTCAGAAAAGGACTGAAAATGTCATGAATTTTGAACTGCGATTGTGTAAAAAGTATGAAAACGATGAAAAGGTTGAACATAGAGTGGAAATGCTGAATCAGCATTCATACTAATAAAGATTACAATAACAATAGTGTGAATTCAGGCACACTAATTATAACTCCCTTTGAGTGCACATGCGCCATAATTTAAACTACGCTCTTTACGAAAATTAGAGTAGAAAGTGTTTTTTTTTTTTTTCTCCTACTGCTCAATCAGGGCAACGCTGCAGAACAGCTGTAGAGTATCTGTAGCCCGGACATTGAACTGTTAGCTGTGGGACTCCGGCATGAAGAGCATCACTGGCTTCAGAGTGACTGGCAGCAGAGGAGCTGAAGGCTGCTTGGACAGGGCCAACGAACTTAATCTGTTTTTTAACAGATTTGACATACCGGTTCCTGCTCATCCCCCCTCTAACTAATCTGCTGTCTGCCCTCAGACTCCTCTGAGTCCTCTGCTCTGCCCTCCTCCATCTTCCTGGGAGAGTCCGACTCCCCCCTCAACCGGCTCTCAGGCTAACAGCCCTCTCAAGATTGACGACTCCCCCGCCTGCAACCTCTGCTGTGTGCCTGACTGCTGACCAGGTGAGAGGACAGCTGGTGAAACTTAAACAAGGCTGCAGGCTCTCATGGCTGCTAAAAGCCTGTGACCCCCAACTATGTGGAGTCCTTCACCATGTCTTCAACCTGAGCCTGAGTCTTCAAAGGGTCCCTGTTCTGTGGAAGACATCTTGCCTTGTTCCTGTGCCGAAGATGTCGCATCCCAGTGGCTCCAAGGACTACAGACCGGTGGCACTGACCTCCCACATAATGAAGACCCTGGAGAGACTAGTGCTGGAACAGCTGGGGCCCATGGTCAGACCCCTCTTAGACCCCCTTCAGTTCGCCTACCAGCCCCGGCTGAGAGTTGAGGACACCATCATCTTCCTGCTGAACTGCATCTACACCCACCTGGACAAGCCAGCAAGCTCGGTGAGGATCATGTTTTTTGACTTCTCCAGTGCTTTCAATACCATCTGGCCAACACTGCTGGGTGAGAAGCTGGCAGCGATGCAGGTGGAAGCCCCCCTTGTGTCCTGGATTGTTGACGACCTGACTGGCAGACCACAGCATGTGCGTCTGCAGCACTGTGTGTCGGACAGCGTGGTCAGCAACACGGGGACCCCTCAGGGGACTGTCCTCTCTCCCTTCCTCTTCACCATCTACGCCACAGACTTCAGTTACCACACAGAGTCCTGCCACCTTCAGAAGTTTTCTGATGACTCTGCTGTGGTGGGTTGTATCAGCGGTAGTGATGAAACTGAGTACAGGGCTGTGGTGGGTAACTTTGTCTCATGGTGTGAGCAGAACCATCTGCAGCTCAATGCGACAAAGTCTAAGGAGCTGGTTGGAGACCTACGAAGGGCAAAGGCACCAGTGACCCCAGTTTCCATCCAGGGGGTTAGTGTGGACATTGTAGAGGAGTACAAGTACCTGGGTGTAAACATCGACAATAAACTGGACTGGGCCAAGAACACTCAAGCTCTTTACAGGAAGGGCCCGAGCCACCTCTATTTTCTGAGGAGGCTGAGGTCCTTCAACATCTGCCGGACAATGCTGAGGATGTTTTATGAGACTGTGGTGGCCAGTGCTATCCTGTATAACAGACTGAACAAACTGATCGGTAAAGGCCAGTGACATTGTGGGGGTGGAGCTGGACTCTCTGGCGGTGGTGTCAGAGAGGAGGATGCTGGCCAAACGACATGCCATCTTGGACAGTGTCTCCCACCCACTCCATGACGTGCTGGTCAAACAAAGGAGCACCTTCAGCAGAAGACTCATCCCCCCAAAATGCACCACAGAGCGCCAGAGGAAGTAATTCCTGCCTGTGGCCATCAAACTCTTTAACTCCTCCCTCTAAGTGTCAGTCTATATGACCTTAAGTCACTAAACTGGACATTGGACAATTAACATCACTGCAATACTTGAAATAATTGTGCAATATTCTCTGATTAATACTACTTTGCAATATACTCTGTTTTCAGTTTAAAATTTCCTAATTATTGATATTTATTCATACTTCTATTACGGCTGTGCAATATCCACCGTCTCATAATCATCTTAATAAGCTACACATAAGTATGTACGGTATAATAATACAATGTAATAATAAAAGTAAGAAGTAATAGTGCAATAATGAGTCAAGTCAAGTTATCAACCTATCAACCTCTAAATCCACTTGGTACTTACACTTATTTTAGCTTTTATACTTATATCCACTTTGTACTTAATTTATCTTACCTGTATTATAGTGTATTATATTTTGATTTGCTTAATACTTCTATCCCTGTGTGCACTGATGTGATAGTGAGCAGCTGTAACAAAAGAGTTTCCCCTCGAGGATCAATAAAGTATTTCTAAATCTGATTCTGATAATAAGCCACAGTAAATCAGAATAGAGCATGTGACCTCGACCTTACTCGTATAGTTTTTAGGATCATGAAAGTACTAGTTTTGTATCAGAATTTTTGTTCCAAAAAGAGACATCAATAATAAGATGAATAACCATTATCATTCTGAGAGATTGACATGCATTACAAGGATGGTTTGAAAACTGATTTTCAAGCAAGACAAGGGGTCAAAATTCTCTGCTACACCCAAAGTGAATACATTTTTTTGTCCCTCAGACCAACACAGTGGTGCTGTTGACTATAAGGAGAATGCAAGAGGAAGCCTTAGCCTGAGGCAGCAGTATGAATAAAATAATACAGTGTCTGTGTCCTACCATGTGTTAACTTTGAGGAAGAAAAAAAGAAAAGGCTCACTCATTCAGCCTGCTACTGTAAACAAAGAAAACAAAATTGTGCATGTGTGTGAGTGCATGTGTATGTGTGTGAATGAGAGAGAGGGACCTAAACATCCTAGCTCAGACTCTTCTGTTGTCAGGCAACATTTGGCTTCCCATTGCATGGAGACGTACATAGATATACTATGTCATACTATGCTCTTAGAGTCTTAATGACTTAGTGCTTAATTTAAACAACAGCAAACACTTTTCTTCCACACCATCCACAGTATATCAGCATATCTTTCTTTTACACTCTTAAAGGGATATGGCAGTTTCAGCACAAGCTTTGATATGCAAGCATACAAATCTATCAGCTCCAGTTTATGATTATTAAAAGACATCACAACCCACTTAAACATATATTTTGATTAAATAAATTAATACATAATACATATTCCAAAATGCACTGTCCAACAATAGTAGATTGGTTTAATGAAATTTTACTCTGTGCAGATGACATCCATATTTAGTGAATGCATTCTATTCAGCTATCATTTTGGGGATATTTCCATGTGTAATGATGCGTTGTTGAGGTAAATAAAGCCACTATTGCGAACAGCTGGAGTAAAGCAATGGTGTATTTAAGCTCTATGGTAATTACATTAACTGCACACATATTGAGTAAAGTGGCTCGAGCTGCTGTTGCTATTACGCCAAATAAAATGCTGTTTATAAGACAATAACATCAGGTGACTGCGCATCAAAACTGGATTGCTGCCTGCTGCTGTCACACATTGCTGGTTGTAGAGAAGCTTGTGATCATACCTGCCCACATTTTTTCCAGTTTTCTGGATTTCTACTGCAGTCCATCTACTGCGTCCACCAGTATGTAAGTATGTTTTTCTCCAAATCTTTAGTTAAAGTTGGAAGTAGTTATGAATTTATGAACAGGAGGTGCATTTTTAACATAACAATTAAATTGGACATTGTTATTCTACATTATGTGTATCATCAAATGTATCCTTGCATGTATTTGTGTGTTTGGGAATAAAATTTTATAATGTGCCAACATCAGAAGGACACATGGGGTCAGTACAGCAGGTGCAGGGATTCCCTATTTTAAAAATTGAGCCACTACCCCTCAAAACTTGCACATCCCTGCTAACAACTTCATATTATACTGTAATTCTGTTAATACAGTAGTATAAATCCATGAAGCGATTGATTGCAATTATCATTTATCAAGATTAGGAGGACAAAATTCAAGTTCATTAAGTTATTTAATTAAAAAATGCAAAAATGAATTTGAATATCAACATCATTGCGGCAGCTACTATGTTAATAATGATAGACCTATTATACTATTCCTATTGTGGTTTAAAATGTGTTGCTTCAGCCAACCAGTCAGAAAAGAAACAAACACATGACGCTGCTGCACACCCAACAATCCAGTGTTTTTGGATGAGGATATGGACTGATGGGAAAGCATAATCCTGGAGTCACGAAGAATGGAGAAAGAATTTCAAATGTGCCTTTAATCTTTTATGGAAGTATGTGATCTACTTTATCTTTTTTTCCTGGGCAGGCTTGGTTGCTTAGACATGCTTCCTCATTTCAAACACCACTACTCCACTTATTTTATGTGATTTTTAGGGTCAGTCTGCACCTGCACCAATGCCACACATGGTTCTGCCTTCCACCATCAGCCACTGACCTGGTCGGAGCAGGCAAGCGGCACAAGGAAATCCTGGTCATTCTTGACATCAAAATTACACTGTGCTGTTTGTTCCTGACTTTCAAGTGTTTCTTCTCTCTGCTGTCAGTGTAGTCACGTTCACAGAAACCTCACCAAAATACCAAACAGGACACAGACAAGGCACAATAATGTGAACCTGATGCAACATTGCCAAACTACTACATTTACTATGCACGAAAAATATAGCTTATGGGGTCAAACAAAATGTTTCAGCACAATTTCGCTTGGTAAACTATGTCGTCTGTCAGCCATAAATGTTGCATGTATATCAGTCACAATAGTTTGTATGAATGGGCCTGGTGTGGAATATATTTTTGGCTTTTATGTTCTGTGGCTTCTATCCTGAAACCCATGTAGTACAGTGAGGCAGACTTTTTCCCATGTAGTACAGTGAGGCAGACTTTCAGGAATTACCTTTATGGACTGAAAAAAGTGAGAAGTGAAAGTGAAAAGAAAAATATGTGTTCTGAGGGAAGATGTGTTCTGTTTTTTCCCTGCTCAGCTTCTTCATCCTGTAAACAAGGAGTCTTTACAGTATGTGCAAGACAATATAAGCTAGAGGCCTCTCGTTTACTTTGCTTCAGTGCTTGACTTCCCACAAAATCACTGGTGCAAAGAAAAGAGAACTGGAGGAAAAGATACAGAGCGATATGAGAGAATAAAAAAAAGCATGGCTAAAGAGTGCAGGAAGTGGTGAGAGTGATATTTCAGATGTTTGGCTGAACATTGGTTGGTTAGGTCAGGCTGGAATCACTTTGGGAAAAGAGGACCACACATATATCCACACACATGCCTTTTAGCCATTTCAAGACCCTTTTTCAGAGCTGTTTCTGATTATGTTTAGATGGCAATGTACATAATGTCTGTCCGTCTCTCTATTTCCATCACTATGCAGCTATTTTTCTTTTTCTCACTCTCCTTCTTTCCAAATCTCCTCCCTCTTTATTTCTCCCTTTTATGCCGCCTTTCCTGATGTAGTCTGACTCTAATTGTGGTTGTCTTAGTTCCTTTCTTCAAACCATCAAAGTCTGTTTTCTATCAAATTCCTAACTATAAGAAGACTGATCCAGGGTCATTGGCCAGCCAACATGACTCAACATCTGGTGCTTGTCAACCTCCACAGGCAAACAGGTCTCAGATCAGCACTCTGATTTGAACCAAACTCTGCCCCTGTGGCCCCAGTGGTCCAAACAGCCAGACTAGGGTTTCATCCTCAACTTGTAGCCTAACATTTGCCATGTGGAGAGCCACCAGAAGCAGGCCTGATGGCAACCAGAGCAGATCCTGAATATGCCAAATTCTAGTCAAATAAGCTCTTATTGTGATAAAAAAAAATGGCAGCTGTCTAACCTTGGTGTGTCCACTGTTGAAATGAGAATGAAAAATATTGTGTGCACACTGAATTAATATAGAGTTAGTTTGCTAGTAAAGCTGTCATAGAAGAATGAAAATCTATATATTCCATGGATTTGCCTTATACAAAATTTTCTGTTTAGATCATTCCTGACCAAAACAAAGTAGCTTGTTTTGACTAGTGTAACTGATCTGAATTATATGAGTTTTAGCTAAACTCCACTACCACAAAATATTGATCTAGCCAACGTTTCCACAGGGTCATGTTTGTGAACTTTTCAGTAGGATTTATGCTAGTCTTTCCACAATGTCCGTCCAGCATTTCTTTCTTTCCATGTCCCAACTTAGTTTCCATCATGATCCACTTAACAGCCCGATATACTGGCAAAACATTTGTCTGTCCAAACCAACTCAGACATACAACCACTAAAACACGAACACATTCAAAACAGTGCTTTTATCATATGAAGACCCACTAGATGCAAAGGCCGCATCTGATGAAGACCAAGCTTAACCCACATCCTACCGACTGGGGTACCTGCAGACCCCAGAGGTAGACTTTTTGTCATATCTCACAGGTGCTTTATTCTATCATTCCAAATTTTCATGACTGTGTCAACCAATTTATTCCTAAGGACTTCATATCATTGTTTTCTGTGTCTGTTTTAATTAGTGCTTTTCAAAAAATACCAATGCATTGGGGTCCTGGGGGACCCTAGTCAAAAGCACCCGAGTCCATCTATGCAGTTGTAATAGATGGAACTATTTAATGAGTTCATGTTTATCATGGGTCCTTTAAAGTATCACACACTATCAGGGGGTAGGAGGCACTCTGTCAGTCATTTTGAAGGAGATAGACACAGAGGCAGCAGACAGATTTCCTCATGTACTCTGTCTGCCTGCCTCCATGCTAATAAATACAATCACAGCCAAACCTTTTGCTAAATAGTAATTAGTAAAATTAATTGAAATATTCTCAAAATGAATGATGACTTGTTGAATCACACTGGCTGAGAAGAATCTCACATTAAAAAGAACTAAAAGGAATAAAAACAATGTCAGGTAAACTTCGAGAACAACTAACAATGCCTTAAAGTGCAAGGGTGGCTGTAATAGATCCCTGATTATGGCTACTGCAGCCAAAATATATCAACAACAGCTGTTTTGAATTACAGAAGATTGCTTTCAAAAAGTCCCGCTTTCAAAATGCCTCACATACGTTTTCCAGTCCCACTTTCTGTGAAAACTGTGTTAGATACTGAAAATCAAAAAAGAAAATAGCAGTCACAGTTATTTTTACCTCTTTTACTTCACAGATTGCTGACCTTCCCTTGGACTCCCAAACCTAATTGGTCTCTTTTGTGTTAATATCTGTCAGTTGCTCTCTAAGAGTAGATAAAGTTTTAGGGTTTTGTATGATAAGACACAGAAGCAGACATGAAAGAAAGGGAATATTGGTAAGCAAACAAGGCTGGGAGAAACAGACAGAGATGGAGAAAGTGGTTCGACTCCCACCAAGGCTGGCTGATCTATTGAGGACAACCATTGGCAGCACACTGGAATTCATCAGAAGTTCAAGCTTGCCAAGTGTCATGAGCGATCTCAACATTTATCATAAGTAAGTAACACGAAAAACAGCTACAGCTCATACGCTGGAGTCTGCAATATACAACAGTCAGAAAGGAACTCAATTCAACTCAACTCAATCAATTACTGACCTACTCAGTTAAAGATCATCTGCCTTCTTTTACTACCTGCCATTTGAGAAGAAAATATGGCAAAATATGAGCAGGTATCTCAATATTCAGAGCATGTGAACACGCTGCTAAGCATCTCCTGCAGCAGCTGGATGTTTAGATTGAGACATAAAAGTTCCTAAGAGGGGGGAGGAAGTGCAGAAGAGTGTGATTTTCAAAAAAAATTAATTGCTCTGATCTGCTAGACATGACAGTCAAATCTAAAACACAGATGGATAATAATATCCAGTGGAAATATCCAGTCTTTTGCAAAGAACTAGGTTTTGATTGACGGGGGTTTTGCAGACAAAACCCTGTTTTTCTATTTTTTGGGGGGTAAAGCTGTTGAAAGATTATATTCTGTGCCAATGTACATTATATTTAAATTTGACAATAAAAATGTATTCCCATATGAATGTCACAGAGCACAGTTTTAATAAAAGGGAAATATCAACCTAATAAATCAGTCAAATTCCAGTTCAGATTACAAAAAGAAATGAGATAGATTCTAAAAACGTTGCTAATAAAGCAAAGTCCCTTTACCATGTGTTACAGGTAAGTACAATCGAGCTGCATACTCTTCTTCCCCTTCTTCCTCCTCCTCTTCCTCTGAGTCTGGCTCAGCCACATCGCCTAACAACAGGTTGCCATGTGGATTGGCTGATTGTGGATGTGATTGGTCAATGACAGATGATGGACAGGAGGGGGAGGGCATTGGAGAACCTATGAAAGAACACAACCAAAAAGAAAAAAAAAGAGTGATGAATTTGAAGAATGAATAAAAGTAGCAACAACAACAGCAACCAAAATCTTAAAAAAAGAAATGACTGAACAATGAAGTATGGTCATGTCTGCTGATGGTATAATTAAATAATAAAAAAGTGGCATGAGACTGATAAAGTTACAGCAACTGAAGGACAATTCCTGGGTTGGATTTGCCAAAAATAGTCTGATAGACACCTTTGACACTCCGAGCTGTTGCCATAAACCTGCACAAACACTATTCATTCAGGACTCTGCTGTGTCCTCCTCTTCAGCTTTTCGGCTGCTGTGCCTTGAGGAAGTCCTGCAGTCTTTCCCGTACCCATCCTCCCTGTGCCTTCACATCCCTCTCCCGTCTTCCCCTCTTCACTCTACACCACTACAAATCCTACAGTTTTCAAGGACAGAATTTGATTAAATTCTACATTGCATCGTCACTACCACTGATTTGTGATTGAAAGAGAACTTGGTCAAAGTTGTTGAATTGTGTAAGGTGTCAGTCTGTGCATCAGGCAGAGTTGGCTATATGTTGTACCTGGCTGAGACCAGACTCACAAGCAGAGTGTGCAAAATCAATTGTGTATTGATGCGGTAACCTTGGCATTTAGTGACTTGCTGAATGCTAAATGGCCCCGCTCTCTGTTCGTGCATGTGCGTATTTGTGTTTGCATGTGTGTTTTACCCAGACAGATAACTCTGTCCAGCCTTGCATTCCAAACAAATGTGTTGGCATAAAAGATGTGTAATTAGTTGTTGAAAAGCAAAGGAATAAAAAAATTAAAATACATTACATTAACAGCACTTGGCCGGTGACTGGCTTAACAGATAAAAATGTGATGTCTCTTTCTAAATCTCTTGATCTCACATTTGTGAGCAAGCAGGGAGAAAATGAAATACAAAAATCAATGTTACGTCATTTGCAGGAAAATAATTGCAATCTTGTTTGGCTGAGCATTTATATAGATGCTGATGCTGACATCAGCTATCTGCTTGTTATTTTTTAAATAACAAAATGGTTTCCACAGTAGTCATCTGGTCAAGCACATCACACACACTATATCTATTGATTTCAGAGCATGAGTAGAGAAATACACACACTTAAGAAATTTCAAACACACAGCCAGTCTTGTCCCTTTCCAGCCATCTACTGTATATCCTATCCTGACATTCATTTGGGGATTTGCAGTTTCAGGCTAAAACTACAGTACAGCAGCTCGATGCAAACAGATCCATGAGCCATGGCATGAGTCTCTGTTTAATTATTTACTAGAATGCCCTTTGGCTTGTTTCTTTCACTGAGATAGAATATCACATGGATGTAGCATTTTCTATTAAATACCCAACCCCCACCATCTCCCCTAGAGTGAATGTTGTGGATGGGGAAAAAAGAGAAAAAGCCCAGTGGCTTTTTCTGGGAAAACAGTAACAACATAGGATGAATGCATCATGTGGGCAATATTAAACAACAGATATGATCCACTGGTTTGATTTCATAATTTGTGCAGAATTTATAAGCACTGCACTGCACATTGTCTATGGGAATCCCTTCAACTAGAGTGATCGTCCTGAGATAAGTTTTCAAACAGGCATGCCTGAATTTGTTTTGTCATTAACATTATCAAAATGCTTTAATTCCTTGGACAGTTTTATTATTCAGTGATAGTCAAAAGACTGCTTTGAGAGGTTTTTTTCACCCTGACAAGAATAAATTTACATCATTATGTTACACGGCTAAATTTAATATTTGAAATGTTAAAACTTTCACTCATGCCTGTGAAATATCAATAAGCAGCAGCAGGAAATCAGCATCTGCAATCCAAAAAACTATTATCTGCACAAACTGTTAGATGTTTAAAATCATGTAAGAAAAGTATTCATAATAATATGTTCCTCGTTCAACAATGACAGCTTTTTAGCCCTAAGCACATTCATTCATAATGAAGATGATTTTTTTTTAAAAAACAGGTCACACATATAGTATATAGTTTCCTTTTTAAATAACTCCCTCATTTCCTAGTGCAGCAAGGCACTTTAGTTTTCAGCAAGCGTTCCTCAATTAGGAGTGTTTGGGACTATTTTATGCAGCTGATTAATCCACATATGTGTGCTCTAGAGTGTATTTGGGGCAGCAGGACGTTGTATGTGGGGATTGACTCAAAATAAACTACAGTGAACATGTCACCCAGTACAACATGTTTTTAATAGTTTTTGGACAACAATGGAGCTCTATGGCACAGAGAATAAGATATATCAGCCTTTAGATACACGCACACAGTACTTGTTAGTAGGATCAGTTTACTGTTGGCATTTGCTGACAAGAAAAGAAAGAATATAATATACTGTAGATATCACCAGACATACTTTATTTAACAAGGAACAAAAAAACACATTGGTGTCATGATTGGAGGCCATTTTTCTTTTACACATTACCAATGAATTGGTTTAAGCTCACCAAGACAGGACTGAAAGACTGAATATGTTCTTATTGTTTGTAATATAGTGAATGGACATGTATGAGGTTTCCGAAATGATTGGTACAAGGTGTATGTATTCTATGCACATAAGATTGTTACCAATCTACTCATTGAAACTAGAAGCAGATTACATTAACGAGCTTATTAGCCTTGAAGTAAATTGATTACTGTATGCTATAGTCCAAAACAAAACAAAACAAAAAGCATCTGCCAGTAGTTCCCACACTGAGGAGCCACATATGTAGTTTTTCAAGGTCTCAGCCAGGGTAAAGTCTCTACTTGCTCGAAGAAAAGAGAAATTGGGATTTTGTCTTCACATAATACATGAAACAAGTGATGCAGTGTGTATGTCTGCGTGTGTGTGTGTGTCAGAGAGCAGGTAATAAAACCATCATTTGCTGGTTTGTTCCTACAGAAAGTGTGGTGTTTATTGTGCGAAAGGATTTGGTTTCAGATCCAAGTCTAGTCTACTATCAGTATTCCAAATCAGCCAATACTGCCTGAAGGACACACACACACACACACACACACACACACACACACACAGGCAACACAAACACTGGTGCACATACACATGCATAAGGATGCATAACCACAGTACAGACAGACACGCACGCACGCACGCACGCACGCACGCTGTTGCTCTAACCTGAAAATAGGGCAACCCCCTTTTTTAAGCTTGTTTTAAGCTTTCACACTGCCATCTATCAATCTGATTGTAAAAGACGTATACCTCTATGTTGATCGCACAGTTTCAACATGGACAGCACTTTGAGGAAAAATTTTTGAAACCAAAAGTGAAAACCACAATATTCAAACTTCAAATATAAACTCTTTCAACTCAGATTATTATGAGTTGATATTGTGTACATCATGTAAAGTAAAAATTTAAAAGTAGATTTTGCAAATTCAAGTCATTGGAAATTTAATATACTTCACTGTATCATCCAAAACCAAGTTTTGATTGCACTCATATCTCATATTTCCATGAATGAATACCACAGAATGTCTGGATTTACATAATAAAATTGGTTCGTGTGATAGCATAATATATGGCAATATTGCGCGACGTGATGCAAACGTGACAAGCTGTGTTGTTTGGAAGCCGCCAGAGCCCTCACACAACGGTAACAATACCGAGTTTAGATGCTACAGTGTCACATGACAGGGGTCATAGGACCGCCCCATCACTGTGTTCCGCAGATGCATGCCTATCAAAAAGTAATAAACATTTGGATGATATGGCGGTTTAATTTAGTCTAACTTTAGGGATTATGGGCTATTTGTATATATGCAGCCACAATAGCATAAATATAATGTTTTGTTTTCCTCCAGAAGGGCAGCTAAGCCAAAGAGGGAAAATGGGCTATAGCTCGGGCAACTTTAGCCCATACATACATATGCACAAGAACAAACAAAACAGGGACCCACACGGGAAAACATTGCTCCACAGCGCTGCTAGTGGTTAAAAACCCCACAGGGTACCTTTAAGGCGCTGACCATGAATTGCAATGTCCCTGGTTTGCATCCAGCCGGGGAACTTTGTTGAATGTCATTTCCCATCTAACTCCCCTCTTTTTTGTGTCATCTCCCTCTACTATCAGCTATCCAATAAAGATTTAAATTGCTGGGACAGCGATAGGCTGCTATTCATTGTGAATGGGACCTGGGGTTGCAGCCCAACTCAGCTCAGCACAACACACCCACAGAGCTACAGCTTCATGAGAGGCCAGAGACTGCCTACTACTGTATGTGTGAACACAGCGTTAGCCTGTGATTAGCATACTGGGAAAGATTTCCATCTCTGCTACTCTGAAAATCTTTTCTCTCCATCTACAACAAAAGCATAACCTTATCATAAAAGGTATTTATTGTTTCACCCCCACGCTTTCCCCAAATCCACCAGCATTGTTCTGGAGTTTGGGAAAAATCTCTGGGTCGACATTCTCTGTTTTTGCCTGCTCTGTTAATCTCCATATCAAAGACGCC
Organism: Siniperca chuatsi; assembly: GCF_020085105.1. NCBI lineage: Eukaryota > Metazoa > Chordata > Actinopteri > Centrarchiformes > Sinipercidae > Siniperca > Siniperca chuatsi. The sequence goes on along the minus strand of NC_058044.1, from coordinate 33,419,128 downwards.
CTGGTAGAACGCATTATTACAGACAGAGCGAGGGAGGGAGAGAGAGAGAGAGAGGGGGAGAGACTGAAATATTGCTTTTAGGCCTTTAAAAAAATCCCAGACTTTACCTACTTTAACTCTACCTCATGGAACTCTGCATGTATATATGTGTGTGTGTTGTAGTAAATGGGTCACAGGCAGATGTTGTGGTTGTCAAAAGGTCTGACACAGCTGTCCAGTTTGCTCCGTGGGGACACGGTGTTAAGCTCAGCTATGATTGTCTGGGAGCTTGTTGTTCTGGATCAAGACAATATCCTTTAAAGGCTCTGATCAATGGAGTAAAAATAGCTTTGCAATGAAATACTCAGTCTATCAAATGGTTCCGTGCCTCCTGGCATCTCCCCACAGTACCTGAGGGAACGAGGTAATGCTGCATTCACATCATGAGGGAATAACTGGCAGAACAACTTGGCACTTCAAAGACTTGGAAGTGTTCTAGTGTCTGAAATGAAGCAACCAAGACTCCAGAAATGAAGTGTTTAGGAGGCTTTGTTGCTCCTGATCTGCTTTTTTTTAAAAACTCAGCACACATTAATGTAATTATGATACATTTTCAGTTCATTTTGAAAGGCAAGAAAAACACTGGAATGTCTTTTAAGAGTTGCAATCACAAATTAATAACTTAATAATAAATTATTAGAAATTAATTATTTGAAATTAATTTGGTGATCAGTCTTTCAATAAACCCCAAAGTTAAATGAAACCTGGGGTGTATAGTACAGTATTTTCACATAGGAATTTGCTGCCTGCAGCTTTACACTAGGAGGTACTGTATATTTCCCTCCCTATCTCTCCCTATCTCTTCTCTACTTCAAGTTTATGGGAAGAATAAACTTCATACAAACACACAGAAAGAAAAATCTCTAATAGAACAGACTCAAGAGCACTACACAGAATCCTGGCAAATGCTAACTTCATTCAATTCTGTACCTCAATTACTGTAATCAATGTTGAAGAAAGGGCTTTATTCAAACCATGGAGAAAAAACAACCAAGCAAACATATCAAGCTGCAAGCAGTGCAACAGGCACATTCTGTTGTGTGACTTATTACTAATTAATTTTCCCTTATGTGGCTTGTTTGTAATTATCTTTCTAAATTTTTGCTTCTGTGGATTACAAGTTAAATATAGTCTTGAAAACAAAACATATATATTTTTGGGATTAGACGGTGGCTCAAGAGGCCCCTTGAGTACTTTAGCAACTGACTGGTTTATTTAGCCTCAATGGAAAATCTGCAGAGCTGTTTATTCTAGTAACCTTGTCACGCAAAACAAGTGCAACCTTAGATCTCCCCCAGATGTTGAAGAGAGAGCATGTGTATGTGTGCATGTGTATCTGTATGTTTTGAACACCTGGCTCCTTCAGTGCCTCCTCATTCTTCATCCCTGCTTGGCTTGGTTTTGGCAGACAAACACACACACACACCTACATACACACAGATCCGTTTTCTGTAGTGTCCTGAGGTAGCTCCCTCTGTACTCTCTCTCACTGTTTTCTTGGCCTCTCTCTGCAGTTTTTTTTCCTACTTGTTATCTTTCTTCCTATTTTCCTGTGAACTCTCTTCCACACTGGTCACCCCCAGCTGTGCAGCACAGTAAGTGTGTTCTACTTTGCTTTGTAAAGTTTCACTGAATCAGTAACAGCAAAATTTATATTTTAATGCAAATCATCACAAGTTAAAGTAACTAAATCTTGACAGTAATTGCTTTTTAAACTTGACCAAAGAAGCAGAAGAAGAATTAATTTATAGTTATGATGCAATATACTACAACCACTTACAGTATTAATTCAAGATTCAACACTTGAGTATTGAGTAAGTCAATCACAGCCCTTAAATGAGTGACTGTTGTTGGACTTCTTCTCAATCATCTAAAGACAGTATAGATGTACATCAGCCAGCAGTGCAAACTGATTGTCACTTGGCACTTAGGACATTCAAATGATGAACTGAATTAATAAAGTTTAAAATATAAAGTATGCATTGGACTGTTGTTATCAACCATTGTCAGTTGAAATAAACTGGCATGACTGACAATGGTTTCTTTATGTTTATGTCAAATTTTGGTTGTTGGCATTTAATTTTGTTGTTGGAATAAATGACATTTAATTTAAAAGGCGATTATATCAAAGATTTATCAAATACAATCAGTTTGATATTTGGTAGTTTTTCTTAATTGCAGCTTTAATGCAAATCACACAGACACATACACATATGAATTAACACACAAACAGGGTACATACTACATAGCAGTTAAATGGCCACCCAGCAGTTATTGGTATTCTGTTGGTTAATGTAATTTCCCAGTACAGAGGAAAAGAAGAAAACAGCATTTCTGTTGTTGTGATCATAGTTAGTGTAACAAAGATTATGTCTAGGAGGCTGCAATCACAAGACAGAATATCTTCAGATGTAATGCTTGTCTCAAATGGTTTGCTTATGTTTACATACTCAATACCTTCTGTTGCATAGTACAGTACATATCAGGTCTACTGAGTCATATGTCTGATTGGGCCAATTTTCCCAGACTCCTTATATTCACTTTTACCAGAAATAGTTCTACAGGTGTGGACCATTGCAAAGCACATTGTTGTGTTGCACAGTGATTCCCAACCAGAAATCTGCCACTGCAATAGAGAAAGAGAAGTACCCCCTGGGTTCTCTCCGGCAGTTGCTAGGAGGCACGTGGAAAGATTGTAGAGTAGCTCAGCTAATTTAAAAAAAAAAGGAAAAAAAGAAAGAAATTATGATCTGGTAAAAATTAATATGTCCACATATTTGTGTTTAGGCAGAAACCACAGTAACCAATTACTAGCTACAAATAACACCTCCAACCAACCTGAGTCAGTTGTAACAACTGAACACCATGTGCTGTGATTGAGAGTGAATGAAAACTAGTTGCAAGCAAGCAGAGAAGTTGAAATAGACAGCTAAAAGTAATTTACAATATTAAATAACATAAAGTGTAACATCAGTTTAGATGAACACATTTGTAACATGACGAGTAGTGTCAAATGCAGTGCAGTGAGATCAGTAAACTGCACCTGTTGCTGTTAGCAGCCATTTGGACTGACTTATTTTGACGTGTAACTGTAAGGTTTTAATTCTTAAGATTTCACTCTTACCGCCGACGATACCCGGGGTTAATGGTGGTAACAGTAAGTGTATCTTACTAATAACATTCCACAGCTATATTCAAAATCACACATATCGATAACTGGGGGCAGTAAACATGACTTGAGCAGGTACTCAGTCAGAAATGATACAGAACAAGAGTAACTGGTATATCTGTTTACAGAAAAGTAAAAAAAAAAAAGAGACTACTACTGTGAAAGGTGGACTTCACCAGTAATAAAGAAAATTACTAGAGGCAATAACAAAATTTAAATGCATTGATTGGCTATTGCTGAAAAAAGCTCACCATAAATTGTATAAAAATGTTTTTTAAATATAATGACAATTTAAGGATTATAACTTAAAGTTAACAGCAGAAATAGCATAATGTATGATATATGAATCTGCAGTGTCTCAATCAGTGATGGGAAACCCCTTTTGTGATTTAGGCTGATCTGATGGCTGCAATTTAACATAGAAAATGTGGCCTGGAGCTACTTTACAAAATCAGAGGGTTCTTTGAGTCATTAGTTATATATAGAACCACTAACCCAACTGAAGAATCTATTTGTGGGTCCTCAGTACATGCAGGACCTCTCATAGCATGGAAAGGGAAGTCAGACTCTCTTCAGTATGTCTTCATTCTCCAAAAGATAATAAATAAAGTTTAACTTGAGTTTTTGAGGGGGAGACCAACTCTGTCATGTTAACCAACATCATCTAGGATTGGGAGGATGTATATGTGTGCATGTTCACTGTCCTGCTAAATAGGCAATGTCCAAGTGTATGTGTGTGTGTGTGTGTGTGTGTGTGTGTGTGTGTGTGTGTGTGTGTGTGTGTGTGTGTGTGTGTGTGTGTGTGTGTGTGTGTGTGTGTAGCAAACCATAAACAAGGCATCAAGCCAGACCATCACATACGTGCTAATTAGATGATGGCTGCATATTCCTTCACCCTCTCTATACAATTGCTGGGACTACAGATGAATTCATTAATTTGGGTGATTATTAACTGCATTCTCTTTTGTCCCACAATCCTGAGAGCCACTGAACGCAGGTCTGGCCAGTCTGACCTGTGACCCGGATGTCACCAGGTCAATAAAAGGGTCAGCGATGCATTGTTCTACCTCGCTTTCTCCTGGAATCCTTCACAGCAGCGGACGGCTGTGGTCAGCCCCCTCTCAGTGTGGGCTGCTCACCAGCAGACACCCACCTGAACTCCTGGCTTCGGCATGTGATCTGGTCGGAACAGAAACATGTAGCTGAACCGAAGTCTCCTGATCTACCAGAGTGCTGCGAAGGCCTCTTACATCTCTGCAACCAAGTTTAGCGCAAGCGGCTGCCACACACAAAGCCTGCAAGCTAACTTCACATGCTAACAGGAGCGCGAGCAAGTTAACGCCTAGCTGTTAACTCTGTAAGGACAACCACAGACGGAGCGACTGGCTTCACTCCGATCTCTATAAGCAGACGCTGCACAAAAAAAGAAGATTCCACAGTGGAACCATAATTCTTCCCAGCTTGGCTCGTCTACAACAGACTGACCGCTAGCTAACAGCAGCACCAAAGCCACCTCTCTTTCCCTCCCACGGACGGGTAATGTAACAACTGGGCATAGCATAGAGTAACCGTGTACTTGGCTAAGCACAGGACTGTTTAGTTAATGATGTACATGTACTAATGTGTTTTCCTGAGGTTTGTTGTTGTAACGTGTTTATCTGTTAATTTGGTAGCCACATGCTAAGTTGATATTATTTATGTTATGCTCCACATAGGTAGTGTTTGCATGCTAACTCCTTTTTAACTTGGCACTGTTATCCTAAACAGATCATACACATACACCTCTAATTTGACTTAAACACAACCACACACACGGCGGAGAGAAACTTTAAAGCTCCTGCTTCAGATGTTCCTTTGTTTCTGACCATGTGGGTTCATGCTCGTGCACGCAAGGCAGAACAAAAGAAACACACACACATTCCTTTTGGCACACACCCAGACCTGCGTGCACTCTCTCACACGCCCTGTGTTCTGTAGTTTAGTATTAGACTTCACATTGTGTTTTTGTCTTTGTTTATCTTTTTAAATAAATGCTTGTGTATAATTATGCTGGTTTCTTTTATGTTGCACAAGAGTGAGTAATTTGCCAACCTCTGCTATGTTGAACTCCATATCCGTCACCCTACTAGCTATCAATGGTAATTTTGGTTACAGTTATTAATTTAATTATTAATCTGAGTTCCAAATTGATAGCCACAACACAATGCACAATCCTTTTTTTGGGCTTTTTGCCTATGTTTGATAGGAACAGCTTAAGAGAGACAGGAAATGTGGGAGAGAGAGGGGGATGACATGCAGCAAAGGGCCACAGGTTGGATTCGAACCCGGGCGGCTGCGGTAAGAACTTAGCCTTGTACATGAGGGGCACCCTGGTAGCTCACCTGGTAGAGTGCATGCCTACACACACACACACTGATGACTATAATTTTGGTTCAGTGACAAGGAAAAAAAAAAAGACAAAGAGTAAAACTGTGGAAAGACTCTTTGCCCTTCTTTCTTTCTTGCCAGATGATTTTGTTTTATTATTGTCCCACCTTAAAAATCTTGTGGAGACAGATGGATAGGGTGAAAATAAAGAACAAGAAAGAGAGACTAAAAAGAGACTTAAGTGGGCTAGAGTTGGTACTCGCCAGTGTGTCTCTTTCACTCTCCCTCCTTCATTATCTCTGTCTTTCTCTTTTATGAGTCTGTCAGATCATGTCAAACTTTTGCTCTAGTGGGCTATAAGCTAGTGTTAAGCCACTATGTCCCCTGGGCACAGTTAAATAACAATCATGATGATGGAGAGACACATGCTAAAACCATCTAGTCACAGTCCTTGACTTGTATGTGAGTGTAGAGGAGAAACTGATTGTGAAAAATTAAAGAGAAACTTCCACCACATAAACTCAACCACTATTTTGACACTTTTATTGTCAGTCTGATTTGATTGCAAGTTTGTTTTGATTTCTGCGCTGCTCTGATTGGTATAACACTGACCAACAAAATCATGTCAGAGAGAAGCGCCAGAATGGCTAAACAAAAAGTGCTGACTGTGATTCATTGGATCTGGCAACCAGGCTAATCCAGGCTGTGGTGTTTTGCATAACAGGTGTTACATTGCCAGTGTGAATAGGAAAGGAAATGTAGAGCAATCACAATATTTCCATGACATACTCAGGTGTATAATCAACCACACACACACATGCAAAGATGAGCATGTAAACACACCCACACACAAGGAGTGCCCTGTCCCCTGACATCAGTTTTTTTCTGCTAATGTGTCCTTTGGAGGAATAATTTGTTCGTGCGTGTGTGGTATAAATTAGGTCTATCCATAGAGGACACCACAACAGAGAGCAATACATTACCCTCTCTTTCAACAGCCACAGTCTGTCTGCCTCCTCAGAGAGCACAAAGCAGCCAGCTAACCAAATCTCCTAGTCTCTCAAAGACAAAGGTAGGAAGTGGAAAATGGTGAGATCAACATTGTTGATGTGCATCGCTTCATGTACTAATTGTTGAGCTCCTCTATTCATTTTTGTCAAGATGTCCTTAAAGAACAAATCTCTCCAGCACTTAAGAAAAATACAGGAGTATTTCAGTTGATAACTGCCCATATAGATGCTGTTTTATTATTAGGATATAGAGTGGTGAAACAGGAGGAGTTACTTTGGGCATCCAGGGTTCCAGAAGTAAAAGTCCTGTTCATTTTCTGCATAGACAATGTTAGATGACAGTTGGAGTACTCCCAAGGCTTAGATGGACATTTAACTCTCTTGGTTTAATCATCAATACAAAAACATGGGCAACTGTGTTCGAACATATCTGGATATCTGAGATATAAAGTCAAAGGTACAAGATTGTGTACATAAAAATGTAAATTTATAAGTCAACTACAACTCCTACGGGGCATTTTGGTAAGAAACATCCATTCAAAGAAAAGGAAGCTAAAGTTTACATTTTGTAGAAACCTGAAAATAGACTTTCACTTCAGAATCTGGGTCAATTTTGGGTGAATTTGGCATTTAGGGTGCTGTGTTTTGCTACAGCTCGGATTCGGGCCTCTGATTGGCTTCTTCACCATGGCAATGGCAGCTGAGGCTCATGGTTATCATAGTATTGACATCTATCAGCTATCTGAAATATCAAACTGGCAGAAAAAAACATGATTTCTCAAAAATAAAGTTGAAATAATTAAAATGCATGGCCATAACATAAAACTGTAGTATCATTAAATTATTCAGGTCTCTTGTTGAGGAACATTGAGAATATCATCAAAAGAAAACTTTGAAATGGTAATTTACAGTGGGGAAAAATACTACCAGGAACTCCCGCTTTACAACTCTTTCCAGTTCAGCTACAATGGAGTTTTACAACAGCACATTTTTTAGCTATCCAAAATGTACATGTTAAACAACAGTTATTAGCATCAAATACCTCAAAATGAAAGAATGAGAACTTCCTAGAGCTGCAATTTTGCATTGATGTTCAGGATTCACACACACAGAGATCCAACACAGGAGAGGAGGAGCTATCAATTACTTGCCTGACAGCAGACTAGAATGTGTCACGACAGGAGTAACGGGCATGATTAAGGGCCACAATCACAAACATTCCCCATGTTCACAGAGTAGTTGGCTCTACTTTAAGGCCTAGAGCAGTCCACTTTTGAGTCCTAAAATCCAAAAGTTAGTTGGCTTTCAAGCCATAAATTTCCTGGCTGAAACGTAATCGGAATGCCCGATTGAGCCAGAAGCACTACAGCCAGGGACTGAATCCAAGTCCCTGTGGTGTTAGGCAATTTTTACTTCTTCTACACTGCCGGGGCACCCTTCAAAACCCAGATGAGCTTAGGTTTCATGTTTTCTTCTGTGACATAAATAAAACCAATACACATCCCATTTGTACCTTTTGGAACTTTTCTTTGCCCTGATGCAAAATGGTGCTATAAATGGGTTTTGGTGTCAGTTGGTTTGTCGTAACATCTCTTGCCGTTACACTGCTTTAAAGCCTCTTAGCTCTATTGTATCCTCACCTTTTTTTGGCCAATTGAAATTCAATATTTTGTTTCTAATTATAGTTCATTTAGAGGCTTTGACTGTTTTTGGAGCAAGATGACCCTCTCTGGTAGTTTATTTTTAATAGATATTGATGCATTTAATATTTTATCACATTTACACTTTAAAACATACTCAAGCAGTATTGTGGAGTGCTAAAGATATTCATTTAACAACTGTAAGCCAACTGAACTGGAGTATTTGTGGACTCCTTTTCACCCACTTCTGACTATAAGCACAACATCATGCCGTTGTAAGAAAGTGCTTACTGAAATGATAGTAGACGAGGTGTCCATATAGTTACTTTCTGCACAAACTATAAGAATTACAGAGTTCTTTAATTCCAAATCTGAAAAATCCTCCACTCACACTTTTGCATTTCATGTTTGTGGCCTGTCTTTCTTTAAGTAAGTCTCAATAAAAGTGTTACATCCACTTATTTTTTCCGTCAATTTCTTTTCTTTTCAACAGAATAGATTGAGCCTGTATCCATTAATATGTACAGTGTGAGCAGCCAACTGGGCCTGAGGCAACAGAGAGGCCAGAAGATGGCTGCTTCATGTTGCACACAGAGGAGTAAAGTGTCTGTGTGTATGCACTTTTGTGCACAGCTAGCCATGCTTTTGTGCATGTGTGTATAAACTGCTACAAAAAGGAGCAGTCACTGTCACACAATAGTGTCTGCTGAAAACCCTACCTCATTGACAAAGCAGGTCACACAGACACACACACACACACAGACACTTCCTCAGTGTGGCTGGAGTGACTGCTCTGCTTTTGCCTTAAGGCTGACAGTGACCTCCAAGTTGAGTCTCTCTGTGTGTGTGTGTGTGCGTGTGTGTGTGCGTGTGTGTGTGTGTGTGTGTGTGTGTGTGTGTGTGTGTGTGTGGAATCCAAGAAATTATAGTGTAAAGTGTATGCAGATAGCACTATTAAAACAACACTGTTTGCGAGAGACACCTGTTCACTGTCCATGGATCTGACGTAGGAAACGGAATGAGTCATTTGCATGACGTGAACAAGGGAGACAAGAGACGTTCTGTATGTCTCTGTTTCATTTGTCATTTTGGCTCGGCTGTGTTTTGAGCATGTAGTATGTTCACAAAGAAAAAATGCTATACGAAAAAAACAGACAAAAAATGTTAATATATAGAATTATTGCATCTTTCAATTTATTTAAATGTTTTTCATAAAAATCGTGTGTGGAAAATTTGTGCAGTATTACATATCAGAATCAGAAATACTTTATAGATCCCCGAGGGGAAACTTTTGTTACAGCAGCTCACTATCACGTCAGTGCACACAGGGATAGAAGTTCTAAGCAAATCAGAATATAATACACTATAATACAGGTAAGATAAATTAAGTACAAAGTGGATATAAGTATAAAATTAAAATAAGTGTAAAGTACAAAGTGGATTTACTGGTTGATGATAAGTATGTACGATATAATAATACAATGTAATAATACAAGTACTAAATAATACAGCATGAACTGTCGAGTTAAGATTAGCTTATTAAGATTATTATGAGACAGTGAATATGGCACAGCAGTAATAAAAGTATGAATAAATATCAATAAATGAACTGAAAAGAGTATATTGCACAGCAGTATTAACACAGAATATTGCACAATTATTTCAAGTATTGCAGTGATGAACCCCGGTCAGATCAGCAAGGTTAGTAGTTTTAAAGTCATACACAGAGGGCCTTCAAAATGCCAACATGCACACTAAAATTGCTTTGAATGATCTGACCATTGTTTTGTAATGCAACATACAATGGAGCACTAAATAAAAGAAAAAAGTCAAAAGGTGGTGTGATGACTGTAGCAACTACTCTGAGAAGAAACAAATAAATGGTAAATGGACTGTACTTGTATAGTGCCTTTCTAGTCTTCTGACCACTCAAAGTGCTTCACACACTACATATCGCATTCATCCCATTCATACACTGATGGCAGAACTGCTCATCAGTACAAAGAAACTAATTAATCATTCACACACACTCACACACCGAAGGCGCAGCCCTTGGGAGCAATTTGGGGTTCAGTGTCTTGCCCAAGGACACTTTGACATGTGGGCTGAGTGAAGCTGGAATCGAACCGCCGACTTTCCGACTGGTGGACAACCCGCTCTACCACTAAGCAACATCCGCCTAAATATCTGCAAATACACATTTTACTGGCTATTAATGATTTTTGAAATTTGATTTTTGAAATTTTCGAAAACCTTACATGCATGTGTTCCCTAAATTGAGCTGCATCACGTGATATAAGTCATGCCCATTTCTGCCTATAATTTTTTTCCACAATATTGCGGAATATGCAAAACCTACTTTTTGAGACTCCTCCTAGGCTGTGAGTCCGATCGACACGAACCTTTGCACATAGAATCTATGGACCCTCATGATCGAAAGCTATTAAAAGAATTTTGATGCGCAAGTTATAAAGGAACAACTTCCTGTAGGTTGCAGTAAAACAGTAAGTCATGTCATATCTCCACATAGGTTTGTCCAATTAACACGAAACCGTGGCCAGTCCTTTCCCATGCCCCATTGATGATCTGTGCAAAGTTTGGCGCCAAGCGATTACTAGGTGGCGCGTTTACATCTCGTAATCAGCTGCATGGATTTGCACGACATTCAGTTTGCATGATCTAGGGTCATGACTCAGTTGATACAGAAAATTTGGTAATGATTGACTAAAGTGAGCAGTGAGTGGTTTATTACAACATGTACATTTCTAGACATTTCACATTCCAAACTTTAAAAAAAAAAAAATCACAAAAAATTACCATTACGTCCTACAGAGCTGAATTTTTTCAGCACATCCACTGATGTGTGACAAAAGTTTGCTTCACTGCAACCAATGGTCAATTCAGAAGTCCATCACTCTATATTTTTCAAACTATGAAAAAATCTATATATAATCAATATATCGCCACATAGGCCTTTCCGATTAACATGATTAACAGCCTCTTGGACCACTAAAGTCCGCCTAACTAGATTTTCCGTCATTCTGAATTTTTTGAAAAATACATTTTTGACACCTAAACCGTAAAACCGATTATTGCCAAATTTTTGGTGGACCATCATTGGACGAAGCTTATCAAAAGTTGTATAAAGCTTGTTGATATCTTATTCAGTTTTCAAGATATTGACCAATGAACGTCAAATGGGGCGTGGCTCAATACATAAATAGACCAAAGTCAACAACCATTGGGTCAATCATCATAAAACTTACAGGACATGTCCACATACTTACCTGAAACATACCCTGAAGGTATCATTCAAATCAGCAGCTAGGGGGCACTACAAATGCAAAAAATGGGCGTGGGATAACACAAATCGGACTATAAATCAGAAATTACTTGTCCAATCATCCCAAAACTTCCAGAATATGTCCACATGAGAACCTGAAACATACTGTGAAAGTTTCCTTCAAATCTACTGCTAGGGGGCGCTACAAATGCAAAAATTGTGTGAGGCATAACACAAATCAGACTATGAATCAGAAATTGTTTTGTTAAAATGCAAAAAATTGAGATTTCACAGCTTTTTTAAATCTAGGCCACATTTGACCAGATCCAGATAAAAAGCTTTAAACATCTAATGGTCTGTGTTGGCTTGAACCCCGGAATAGCTGCTTGCAGCTATATTTATTATTATTTGTTGTCTGTCGCAAACGCTCCAATTGCTGTGAGCTAGAATTTGCTAGAAACACGAAACTTGGCTCAATAACTGGAAATGATGTGTATGTGCTTCCAAAGAAATATGAGCCCAATCGGCCACATGCTGGCGCTGTAATTAAGGCCCAAAAATGCAATTTTGAACAGGCCACGCCTATCACACCGTAATTCCGAATGACTTGAAATTTCTCTCACAAGTCCAGCTCAATGTGCTCTACAAAAAAGCCTCCTGCACCACTACAGTCTGCCTAACTAGATTTTCTGCCATTTAGAATTTTTGGCGGATCATCATTGGATGAAGCTTATCACAAGTTGTAAGATGTTGACCAATGAACTTCAAAAGAGGCATGGCTCAGCACATAAATAGACCGAAGTCAACAACCGTTGGGCCAATCATCACAAAAGATACAGGATATGTCCACATAAGGACCTGAAACATACCATGAAAGTTTCATTCAAATTAACCGCTAGGGGGTGCTACAAATGCAAAAAATGTGTGTGGCATAACACGAATCAGACTATGAATCAGAAATTGATTGTTTTCTTAATTTTATTTATTTATTTTAAAATTCAAAAAAGGGAGATTTCACTGCTTTTTTCACATCTAGGCCACATTTGACCAGGTCTAGATCAAAAGCTTTAAACTTTAAACAGACTAAACGGTCTGTGTTGGCTTGAACCTCGGAATTGCTGCTTGCGGCTAAATTTGGCTTTTAAACTTTGGTACATTCAGCACTTTTAAGCCAAGATCAAAAGTAATCAAGCCTTAACGTTTATTGTCTATATTCTGTGCAATTTTCTTTACTCATTTTCTTGTGTTAACTCACATCATACAGTACCTGGACAAAATCAGCAATTTGTCAAATGGAAACATGTCTTGGACTGTTTCACCATGTTCCTTGTGGCAGGACTTCCACTAAAATGTTCTGTGTTTGTGATGTTTCAGTAATGATCAATCAAGCTCATTGTCAAATCACAGTCTTGGAAAACACTAATTGACTCTCAAGGGTATGTTTTATCTTTTATTTTCTTAATAGACTATATCTTCATTATACAAGTTTGTTTGTATGTTATGATATCTCCTATGTCGTACAGATTCAGCAGATCAGCCTGAATGTGAATAATGTTTTTTTCATGCTTTTACTGTACACAAAACAATGATGGTGGGGTAGGTGGATTATAAATAAATAAAATGCAGCATTGGAGTGAGACTTTGTGCTACATTAGTGTTTTTCCCAACTTCTGTTGTGTCAAGTTGGTCTGGTCACTGACCAAAATGAAATTAAATGAAATCCATCTCTCATCTGTCAGTGAAATTATTAATCTCTCAATGTCTGTGTATGTGTGTCCAGCACACATTATTTCATTATTTCAGTTTCCTGTCTTCTTTCCTTACCACAGTGTGTTTGTGTGTACATAATATATACAGTACATTAAGTGATTGTGTGTGTGTAGAGCTGCATTGTATGGATGTGTTTGGGACTGCTCCTTTTTGTAGCAGGTTACACACGCATGCACAAAAGCATGGCTGATTGTGCACATACATTCTCTCTCTCACACACACACACACACACACACACACACACAGACACAAGTTTGCTTGTGTGTGTAGAACAGATGGTACTATGTGGATCACCATTTGAAATAATCGTCTATATTTTACTAACTCATAATTATCCTGATTGGAGCTGCATGCTGCCTGAATAACTGCGACATGTGACACATGCCATTCAGTCTGTGGTTATTATAGTGTTGAATAGACACTGTGCTCACAACCGACTTCCACTCTTTTCTGTTTATGATCACCAACATTTCACTTGCGTTAACTCTGTGTTATGTAAATCTAAAAAATGGGTCTAAATCGAAAGTATGATTCCTTTAAACAAAAACTGGAATCTAAAGGTATGGTAATGGTCAGAATACATGCATATGTGTACTTCCATGTAACTAGTCGCTGTGATGTCATACATATCTGAAATAACAACCTATTATCATCACAGTTACACAGCATTGATGCTGAACTACTGTATTCTGCATAATAAATACTCTCTTTATTCACTGAATTTACTCAGCTGTTGAAAATGAAACCCAGATTATTGTAATTATATTGGACACACAGTTATAACACAGATTACACATCTGAACAGATGCATGTTAGGTATTAACCCAACAAGAGAAATAATTAGTGGATGGTATAGAGAGCTAAATGGATAGACGGGGTCATGGGTTCCAGTCCCTGGTTTACTACATGAACACTGCCAAAGTTAGGATTTCGAGCTGTTACATCCAACAGTGTGTATGTGTGTGTGTGTTTGTCCGCATGCATGTTAATGAGGACAAGATGAGATGAGTGAATCCATACATAGCTATATCTCGCTTCTCTCTCTCTCTCTTTTCCCCCTTCATCCCCTCTTCCCCTCCCTCTCTTTGCTTCATACCCATTCTGTTTTGCCTTTACTCCTGCTTTGTCTGATATTCTCTCACTCTCTCTCTCTATGATCGGAAAACTGCAGCACAGCACTGGAGGAAACCTGTGGAAAGTGATTTATTACAGTCACTCACTCACACACTCACACACACACAGGATGATTTATTGCTGTGCAGGTAGACAGTAGTTCAAGGGTAAGAGATTAGTCTAACACACGCTGAACTCCAAATTATCATTACACATTTAGATAGAGGACGTAGTCTCTCTCTCACACACACACACCACACCACTGTTTCACTGCAAAAATTCTAGGTACATTAAATATGTTCATACAACAAACATTTTGAAACACAAAGCAAAGGGGGCTGAGAACTCAGAACTGGAACGATAAGGCATTTTTAAAAAGCCCCTTTTTTAAACTTGAGCTGCTAGCTGTGAATATTTGACAATTTTTTCATTTAAAATAAAATAAAAACATTTATATACATCACAATATCGTTACTATCGTTACATTCGTTACGTTTGTACTAATATCAATATGACTGGACGGTAACTCTAATTACATCAGGAATGAACTATAACTATATATATATATAAAAACTAATGACTTGGTAAAACCATTTATTCTGTGTAATTTCCCTTTTATGGAATATGCAAATAAGCAAACAGTAAAAACATACAATATCAAATACATAAATACATATAATAATAATTGTTGAGGGTCCTTTGGTGGCTGTTTGGTCCTAACCAGCCACTTGGTTCACTTCTGCCTCTGGCTGATTATGCTTTATTATCAGCAGCCAATGGCTTTAATTTCAAAATATCTAGAATATCTAGTATCAACCTTAGAAAACCCAGATTGGTCAAACAACCCAAACATCTGCAGAGTGACTGAAAAAGGCTGACATATAGGCCAGATAGCCCAACCAAATGCATACTCTTCCCTGGAGCTACATAATCCATCAGCTCTACAGAGATGCATTCATAATTATGCTCTGAAAAGGTGCACGGACACACAGAGCCTTTTATAAGATGATTTTAATGCTTTGATTTTTCTATCTAATTCTACTTGTGTCAAGATCGATTGAACCAACAGAATATGAAGTGATGGGGTCATGTAGGCAGTTACTACCGCACCATGTACCTATCTGCAACACAGACACAAGTGCATATGCACACACACACCAGCTTAGGTTGTGTGTATGATAGAAGTGAATAGATGCAATGCACACTGCAAACAAGTGCACTTCTCTCTCAAAAAGTAGTCTTGAGGGCTGAATATAAGACTCGATGAAATGTGGAGCTATGATTTAAATCATGCTTTTCTTCATGTTTGTGTGTATGCTGCAGCAGTGCACTCTTGTTTGTGTGTGTTTGTCAGACAAAGAGAATGCTCCTCATCCAGACAAATGGGTCAGCAGTTAAAATGCCAACGCTGACCCTGCTGTCACTTCACATGGAAGTCTACTGCCAGACGTGTGGTGTGTGTGTGTGCGCGTGTGAAGCAGTGTGTACCATCCACTGCTCTATTTCTACCCTCCGAGTGGTGTGAGTGTGTGTGAGGTTAAGGAGTAAGACAAAATATATATATATATATATGTATGTACACACACACATACACATATGAATATATACATATAGAAGAACAAAGCAGTTGACTGAACAGATCATTTCAGTGTATTAGCATTTTAATAGAACAATAAGGCTTTGCTGCTCCCCGTATCTGTTTCTCTTTCTTTTTCTTTACCTTCTGTTTTAGAGATATGTCACTTCAAACGCAGTGATATCGCTTTCTCTTTGGGCTTTTCTATGTTTTCTTTCTCTTTTGGAAGTATGTAATTGTCAAAACACAGAGATTTCTGCATTACTGCCTGAGACGTCACTCCAAACAAAAGGATTTCTGCTATTCTCTTTAACTTTCTCTTGTTTCTCCAATCTTTCCCCCCTCTGCAACTTTCTCTTTTATTCCTGCTCTCACAAAAATGTCACCCCCTAACAAAGCAAAGACTCTCTCATCCTGTTAGCTTAACTAGTATTTTTCTCTCTGTGTGCTTTGTGCATATGAGCTTTGCGTATATGATCTCTAACATTTTTTCAGTTACCTCTCACCCTCTGCCTCTAGCTATTATCTTAACTTATCCCTCCTTCTATCCCTATTCATTTAAAATCAAATCTGTTTTATAAGAATGAGAGTAAAGAGAGTTCATGTTGCCAATGGGGGTGGGGGTGTCAGGGAACCTACCTATTCTCCTTATCCCTCACTTTTTCTCACAGCCATCATGTCTCCTTGTCTCTGTCTGACTCCCCTTCTCCTCCCTTTTCTGTGAACTGTGTTCACTGAGGCTTGCATCTGTACAGACATGCTCATTCAGCTTCCATTTCAGACCATGACGAGGAGAAACAGTGATGACTGACATAAAAAAAAGAAATGTTTAATCCTTGGGGTCATTTTTCCTTAGACCTACAATGAGTGAGATTATACATCATCATTTTTATCCCCCTATTCCCCACACTTGACACTTGGTATAGATGACTTGGAATTTATAATTGCCAGAATTCAACCAGTCATAAAACACAGTTTATTACTAATAGATTTATTACATTAAATGGCCTGACTCCTCTGAGCTACTTCTGATGGTTGGATAAAGGCATCAGGAATTGAGCCAACAGAGCATCAGTCTGGTTCTTGACAGGTCCACTGCAGGCAATCAAACAGGTGAAAACATGGCAACAGCATTAAATGATCATGACACTCCTTCAAGACTCTTCCAATTATGAGCAACTTGGCTTACAGAGCTGACAGACAACTGACATAATCTTTGCAGAAATGCTGCTATAAAGCTGTCAAATACCCTCGCAGAATCTTTCTCTGTGACACAGCCTGATGTTCTTTCTTATTTGTTGTGAAGTGTTAAATCTTCTTTAGATATTTTATGTAGCATCGGAACTGACATGAAAATCCGGCTATCGTAACAACACTACCCTGCCGACCCTGTAATTTAAAGCTCCATTAAGCAATATTGTTGATGTTGACACTGAATAAAATGATTCATCAAATAACTCAACAAATTAGTCTGCAGCTCTATGCAGCTTTCACCTAATTGTTGGGTTTGCCAGTCTGTAAGGTTGAGTCCTGACAGCTTGCACTGATGCGCTCGGATATACTCTGGGCAGAAACTCCCAGGACATGAGCTCAGACAAGCTAATTGGACACTATACATCCACCATGAAATGACAAAGAACAGAAGTAAATGAGTGATGAAGAATTTCAGATATCTGCCAAGCCAAAGAGAGACAGATATTGTGGGTGGGAAAGAAGACTACAGTGTAATGCCTATATTGGTGTATTCTTGCTGCATGTGTTAGTAGCCAATCTGTGTTCTACAAAACCCTTATTTACTACTAACAAATGTGTTATTGAGTTAACATAGTTGCTGCCTTGATTATGTTCACTGGCAATTTTTTTCCAGCCCAAGAGGTGTGACAACTGCACAGAAGTTGTAAGAAGGTCACAGCGGTGGTCTCTCAGTGAAAGGTTGGGCATACAAAGCAAAAGGACTTTGACATCAGAGACAGGGGTTTATGTCCTGTGTCCCATGTCTGGTTAGGTTTAGGCTACTAAAACACTTTGGTTAAGGTTAGGGAAAGACTGTGGTTTTGGTTAAATATTGAAAAAGTCAACATGTCCTGTCTCATGCTTGACTGTTCAATATTTAAGGACCACAATCTTTCCCTAACCTCAACCTCAAGTGCTTTGAGTTGCCTAAACCGAACCATAAAAATGTTAAGCATGCTTTAGTTGCAAGGAGTGGAATATTGTAGGGAAACAAATTAAATATGACAGTAAAGGTTTTGCTGAGACTTTAAATATGAACATTGTGTGTTGGCTGTGAAAGGTTTGCAGATATTTTCTATATTAGTGCTCATTATGTCCTCATTATGTAGGTGTTGAAAATGTTAATGCAAATTTGTTATATGTGAATTAACCAATTTTTAACCTATAAGAATTTGATAAGCCGGTCACAGCTACTTCTTTATCATAGACAGGGAGACTCCAAAACTATTATTGTTATTATTATTTTAATGTTATTTTCTAAGTCTCACCAGGCATTGAGACCGAAAACAGCATGGGGCAAGGGGCTGCATTGGTTGTGTTTCAGGTACCAGTGAGACGACCACGTGTCGGCACCCCCTATTGTGACAAAGCAGTTGTGAATGAAGGGGCTGTGTTTTTTCATTCAGTGTTGTTGTCGTCTGTCTGAAAACAGCCTCAGTCTGATTTCTGCCCTCCCATCTAAAAATCTGTACAGTGTTTTCTATTTGATGGTTTCTTTTTTTATTACTAAGATGAGATGTTTCTGCACAACACTACCGTGACCGCCAGCCTTAAAGCATCAGCAGCAAAACAATGAAGACAAGCTGACATTTCAACCCTCCATTTATGGCCTCTATTTCAGCCTTTAATCGCTGTTTTGCCTTTGTCACCTCTTTCTGAGCTCTGGAAGTACCTTCAATTCTCTTTTTCTCTTTCCAATAAACTGTCTCTCTTTCTGTATTCTGTCTTCTTCTCCTCTTTCTTCACAACATCCATCACATACATATACTCTCTTGCGGACACACACACACACACACACACACAGCTACACACTGACAACTTCATACTTGGAAGCACAAGCACAAACACTAGCCCCTTTTACACAGCCTGTTCAAGGCGGGAATGTTGCACCGTTATTCCGACTCGCCGTTCTGTATAAAACATCCGGAGACAGAATGGCAGGGCATTGTCGTTCCGCCATTGAGCTGGCACTGGAGGTAGTAACAGAGCCGAATTGATGGGTATATGGGGGAGCCGGCAGGACGGCACACACACTAGATGCTGACACTGTTGTGTTACATGTCACACCTCTCTTGCTCCCTGAACAGTGTAAAAAAGACGAACGGCAGCTCTTCTTTTCGCCAGTATTGTGGGATCGCTGTGTAAAAAGGGCTACAGATTGTTCATTAAAGACACCCACAATCTCTCACTCACACCTATATAGAAAAAAAGAGGGGAAGAAATAAAGAGATAAATATTCTATAGCAAATAGATGACATCAGACAGGCTGGAAGTGTACTGACGGTGATTTTTCTGTTTTCTCTCTTGTCATATCTCATTCTCTTGATTCTTGGTTTCTGTCTCTTGTGACAGAAAATGTTTTTAGAGCCATTTTTCTTCTCACTGGTCACATTAGGGGACATTGCTTTAACATTATTGGTATGAATGTTAATGCATCTGGGGCATAATCATGAGAGAAAGAAAAGGTTTTGTTTCACAATTTGATTTAATACTATCCAGGTTACTGTTGATAATGTTACAAAGCATTCAGTTTTGTATCAACATGAGCAGAGAGCAATGTCAACACTGCAAACATGTCACATGCCAGTCACATCATTTAAAGAAAAAAATAGCTGTTGCTATGATAGCTTCTCTTATCTGCTATCTCAGTTTTTTTAATCAGCGGGAGCAATTCCTCATTCAGTGAAAGGCAACAGTCTAAAAGGTGTTTGCTTGGTCATGCGGTTGTACCCGAACTTAATTTGAATTTAAGAGGGTTTTTTTTTTTAGAATTGCACGTGGTGCAACGTATCCTCATACAACGGTTCGTACAACATCTTACGAAAAGTTATCCACCATTTTTAGTGCATAATCCTACGAACGTCCAGCAACTAGCAACAGGCGTACCAGACCTTTGTCATCATGGTAACAATAAACACGTGGTTGACAATGTGAAACGGTCACAGTTTGGTTAGGTTTAGGCAACAAAACTACTTGATTAGGTTTAGGAAAAGATCACAGTTACAGTTAAATTATGTAAGTTACGTTAGTAACTCACAGTAACTCACATTAAGTCACTTGACGTAAACACGTAAGTCACGTGATTTACTTCACGTGACTTAACTTAGGTAGGTTACGTAACTTACGTGCGTAACTTAAAATAAGTAAGCGTAACTTAAAGTAAGTCAACGTTGACTTTTGGTTTTACACAAGACACAAACCCCAGTCTCCCAGGTGAAAATCCTGTGTTTGACCCAATTATCTACCCCACCTCTCTATATGGACTTTGACGCTCTTTATACTTCCCCATTTGACTTCCTCCTTTGGTCCCGTTATAATTACTGAGGCCACTAGAGGTCGCTGCCTAATGATAAATGTAACTGCCTCGTGGCTCTCGATTACGTGGGTTATATACGAATTATAGTGCATTACTGTGCAAACCTGTGTGCCTGTGTGGTGTCCTGTATAGGGTCTCAGTTGAAGGTGAATCTGTTTCAAGAACATTATGGCCCAAGCGTGACATTGAAGAATGGTGCCATTCTGCATCTTGTACAAAAAAGTTGAAAAAATATTAAGTATCCACCCCCCCTTTCTTGGGGGGGTGGATACATCAGACAAAGGACTTTCACTCAGGAGACCGCTGTTCGTTTCCTATGTGAAACCAATAGTCAGACTTCTTTTTAACTTACATAACTTAACTTAAGTAACTAACAGTTATTTTAACCCAAACCATGATTTTTTTCTTTTCCCTAAACCTAACCAAGTAGTTCTGGTGCCTAAACCTAACCAAACTGTGACCGTTAACTACGTGTTTTATTTTCACCATCTAACCAGACATTGCATATTTATTATTGCTAACTTGACCACGCAGCCCTGCACGTGCAAAACTGATGCTAGAGGGGTACGTAGAGCTCCATAGTTTGAAGCATAGGATCACTGACCAAGCTGCCATATTTGACAAGTTGGGAGTGAGAATGTGTTGGTCTTTGAGTGTCAAGAAATATGTCAAACTTGATTATTTCATTTCTGTGTCACTGTTATTATACTTACAACAACCGTCTTATACCTTGTGCTGCCAACAATACACATTCAAACAACCACATTCTTCTGCTGTCAGGCACTGCCTTGGTCAAGGACAGTTGGACAGCAGTTGGTCATAAAGCAGCAATCTCCCCCTCCAAAAAAAAAAAAAAAAAATATTTTGGTTTATAAACACACCACTTTGCTCCTTTACTATGCAGAATGTATTCACCACAGCAATATGAAGCAATATGATGACTACAATACACACACACATTCAAAAATGTGCACACATGCAGCCACACGCAACCATAGAGTGTACCTGAGTGAGACCTTGCTGTGATTTAGGTCACTAATCCGTTTCCACGGTGATGGCCTGCCTTCACATCAGAGCACTGGGCTTTGTTGTCCATTCATTGGAAAATCCACAAGCACATCTCGCTTTTCTCATTTGCTATCTTCCAACAATTATTTTCTAGTTCTCTCTCTCGCTTTCTCTCTCTCCACTCGTTTTTTCTGTTCTTAGAGTATGTCTTTGTGCCTCTCTGCTTATCTGTTATAATTTAATTCGATTGTGTGTGGGGATTTGTGTGTGTGTGTGTGTGTGTGTGTATGTGTGTGTGTGTGTGTGTGTATTTAACAGAAGCCAAGCTGTTTACAAGTATATGGAAAGATGTTGTGGAGTATCTAGTAAACATGGCATGATTGTACAAGCAGGCACACAAACACAGAGACACTCCAGTTAAAATGGTTCAGAGAGAGTCATTTTGAGTTTGCAAAATGCAAAATATATGACCAGATGTGTCTTTATGTGTGGAGTATGCATGTTATCCTCGTGCTCTGCTGAACTGAAAACCACTTAACTGCCTTTAAAGGACCAGTGTGTAATATTTAGGGGGCTTTATATGCAGAATAAGGCGATAATATTCATAAGTATGTTTTCATAAGTGAATAACCCCTTTATAGCTACAGAGGGAGCAGGTTCCCTTCCACGGAGGCCATCATGTTGCACTGCCATGTCTCTACAATAGCCCAGAATGGACAAACAAAACACTGGCTCTAGATAGGGCTGTTTCGCGGCCACTGCAGTTTCTCCTACAAGCTTGGAAGGGGAGGGTGAGGCAAGCGGAATTCAAATGGTTGCAAACTGCAATTTCACCACTAGATGCCACTAAATCCTACACACTGCTCCTTTGAATGAAACTTTGAATGCATATTGGATCTTAAACTGGTGACCTGTGTGAGGTGTCTCCCTATAACAGGTGTTTCTTTCTAACACCCAGGTTGCTCAGTCTGCCTATTCTGTGTAAATAAAGGTAACATTTAAAACCAATCAAAAAATCACTACTGCAGACCATGAAAAGTTAATCTCTTCTAATTCTGGGCCATTCGATTTTTTAGCTTTCTCAGCCCATGACCCAAATGCATAATCTATAGTCTTACTCTTGGACCCTGGCTCATTAAAAGTGATTAAAACTTCTGGCACATGGGGATGCAGCAGAAACAGACTCAGTTGAGCTGCAGTTCACATTTTCAAGACTACAGGCTTTTTCAGATGCTTCCACTTTGTATTTGTATTTTAACATTTGTCTGTATTGTGACATGAATGTCTGATGGATATTAAAGCGCATGATTCAACTCATGCACAACCTTGCATGCAAATACTACAGCTATCTTTAAAAAATTGTTATGCACTACATCACACTTAATAAATTAACACACATTCCTAAACTACAAAATATGGAAATTTTATGACATGCATATGTAAAAAAAAAAAAGCTTTTCACTTACGACTGCCTCTTTAGTTTTCTTAACGTCACATCTTTCAATTTCACTGAGACACATCATTTTATTAATCAGTTGATCAAACTAATTAATAGGTGCTGTCGTGCTGCTATGGTTTCACACCTTGTCACAGTGCTGTTGCCCTCAAAGTGCGAGAAATCATTAGTTTTAAAACTACTGGGCAAATGATGTCAGATATGCAAAAAAAGGTCAAAACTTTGTTTCTTAAACTGTTCTAAACATGTTAGAAGTTAAAGTTCTGTACCTTTACTCTGCGACTTCACAGGAAACATCAAGCTCACTCAACAAGTAATCAGCAACTACTGAAGCATTACATTCAAAATCAGACAGTCATCATGCTTTTAAAAGAAATTGGAGAACGGGTTGAATGTGCTCATAAGATGACACTACACATCTATAAAATGAATGTAAAAACATATACAGTGTGTCTATCAATTATGGAGCATTGAGCCCAATTTAATTAATCAGTTTAATTCAGCTAGAATTCCCCCTGTTCGATCCTTTTTTCCCAGCAGACCTTGCAACAGTAGGAAGTGGATGTTTAGTCTCGATTGAGGCATTATGCACACAGACATACAAACATTTCCACATTTGTGGAAGTGAGGGATAAAATGCAGCATTTTTAACTGAAGTGGTTCTCTAGAAATCTAATGGTGTGCACCTCCTTGCCAGACAACATAACAAAATGAGATAAGTAGCCTGAATTCAGTTATGAATATTGAGTTGTTTAATGACGAGCTGTAACTCTGTGGGGCAATTAGCCTGAAGGCAGAGAGCCAGGTTCTGGGTGACACATGGGGGATTTATGACTGTAAGTGCAGAAACCAACATTTAAGAGTACACCTAAGGCAGCTGCAGCGATTAAGGAGCCCCAGTGCAATGGGAATACAGTAGTTGCACTCATTCACAATGTTTTCTTTTCTATCAAATTCTGGTGAGCCAACTACCTCTTCTGAGAATATTAAAAAGCCTCTATCTAATGGCAGAAAGGTTAAAAACAGGTCAACAAGTCAATTATGCCCTCTGATGAAGGCTGCCACAAAAAATCTTTTTCAGTCAGTTGTACTTAACATCGTAATTTGTCTGGACATGTAAGCGGATATCCGGATAACGGATATGCAGATAAACGGATATACAGATAAATAAATAAAAAACTAATAAAAAGCTAATCTTAAGGGTTCCGAGATTGATAAAAAGCTAAATCGTCGTGAGACGATAGCCGATGGGTTCAGAAATTGCATTTCGGCCAATGCATTTCGCCTCTTTTGCTCTGCACACGGACTGTTTACCTGCATGCACACCAAAGCCCACTCAAACGTCATTGGTCAGTACTACTCAGACTACAAACGGAAACCAAAACGCTTCGGATACCAAAATCTTTTCCTTTGCCTACAGATTCTGCATTCATATGTTATAGAGATTAGCTGTGTAGTGACACAGGCCAAAACTAGAAGGCCAGTGATGACAAGTCGACATGTTTGTGCCATGTGTACACATCTGCATGTGTGTGTGAGTGTGTGGAGAGTGGTAAAGAGAGAGGAGAAAGCGATCGATGTTATTCAGTGATTAGTCCAGTGCCTGTTGTTGTTAGCTATCCTCTGTCTCTATCCACTAGAGAAAATGTAATTATATCTTAAGACTACAGTTAAGCCATACCCACTCTTCTAACATACTGAGGTAAACAGCAAGTAAATGCAGGGTGAATATTTTTTGTAACAGGAAAACCAGGAGGATAAAGAAAATATGCATACTCAAAACAAATTTCTGATTTTATTAATGCTATTGTTTTCTTTCTTTTGTCTTGCTGCCCATTTTTCCTCTTGGCCACACCTGTCTATCACATTACATGCCACACTCTTGCAGTTACACCCAATTTCACATCAGCATGAACTGTGAAGAACGAAATTGAAGTGGGTCTTTGCTTTAAGAGAAAATATAAAAATTTGTTACTAGCTTCTGTTTAGTAAAACATTTAAAAGTAAAATATACATCTTTTGCATGATTAAAGTATCACAAGGGTAATTCTTCACCCAACAAGGTCGGTGTATGTGTGAGTTTAGGTTTTGACAAATTCAACTCAACCTACATTATACTGATTCATGAACCATGAATACATTTCCATGAAGAGTCAATATGCTATTTGCTACATTTCCTATCTTACTTAATTTGACAACTTTAGGTATAAATTGCTTTGAAGAGAACAATTTCACACACAGTACACATGACACAATATTATGTCTCAGTAAAAGCAAGCTAACAGCTGCCTAGCCAGAACATTCCCTGCAATGAGAGTAAAATGATGGCAGATATTGATAGCACTTGAGAACATACATGCAGCGATGAAAGCTATGTTACAAATGTAGCCAACACAGCCTGTGTTTATATCAAATATGAGTATGAGTATTCTCAAAATAAGAACTACAAAAGAGCACATATTTTGGCATGTGAATGCATTTATAAAGAACGTTATCACCTGGAAAGAAATGAAAAGCAATTTGCACTGAGACAGATTACCACAAAATCAACGGTGCACAAATTAAAGAAGCTGGCATGACATGAATGAAGCACTTTGCAACATCTACGATGAGACTTTGGCAGTTAAGAAACCACTTGATGGATTTAAAGTCTGTGCTTGACTGCTGTCAGAGTTGTGAATTTTCTCAAGGCAGGATAAATGATTTAACAACTGTTGTGCTTAGCTCTGAAAGTGCACTTGCCACAAGTAGCTTCTTCTGCACAGTGAGGTAATGTGGATATAAGGGACAGAAGTGTTTACAAGACTCTTTGAACTACACTCTCAGGTAGAGGTGTTTTTGCATGAGCAACATGCCTTGGCACATCTTTTTGATGTTGCAGTATGCTGGCAAAATTAGATCACTTTTGAATGTTATGAATATGAAACTACAAAGGCTCTCATTGATAGTTTTTGACATGTCTAGCCAAATAAATTAAATGCAGAAAAAGCTGCAGCTTTCTCTTAAGAAAATCAAGGTGGGGCTCTGCTTTTGCGGGATTGTTGAGTGCACATGAGATCATCTATGGTGCTGCTGCTCAAGATATGATTATACTGAACCCTGTTTTACTGAAAGCGGTCCAAAACTCTGTATATATATAATATTCTCTGCA
This sequence comes from Siniperca chuatsi, assembly GCF_020085105.1. Taxonomy (NCBI): domain Eukaryota; kingdom Metazoa; phylum Chordata; class Actinopteri; order Centrarchiformes; family Sinipercidae; genus Siniperca; species Siniperca chuatsi. The sequence goes on along the minus strand of NC_058044.1, from coordinate 33,392,997 downwards.
AGTAGCTTCACTGAAGAATCCAGTGTAATCATGAATGCATGATACTTTGTCTGCCACAGAGCATGCGTTTTAATTGTTTCCCATATTTGAATGTGCAACACAATTCACTTCACTAATCAGTTAACTATGACCTTTTAAGAATCAAACAAACAAATGTCTAGTCTAGCTATTTAGCTATCAGGACACTTTTTACTTTGAAATATCCTGATGATAAGGAAATAGAAGAAGTGTTGCCAGTACCGTAAATAAGATTGGACAAATGAGACCTGACACATATGTGAGGAGGCCCTTACATGATACATGGACTGTGATTTAAAAATGGTAATATTCCTACAGCGAAGGCACTATTCCATAATTCTTCTAAAATATTGACACAATAGAAGAAGTGTTACGAAGTGTTGGTTATACGAACACTATGTTTGATCAAAAACACTTTTACTGTAGCTATTTCAAGTAGTGCCTTGTAAGTGCTCTTGCTATTTGCAACTATGTAGCTGTGAGAGCAAGGTTTCTCAGAGAACAGAATACCAGAGTAGGTTGGTCTTCAAAGTAGCAAAGGTTTGCAATGAAAGAATATCCCATTTGCTAAGACTATCAAAACCCACTACTGTATGTATGTGTGCATTTGCAGGTGAGGAAATAATAATAATAATAATACTTCCAAAGCATTGTTCCATTTCATTTTGTTCAGAAATGTGAGCTCTATGGGTATGTGTGAGATGGGTATGTGTGTGTCAGGCTTGCGTCATCGTGTGCACAGCTGCATCAACCTCCTTACTCTCTCTCACTTGTACTCAAGCAAACACTCGCTATGCACATATGTGGTTGTTTATTAGCCTAAAACAAGGAGACAAGCTTTTACTGCACTTCTGAGCTGTGCCTTAGAATGATCTGTTCTGACTGACCCCGATAAATTGTGCAGCCATACTGCTGCTAGGTAAAAGATGCATCAAATTGTAAATGCATGTTAGGCTGTGGAGAGAATTAATTAAAATTAAATACAGTTTGCAAGAGAAAAATAATGGTTTATGTATGTATGTACACACACCTTAGAATTCACCATAGCAGTGTTTATTTGGCCCCCCCAAAAAATAAATTAAAGAATCCAGCATTGCAGCTAGATAGGCATTGCCGATGGATTCAATCCATTGTCAATTCTCAATGAAATTGACAATTAGCCCTAGCCTAGTGTGTGTCAGTGGCTTGCTGGTGGTGCTCAAATGCTTTAATGTAACATCAGGTGGCGTTCAGTCCAAAACAGTCAACGAGCCTTTGTCCTAGATCAAAGCCAAGGTTAGCAGTTATATTCACAAAAGCAAGACACTAGCATGGGTTCCATTCCCTTTGTGGCTAAAAGGGCAGAGCAAGACATTTTGCAAAGTATAGCCCAGAGCTAGGTCCCGAAATAACCCTCCACAGTCAGGCTGAGTGTTCCCAGGAGTGAAGAGTCCAGTTGGCTCAGGGTTGTGTAGATGTGGGCTAGCTGCGTACACTAGCCCACAGCTACTTACAATGTGGAAAGATCTAGAGAAAGAATGGAAAGACTGAGAAAGCGATGAGCTTACAATGAAGCCAATTTAGCCTGGAACCAAAGCACAAATAAACATGTTGCTGCATTCAAATGTGTGTACACTTGGTTCGTATTCTTTATTTACTGAATGTATGAAAATGTTGAAATTGAGACATTTTCCCATGAAGCAACAAAACTAATCATTCAACATATGTCTGATGTCTGAAGAATTTGTTTTGACCACAAGCCTGTGCACTCTGCGCAAGTCATAGCCTCAGCAGTGATTAAAATCCAACGCGGTACCCTGCATTTCAGGTCAACTCTTTAGTTTGGTCTGAGTTTTGATAATTTTTTATTCCAGTGGAATGTGTGCAAAAAGACACTGTCATACATGCCCCATTTTCAGCATTTTGCCATTAAGTGGTCATGAGTGAATATGAAGCCATTACCACAATGGCAGTAAATTAGTTACAGCATTTTGACGGCTCAAGACGTAGTAAAATTGGTGCCAAGTTCCCTACTGGCATACTTTGCTGTACATTATGCTGTGACGCTCTGATACTTTCTGCAGCAGTACATATTGGTAGTGATATGTGAATGCTCACATTGCATGAAAATGATGTTAAGTTGTTGCTTGTGTGAACAACAGAAGCTCCTACCTTCACTGGGATAGTTTCTGTATATATTGTATTTAATGGATGTAATGTGTGAGATGTAGATGAAATGTGTGCATAAACTGAGACTAAAGAGCTTCTAGAGCTGCCATTTTGCATTAGAGTTCAATCATCAAATACATCACAGAGAGGGCAAAGTATAGCAATTTCTCCTCAAGCCTCAACAGAGCAGGAGGCAATGCAACGCCCACATAGTATACATTTTATGCTACTTTTTTCTCAAGTCGAAAATCTCTTGCACTGCAATCGCTATTACTTACCCCACCTACACATGAAACTCATATGTAACACCTTCAATGCTTCTTATCTAAGGGTTGTCAAAAGGCATTCTACTAAATTCTAGAAATCTGAAAGTAGACAAGGTAGACAAAATAGCTCCTAGAATGAACAACCAAGTGATAAGATCTAACAATGGTGGAATTTTGTTTTTAGATAGTAGCTGTGGCAGTGAAGCTTTAAATCCAGCAGCAGTAACCAGCCACACATTAAATCAAATCAAAATAATCTCTATCTAAATGCCTCCCTCCCCTCCTGCCCCTCTGCCCCCATACATTGTGACATTTCCTCAGGTTGTCAGACATAATAGTTCTTGATCCAACCAGAAAACTAATCAGTGAAAAGACAGACAGAGAGAGAAATTAATGTAAAAAAGAGAAAGAGATGAGATAGAAAATATAATGGGAGAGTAATATTGAATGATGTCAAGGCAAAAAGCAAACACACGCTTGCACAGATAGACATGCACTCACAAACAGATACACACTTATTCACATACAGCCTATAACGCACAGATATATTCTTCCACACATAGGTTGTGTATATGAAAGGTGCTGATGAAGGTACACTGATAAAAGATAAAGACACAGACACACACACACACACACACACACACAGACAAAATGAAAAAACAAAAAACAGATTTGATTAGAATCTCTCATCATCTCTTTTCACACTCAAACCAGTAGGCAGTGAGTGGTGTATGTGTTTTGGTGTGTGTGTGACATGTAAAAAAGTGCCATCATGTGTCTGTTTGTTCAGCTATCGCCATGAAAATCCGTTTTAAGGTGAAAGAACCCCAACACCACATTAACAAAACCACACACACACACACACACGCACACACACACACACACACACACACACACTTCCTTTAGGTTGACCCCATGGCCTGTTGGGATGGCGACCTTGCCTTGCCCCAGACACAACCAAACAAAAGAGATGGAGAGAGGGAGGAGGAGGGGTAAAGAAGATGGAGGGAGTGGTAGGAAGCGAGAGAGGGGGTAACCACAAAGAGGACAGGGGGTTAAGTGTGTGTGTGTTCTCGTAGCCTTTTGTATGCAGTTGCTTCAGCAGATTTACATCTCTTTTGTTTATATCAATAGATTAAATTCTTTTGAAACAGACTCACTCAGGTTATCACTGTCTCTGATACCCTTTCACTTGGTTTGGAGTGATTTCTCAATTTTGATGAACTCTGACATTATTACAAACATTGCACAATGATAAATAAAACATCATTTCTTTCTTTTTGTTCCTGTAGCTGAAGCTGTGAAGTGGCGTGTTAAGCCCTTTTCATTGTAGTTCTATTCATTCAAAATATATTTTAATGAACAATACAAATTAGCTGATCAGTTGTCAGTTGCTTGATATGTTTGGTTTCATCATAAAACAAGGAGGAGGAATGGCTGCTTAACAGTGGAGATAAAACACATCACTGCAGTCCAACAACAATAGACATAGAAACAGACACACACACACACACACACACACACACACACACACACAGGCAAGCAGCAGGCACAGGTAACCACACATTCTGTCTCGCTCATCACCCCCACCCCCCTCCACACACACACACACACACACACACACACACACACACACACATCACTGCCTTCAGGTGCTCATGGTTCATTTTCCCATCACATCGTCTGTCTTCATTTCCCAAAGCAGCAAGATAAGACCTGAAAGGAGCCTGCTAGTGATACAAGGGCCCTGTGTGCGTGTGTGACTGTGTGTAGTGTATAATTTACTCAATATTTCGTAGTACTGTGCTACTCAATAGTCTAACAATTGTTTTCCCCAATCTGCTACTATTTTTCATTATTCTCTGTAATTTATGTACTATTAGTATTACTAATATTAACTTCACAGATTGAAGTGTTTTTAATATCTAGTTTTGGACACCAGTGCTGTTTAGTTTGCTCATCATTCACACAAAATGTTACACAATGATTTTGACTTTAGATCTGAAGTTATATTTCAGGGTGTAACTGAAATGAAACACAGTGAGTAGCTAATCGTGTGAGGCAAACACTGACATTAATGATTGAAATAGAATAGTACCTGAGTGGTGATAATTTTCTTTCATTTTTTTTTTTACTTGATGACGGCCAATTATGAGATTAATCTTAGATTCACTCACATCATTTTCAAAAAGACACATCTCATTCCGACATTTGTCTGCTTCTCTTGTTCTTCCTCAGCAGCATTTTGTCCTGAGGTGCCTTATGATGGCTACAACAGCACTGTCATAATGTGATGCAGATCTTGCAGTTGCAGCTGACAATAATCCAGTGATAAAATAATCACATTGTTTTTGTTAATTTCATTCCTATCATAATCGTAATTTTGCTTTGGCAACACATGTCAAATGTCATGCCAATAAAGCCTATTGAACTGAATTGAAATTGAGTGCAGCTCTTTGGATAAAGGCTTTATTATCACTGACATGGTAAGCTTTTATCTAAGGTGGCACACGATTTATATTGTGGAGGTCACACTGGAAATCTCTATGCAAAAGGAATCCGGTGTACTATTCAAGGAAAAAGGGGATTAAAGAGTGAAAAAATGAAGGAAATAGGAAGAGAAGTTGAGTAAGGAGGAAGAGGAGAGAGAGAAAGAGAGAGACAGAGGACGAGGGACAACAGAGAGCGAGAAAGAGGATCAAGAAGTGTGTTTGCAAACCATCTGGACTCAGTCTCCGATAAGAAACACTTAGTCAGCAAGAACCTCATCACTCAGCCCCTGCTCCCCCTCTTTTTTTTTTCTCTCGTGTAAACTAGTCTGAATCTTCCGGCTCTCTGCTGTAATTCCTTTTTTTTTAATCTCCCTTCACTGATATCATGTTGTTCTTCAGGAAGTGATAAAGTGGAAATGAGTCGAAGCATGATAAGACTTAATGTGGGAAAAGTGGGGGAAGAGAAAGGTAAGAAGATGTTGTATGGAGCAAAGAAAGTGACTTTAAATTTTGGCATCGAAAATAAAATTTGGCATTAAAACAAGTATTGGCACTGAAAAAAGTTTAGAATTTTTTTTTTTATTCTGATGTGTTTTATATGTGTGTGTGTGTGATTATACTTGTTTCAGTGCTACAACTTTTTCCAATACAAGTGCTTCAATGCCAATGTTTACTTTCAGTTCAGGTTTTGTTTTCAAAGCCAAATTTTATTTTTGATGTCAAAATTTAAAGCCACTGTCCTTGCTCCATACTCTTGCGGCTCAGACAGAGCAAGCATTGTAATTTAGTAAACAAAGAAAAGCCCTGGAGAGAAACTCAGCAGGGTGAAGAAGAAACACAAAAGGCCGCTGTTTCCCTTATTAAAGTCACATACTGTCTATAGAGGGTAGTATATTCTTCAATTCAGTGGCCAACTCATTCATTACACATTCACTAAACTCATTACTTGTATTATGAAGTACTACAAACAGATTGTAGGTAATTAGAACAAATATGAGATTTAATTTAAATTAATAATTGAGCAGGCTGTGCTCATGCTTATGGTTTTATTATTATGAAGTAGCCTACAAAAAATCAGAATTTTTTTTTTGGTGAAAACGACTCAGGGTCTTGAGGGTTTAATGAAAACTCACTCAATATTTTCAGTCGTTTTTTCGTTATTTTTTATTATGCACGTCATTTAGCCATTTTCAGTTAGGCCGTGTACAATTTCCAAGTCATCAAATTTTATCCTGAGTAAGAATATCCACAGCGGAGGACGGTCACCGCTTTAACAGCCCGCTCTTTCCTTAGGCCGTATCCAGACCAAATCAGGTGTTACAGGGTTGTACGGCGTTGTGTGGGGTGTGGATGTGTTTATCTGTGCTTTAGAATGTAACCACTGTGAACAAATCTGAAAATAATGTTTTATTTCTCTGATTCACAGGCTTTCTCGCGCTCCCTCTGCTCATTCACTCTCTAGGTCGCTCACACACACACACACACTCACGCACGGAGCACAGCCCTCGGGAGCAAACTGGGGTTTAGTATCTTGCCCAAGGACACTTCGTCATGTGGGCTGGGGGAAGCCGGGCTCAAACCGCCGACCTTCCAATTAGTGGACGACCCGCTCATACGATTAAATAAATATTAATTAATTTAAAAAATTTATCTATATATCGATAAGAAAAATAATCATTATGCGCAGTCCTAGTTACAAACCAGTTTTTCTGTTATTACATCTGTTTTATTTGTTAATTTTCCACTATGCTTTAATGTAACTATTTTGAGTAGATGTTACATTATATTTCCCAGAAAAAAAGCACTGTACTACTAAGGTCAAATGATGATACATTTACTGTGTATATTTCGGACCAAATGTTAAATGCATACTGAAATCTTTCTGCAGAGGCCTGAATATTTCTCTTAACTGATAACAATGTTAAGCAATAGTAGCAGTGGTCACTTCAGTCTGTATGTGTAAAATACTTAAGATGACATTCCTGCGTTATGGTCCTGACATGCTGCATCTTCCAGAATATGATTTATAATAATGTGGATGGGTTGACTGCTTCTTTTGATTTGTCTTCTCTACTGAAATGAGAAGCAGAATGTTTATTTTTTCCAGTTTGTCCTTTTGAATTACTTATGAGAAGGGATGGAGCTGTGCTCTCTCACGGGGAGCTGTCTGAAAAACATACACGTATAGTACATAGACATAGACATGCGCAAACACTTTCAAAGATGTATGAGGTACGTCACACACCAATATAAATTTCCACACACACTCTTTCACATAGCAGCCCATAGGCAAACATATGCCTCACAATATAAAAACATTACTGCTACACCCTTATGATGAATGGATCATAAATATCCTTGTATGTAATGAAAAATAATAAAACAAGGAAAAATATGGTCAAAATAATATAAATGAGCAAGACCTTTATGCCGCCGTGAGTGAGTGTTGTGTGTGAACTATTTTAAATCCTTGTGTCTGTTCAAGTATGCATAGCTAAAAAAAATTGTTATAAAGTATATCACTGTGTGTGTGTATACTGGTCCACGGCATTTTAGGAATAATTGGAACTGTTATTTTCTTAGTTATAGCCCCCATCTAGAGTAATGCAGTCCATCAGGAAAATTACTACAGACGCACACACAGACATGCATAACTATACTTACAAGGGCAAGCCACTGACTCACATTCATTCCTTAACTCCTATTTCAAAGTGATGTCCTTCCTCTAATGGCTTTCATCATCTGTGTAGCTTTGAAACATAAATACACACACACACAGGCTCCTATATCGCAGACACCCAATCTATCTCACACATCACTCTCAAAGGCCTTGTTGCTAGGAGATAGTGCGAGAGAGCAACAGAGAGACATAGAGCGAGATATGGGGGTAGGACAGTAAAGTTCCTTTAAAGCGGGATGAATCTCTCAAGACAATATCTTTACACTCTCTTTCACACAAACACAACACTGGCTGGGACAAATGTGTGGGTTCCTGCAGCCCACGCATGGTTGCTCATGTGAATGTGTACATATCCGTGCAGCAACATGAATGCCAGTGTGTGTGTGTGTGAGAGAGTGTGTGTGTTCCTCCAATTGCAGCAGTGGTGGGTTCCAGCAGGTCATATAATGGTTGGCTGGTCACATTGTCTGCCTCAGTGGTCAGTCCTTCACACACACACTGTCCCCTGTAATCTGCAAATACATCTATTATAATCTGATAAAGCTGAAGAGAAAAAAAACCTAATCTGAAACACTGACCAAAACATCTTGTCTATAGGGTGGAACACAAACGCACTTTCACTGCCTTCGCATTGTTGTCCTTCTAAGAACAACAAACATGTAGTAAACAGCAAATTCCATGATAAATCAAATCAAAAGTAACACTTTACATGCATATAAGGATACACAATATTGATATTTTTCCTGATATACAATAACTGATAATGGCCAGCCGGTACTGATAAGTATAGTCAAATTGCAGTACCACTGATGGTCTATTTTCCATTAGTGGTTATATATGACACTGTAAATGTGATGCAATTGTAGAAAACATGGGTAATTTGTTGTGGCTTTAAAATTCTTAAACATTTTTGTTTATGCATTTCTTTCTCCAGAAGGTGAATCCTTGACATATCAAATATACCCAATTGATCCCAATACTGAAATGTTTAAGCAGTTACTAGAAAATGGTAACATATCACATTAATCCCTCAGTGTTTTGAAGCATCATAAGCAAAGCCACTGCCAATTTAAAGCAAGCTGCTCAGTTCAGTCTATTACTAAAAAATAAAGATTAAAAAATTAGTAATTGCTTTTTTGTTTTCACAGTATAATTAGAAAATGTTACGTAGTTACCATAATAGCAAGTCATTAACTATACAGTATTCAAATCCCTTTCCCTATTGCTTTTTCTATCAAGCTGTGACTATAATAATTATGAACTCATACTAGTTCTATAATGTGTGAATGAGGCCTTATGTCGTATAAGCAAGTAAGATGCTCCATAATCATGAAGTTAAAAACTTCCTTAATGTGCTGCTATATACTAACTTAACCAAATTATACTTTTTTCGTTGTTATTTTCATTATTGTAACCACCAGTGGAATGTAGCAGCTGTCTGTGCTGGTTGACTGCCTGCATTATCTCTCACAGTGGTTGGTCTGAAACTCACAGTCCTCCTAATCCACTAAAACATTCCAGAGAAGCCGAAAAAAGTTCAAATATGTGCACAAAAAAAAAAAAAACATCTTGACAAACATGTCAAATGTATCCAGTAAAATATAATTAGTCACATGCACAAGGACGTTTGACAAAAACTAATAACATGGGGCTCTGTCAGTTCCTTACAATTATTCTAAGCCATACACATAACAAATAACACTATAACTATAACAAATCATCGTCTTTTTAAATCTCACACTGATATTACACACAGCATCTGTTATCAGCAACCACTGTTATACTCAGAAAATATAATTTATTCTACAACAACGTAACATCTTCACAACATCTGCACCTGCCTTGTGCTTTCTGCTCAGAAACATTTTAGCAACCCATGTAGTACAAAGCACAGGATATACATATGTGAGCAAATAGGAGCAAAATCGTCTATGATTTCGATATGAAAAGGATATATAATTTTATAGCCCCTTTATTCTCGCTCTGACGTCTTATCATTCCTAATAGGTCTGCTGGAATCTTAATAAGTTACACATGTTTTTCTCTCTACCACTGTCTCTGCCCTCCCTTCTTTATGATCTGTCTATCCAAAGCAGTTTTTAAGCATGTTACCTCTCACAGTGACAGTTTAATTCCTTTAATCCTTCACCTACTTCCTCTTTTGCTTCGTTACTGTCGTTACTGACGTGCTAGTTTTTAGGAGCGTCTCTAAATTTATGTTTCTAATTGAAAAAGTAACAGTGTGTGTGTGTGGAGGGGGAGGAGGGTAAGAGGAGACGACTGAAAGAGAGAGAAAGAGAGCTCACACACACAGAATAGCAATGGAATGCAAATCTCTGTGTCTGGAAGCGATTAGGCAAAAAGCTAAAGCCTGTCTTCTCTCTCTGTGTCTGAGCAGCAGCACACAGTCCAGTCACCTTACCACACACACACACACACACACACACACACACACACCCCAACACGCCTTTCAAAACACACGATGGTAAAAGCATAAACATTAAATTGTCAGAAAGCCAAATCAGATGGGGTGATGCTTTCCTGAGTTTACCCATCTTTTACTGGGTGACAAGGTGACAGACCGCAAGGTATAAATGTGTTTCATTTAATTGTAGAGGGATGTATACTCTTTGTATCCTTCTTTGATTTACATAATAGAACTCAGAGTATTTGCATGAATGTTTATAGTATACATTAAAAGTATACATCATAGTATGTAGTGTCAGCTTAAAGTTAAACAAGAATATATAAAATAAGAAAAAATGAAAACTTTTCTGAAACTATAATTGATTAAAGTGCTTGCGTCTTGTCCATCATCATAGTTCACAGTCCATTCTATCTGCAGGATAGATTTGACCTTTCAAGGCTGATACAAAACTTGCTGGTGTAAATTCTCAAATTCTAAACTATGGCCATCCTGAATATCACAAGTATCACAAACTGATGTAAGTTGTTATAGGGCCTTTTAAAGAACATATGTCATTCATTAATCCATACTGATAGCTATCGATCTTATCTTGATCACTGACTGGACAGGATTTTTTAACCTTCCTCTTTCTTTACCACTGCATCACAAACTATGACAGAAGAACTAACAGAAAGGCTGTATTTCACCATCAGACACATAACATTTCTACTCTGGATGAGGAGGAAAAATTAAAAATATAGATTTAACACTGGTCACAATGAGACATCTAGGGGCTGAAATGGTTTTTGGTCACTTTGCCAACAACTACCACTGACAGCAGCTTGTCCTGAATGTTTCTCATTATGTCCTCCACATTGATTGGTACCCTAACTAAGGCAATATTCCCCATCTCCATTCCCTTTGAATATTGCCCCTATGTAATCAAAACCAGACCTTGAAGCTAATGCTTACTATCTGATTAACCACTGAAATATTTATACATGCGTGTGTCAATGTGTGTGTGTGTCATAAGAGGATTGTAGCACAGGGATAAAAGACAGTAGTCATAAATTGATTGGCAGCATTAGCTACCTACTAAAGAAGAAGCTGACAGTGATTTGATGAATCAGAACTGATATACTGAATGACTGGTTGGCGTGTGGACTAGTGAATGAGTGCAAAAAAAAGACTAACCTGCCGCTTGATTTAGCCTTATAGTCTTTGGTTTGGAAAGTGTGACCACAGCCAAGACTAAAGAGAATAAAGGAGAAAAGGCCACAAATAATAAGAGAAAGATGAGAATGAAAAAAGAAAGAAAATGATAGAATAGAAGGTCAAATATAAGATAAAATACACAGTGCTTGTCTCAGTAAAGAAGGCTTTTCCCTTTCCCTCCCTCTCCTTGTTGCTCTCTCTTGCCACTTTCTCACCAAATCGAACTATGAGGCCCCAGTCTGGCATTATTTTAACACACACACTGATTGACTGTGTTCTTTTTTGGAATGAGTTTACTTTCAGTCAGTGAATTCTCACAATGAGAGGCAAATGACTGGAGACCCTGCAGAAAGACACTGACACACCACACAGTCTTACTCACACCGCAACATTGTGTAGCTTTAAGAAAAGAAAAGAAAAAAACTGAATTCTGATCTCTACCTTGTCTGTGTGAGTAGTCCAGTTTCGTCCAGCTTAAAGGGTTAATGCCCCCAAAAAACACATAGGATCCTTTCAAGCAGGCATGAAGAGTCGCGCTGCTGCTGAGGGAAAAATAATATTCCTTTCGTTTCTTCCCTCACTTTTTTCTTCTCTTTTCTTTGTAAAAGGTGTAAAAAGCACAAGTCCTTTTTCTGAGGGTTGTCTGACTTCTCTCTTTCTCTATCTGTGGGACTGCCTCAGTCTTTTCTCTCACTTCTTGTTTTTATCCAGCCTCTGCGCTCCAAGTGAGGGATGAAGAATGAAAAACATTGGAGAAAAAAAAGCTCCTACTTTCTTTCCACTGGTTCCTTTCTTTTTTCTTTTCTCTGTCAGTAAAAGAAAATGCAGACTTGTCTTCCTTTATTCTCTATTCCGATTCCTTTATTCTCTGCCTGCCGTGTGATGTGAATGAGTGCGGTCTCCTCGCCTGCTTCTGGCACCTCTGCTGTGTGTGTGCCCGTCTGCCTCGGTCCCTCTCTCTCTCCCTCTTTGCTTCTGTAAATTTGAAGCTCTCTTGCTGGGTGAGCGAGGAGGGAGGCGGAGCCATGACGACAGAGGGAGCGGAGGGAAGAGTCGGATTGGCTGACACAGAGGGGGGTGAGTGACATAGGAGAAAAAGAGTGCGAGGGGGAAAGAAGCGGAGGGAGGGGCTGCATTTTTGCTGTCTGTATTTGAAGCCTGGAGGTGAAGATGTGTGGAGAGAGGAGGAGAGGCACTCCCTCTCTTTTTCTCTCTCTCTCTCTCACACACACACACACACATATAAACACACTCCCCTTCTCTCTCTGCATTCTTTTGCTCTGATCTCCCCGATTTCCCGACCACATATGTATTCATAGCACATAAACTATAACACTCTCAGCTGCTCACACGTGATCTCTCTCTTTCTGTCTCACTCTCACACACTCACACACATACGCACACACACCTCACGTGTGTGGGTGTGCGCAGTTTTTGAGGCAGCTGTATAAACCAAAGGTACTGAGAGAAAAAGAGGGGAGCAGAGGGACTTAGATTAGATAAACACAGAAGCAGGCATAGCCAGGCATAAATGTGTTATACAAGGACACACACACATGCATGTGCATTGATAGATACACACACTCGGAGGTCCACAATTTTTGTCAGATTATTCTGGAAATGTGTTTGCATTTGTTCATGTATTTGTTGTGCCGTTTTTCTAATTGTAAGTTTGACAATTAGATTTAAATGAATAAAAAGTAATTAATCTAAAATAACAAATGCAGTTAAATGTTCTACTTAGTGTTTGTGTGAATGTGTGGGTGTGTTTAAAGAATGACAAAGAGTGTGATGAGTACAAATAGCAAAGAAAAGCTGTATGTGTTTTGTGTAAGGGTCTTTGTGTTCCTGACAGTGCCTGTTGCTGTATTTCTGAGTGTGTGTGTATGTAGAAAATGCAAATACTTTTTACATGAACTTCTTAGCAGAATAATCTCAATTATATTTTATTCTCTTAGTGATGTTTTTATTATTCACTGTAGATTTTTTAAATGCATTGTAATAATGTGTTTTTAACACCACAATAAAAATGTTACAGCTGAATAACTAATGTTAAATCTGGCATATTAAAAACAGTTTTAAAATAATTGGTGTTATATATTTCTTCCTTTGGGTATTTCCTTTTACTTTGGCTGAGTATTTTTTTCTATATTATTCTAAACAGTATTTTTTTTAATCAAAGTGTAAGTGTAGAAGATGTGTAAATTTAACAGAAGCTTAAAGCAGCACATAAATTATTAAGTATAAATGGAACTAAAAAAATAAATACATTTTTGGAGTAAATGCATCTATAAGACAACAAAACAGTATAGAGAGCAGCCTGTCCAGTTCAATTCATTTGGTTCATTCAATATTGTGATCTTCATTTGGAATATATTCAAACTATATTAATGATAATATATAACACAACCTTTATAATACGTAAACCACACTCCTTAGAATTTACTCACCCACTTTTTTTTTCCTTCACAGACACACACACAAAGTTTGTGCATGGCTTTTAGTCCTTCTAGTAATACCTATGTAACATGCCTGAGGATATTGCGTGGAAGAAAATTAATTCATTCCAGCCTTTCACTGTGTTATCTTGCACACACAAACATGAACAAGTGCCTCTAACATTTTATAGAACTCTTAAATGTTCAATTTTCCTGTTCTCCAAAAAGAGAATCGACAGAACAACATGAGCTCAGTTTGGATGACTTTACTGCACAAGAGACTCAAGAGACGGAGTATAATGCCACCAGAGGATAAGAGGATGATCGCACCGAGAACATCAATACAGACACATCAGCTTCAACAACAATAAGGCAAGCCGTGTTAAGGTTCGATGAGTGCGGGGTTCTATGGACCAACTGTGACATTGACAAGCACTATGACTCCATGTCTTTCACCAAAAAGTTAAGAATATCAAATATTTTTAGGAGTGGGTAACAAAAGAGAAAAGATGCAAAGCATGTCATAAGTGAAGAGCACATACATTTTCCAGGCGATATATATTATGTAGTCTATAAAAGCAGAACAATGCAGAGGGAAACATACGGGGAAATTCGTGCAGTCTTAAGGTAGCAGTGGGTACAGTCCAACATTTGCATCAAGATGCCTACTGCAAAGTCCACTGCAGCGTTGCTTCCTCTTTGTGCACCAGTTTTTTTCTATAGAAACATTTCTACTGTTAGGATTCCTGTAGTTTAAGTGAATCCAGGTTGGATGGTGTGACACAATCTACATTTCAATAATGAGGTGGCCAACCTTGTTCACAATACCAATGGAACAAGTCATTTTTGCTGCAGTTGTGGATGTTATGACTTTATGATCTTTAGACTCATACATAGAAATAAGGTTATAAATCAGTTAAGTGTTCCCTTACAGTAAAAAAGTGTCTATGCCTGAAACCTGTGTGGCCATTTCCCTTGGCATAGGTTGACTGACAACTGAAAATGGCTGCTGCTAGGAGACGCGTTGTCAATTTCTGTTGTGTGCTACTGATTTGAGAAATCATACACTTGATGCAATTTTTTTCCTTTGTTCAACAAATCCACATAGTTAGCCGTTAACCATTAGTGAGATCAGCCATTTGCCCTTCTACAACATTTGGGAATACCCATCTTGCTGTAAAATAGAAGAGGGGATCTAGCTATCTTTCTTTCATTGGTCCAAATGTGGTGATGGCAAATCAGACTGTCAAAGCTCACAGAAACAAAGTGCTGAGGTCACAAATAGGGCTAAGCAATGGCTAACAAATTCAGAACCCTAGTTGGTTAACTGTCTGTTAGGCTGTTGGAACTTAAGTGACATAACACACTGCTCACACAGATATTGCACCAAGTGCCTGTCACAGTTGGTGCCAAAAGTTAATGACCCCTGTGGAACAATAATGTAGGTAATGACAATTTTGACCAAATAATTACACAAATCGAAACATGCAAATAAAGAGTACACTCATGCAAATCAAAAATCACCAGATCAAACAAGGACTTGATGATTTTTAATAGGGGACAAAGAAAAAGGAAAAAGAAAGCATGAGATGAAAGTGTAACAAGAAGGAAAAATACATAGAGAAGATACAAGGAAAAAAGGGCAGCAGAAATGCATTTTTCATATTGCATATTTCCTGTCATACAATTAAGCCAGTCCATTGTTATTAGCCATTTGATTCTGACATATAAAGCTAAATGATGCAAAGAACTAATTTAGTCATGACAGGCACAATCGTACACACAGCCTAAATATTTTATTAATCTATACATCGTCATCACACACACACAAGCTAATGATATAATGATCATCTCCCATATAGGTTAATGGAGTATTGATTTTGGCATAGAGGCCACTGGCATGGAGATGAAGATAGTTATCCTTAATGCTGCTGCTTTTATTACATATTTCCCTGGTATATACAAATGCTATGTATGTATGTATGTATGTATGTATGTATGTGTCTATGTATCTATGTATGTGTCTATGTATATATGTATGTATTTATGTATCTATGTATGTATGTGTCTATGTATGTATGTATGTATGTATGTATGTATATATGTATGTATGTATCTATCCCTCTATCTATCTATCAATCTGTCTTTCTATATTGTAAATGCTTCAATGTGTCTTTCCAGGGGTCCCGCTCAGGGTCCTCTGATTTTAAATCAATAAAGAACAGCACACTTGCCAGTATAAACCATGCTGCTACAGCTATTTTGAAATGGGGAAAGCACTCTGAAACAAATATGGCTTTACAATTAACAGTAACGTGAAGATGAGCAAGAAACTAAAAGAAAGGCTTACTTTTAAAAGTAACTTTTCCTCACCACTGCACCAATGATATTGGAAGGACAGGTCTTGACATGTCTATGAGGATGAAGGGGTCAGTTAAAGCAGTGCTTGTTGAATGGTCCAACAGTGTCTGAAGCCCCCTCCCCCCATACCTTTCTGATGTCAGAATTATTGGTTATGTCCGGCAACTTTTCGAAACCAACAACCTGACAATCACATCCACTTTACACAGCAATTGGCAAGATGTGCAGAGATATGATAGTAGGCAGGGTTTGAACTTTTCTCTCAAGCTCTCTTTTTTATTATTCACTCAACTACTTCTGTTGCCTTTTGTGTTTACAGCCAAGTGCAACACCATGAATGATTGTACAGAGAGACTGTGCATGCCATTATCCCCATTTGAATGTTACCACATCTCACCCCTCTCTCTGCCGGCTTTTACACTCCACCTTTGAGTGTGGTCATTAGGAAAAGCCCTAAACACTTTAGCTTTGACTGACGGTCATACAACACGTCGTACAAACTTATTTGATTTCAAGCATACTCTGGCCTGTAGTCTTACTGTTTGCACTGATATGATAGAAGGTAACAAACATTGTCCAGAAAAGAAGCCAGTGTCTCTGGCATGCCTAAAACCGAATCATTAATTATATATTGTGGTCAAAAGGACATGATGTTATCTTTCTACTTGATAAAGAAGTTTGCAAGAGTAGATCGCTCAAAAAATAGAAGATTATACCACTGAACTTCCAGTGTAAGGCTGTGCTTCATAGGACAGGCTATATCCTAAAAGGCGTGGGGACCTAGTGCACCTGCACACACTGTATCGCTGTATCACATTTACACTTAATTTCCAGCTGTTAATGTAGATACTAAATACTCCTCTAACTTAAAGCCCCAATGTCACTGATCCATATGCATTTCCAGTTTCATATACTTCTATGGAAGCGTATAGGGGACTATATTAAAATGATAATGTAAACTTGAAAATGAAAATGTAATTCTACAATAGTATAAATTTCCACATATGTGTTATTTGATTAAAAAAGAAAATGAAAATGCAATAATCCAATTTGCATTTTAATTTCCACATATGTATGTGTGTTCTATGACCATATTAAAATGAAAATGGAAAAGCTGTTTGACATTTAATTTTCAAAGTTGTAACCCGCTGTACAGTGGACAATATTCAAATGTTAATTCAAATTTGAAAATTAAAATGCAATATAAACAATTTAAACAGATTTTCCATTTATGCAAGCAATATTTAAGTCAAAATGAAAATGACATTTTCTAACAATTTGAAAATGATAATGAAAACTGCATTTTACATTTCATTTTCAAAGACTTAACCTACAGTTCAGTGGACAATATTCAAATGCAATAAGCGAAACCCGCTCCCCCAGTCTATTGCTTTCACATTTACATGTCACCATGCTCTTTTAGGGTCAACATGAAAATGAAAATGCAATCTGTCAGTCCTCCCATGAAGGGGGTTCTTCAGCTAGCCCCCTCAGCACCCCTAATTCCCGCATCCATGGTAATCAGTGAGGCCCGGTCCCCAGAAACACTCCTGTGTCTATTGTTGTTTTTTTTTTGAGGGAATGAAACATTTCAAATAACTATTATTACAAAGTCAAACAAAGTCATGTCAGCATAACTGACAAGTTATAAATGCACTAGGTTTCATAATACATTTGGCAACTTATTTACTCACAGTCCTCATACAAACACTTTTCAAAATCTTTGACCATCTTGTGCTAATTCTTGTCTCATTTGTGGTCTGATAAACAGTCAGTTCATCAAATTCAGCACCCCATATTGCTAGTTTCACCAAAATCAGTGAATAAAGTCATAAAGTTGTGTTTGTGTACAGTAATCAGTGAGGCCTAGGACAGTTTTCATTTTCAAATTGTTAGAAAATTTCATTTTGACTTAAATTTTGCTTGCCTAAATGGAAAATCAGGTTACATTGTTTATATTGCATTTTCAAAGTTGAATTAACATTTGAATATTGTCCATTTTACAATGAGGTACAACATTAAATGTCTAACAGCTTTTCCATTTTCATTTTAATATGGTCATAGAATGCCCATACAAGTATGTGGAAATGAAAATTTGATTATTGTGTTTTCATTTTAATTTTTACTCAAATAACACATACATATGTGGAAAATTATAATGCTATTGTGGAATTACATTTTCATTTCCAAGTTTACATTCTAATTTTAATATAGTCCCCTATACGCTTCCATACTTTCCAACAGCACTGGATTGCTATAGTACTCATTACTAATACTGTTACTTCACTAATGTTGGCAAACAACTGCTCAACAACAGCCAGAGTCAGAGCTTGAATATTATGAATGTGTCTGTGGATCAAGAAATACTAGATATGCAAAATGCTTTGCTCTCTTAACAGGTTTAATGGTGGGGTATGTGATTCTAATCCAATACATCGAATATCTTCTCATGGACCGTTAGCTGTCCGTTCTGTGTGCGCACTGAAAAAAACACTGGTGTTTGTACACAGTCCTGGCTCTGTAAATGTGAAACAAACAAAGTGGCTCGGACCAAGCCACACAACACTATTCCAGCCATTCCAGCCACAATGTGTGTGTCAGGTAACGTTAAATTACTTGCCCATGGACATTCAGCTTACTTTCTGGTTTGCCCAGATCTGCTGCTGTTGTGATGTTAGCTATAGTAGCAGGAGAGTTGTGAGCGTCGCTGTCTGGAGCTGCTGTGCTGGCTGGGAAACTGTCTTGTCCTCTCTGGCTGTTAGCTTTGCAGCAGCAACTGTAGGTACAGTTTGCTAACCCACAACCTAGCTAAGCTAACTGACAACCTAGCCAACATTAGTTATATTACTTGCTGTGTCGTTGTTCACTCGATATCATGGTATTTGTCATGGTGTCCAGAATCGCATACGCCACCTTTAACCCGAGATGTTTTGACATAAGCTTCTTGTCATTTACCATTCAATATATGAAGGTCACATCAGTTGAAAAGTCTAGTGCTTATGCAGATTACCTAAAATTAAAAATTGTTTCTTGTCACATCCATTTCTTAGCTGGGAATTTGTCATTTTTTTCTCCATCATGTAATAACGTACTGTATGTTTGACTTTAAATTTGATTTTCCGCTTCAGAGTCCCTGTCTCAAAAGGAAGAATCTTTCAAGAAGAAGGGATTACATTTGAAAGTCATACCTTTCTGAATGTTATCACACATTTACTGTAATATAAACTTCAGTGAAAAAAACATTGTCTTCCATTTACCTATTTTATATCCCAATTCCACGTAGAAAGAGAATGATGGAGAAAGAGGTTTGGACTCACTGGACAGTTTTTTTTTTCTTTTTCTCAAGCTCCATCCTTCCCGCAGTGAGGCTTTTCTAACACCAGTGTATTTGCTGGTGCCCCCCACTGACACACACAATATAGACTCTTTAGGCCCTCAGAGTGTGTGTGGTGTGTGTGTGATCAATAGAGGGGGAGGTGTGTGTGTGTGTGTGTGTGTATGTTTCAGAGCAAGTTCAGCTGTTCCCGCCATTTAAACACCCCATGTGTGTACAAGTGTGTGTGATACGGGTCCCTGAGCTCTTTCATTTCATTGTATGGGACCCCTGCTGGGCAAGTTCACAACCTTAGAGAGAGAGAAGGCGAGAGAGAGATGGCAATGAAAGACAAGTGTGAGGGGAAAACGGGGGAGAGGGAGACAGAGAGAGAAAGACAAAGAGAGTGGACAGAAACAGAGAGAGACAGAGTGGCTTAAACAAGCCAACTGGTGAATTAAAGAAGGAAAAAAGCAATGAGGCGAGAATTCTAAACCAGCAGAAAGGAGAGGAAATTTCTTAATCCTTCATTCAGTATGTGGGGATTTCAGTCGATGGTGAGATAACGTAGCATAACTTCCTCTCACTTTGGTAGTGTATGTGTGTATGTGTGTGTGTGTGAGCCACTATGAGTTCGGACATTTCAGGCTCCTGGCCAGACAACAAAATAACAGTAATCATCTTGACCAGTGCACCCCGTAGCTGTGTGTGTGAACTAGAGAGAGCAGCTTACAAATGTGTGTGTGTGTATATGTGTGTATGTGTGCGCATATTAGCCTGTCAACCTCTGTGCAGCCCATTCTAAATAACAGTGATTACTAAGATCATATGGGGGTGGACTAAACCATTTAGAATAAATGATGGCAACCTGCTGTTTTACTCACCTGTGGTTTAAGCACAATGTACTATAACAAACAAACACACACACACACACACACACACCAAACAGCATGCACAAACCCACACAGATTACTACCTTTTCGGAGTCACATGATGAAAATATGCAAAATTCATGGCCACATAAAGATGTATTGATTGGTCGCACATGTGCAACCTTGTCAAATGGCTCCAAGCTGATAAATAACTAGGTGATAAAAAGAACACACACTTACCCTCGTCTCTGTGGAAAAGACTCATTGGGTGTATGTGAAAGAGATCCTTGAATGTCACTCTCAGCCAGCATAGCATAATCACATATGTGTGTGTGTTCGTGCGCGTGTTTGTGTGTGTATATCATACACATTTACAGGCTAGTCTATGAAGTAAAGTGTGGTATCAATAAACAGTGATAAAGCAGTTCAGAGTAAGACATTTCTAATTCTTTCTAATGCAACTGTTGTGTCCTGTGTCAATGTTTTGTGTGTGTGTGTGTGTGTGTGTGTGTGTGTAAAACAAATGAGTTCACATGAAATACAGCAGAGAATTATGATAAAGGGAGAGAACAGGAACATTCAGAATTATGGAGGGCAAAGAAAGACAGAAAAAGAGAGAGACAGAAAGAAAGTAGATAAACATAGCACTTGGACTTATAATAAAATAAGTCCAAGTGCTCTTGGATGTTTTTGAATGACTTTATTTTATAAAGCACAAAATATGTGAAAAAAAAATCCTTTTTATCATACTTTTTTTTTTGCTTTGTTTGCTTTGTATATGTATAGTATGTACAGGTGTGCCACATCTCAACCTAATTGCAAAAAAAGTGCCCTCAATCATCATCAATATTTTTGGTATACAGTGTAACTTCACCTACTGTAGGCTATAATAGTCTCTCATATATATCTTCTGACTGTCACGTCCCACTTTCATATTAGTCATGGACCACTTTGCTGTAGAAAGTTATGTTAAACCATTCCCTCTTTATTTGTGTCATGGTGCATCGCTGCTCTGCTGACACATTGTTGACAGCTCTACTAATAATAATTTCTAATTATTTTGGGTCTTCTAACACCACTACTGACACTGCTAAATGTTTCTAAATGTTTTTATCTGCTGATTTCTGACAGCAGGACCTCAAACTCTGATGTGAAATTCTTCTTTTAACTCTTGGTAACATTTTTTGTGGATGAAACTGCCCACAATTGGAGTGGAACAGTTTGCCTCATATGACAAGGGGCATTGAATATGGTAATGATGAAATCTCACAAAAGTGAAGCTCCTCATGAACAGGTGACATTCATCAGGCAGCAATTTATGACGAAGTTTGTGCAGTTAAGAGAGTTTGGTGAATACAATGTGGAACACAGAGCAAACCTCACAGAAAAAAGTAAGAGAGATTTATGATAAGAACACAAAAATGTTCCTGCATGAGGCCCAGTGCCTTTGGCTGGAGAAAAAAAAGGTTTGAAGACTAATACTGATCCTAACATTTTGTTGATTTTACATATTTATATTATCTACTTTTATTCTTCTCAGGTCCAAAACCCAAGGTTGAGAAAGAATATTGTGATACATTCTCATGTCCTTGCCATAGCAAAGCTGGTCACAATAATCTCAGTTAAACCCTTCCTAGAGGTCAAACTAGTTACTTTGATCAGACCTGAACTGTAATGTAACCACTTGATGAGAAGAACAGACTGAAACTATTTCAGGTTATTTAAAACAATCATTGAAAATGCATTTCCAGAAATTAAAACAAAGTTTCCTTCTTTCTCTCTTTTATTTTCTGGCTCATAAACAGAGAGCCTGTAAAGCTGTTACCAGAAGCTGTAGAGTGTGTGTGTTTTGTGTGTTAGGAGAGAGTGTGGGGTTATAAACAAATAAAAGGTTTCAATTAGAGACCTTAATACTCCAGGATCAGCTTTGTGTGTGCATGTGTGTATGAGAGCATGACATGACTGAATCCAGCTGGTAATGATATTTGCTGGTTTGCCTTTTCTATAGAGGGCAGTCCCCCCATCTCACAGAAAGCACACACACACACACACACACACACACAGCCTTGTGGCACTAAACTTGTAGGGTCCCACATTTTGGCCCCACAAAGCTTGCCCCCACACACACACACACAGGATGTGACTCCATGTTCCCCTGGAGTCAGATTTGGCTTGCTTCATATAACACAATACAAAGAGGGCGCTGTTCATCCAGCTCAGATGAGATTTCAGGGATTGTGAAAGAAGTGTAAAGCTGATAAAAAAACCACTACCAACATATTTTTTTCTCTTCAGGGATGAAGATGAGACAGGAAACAAAAAATTGCGAGTCTAAGAGCCTTGGCAGGAGATAACTAAAAATATTTGTCTTCACAATACTACTACAGAATAGAACATTAAATTGCTAAACTCAAAAGGGTTCATCCTCTGGGGAACATGAATGCGTAAAGGAAATTTCCTGGTAATCATCCCATTAGATTTTGATATTTGTTGAATACAAGTGGAATACATTTTGGCGTAATGATAGCACTAAAGGAAAGACTGGGAATTATCCTCTGGGGACCATGAAAATCTGCATGTGCTGATTAGGTGGAAATTTAGACCTGACAGAGCCACTAGAAGGAAAGTTATGAGTTTGTCACAAAACCATGAATATCCATACCAAATTGAATTGTTGTCTTGTCAGTAGTTGTTGAGATATCCTGCTCTCTATCAAAGAGTTGAATGGGCAGATGGACGGACAGACTGTATACTGCTATCTTTGGGCTGATCCCAAAAAAAAGTGGTGGGCAAATATAAGCAAGCACTTTGTTCTTTCTTTTTTCCTTTTCATGTCTGACTATATGTCCTTATCCTCCAATCCTTTCTTCATGCCAGCTTCATTCCACCTGTTGTTCCTGTGCATGCCATCTCTCATTCTGCATGCGTATATCTTAACTTCCTTCTATTACCTTCTATCCTTAACCTCCCTTTCTTTCCAAGTCCTGTGTTTGTGTCTGTGTGTCTGTGAGAGAGAAAGAGAGAGAGAGATGCACAATGGCAGGTAGTAAATGCAGTAATACTGTTACCTTATATCTATTATACACTAACATACAGGGGCATGGCCCATATTAAGTTACAATGTAGAAGAAGGCTGAACAAGCATAAACGGATTACAAATACCTTGAGTGTGCAATATAAAGGAGATAAGACCTGAGAGAGTGGGGTGGTGGTGGAGAGAGGGGGCCGAGAGAGGGAGACAGAGAGAAAGAGGAAGAGTAATAGAATGTGGATGACTCATTCATAAGAAATGTTTCACCTTCCTTTCACACAAGCTTTTGACTTTCTTCTCTCCTTCCTGTTCTTATCTCACTGCTCTCCTTTGTTCTCTCCTTTTAGATAATGTGATTAGTTAAAAGCCTCCATCTGCTTATCACACTGATGGAGTTGGAAGCAGAGAGGGCTGCACATGCATGCCCCTATGCATGTGTGTGAGTGTGTTTGGCAACCTTCTGTTGCTCAAACCACTAACCTGTCTTCTCTCTCTCTCTCTCTGACACACACACACACATAAACACATGGTTCTATTTTAGTATAGAGGCAGGTTTGTAAATGTGTAAAAGAGTCCTTATCTCTCAAGCAGTTCTGACAAATCTACCGTAACAACATTTTATATTAATAACATATGTTAATAAGTCATGAGGACATGAAATGTATAATGGACTTTGAGTGTTGCTTTTGATTTAGCTTTTAAATGGTTTGTTGACTGGTTGCACTTGTTTGAAGCGTGCTAAATCTTTCTATAATGGTGGTTAGTTGATTCACAGAGCAGGGTAATTACTTTAGTTTGTCTTGTTTAACCAGTCAGAGATTGACTTCCTCATTTGGTTACTGGCTGTTTATTGCTTCCTAGCCAATACCTCACTATCATCTGGGGATGATAGTGAGGTATTGATCAATATCTATGACTCAGTAATTACTTTGTGTTTAAATAAGAGTCATGCAAAATTTGGTCACCCTGTAACTGCCCCTTAGAAATTGAAGACCCTTCTTCCTATTCAATATCACCCTGCAATTCATATCACAGTTTTGCAAGTTGCTCACACTATAAGTCATGACTGACCTTCTGTCACTGCGTTGCCACCTTGTTGTATTAAACACTCAAAGCAGACAGAACAGCACAAACTGTGTGATATAGACTCAGCACATTGCTAAGGTAAAAGGTAAACACCATGCTGTCTGACTGTATTGCATTAAGGATTTCCATTGTCATCTTTAGCCATAGCGGAGCTAAATTCCA
The DNA here is from genome assembly GCF_020085105.1 of Siniperca chuatsi. NCBI lineage: Eukaryota > Metazoa > Chordata > Actinopteri > Centrarchiformes > Sinipercidae > Siniperca > Siniperca chuatsi. The sequence goes on along the minus strand of NC_058044.1, from coordinate 33,368,508 downwards.
TAGCTCGCTAATCACAAGAACACACTATGTTTTTCTGTACAAATGTATTCATGTTTATTTGTGTCATGTTGTTGTATGTAAATGTATCTTTGTTCTGGAGGCTCACATAATGCATACTCTGTGGAAACAAATTTCCCGTTTGGGGACAATAAAATCTATCCATCTATCTATCCATCTATCCATCTATCTATCTGTCTTCATGAATTCATCATTGTTTTGTGTGCATAGCTCAATTTTGAAAATAAAAAGTTTTTCAAAATAAATCAAGCTAAAATCAAGCTTCAATGTTGCACTGGTATCTACCATGGCAAATCATTAATTCAATTTGAAAGTGATCTCGCAATGGAACTAATCAGGTGTGTTTGGCAAAAGCAGCTTTGTCCAGCTGTGGTCACATATAAAAGTGATGCACAATGAGCACCTTAAAATTATTACACTAAGATTTGTTTTTTGCTTTTCATGATTCCTTTAACATACAGCACTATTAACTGAGATGGACTCTGGTAGGGTTTGAAGCATAGTGGAGTGGAGTAGAGAGTCAAAGCATATTAATCACATACTCTCACTGCACTCTGGGTCTTCTTCAGTCCACTCCTCACTTGTATGAGAGATTACTTGCTCTTTATCTGTGCCATAACACAGTAACATTTTCATTCTTTGCTCACTTGATTATGTTTAGACTTGATCATGTTTAGCTAGGTTATAACGAGAAAGACTAAGGGCCAGGTTGTGCTTAAAAAAAACTGCATGAAGTGGGAGTGAATGTCAGATTGACGGTTTTCGGAAAAGCTCCCCCTGTTCCAATATCGGAAAAGTGTGGGGGGCGGTGGTTGCCGAAGCTGTTCATCCAACCAACAAACAGTTCTGACGGAGTATACCGGCGCCTTAAAGGTCCAGTGTGTAGTAGAAACTATGGTGGCCGTGAAACTCTCGAAAAACGCGAACAGCCCTATCTTGAGCCAGTGTTTTGTTGAAACATGGCAGTGCAACATGGCTTTTTTAATTAAAAGTCCAAATTGTAAATTAAAAGATAAAATTATAAATATATTATTATTTTATTCCACTACTAGGAATAATCAGGCCATAAATAAACTTAGAAAGAAAAACAAATTGAAAAATTTTAAATGTAAAATGATAATTTGAAAAGTGACAATGAAAAAAGCGAAACTTAAAATGCAAAAGCTTAAATCGAAATGCTCAAACTGAAAGCTTAAATTTTAAAGTTGGGATTATTGGGATTTGTTGGGTCTATGTAATTAATATTATAAAGAGTACGGTCTAGACCTGCTCTATAGGAAAAGCGCAATGAGATAACTTCTGTTATGAATTGGCGCTTTATAAATATAATTGAACTGAATTGAATTGAAGATGAAACTGAAAAGGGCAATGGAAATAAGAAAAAGTCAACATAAAATATGAAACTCAAAACGGGAAATGGAAAAGCTTAACTGGAATTATGAAATTAAGAAAAACAAATACAATTTGTTTTTGCATTTGCACTTATCATTTTCCATTTTCAATTTTATCTTTTCCATTTGGCATTTGACCTTTGACATTTTAAATTTCATCTTTTCCATTTTCCATTAGGTGTTTGCCATTTCGTATTTGACATTTGGCTTTTCAAGCTGTATTTAAATGAGGAGGTGTGGCCCAAAGGCTGGAGGGAGGGTTTGAAACGCCTGGGGCGCAGAGGCTCCTTACGGACAGCATTTTGGAGCTCTGACTGCTAAAGAGCACACTGCAATGAAAATGGAGAAAATGTAGCAAGTAGAGTAAGCAGGGTCAGAAGGAGGACTATTATATAGAAAGCATTGACTTCAATTTGATGAAAGTGCTCTAACATTTCAGTCCATATGGCCTCACACACAAAGTCACCACCGCAATTACCTATTGGTCTGATGGCGAGAAAGCACGTTAGGTGGCTAATGTTAGCCACCTAACCTGTATATAAAAAAACTTTGTCCTTCACCCTCCGCAGGTGGTCTCATCCTTCGAGCTCGGGTCCTCTACCAGAGGCCTGGGAGCTTGAGGGTTCTGCGCAGTATCTTTGCTGTTCCTAGTACTGCACTCTTCTGGACCGAGATGTCTGGTGTTCTTCCAGGGATCTGCTGTAGCCACTCCTCCAGTTTGGGGGTCACTGCCCCGAGTGCTCCGATGACCACGGGCACCACTGTTGCCTTCACTTTCCAGGCCTTCTCCAGCTCTTCTCTGAGCCCTTGGTCTTTCTCTAGTTTCTCATGTTCCTTTTTCCTGATGTTGCCATCACTTGGTATTGCCACGTCAACCACAACGGCTTTCCTCTGCTGTTTGTCCACCACCACGATGTCTGGTGGTGGTACGCCATTACCATTCTGTCAGTCTGAATCTGGAAGTCCCACAGGATCTTGCCTTGGTCATTCTCTACCACCTTTGGGGGTGTTTCCCACTTTGACCTTGGGGTTTCCAGTCCATACGCTGTGCAGATGTTCCTGTACACTATGCCAGCCACTTGGTTATGGCGCTCCATGTCTTACACCCTGCAGTTATGTGCTGGATTGTCTCAGAGGCCTCTTTGCACAGCCTACACCTTGGGTCTTGTCTGGTGTGGTAGATCTGGGCCTCTATTGCTCTGGTGCTCAGGGCCTGCTCCTGTGCTCCTGTACGTCTTCCTCTGTTCCCCATTGCCTGAGACATTCACTGAGCACATCATCTGTTGGGGCCTTATCTTTGATGTACTTGTGGATCTTGGATGTTTCATCCTGGATAGTGGCTCTCACACTCACTAGTCCACGGCCGCCGTCCTTACGGCTAGCGTACAGTCTTAGGGTGCTGGATTTGAGATGGAACCCTCCATGCATGGTGAGGAGCTTTCGCGTCTTAACATCTGTGGTCTGTATCTCTTCCTTTGGCCACCTTATTATTCCTGCAGGGTATCTGATCACTGGGAGGGCGTAGCTGTTTATTGCCTGGGACTTGTTCTTGCCATTGAGCTGACTTCTTAGGACTTGCCTTACTTGTTGGAGGTATTTGGCAGTTGCTGTTTTCCTTGTTAACTCATCGAAGTTGCCATTTGCCTGTGGTATTCCAAGGTACTTGTAACCATCCTCAATGTCTGCTATTGTTCCTTCTGGGAGTGAGACCCCTTCTGTGTGGACTACCTTCCCTCTCTTTGTCACCATTCGACTACATTTCTCAAGCCCGAATGACAAGACAGTGATGGTAACTGGATTCTGTTCAGGGAGGTTGCTGTGGTTCTCTCTCAGAGCCACCAGCCACTGTGCATCGCTGTTGTGTGATGCCTCCCTCTCCCATATACTTTTCCAGTACTGTTCAGTTTCCAGCCTTGGTGCGTCTGTTCTGCTGTTAATACCCTGCCATTGAGTTGCGAACAGCCGGTTTATTCTTCTGGCTTCATTATCTCTCGTGTACCTCTTTGGTACTGGTTGGCATCTGGTTGTACCTCTTGGTACAACAACCAGTACTTGTTTTTTCATTGCACCTCTCAGTTGGCTCACTTCTCTCCGTGCCTCCTTGATTTTAGCCTCCAGCCTTCGTTTCCATGGTGGGTATTGTTTCTCATGGTTACTGTTATAGCCAAGCATCTCAAGGATCACTGCTGCTGAAGTGTATATCAGCTCATTGGTTTCAGTGATGGTTGTGGTAGGGAGACTTTCTGATGGTAATTCACTTAGCCATTGTAATTGTCGTCGGGGTTGCCTTGCATTCATTCTCGCCATGATCTTATCTTTCAGATCATTTGCTGCCTCGTTCAGCATGGTTGCACTTGGGGCTATGTACCCAATCTCTGGTTGGGGAGCCGCCGTTGGCTCCCCTCTGACCTGTTGTCTTGGCTCCCCAATGCCGTAGCATTTGTGTTGTAGCTCGTCAATCTCAAGTTGTGATAGCAGTTGCCGCTTGTGGATGTTGGAAAACTGAGCTACTAGTTGCTTCGCTGTAAGCCTTGATTGTGGGTTTCGAAGTAACCATTCATCCCACATCCTTTGCCTGTAACCCCTCTGACTAGGGTTACTTGAGTAGTAGCATTCCAACAGAGCCTTGTTATCGCATCTCGCCTATCTCCGTCTTGTTCCAGTAGCCCATTTTTCCTCTCGGTGCTCTGGGTCCCCAACATTGCTCATTGCCCGCCTCAAGGGGGATTTGAATTTGAATGAAGACTTTGGAGTGGCCTAGTCAAAGTCCTGACCTGAATCCTATTGAGATGCTGTGGCATGACCTTAAAAAGGCAGTTCATGCTCGAAAACCCTCCAGTGTGGCTGAATTACAAAATTCCTCTACAGCGCTGTAAAAGACTCATTGCAAGTTATCGCAAATGTTTTATTGCAGTTGTTGCTGCTAAGGGTGGCCCAACCAGTTATTAGGTTTAGGGGGCAATCACTATTTCACACAGGGCCATGTAGGTTTGGATTTTGTTTTCCCTTAATAATAACAACCTTCATTTAAAAACTGCATTTTGTGTTTACTTGTGTTATCTTTGACTAATATTTAAATTAGTTTGATGATCTGAAACATTTAAGTGTGACAAACATGCAAAAAAATAAGAAATCGTGAAGGGGGGAAACACTTTTGCACACCACTTTTGTGTATATTATATATATAGGTTATATATATATATATGTGTGTGTGTGTGTAAACCTACTTGGCAATAAAGCTGATTCTGATTCTCATTGAATGGGCTATGTAAAGCTGACCTAAGAAAAAACAAACAAACAAAAAGCTTAATTTTATAAATTGGAGCTAAACCAGCTTATAATACAGCAACAAAAGAGGTTACAGACAAGGGATCAACTATAATAGATAACTCTTGACTTCAGCTATCATGTGAGCATAGTCAACAACTAGGGGTACCTTCAAATAAGATAAGATAAATTTAATTGATCCCACACCGGGGAAATTTGCTTGTTAAGATTCAACACGTACAGGAAAATATAATAACACAGGATAACAGGAAACAAATATGGTTACAATTTATTTTCACACATTTAACAATTAGATATTTAAAATCTGATTACACAAATGTGTTTACCATCCCCTTAAACTTCCCAGTGTACTCAGTATTTACAAATACCAAACCTTTGAAAAACCCTAATACTTCCTAAAAACTACAATACCCTAGAGGCCCACCATGCAGCTTGATACAAATCAGTAATGCAGTTTAGCGTTTTTTTCAGTGTGCTGCAGTAGTGCTGTTAATAAGGACATGACAAGATATATATACTAGATATATAGTAGATATTAGTCTATAGTAGGTATTACATATCTACTATTATTATACTATTATACTAAATACTATTATATTGTTACGGACAGACAGGCAGGAGACACCGATATGGAGATAGACGGTTCTTTTCTTTGTGCTGGTATGGAAATGGGTAAGTCTGCTGGAGGGAAGACTTGCTGACGTGGGGAACGCTGGAGAGGGTGATCGCTGGAGATGGGTATCGCTGGAGAGGGAGATCGCTGGATAAGGGAAGTTGGTAATATGCAGGGGAGCAGGTGTGCTTCATTAGCAGACGGTGGTTACACTTCATAAAGATGATCTATGTTAAGAAAAAGTTAAGATCTTGAGCTCAGTGAGGAAAATACTTCCGGGCGGCGGGTCCTCGGTTCTCCAATGGGACTGATGCTCACAGGGTCTTGTAGCGTCACGGTCAGGTTAATATTGGAGTGAATAGACGGCCTCGAAATGGAGCATCTAATATTGCTGCAGGTGGTTTTACATTGGAGTTAATTGAAAGCCCGGTGCGTCTCATACAGACAATAAAGGGTACCTTGTGTGTCTGGATGAGATGCCAAGGGGCGTGACATAACGTTGTTATTTGACGACCTGGGAATGAGAACGGGTGGTCTGTCCACACTGTGATAGTGCACGCCGGCACAAATGACGTCATGTCCAGGCAGTCCATTAAGCTGCATGATGAACTTGAGTCTCTAGCCTCCACAGTTGAAAGCCTGGGGAGGAGGTGTGTCCTGACTTCTTCAATCCCTGTCAACCTTGCTGCCTCCCCTCATGCCTCCTTGGCCGGTCCTATTCCATCTCCATCTCACATCCCTGTAGTGTTTGGGTTGTTGAATGTTAGATCACTGGCAAATAAATAATTTTTCTGCAATGATTTCATTGTATCTAAGCAGTTAGATTTCCTTCTGCTTACTGAGACGTGGTTAAATCCAGGTGACTGTGTTGCGCTGAATGAAGCTTGTTGTCCTGGTTTTAATTATTTTCAGCAGCCTAGGCTTTCAGGTCAGGGAGGTGGACTGGCTATGATTCACAGAGAGACTTTAAAATGTTCCCTGTATTCGCTTGGAAATTTCTCCTCATTTGAATCACTTGTTTTCATGATTAATGGCAAGACCCCACTACTTTGTGTTTTAATCTACAGACCCCCAAAATCAAACTCTGGTTTTACTCAGGAATTCTCTGATCTTTAGCTTTTATAATGCCTCATTTTGACAGAGACTTGATTTTAGGTGATTTTAACATACATGTATGCTGCCCCTCTGGTTCCTCTTTACTATGGATTTTATAGACATTGTACATTATTTTAATCTTATTCAGTCAGTTAAGGGTTCCACTCACTTAAAGGGACACACTCTGGTCATTGTTCTGTCCTCTGCATTTAGCCTTAAAAGTGTTGATCTCTGTGAGGCCAGCTTATGTGTGTCTGACCACAAAGCCACTATTTTTAAGTCCCTCCTCCCAACTCCTGCTCCCTGCTGACAGATTCCATAAGGCCTTCACCACTACATCTATACATTGCAATAAACAAAAACCGAATATGTCTACAGAAGAATTACTAAACAACTTCAACGCAACTTGTGTAGTCGACTCCATTGCACCTGTAAAAATCCAGAAAGTCAAAGCAACTCACAGCACACTATGGATAAATAACAATACCAGAGAAATAAAGAGGAAATGTAGACAAGCAGAGCGTAAATGGAAAAAGGACCGTCTGATAGTTCTTTTAAACTTATATAAAACTATCTATTTATCAGAAATCAGTCAAAGAAGCCAGGTCCTCCTATTTCTCTGACATCATTACAACATAACCCCAATGTTTTGTTCAAAACCATTGAATCCGTAATTAACCCTCCTCCTATCCAACTAACTGTAGCCATCCAACTAACTGTAGCCATCGTTGGGGTTGGGAGGAGGATTAAAGCCCTCATCGAGTCCTTCAGTTTCTATGCCTGCCAGATTTCTTGAAGAGGTTTTAACAATGTTGGTCCCACTATTTTATCGATTGTAAATAGCTCTCTGTCCACTTTACGTTATTTGCTTCTACTTTGGCAGATCCGCTGCTGAAATTAGAAAGATATGACGGCTCATTTGGCTGCCAACAGCCACAGGTTTTTGTTAACTACTATTACATTAATTCAGTTATGATTATGTAGAGTTACTCATTTGCTCTGCTGTCTTTAAAATAATCTGTTAATTTGTTGAGGCAGCAAAATTACACTTCTAATTTTAGGATAGTAAAATGTTAAAATAAGTGTTATTCAATAAACTAATACAGCAAATGGAAGCTAAGCACTAATCTATACCTCAGCGCTCTGTCAGGTATGTTTCATAGTACAAGTAGCATGTCGTATAGCATCATAAGAGCATGTAACAGCATTTTGATCCAATATGAAAACTACAGAACCACAGTAACAGTATTACCTGTGATATTGTGGAAGTTGGAAAATAAGAGATGAGCAGCTTCTCTTTCTGACTACACCTTTTTTTGCTGTTATACACACAAACATAACAACATGGTGGTGATACAAATTACGCTTAAAAACAAGCTGGCTCTGCTGTTGCCATGGCTACCCACAGATGCCTTGAAGTGTGCAAATCAACATCAAAGCTTTTGGATTTTAAATTTCACTTTTTTCATTGTCATTTTACATTTTCAAATGATCATTTTACATTTGCTTTTTCAATTTCCTTTTTAAGTTCAATTATGACCTGATTAATTTTAGTAGTGTAATAAAATAATCTTTTTGAATTGTATTTCTTTTAATTTACTATTTGGACTTTTTGAATTATGACCAAAAATATCCTCCATACATGGCGACCTCCATGGAAGGGGACATGCTCCCTCTGTAAATAAAAAGGGCTTATTCTAAGGTAATGAAAACACAACAATTCTTATTTTTAGGTGATTATACACTAATTAAAACATACTTATATTATATTATACTAATATTATATTCCATTGCTGCCAATAGCTCCTCCTAAATGTTACACAATGGACAGATTCAGTCTGAGATGTCATTAACTGAAATTCAGCTAGTCACAGCATAGCAAATGGTTACATAGTTACATTTGGCGGAAAAGGCTCTGCTCTTTGAGGGAGCTCTCAAAGACTCTGAGCAGCAACAAGGGTGTGACGGTCGCACCTGCAGCCACATAGCTGATTTGAATGTCAGTAACCTGCCTGCACTCACACATCTTAGTTTTCTCTATTTACACTTTGTAGTTAATTTTGTCTTCATTTAGTTTACTTTAACCTTATTTACATTTCTCAGCGACTGGTCTTAAAGCCTAGCCAAATAAAACCAAAGCTATTTAACAGCACTTTTGGAAGAACAGTGGAGTGTAATAGACTGGTGGCAACTTGCAACACAGTCATGTCAGAAAGTTCTCTGATTATTGCTTGTACTTGTGTGATTTGGCAGAGATGTCTGATGTTTGTTTGGGAAACATTGGTTATTAGTGAACTAGCCAACCTGGAAATTGTACATTTCTGGGATAAAGCTGTCTCCTAGGAAAGAAGCCTGGTCAAATCCTGTCACTATGAAGACTCAAAATCAAGGACATTTAAGGCTCAGCCATTTGAGAAGATGTCCAGTCTTTATATTAATCCCCCTTCAAGGTAAAAACATGCGCCTATGAATGCAGGTAAACAAAATATGTATTTTCTTGTTAAATTGACAATGCTCTCCTTCAGCCATAAATGACCTTTCATATGTTGTCATTTAGTAACCAGTCCTTTATGACACTAGACACACAGTGTTTGTGTATGACCATCCCTTGCAGAAATCTGTTAGTGGAACAATGATGAAGGTGGAAAAGAAGGGAAACTTCTGACATTACAAGCAGATTAAACATAACTTGGACACATACAGAAAGAATCAGAGTTAGCATATTTCCACATTATTGGCTATGGGCTGCTACTGACATTATTCAACTGTCAGTATTAATTAAAGATGTCTTCATTTTTTTGTCTAAACGTATTTACTTGTGTACATGATGCGGTTCTGTATATTACAGTAAAGCTATACAGAAGAGAATCAGTGAAAGAAAGGGAACAGTACAGTCATTTTAAGCTGGCTAGTGTGAGAGACAGCCAGAATGGCCTACCCACTCAACAGGCCTGCACACACACACACACACACACACACACACACACACACACACACACACACATTCAGCCTTTGTTAGTGTCATAATCACATTTAGTAGAAGCCATATGACACTAGAAATAGCTGCCAAGGACAAACAAGGCGATGTTGGAGAGTGTGAGTTTGTATGCGACTAAGAGAGATGAAAATAAGGAGAAAACAAGTCTGTGTGTGTATGAGTATGTGAAGTTTCTTAGTCAAATCAACCATATGCTGGGGTCAGCCGCACTATCACTAGCTTTCCAGACACTTTTGGTAAGGCTAGCATGTGTGTGAGGCTAGCACCTGTCCCTCCTATACAATAAACACTTTATTTTCCAACTCCCTCTGCAGTGTATTTAATTATCTCTGTTAGCACAGGCACAATTGATGCACCGCCATGGTACTGTAATTGCTGACGAATCACATTGCTCCAAGTGACAGAATTCCTTCATTGTGATGATGGGGGATTGAATCTTAGTAGTCACCAGGGATGCACCTACTGTAAGGCCATATCAGCACAAAATAAAACATTGTCTTAGACAGTTTTTCATTCTCTTGCTAGTCCTACTGTATCTTTAATGATGCAGTACACATTAAATATAAAGAAAGTACAGTGAGAATAAGGGACTATTACAACATAAATAAAGAGCATCAAAGGAAATTTGCCCAACTTTGTGTAAAAGCAGCATCTGTAAGGAGGAGGCAGTGAAAGAGGAAAAATAGGGCACAGTGGCACTCTTCTAATGATGTAAAGAATAGAAAGGACAAAGAGAGAGAAGGAAGGAGTGAATGAGGGATTCAGCGAGAGGGGCAGATAAAAAGAGAGTGGGCTAGTGTTAATGTCCTAATGATGTAGTGGCTGTCAGAGCATTTGCTTCAGAGGGCAAATGATCCTGTAAGAACAGCACTGCTATTGATCCAGCTATTACACAGCACCACATACTAATGATTTTGTGTGTGTGTGTGTGTGTGTGTGTGTGAGTGAGAGAGACAGAGAGAGAGAGAGAGAGAGAGGGGAGATGGACTAACAATGTATAACTAAAACAGGTAGTTATTGTGTGTGTGTGTGTGTAATTCTGACATGACACTTCATCAATAATCCCATTACAGTGTGACTGATATGAAACCCAATCTGAACCTGAGCTGCTTGATATCCTATTTCACTTCTCACCTTGAATACTTTCAGTACCTCCCAATCCACACACACATACACGTGCAAACATCCAATACAAAATATCTTTTCACTTGTCAGAAATCACCAAGCTGTAATGCATATTCACAGGAAGAAAGCATCATACTTTTACCCTTCACCAAACTTCTATGATTTCTGATTCAATGGCCTTATTGTTACATTATCACACAAAAGCAAAACCTTTGAACACAAGACCCACATTGAAAAAAAGAAAAAAAACTCTAAACCATTAACATGTATTAAAATAAAACTTTTTTCCATTATCAATTTATCTGCCAATAATTGTTTTGATTAATCAGTTATTTGTTTAGTCTGTAAAATGCGTAAAATACATAAAATGGTGTACAATATTGGTGTCATTTCCCAGAGCCAAAGGTGATGTCTTCAAATTGCTTGTTATGTTCTACCAACAGTCCAAAACTCAGAGATATTCATTTTACGAGACAAAGGAGTAGCTTGATCTAAGGAATGTTTGGCATATTTGCTTGAGAAATGACTTAAAAAATATCAATTGATAATCAAAATAGTTGCCGATTAATCTTCTGTCGAATGACTAATCGATCAATCAACTTATCCTTTCAGCTCTAGTTTCATCAAAACTTGACAGTCAAGATCTTTGAGTGCCACTATACAACTAACAATAACACAAATGATGTGCTGCATTTCATATGTAAGTGAGTAAATAACTTTATTTATGTAGCACTTTTCAAGAGCAGAGACATCACAAAATGCTTCACAAAAGAAATAAGGCAACCAACATACATACAATAGAAACCATAAAATAGAAATAAACAGAACAATTGCACAAAGGCAAGTCTAAACAAATGGGTCTTGAGCTGCTTTTTAAAGGTGTCCACAGTGTCAACAGATCTTAAGTTCCAAAGTTTAGGAGAATTATGCTGCTATAGGCCTAAGAGACGCACCTCTCTCCTCTCTCCTCTTCTCCCTCTCCGTCTGTGTGCATTCTTATCCCATTAATACATGTTACTAACTCGACATCTTCTTTCTCCCGTAGTTTTGTGCGTTCTTATCTCTCTCCTCTCTCCTTATGTTGCTTTCAGCAGGTATTTCTGCATCTGGAGCTGCAGAGTTTGGATCTATGATTGTGGGCCTCCTACCGCTCCCATGTTCCTGCTCAACAACCATGCTACAATTATTATTATTAGTATTATTACTATTATTATCATTATTATTCCTATTATTATTATTCCTATTATTGTTTTATTAATATTACCACTACCATTGCATTATTATTATTTTAAAATCCTATGTGGAATTTGTATTGTGCACTGTATTCTTCTCTCTCTCTCTCTTGCTCTCTCTCTCTCTCTCTCTCTCAATTCAATTACATTCTTCCAATTTAATTGGGCTCTATTGGCATGGGAAACAGATGTTAACATTGCCAAAGCATGTAATTAATATATATTCTCTCTCTCCCCCTCTCTCTCTCTCTACCCAACACGGCAGCAGTAGATGGCCACCCACCCTGAGTCTGGTTCTGCTTGAGGTTTCTGCCTCTTAAAAGGAAGTTTTTCCTTGCCACTGTTGCCAAACTGCTTGCTCTTGGTGGGAGCTTTTGGGTCTCTGTTAATAATATTATAAAAAAGGACAGTCCCCTTTAGTTTTAAGCCTAGATCAAGGAACAACCAACAAACCCTGATCAGAGGACCTTAGAGACCTGCTGGAAATGTAGGACTGTAATAGATCTCGGTGTCTTATATCCCAGTTGTTGTATATCCCATTTCAAACCAGACTTAGTTTTCTCTGGACAGGGCACTTTTGGATTTCACTCTTAATTTTCAATCTTTCATTTCTAGTGTGGAGAGACTATACTTTAATGTGAGAAAACAGAGTGAAAGTTTCCCAGTGAGGATGGGATGCCTTTTTAGGACAGAAATCCTGATATGTTCTATCGTTGCTGAAAAGCATGGCAACATTTAAATTCCAAATATTTCGAGTTCAGCATGCTCTCTGCATACAAGAGATAAAGTAAAGTAGTTTGGGCAAAACACAGAGAAAAACTAAAGTTACTGTAAAGCTAAACTGAGTTACTGTATGAGGTTTCTACAGAGCTGCAGTGAAAGCCTTGCCTGTCACCACAAGTAAAAAGGCCATCATCTATCAGGTCCCAGGACTCTGTGAAACCAGGAAACCCTGCTGTAGAATTTATTAGGCTGAAAACTCCCTGTATCTTCTCTCTCTCTATTCCTCTCTCACTCCTTCTCCCTCTGCACTTCTGGTAATGGATTCTGCCTAAATGGGTTCTGAGAAACACAAGTGAACAGAGGAAGAAGAGAGGAGAAGAGAGGAGGTGAGGTAAGGGTAGGAAAATGGAAGATGTGTTGCTTGTGTCCTTGTAGCATCTGATAGATTAATGACTATTAGTATTGTAATAACCCACAAAACTCTCAAGATTAGTTTGAATTGATTGATTCTTTGCATTTTCCCCTGAAAGTGTTGTACAGTAGATTTCCAGGGGTGTAAAATAATCAAATCATAATAGTATACAGCACATCAGTCTGCCTATTCTTACTTTATTACATTGGACAAGTTCAAACAATATTATTACAATGCTATTATTAAAATGTCTAAATTGATGACACAGTATACTTTTTGTCCTGAAAATGAGAGACGTGAAGAAGGGAGGATGAAAAGAGCGAAAATGAGGGGAAAAGGGAGTGAGAGAGCAATGCTGTATGGTTAATGATTTAATGTTAGCCACTTGATGGAATGAAGCGTCTTCTCCATGTTAGCGGCGCCAAAGTTAAACCCTCTAGTCAGTTAGTCTGTTATTCATTGATTTCTCTGGTCAGCACTAGATTGCTATTGAATATGACTGGCACCAAGGCTGTGTGTGAGTGTATGAGAGGAGCGTGCATCATGTGAACTCAAGTACATTTCATTTGCTAGTGGAAAACTTTTGACACGTGACCTCTCTCCACTGGCACACACACATATGCACACACAATCAACTAGTTCTTGGAAGAGCGTGAAAGATGAGCCTGAAATACATCTGTAGTTAGTAACTGCAGTCTTTGTGTAACAAACATACTCACTGCTACTCTCCACACCTTCTTGCTGTGAAAACAAGAGAGATTATACCTTATTTATTCCTTAAGGCTGTTTTGTATTAAACTTACAGCACCAGCTGTCCAAAAACAATCAAGAATCATGTATCAACACTACAGTGTGGATGTCTTCAAATTAATCTTGGTGAATGTGCATGTATAATTTCTCTATACTTACATATGTACCTTGGTTATTGCAGTGATCTGTCTTCTCCAGCAGTCACATCTGTTCTCTCTTCCTCTACCCTGACGTGTGTATGTGTGCATTTGTACATGTTTGTGTGTGTGCTGTACTGAATAACTATCTAATATATGAAGTTCTTTTGCAAGAGCATGAGTAAATATGTTGTGAGTGTGTCATTTGAAATGACCAATATATTTGTCTTTTACATGGCTGTATACATGGAGCTAAAACTATCATTCTCCAAGTTCAGCTCATGGAGCCTGAATGACCATTTCTAATACAATTAACGACATAGGGATGAGAATATTTAATTGCCACACTGTAGATCAAATTATGCCACTTATACAGCCTCACAGAGTGCATCAGCTGTGACCATTGTTCATCCCTTTTAAGAGATGTGATGATTTCTAAAGATCCTGCCAACTTGTGTCCAGTGATTGGCTTAATAATAACAGTACTTAGATAATCACTCTATCCTCTCTCTTACAGTGCAGAGGCCACTATTCCCCACTTAGAAATGATAAAAGTAGTGAAATCAAAAGGTTTGAGACATAGATTGAGATACTGAATAGGAGAAAGGGAGAGACAGAGAGACAGTAAGAGTGGACACAGCTAGCCATGGAGACACCGTGAGAAATATGGCTGATTTATTTTCTCATAAATAATCCAACAATATCTCCAGATTTCACAAAGCTCGTTATTTATGTTGTTTCAGGGTGAGTATGTAATTCAGCAGTAAAATGAGAGTGTTGCACTTTCAGAGAAACTGACAATAATCGTGACTGGAGAATAAGTAGAAGTTAGATATTCTGTTCTTCTGTCAATTAAATCCCGAAAAGTCTCTGTAGGCTGTAAGACAGGAACGTGAGTCCCATCTCATGTGCAGCCTTTAACTTGTACAACTATGGTGCATGTTTTAAAAGTAGCACAAAAAGTAGGCAGGGTTTGCATTGCAAAATGTGATTTCTTTTTAAAAAAGCGCATGTCTGTATATATCAACATTAGGAGATAAGTCAATTTCAGATCAACCAAAGGTCTAAAACATCAAATCACAAGGTTTAAGATTATGTTGAGGTTGAGCTTTGTAGTACTTGTTGGATAAATTTGGGTATCTGAACCAATCCCCTTTTGGATTTTGGGTCATTTTTGCATGAGATCCCTGACTGTAATTTGCAACTGATTGCAAAGAGAAGGCATGTGTGTGTGTGTGTGTGTGTCTGTATATCACCTAAGGTTATAGTGTTAAGCAGCTTAGAGATAGAAATGGATTAAGTGTTTTGTTGACACAATAAAGTAATCTGGTTAGCAAAGACGAGATACACCCGTCTTCCTCTCTATCTGCCATCTGCTTCCATCTCTCCTATTCAATCTTTACTTTTTGTTCTTTGTTGTTCTTTGTTCCCTAATTCCATCACATTGTCTTTCTCACTCAGTTTATCCTTTTTACCTTGTTCCCCTTACACACCATAAACACACACACCTGCCACATTTAAACTTAAATAGATTGGGCAGGGGTGGTCAGCGAATATATTTTAAGCTCCTTACTATGGCACAAAACTAGACATCTGTCTAGCTTTGCTCCAATGGCTGATATTTTCTCTTGGTGAGATTTTACATTTTTGTCTGTGCCTGTGTGTGTGTCCACTGGGGAGCCAGGCAGACATCCCTGCATTATTTTTTCTCCTGAGAGGAAATATTAGACCAGAGAGCCTTTTCCCTTTCCCAGTTCTGCATTTTTTTCTCGACTTTCCCTGCTTCTCTTTTGAATTAGTATATATCTATTGAACTGCTTTGCGTTTTCTTCTCCTCCTCTCAGATTTCTTTTGCTTTCTTCTCCCTTTCTACTTTCCCTCACTGTTATATATTATTTCTCTCGCTACCCCTTGCAACAAAGCCGTTAATAGAATCACAGAAGTTAGTTTACGTCGCCATGCATACTCAAACACACTCAATTTCTGCTGTGCACCAGGGTCAATATCAAGGGACGGAGCAATAATAGGTGTCTCAATGGAGGCGATGCATCGTCTGCCATTTACAATACAATAACAAAACTATCAGCTAGCTCCATTCAGAGGGTGAAGAGCAGCTCAATAGAAGAGGTGAAGGTGAGGTGGCTGCTGAGTAGTGTCTCACCACATATGTTTACTCTCAAAGTAGCCTCTCAACAAAACTCAATACCAGATTGAATATAGAAAAGCAAAGGATGAAGGTCAATTCAACAGGTTTATGTTGTTGGGTCTGAGTTTATTTTGCAAATGTAAATCTATAGGGTTCAGTAGGTACGGCTGTTTGGATGCTGACACAGTACTCAAGCCTGGACAAGATCAAGTACAAACTGTTCTTTATGTTACAGGCTTGCCTAAATGCATTCACACTATCAACCCTTTTTGACTAAATTTTCTCAGGAATTAAGAAGCTCCATGAACTAAACTCAGAAATGACATCAGGATTTAATTGGCACATTTGTGCTTGAATTTCCCCTGGATCTGAAGAAATGTTAAGATTTCGCCTTTGTTTTAGATGGGATTTTTGCACATCACAAGACAACACTGAGTCACCATGTTGTTCTTTTTAGTTTACTGTTGCACAACCATGTAATGTTTGAATGAATGTTGGAAAGGAGATGTGCAGAGGAGTAAAGACACATTAATGCCAGAAAAAATAAATGCCTGTCTCCAAAGCAGGGACAATCTGCTGAGTGTTGTCTGGCAATTTCTTGTTACTCGATATGCAAGCCCATTTAAACAATTTTCAAATTAAGTTTCAGTTCTCTTTCTCATTCATCTCTCTTTAGCCAACTTACTTTGCTCTTTTTAGACCAGTTTTCTACAGAACATATTTCACATCAATAACATAACAAAAAATCCTCATCTCAAGTCCTAACTCTCATACTTGAGCATTAGGACTGCTGGAGTCTGAATTAATGTTGTACATGTGTTGTAGTCTCAGGGCTTGTGTTTAACCAATCAATGATATTCAGCCCTACAAACTTCACCCCAATAGTTCCTGGGTCATCTGAGAACACTATCCTGAGGAAGGGAACAGGGAATTTTTGGAGATTCATGAAACTAAAGCCCAGGAACTACATCTGGAATCAGATCCTTGCAGCCAAACGTTCCTGGATTCCTGGAAAGGTTTTTGCAGTGGAAAAGGGCCATGATATCTTTGTTTTGCAATTCTATTCTGACTGACTGTCCTCATGTAGATGTGGCATGTTCTGGCCTCCAGTTACAAAGTGTTAAACATTGGCTTTAGTGTTTTGTGGTAGTATTACCTTTCATAACATTCATGATTTAGCCATTAACTGAGGTCCGCTCATGTCAACACAAATTTCACACAACACTTCAGCAGAATTTCTTTGTAACACTACTATGTAAACAGTATTTTTGTCCAATAATGATCCAACAATTTCTTACTTTGAGAATGCACACACAGCAAGGTGAAGACCAGTATGAGCTTCAATGCAAGCCCTTAACACATCAAAATAAAACACATCACACAACTCTGCTTCAGCACACCATGCTTTATCCACCAGACATTTTCGGTTATGATGCTTTCATCAGGGTTAATCGCCATCCCAACAGTGACCCAGCCACCACTATCATGGGACACAAAAAGTATATTACCAGTGATTAAAATGGTCCAAAGCCACAACTGACCATGTGTTAGCATTTGAACCACTTCATCTCCACACTACACACACACACACACACACACACACACAAATGAGAGCTACATACACACACACACACACACACACACACACACACAGGCACAGCTGCATTATAAAGAGTCAATTAGCCTTTGAAAACTTGACGACTACTCACTTTTAGAGATGGGAAGTGTTTCCTCCAGAGCACTGACATCCACAGCATAATGCCATTTAATAAAAACATTATCAAACTTAATAAAGGAAATACAATGATTCAGCACTTTATCTCACTGGTAATTACAACATCACATCTCTTAATAAAATCCCACTGTGTGTGTGTGTGTGTTTGTCTAGCTTAATGAAAATACTGTGAATTTCTGATTGTGTGTGTGTGTGTGTGTGTCTGTGTGTGAAATCAAAAACAAGGCTGTTATTAAGTGTGAAATCCACACCTGTTAGGGAAAACTACCTTGAGGATAATACATCACATGTACACACACACACACACACACACAAACACATTTACACAAAAATGCATAAACAGGCACACAAAGAACTACTTTACAAAGATATGTGCACATATGTAATTTTGTGCATACATGTATGATCACAAGTGCACACTGACCCAGAAACACACATATGTGCACAGGAAGGACAAAAAAGAAATGACTGCTCAGCTAAATTGTGATCATTAATTAAATTAATTAGCAGGACATTCTTTTGTGTTTTGCTGTCCCCAACTACTGTACCAGCCTCCTTCCAAAATTCCCACCACCAGAAAGGACATTGAGTGAGGGTGTACAAATATAGTAAATATCAATGTGAGAGATCTACATTTGTTTTCTTTTTTCTCCCCCTTTTGGCTGTTTAATTTATTTTACTGATTTAAATAAATGCTTCATTGCTTCATTGGTAAGAATGCTTTATTATTTTTAAGACCAAATGGTAAATGGAGTGCATATATTGCTTTTCTACCTTAAGAGACAAAGCACTTTACATTTTGCCTCTCAGTCACCCATTCACACACACACTCATGCACCGAAGGTGGCAGAGCTGCCATGCCAGGTGCTGGCCTGCCCATCAGGAGCAACTTGGGGTTAGGCCTGTCACAATTATTACATGATCGCCTGATTGTGATTACTTGAGCTGACCGCAATCATTTTGCATAATTGTTGAATTCCACAATCAAGAGAAATTTCGCAGTCCAATATTATTTATTATTATTTACATGTTGATATTTAGTCATATTTGCTTCTATTCTTAATATATTATGTTTAATCCAGGCCTGCTCTGAATAATTACTGTATTTGTTTGTTACCTGTAATGCAAACTAAAGAAACAGATGTCCCTTCAGGACCGATTGCCAACACTTAACGACACTTTAGGGCAGTGAGTAGCTGCAGGTGCAGAGTGGAGCTGCAGTTTTCCCACCATGTTGTGGACTTTTGGATATACAGAGATAAACGGCGGCGTTTTCTGTCCAAATATATTTTTCTTTTAAAGTTTATTTTTGTATGAGGGAAAGAGGATTAATAAACCATTTTGCTTTAATCTACAGGAGGAGTCGATGTGAGCTATGAGGATATAACATAAGAAACACGTGTAGTTTTGGATAACACGATTGATTGAAGATTGATTTTCATCAGCAGGGTTGAGGCAAATAAACAGTTTACCTGAGCACAAGATTCCATTTTCAGAAAAAAAAACATGGAATAAAAGAGCTTGGCTATCTAGACCTTACTGCTATTGGGTAGGCTATTTTGTTTCAGCTCATATGGTGATATGTTTTGCTTTCTGAAGCAAGATGACAGAGAGGTGCCAATAACGGGTCGCTTTATTTATAGTGGAGAGTCTCCCCTACGGCTGCGGCAGTGCGTTTGACAGCTCTGGGGAAAGTTATGCCGGAGATCAGTTATAGACAGTCCTTTGCTGCTTAATTTCAGTATGTTTAAACCCAGTTCAGACTTTTTGTGTAATTTAATCGGACCAAACGGCAGATCTGTCAAGTGTAAAACCGTTTGAGATATTGTGAAAGTTTTGTCGAATTTGATCATTTCCATCTTGTTTTTCTAATTAGACAATTTGCATAAAAATGCTTGGATGGAAACATGGGTTTGTATTTACCTGTTGCATATTAACTTTTGAAGACAAAATCAAGTGTCCTTCTACATTATTAACTATCTAAAACTACTTTTTCGTTACATTAGATAGGCCTGCACAACAGTTTCAGAACAAGCTATTTAAAATAAATCTGTGCAGCAGAGCTAGAGGTGAAACATTGTTTCAGAACTGAAACAACTACTTGAAGATCAACTGACACTCCTTTGCCAACTACTGCATAATTTTCATGAGCAGCAATTGAAATGAATGGATTCAGGCCTAGTTGCAAACCCAAACACATCAGCACCTCTGTGGCATAAAACAGTAGAAGACAATTAAATCATTAATTGCAATTATTTTTGTGATAATTAGGTAATGCTTTATTTGAAGGTGGGTTCATAAGACTGACATGATACTGTCATAACCATGACATGAGTTTTTATGAAGGCTTATGAAGTGTCATTCGGTCAATTATGTCACTTTTAATGCAAAATTGACGTTGTTTGAGATGTCTTTTTTATGACAACTTGACATTAATCAAGACAAAAGTGGGAATTATTCATGACACTGTTATAGAAGCATTTGGCAGTGTAATAAAACTTACTGACATCTTTATGACAAGTTCAAATGGTTCCACGTTACTTGAGGTCAAGGTAATTATTCATGACACAATTATAATGGTCTCATGACAGCCAATGTCAAAACCAACCACATATGACAGTATAATGTAAAGTTACCACATAAAGCTAAATAGTTTCTTTAAGCCAGATAATTAGGCCTGCTGTGAAATGTTTATGGTTATGTTTTCTTGATTAATGTCAAGTTGTCATAACAAAGACATCTCAAACAATGTCAACTTTGCATTAAAAGTGACATAACTGACTGAATGACACTTAATGACAACAGTCATAAACTTTCATAAAAGACTTCTTCATGTTCATGACAGGTGTCATGTCATGGATATGACGGTGTCATGTCAGTCTTATTAACCCACCTTAAAATAAAGTGTTACCGATAATTAATCGTCAACTAAAACTTCATGATTGTGACAGCCCAACTTGGAGTTCAGTGTCTTGCTCAAGGACACTGTAATATGTGGACATGAGGAGCCAGTGAGCGAACCGCCAACCCTGCCATTAGTGGATGACCTGCTCTACCTCCTTAGCCACAGCCGCCTCAAATAGAAAGGAATAGAAAAAAGAGAAAAGAAAAATAAATTACTGATAATAGTACGTTTCTGGCTAAAGAGCTGCTGGCACTGGCACATACTGCATTGTATTGCTTTGACCAACACTGAAATCATCAAAGCAAGTTGTGTATAATCAGAACATGCAGTACATCTATGGACTTTGTGTTACTTTTTTGTTTCCTCTCACACAATTGTATAATTGTTGAAATGTTTCCTCATTAAAAAAAAAAAACACACTGACATTAACTACCACTATTATAGCTACTGTAGACATTACTGTAACTACCACTACTGTAGTTAATGTCTTTAGACAACACTGAGATGACAAAATTCAGCAAGGGCAGAACAAAACAGTCAACAAAACACCCTCTTTCCCTCTCACACACACACACCACAAGCACCACCAGCAAAGTCACAGCAGAACATGAAAGTTGCACATGGCTGATTTTCCTTTTTATATATATCTTGTCATTTTCTTGATCAAGAATTGAATCTCAGTATTAAAATGTGATTCCAGACAACATATTTTCCTTAGAACTTAGTTGAATCTTATCAGTGTCAAGACAGGCCATGGGAGTGTCTGAGGCATCAACTACAAGTGTGTAGAATCAGAGAGAAACTTGCAAATAAAGTTGAGATGCAGCTGGACATTAGAGCTGGCTGGACACGTGTGTACCTATCCTATCAAAAATTAGCATAATTCACAATCATATATGCACACTTTTGAAAGACCACGATCAAGACTGAAAAGTTAGAAATCAATCAGAATGAGTAAATATAGAAGAGTGTTTCTGTGTGTGATTGAGCAGAAGTTGGCAGTCATTAGTAGACAAAAATTAATCATGGACCACGCCTCTAAATTTAATAAATACAAACAGTTAAAAACAACATCTATTAGGTGAGGGTTTGGACAAAGAGAGGGAAAGAAAACCAAGTAGAGAGAAAAAAGCTGAGATGATGTCCTACCATTGTCGCTGTCTGACTTGTTCTCATGCTCGGTGTCGGTAAGAGTTAGCACTGAGTTGGAGCGGCTGGACAGGCAGGAACTCCTCCCGGATGATTTACCCAGACCACCGCGGCCCCACAGCCGCATGGCGCGCTCTGGTGACATCACAGCCTGACTATCGGCATCGAGGTCCTGGGTGGTACCAACTGAGAAACCGCGGTGAGGGAGGCCCATCTCGGAGCAGAACGCCAGGCCACGGCGCGACGGCGGCTCGCAGACTCCCAACTGACGAAGACTGAAATGTTGACCTGAAAGATGGAGAATTTGAAATTGTTTTGAAATTTGAATATGTTATTATACATAGTGGTGACTCTGTAAAAGTACATGTTTCAGTTCAAATTATTGTTAATTACAATAGATAGTAGGAATTGCATGTTGTTGTATATTCATGTTTTATACCAACTTCATAATAAGTTAAAAATCAGACATTTAATAGATATCTACCTTTACATTTTCATTAAAATATGACACTTAAAGGCCTGACAAAAAAACTCACTTGGACTCCCCCTTTAATGAAAAATAGTTTACACACATGAAATCACCTTCAGCTTTGTAAAAATAGTAAGGTCCAAGCTGAAGAACTATCATAGTTTCAATTGATTCTACATTGTTCAATTATTTTTTTTTTTTAAATCACTGTTATGTTCATGTTCTCTTCTCATCTCATAACTCATTTATATATAACATAGTTCATTGTCTGGCTCTAAATTAAGTGGTTAGAAATGCCCATCACAATTTCCCAGAAGCCAAGGTGACATCTTCAACTTGCTTGTTTTGTCTGACCAACAATCATAAACCAAAGATATTCAACATACAGTGTTATAAAACAAACACAAAAATGTAAATCCTCACATTTGTGAAGCTGCAACCAGATAATATTTGGCTTAATTAATTTTCTGTTGATCGACTAACTGATTAATTGACTAACTGTGTCAAATATTAATGACCCCATAAAATAGCCTAACCACAGATACACCCGGTCTTGCATTTGAGTGTGTGTGAGTATGTAGCAAAGAAGTGTGCCAAGTGGGAGAGAAGGATCTCAGGTAAGAAAGGAAAACACACACTGACAGCAGCTGCAACCTGTACAGAGAGCCTGACTCTTGCAGTATAGAATCACTCTGTCTCCATGAAGAAAAGCCTTGGCTCAGTGTGAAGAGTCAAACCTGACCCAGGTTATGAGACTGTGAAAAACTATGGCAATGCTGTCAGGCAGGACAATGATTAAAAAGAAAATCATTAAATAGAACAAAATCTAAAATACATTATTATTTCTTTAAGACAATACTAAAAGACAAAAAGGCAATTATAGCCATAGAAAATAAAAGCAGAAACCCAGTAGACAAACCAGACAGAGAAGGTGAATACTTATTGACTAGATCCCTTAAATCTCATTTAGTCATTACAAGAGAAGAGGCAGATTACAAGAGCTTTAAGCTATGAAACTATGAAGGTGGTGCAACTCACATTAGGATGTACATCTTTAATATTTAATAATTTGTACAAAATGCACACAGATTCCATTTGCACAGTATATAAATTATATAACATATTCAATAAATAAATCTTACTGTAGACAAAAAAAAAAGTGTGAATGATCAAGGCTAAAACAAATATAAAACCAAGACAGTGATGCAAAAAAAAAAAAAGAATATGTTATATCTTCAAAAGGTCAGCATTTTCATAACTAAGAGAGGCACAGCCACCTTGGACTATTGGACTATTGAAGGTTTCCGAGGAACCAGTAATCAACCAGCCAACTCAATGTCATACCCTCAGCTATGGGAGGACCTCCACTATTCAAAGATTAGTGTCATGATGAGACTCTGGCTGATTAATGACATAGAATTAATCTATACAACACTGGTTATTAATTGAGAGACCTTAATCTAAACAGACATTTTCATCTATTTCCACAAAAATATGCATTCATGAACATTATTACTATTCTCCTGGGTGTAACTGGGAAGTTTCATGTGTAAACACATAAATGAAAAATAAAATGAAAATGAAATGAGAAGCAAAAACAACAATGACATAGAACATAACTGTTTCACATCAATTGTTTGTGCAGTAAAATATTTATATTATATTATATATTTATTATATTTTTGTAAATACAGTATATTGTCAATGATATTGTTTACCATATTGTGATTATGAATGTAATGTAATAGAGTGCAATAATGCTGTGATGATTTTAAATAAGTAATAATAAATATTGCAAATGCAAGTCATGAGTTGAAAACAGAAAACAGCTGCAATAAGGTAAGACTGAAATTGGCAGATATATCTATAATACAAATCTTTTACTTGTTAGCATTATATACTCATAACATAATGAGGGTTGTTTAATGGATTAACTCTTTCACATCAACTGGAAATGGGCTGAAATCAGGTACAAATAACACATGTGATAATCCTTTAAAATTTAAATGAAAAGAAGACCAATAAATCATCTGCAAAATCTCAGTGTGAGCCTCTTCATCTTTAATCAGCAAATGAAAAGGGAAATTATAAAAGCTTTCTGTAATTAATGGCACAACAAGAGATAACGAGTGCTGCCGTTCAATTAAAAGTTATATTAATTTTAAATGAGCTCCTATTAAGCCAGCAGTGAAAACGAAGGCGATAAGATGATTGAGTAATTATGATTTTTTCACTTCTCAAATATTGACGCTGTATTAATTGGAGCTGGAGAACAATGGATGCACTCTGTGATTAAGCATTTTTTCCTTTTAATGTGCTATTTTTTTAAACCATTTTCTCTTTCCCAATACTTGAAGTGTCACTTTCAATGGTTCATTATAGCCATCATCAGACATACTTTCTATTTAACATACCATTGACATCTCTTTCCACTCCCTTATCTAACCTGTATCCATCCATATTTAGACCATTAATGTGTTAATTAGGATTGAATTACATTAGTTGCGTAATTTACGTAACATACTTATTTTAAGCCAAACCACGATCTTTTCCTAAGCCTAACCAAGTAGTTTTTTTTTTGCCTAAACCTAACCAAACTGTGACCATTTCACAATGTTAACCACACGTTTAACATCAAGTGACTTAAGTCATGTAATTGACGTAACGTATGCTTGCAGCTCGTCCTCACTTTACAGGCCGTCCTCAACGGCCACCAGTAGGGGCACTAATTTAGGAATCGCTCCTGTGGGTCGTATTAGAGGGTAAGAACAAATGACCTATGTGGTTGTATGGGTTGGAAGGCTTGGAGTTACATTAATACAGGATTGGTCAGCATTAAAAGCATGTGTCAATGAATGACATGAAAATCACACATTAAAGAAATGCCAAAAGAAAGAAATCCATATTTGGAAAGTCATCTGGGACAAAACAATTCACAACCATTCAGAACTGAGCATTATAAACATGATAAATTTACAGTTAAAAAAAAAACTCAGAGAAGCAATCAACAAGACATTTCAAGGGGTACCAACAGAACACCTACTTAGTTTAAAATACACAATTTTGAGTATTGTTGCCTTAAGTGCGCACAGATAACAGAGGAGCCAAGGGCAGCATACGTATCTGTGCATCTGTGTGTGTGTGGACTCTCACCTTGTCTGTTATAATCATCCTGTTCACGGTGAACCATGTCCTTGTGTCCCTTGGTCGTCCCGTACAATAATCTGTCAACAACCAAAGACAAAAGTCGTCAGTTGTGTTACTATCATAAAGGATAGCCCTTCAGAATAAATCCAGTGAAACTCATTGCACACCTTTGTTTTGTCCTTTTGTTGGGTTCACAGGTACCAAAATCAATTTAAAGTACCATTAGGGATCAGACAGGATAGGGTGTGTTTTGTTGTCAAAAAATACAGTAAAAACAATGCCAAGGCTGATCACTGCCAGTAGTGTTTGTTTCTACAGAGGGTGTAACTGTTCAATAACTGTACACCTCATCGAGTATTGCCCTGCTTGTATACAATAGAATACTTAATTAAAAATGATTAATTAATAGAAAAAGTAACAGAAACTCAATTATGACACCGGTCACTTGCTCATAGTAATGTGGGATGCACTGTGGTAGAGTGATGGGTGTTGGGAGCATCTTGAAACTCCAGTGAGTGGGAAGATTTGGCACAAAACAGTGTAGAGGCCACAAAGTGAAATTAGAGTGAGTTACAGTAAGCAATCTGAGAAGATGGCCAAGAAACAATTGATCATTGCTATTAATCAGGAACACTATTGTGTCAGGAGAATTCGTCCGATAGTCGAACCTCGGATTCAGGAGGAGCAGAGTGGTTTTCGTCCCGGTCGTGGAACACTGGACCAGCTCTATACTCTCCATCGGGTGCTCGAGGGTTCATGGGAGTTTGCCCAACCAGTCCACATGTGCTTTGTGGATCTGGAGAAGGCATTCGACCGTGTGCCCCGGGGCGCTTTGTGGGGAGTGCTCTGGGAGTATGGGGTCCGGGGCCCTTTGCTAAGGGCTGTCCGGTCCCTGTATAACCGGAGCAGGAGCTGTGTTCGCATTGCCGGCAGTAAGTCAGACCTGTTCCCGGTGCATGTTGGACTCCGCCAGGGCTGCCCTTTGTCACCGGTTCTGTTCATAATTTATATGGACAGAATTTCTAGGCGCAGTCAGGGGCCGGAGGGTGTCCGGTTTGGGAACCACAGGATCTCATCTCTGCTGTTTGCAGATGATGTCGTTCTGATGGCTTCTTCAAACCAGGACCTGCAGCATGCACTGGGACGGTTTGCAGCCGAGTGTGAAGCAGCTGGGATGAGAATCAGCTCTTCCAAATCTGAGGCCATGGTTCTTGACCGGAAAAAGGTGGTTTGCTCTCTTCGGGTAGGTGGGGAGTCCTTGCCTCAAGTGGAGGAGTTCAAGTATCTCGGGTCTTGTTCACGAGTGAGGGACGGATGGAGCGTGAGATTGACAGGCGGATCGGTACAGCGTCTGCAGTGATGCGGGCGCTGTATCGGACCGTTGTGGTGAAGAAGGAGCTGAGTCGAAAGACAAAGCTCTCGATTTACCGGTCAATCTACGCTCCTGCCCTCACCTATGGTCATGAGCTCTGGGTAGTGACCGAAAGGACAAGATCGCGGATACAAGCGGCCGAAATGGGCTTCCTCCGCCGAGTGGCTGGGCGCTCCCTTAGAGATAGGGTGAGGAGCTCAGTCACACGGGGAGCTCGAGTAGAGCCGCTGCTCCTCCACGTCGAGAGGAGCCAGCTGAGGTGGCTAGGGCATCTGATCCGGATGCCTCCTGGACGCCTCCCTCGGAAGGTGTTCTGGGCATGTCCCACCGGGAGGCGGCCCCGGGGAAGACCCAGGACACGCTGGAGGGACTATGTCTCTCGGCTGGCCTGGGAACGCCTCGGGATCCCCCCGGAGGAGCTGGAGGAAGTGTCTGGAGCGAAGGAAGTCTGGGAGTCCCTGCTTAGACTGCTGCCCCCGCGACCCGGCCCCGGATAAGCGGAAGAAAATGGATGGATGGATGGACTATTGTGTCAGACATATTATAGTCATTGTGTGGTAATAGGAAAAATAATACTGATTACACCATAAATATCAATAAAAAAAGAATATATGCTGCAGGAAAGTGGAAAATTCCTGGTCAATCATGGCTTAAAAGCTTAATAGCTAAAAAATAGGAGGAGCAAGAAATTAAGTGGGACATTAAGTCCAGCTGTGTTTGGAAAAGTAAACAGAATGCATCTTGTTCTTTTAACAGTCTGCTGGATTGTTCACTTTCTTCTCTTTCTTAAACATAACAACCTGGGTCACATTTATAGTCAGTACCATCTGCTTTTATGTCATTTGCATACATACTGAACAGTTAACTAGCAAACAACAAAAATTACATGCTCTAGTCAAATGGGTGCCTAGCACACAAACATAAAACCACAATGAAGGAAGCAAAACATTTGTGGTCTGACATTACATGGATATAGTCAGATGGTATTGGTTTGAAATAAACACATTCAAAACTATTATTAGATATTTTTTCAAGAACACATGGAAGTAGCATACACAATCATTTTGCACTATTTTGCCTCTGCTATTCTGACGTATAACGCATGTGCTCAGCACTGATTTTCATTTCCCGGGGTGCCAGAAGCCACACCCAGCAAGAAAACCACCTCGGTACTGTATTCCCGGTCAAAATAGCCACCAGTATAATGTAATGTTAACACATAGGCTAATTAGTTTCTTTAAGTTTGATAATTAGGCCTGCTATGTCATGTTTATGACAGGTTATGTTTTCTTGGTAGTGTCAAATTGCCTTAACAAAGACATTGACAGGTTATGTTGTCTTGATTAATGTCAAGTTGTCATGACAAGGACATTTTTGTCATAACAAAGACATTTTTGTCTTGGTTAATGTCAAGTTGTCATTACAAACACTTTTTTATCTTGGTTAATGTCAAGTTGTCATAACAAAGACATCTCAAACAATGTAAACTTTGCATTAAATGTGACATAATTGACCAAATGACACTTAGTGGCAACAGTCATAAACCTTCAGAAAGACTCCTTCATGTTCATGACAGGTGCCATGTCATGGTAATGACGATGTCATGTCAGTCTTATGCACACCCCTTCAAATAAATTGTTACCATACATGATTAATTCCTACCGTACCTTAGGCAACTAACCTACTGACTAACCTAAAACTGTCAATCAATATGACATGTTTGATCTAGTAATAATTACTTCAATCCTCTCAAGTTCCTCTCTGAAATTATCAGCAAAGATGTGACTGTACCAAACCTATTGTAGATCAAATAATATTTGTAAATATATGTCTACTCAAGACAATGTAATTTGTAGACACATTTTGGTGCTTTACACAATACACACTATGACACAGATCTTATATTATCCATTGTGTTAGACAAAATGGAACATTGTAATGTGTATAACCCCACATCTAACCTGGTCTGGTCTTGGTGCTGGTCGAATGCCTTGAGTGTTTCACTGGAGGAGTAGGACTTCTGAGTGGGTACCCGGAGTCCCTGGGAGCCAACAGCACAGTCTTCACTGTCCCCTGATGAACCTAGCAGATACACATACATGAACAGACAAACACATATGTGGGCACAAAATCATTCACAGACATTCACAGACAAAAACCTAAAAGCCCTTAAAATACATTGTTTAGATCCTGTTGTGGCTGAAATTTCCATTTCTGTTTAAATTATATTCATAGATTATATTCATAGTCATAAGACCTCAGAGTTTGCAGTACAATATGTTAATTTGATCTCTTTTTTTCCACTGGTGTGATCTCACGATCCTCAAATGTCCCAAGTTAAAGTCAGACCTCAGATTTCAGTAAGGTAGATAAATACATGAAGGTGAGACAGTGCCAGTGGAGTCTGCTGGGAGAACAGTCAGGTTATCTTTTACCCCCTAAACTTACATAATGGTCCTGACAAAATAGGTGTGTCAATTCTAAACACATAGTGTGTGTACTGTAAGCCCATTTTACAGCAATCACTGGAGAAGCACACCACTACTACAGCAAGGAAAACATCATGTATCATTACACCTTTAAAAAAAACAACATATCCTAAAGAGTTCAGTGACTTTGGACCTGTGGCCCTAAGTTCCATCTTAATGGAGTCTTTATGGAGAATCATCTCTCAGTAACTCTCTTGGTCAGTGCAGGAAAAGCTGCAGACACTGACTACCTGCAGATGTGGAGCCCTACAGAAACAGATCAGCTCCATGCCTCTGCTTGTACTATAAACCATCAACTGTGTGGCCAGTGCCTGTCACAACCACATCATCCAAATGCCTGACAAGAAGGAATTGAGCAATGATCAGGAGGAGCTGCAAATTTATTTGGAAAATGCCACCACAATATTTTTGGAGCTACCCAAGATATCAATACAGCTTCAGTCATTATTCACACCCAACACAAATATGATTTGTGTCTATGAGGGCAGGTAAATGGTCCTCTGACGTGTGGACATAATTTATAGCAGCAGAACACTTGTTAAGGAGACAGTTTCACTGGCTGCAAGCAGGATGATTCTTGCCTTCTTCATCTGGTCTGCAACACAAACTATTCTGGTGTCCGAAATGCAGTGAAGCCCTGAAAGCCAATATTCTGGTGAGTTGGTGATCAGCTCCATAGTTGTAGGTTGCTCTATGGAGGACTGTTTTCTCAACAGCTGGACTGAGAACAGCCTCAGACCAGCTGGAAAAATCACCCAGGACCTTTCTCATGTCAACTTTTTTGGCCCTTTAACTTTGCTAACACATCAGTTG
Organism: Siniperca chuatsi; assembly: GCF_020085105.1. Classification (NCBI taxonomy): domain Eukaryota; kingdom Metazoa; phylum Chordata; class Actinopteri; order Centrarchiformes; family Sinipercidae; genus Siniperca; species Siniperca chuatsi. Next base: position 33,338,501 of record NC_058044.1, on the reverse strand, counting down.
ACCCCCACTGCCACTTGACACAGACACACATGCTTGACGATGACTGTCACTGTAATGCATCTTTACAGCATTACCTGCATGATGCTTACAGTATGTCTCTCCTAATGAATGTGTTTTTATTGATTTTTAAACAATCTTCTGTCTTATTTTCGTAGTTTTGGTTACCATTTCTATCAGTTCTGATAACAGTTTACTCACCAAACTCATTAATTCAGATGTAGCAAGAACCGTGTAAAAAAAAAAGAAAGAAGAAAAGCCAGTAGTTTAGGGCAGATTATCTGAACACTTTATTTCAAGGTAAAACCAAAAATGAGTGCACTCAAAATGTTGGTAATAATGGCAAGTACAGTAGAAAGTTGAAACAGGAAGGTGGTCTGTAAACTGTGATGGATGTTTACAGTGGACAGTTGCGGTAATGATTTTGGCTTTGATGATAGCAATGATGGCCAAAACTGAATAAGACCCATGGTTGTATGAATTTTTGAATTTTCTTTTACTATGCAGCAGTGCTATGAATCCTAAACTGGTCATGATTTCATTGGCTGTGAAAAGTTTGTAAATGCATACTGGTTTGTAGGTATATGGATAATATATTGGTCTTTAATTAATAATGTGATCATCTCTAATCAGTGTGGTCCACCTCTGATATCATTAAAATGATGCACTTTGATAAACACTTTGTTTGTCAATAGGAGGCTCTTATGATAATAGCAGCAGCAGTCAACACATTGTACATTAACTACTGGAAGGTTTAATATAAAATTTATATTTAAGAACATACAGTATATCTGTTAATCAGCGCTGGGCTACCGGGCATTTTCCCAGTGGGCCGACGCACCTTGGGGCCGACATTATTTTAATTTTTGGTTCATTTTCTATAATGACACTAGGCTCACCCAATCACATCTCTTACTGCCCCCCCCCCTCTGTCCTCTCTGTTTCTTGTGTCAGATGCTGTGGCTCAGAGCCAAACATCTGTGGAGAAAGGAGGGTGTCATTGTCAGTTGCCAAGATGGATGAGCAAAAACGAAAGAAGCAAGGTGCGGAAAAGCTGCGGGCCAAAATAATTATGGATCTAGATGCAGATGCCGCCAAATGTGCAAAAATCACAGATATGTTTAATGCAGGGTCTGCAGCAGTTGCTTCAACATCTACAGCGACCACAAGGATGGTGTACTGGTGGGTGGGGTTCGACCGATTGTGGGGGGTTGGTCTGGGCCAAAAACGCCAGGGCCGAATTCTCCCTAAATTTAAGGCCAGCAAAGGATCTTTGAATGCAAACAGGATGACTAACTCACTGACTGACTCAACTAATAAATGAACGAAGGCACAAATAAGTGAGCAAATAAATTAATGAATATATGAATGATTGAGCTAACTGAGCTATCTCACCAGTGTACGGTCCCTCCTTGTCCTTGCGGCTCTTGGAGAGTGAGCAGTATGGACGTCGCTCTTTCACTTCCATAATGCTTCTGCTTGTGCTGCTGACAAACATACAGGCATGCTGCTGTTCAGCTGCATAGACAGAAAGACAGACAGACAGAGAGAGAGAGAAAGAAAGACACAGAGAGATATAAGATGAAGACACAGAGAGAGAGAGCCAGACAGAGAGTGACGGGTTGTTGGACTCCACCTGCAAACACACAGACACAAAAAGGGGTAGTCAATGACAAAGTCAAAGAATGAGTGATGTAACAACAAGGCCTCATCCTACAGTGACTGTTACATTTTAAAGTAGATGTGACTGTATGTTAATTAACAAGAACAACAGTGTATACATTGTGCTCCTGTGGAGCACACAATGATTGATTGAAAAATCACCATCTTGATTCAAAAATTCAAAATTCAAAAATCACCATCTACAGAGTGTTTATCGTGTGTATTTTTGTGTGATCTGCACTAAAACTCATGAGCAGCAACACGCTCAGTTGTTTTGTTCACTCTTATTGGTTAACATGGATATTGGTTAACAGGGATACCAAAGACACACATTCTGTGAGCTGCACACATCCAGTTTGTTGACGTGCTACGATAAGCGTATTGTCCCATTTCCGGTTGCAAGTGCTTCTGTGTTACTGGTTGCTTATTTTTGCTGCTTAAGCTCAACTCAGTTACTTTTGTTAGATTCTTCATTACAGCTGCTAATTATCTGCTTTACATATAAAATTACACTAGGTCTGCTTAAGCACTTTCCCTGCTGAAAGTCGCTACAGCTCTTTCCTTCCTGTAGCGACTTTCAGCAGTTCTCCTACCTACTGTACTTTAGCTTAGCAGTTAGCGATGGTTTCGCTCTATCCCTCTCACTCTCCTGCTCTCTCTTGCTCAGTGTGTCAAATGTTTAGCTATTCCTCTGCCTCCTTTAGTGATAATGGTAGTGTATATGTAATAAATGTAGTTTATTTGCTGTGTTGGAGGCGAGGCTTAGTGAATTGGAAACGTGGCTGTGCACCATGGAAACTCAATCGTTAGCTGCTGTAGTTAGCCAGCCCCCAGTAGCCGGTGCAGACCGACCAGAGGTAGTTCCTGTTAGCTCTCCCAGGGAGGCTGGGTGACTATCCGAGGAAAGCATAGCCCTAGACAGAAGCCCAGGGTTCACCACCAACCAGTTCAACTGATTATTGGCAGTAGAGGGTGACACAGGAGTGGATTTTCACTCATGTCCCATCACAATACCACAAAAATACTCCTGTCCCGTTTTGATCCCATGACAAAGTAAAAAAAAAACCTGTCCCGTCCCAATCCCAGAAGAATGACTCCCTTCTCTTCCCATTACCGTTAAAAAAAAAAATCAGAAAATAGCGTTTTTTCATATTAGAACTATATATAAAAACGGACCTATGACTCCCGGTGCTGCCCGCTCCTGTTGATTTTTTTTCCTGTCCTGTCCCAGTCCAGTGATGAATAGTGAAATTGACTGTGCGTCACGGGATTCCTGTGACACACAGGATTCCTGAAAAAATGTCAGCCTATAATTGGCAGCTCTATTTTGAGAAATGTGAAGTTAGCAACACCAGCGACCATGGTCAAATGTATTTCTGGGGCCTGAGTGGGCGACACTGAATCCTATTTAATACTGCTGGCTAAGGATAAGCGTAACTATAGTAAGACTGTTATTCACATCGGCGGTAATGACTCCCGATTATGCCAATCAGAGTCCACCAAAATTTATGTTGAGTCTGTGTATGCAAAGACAAAATCGGAATCCATAGTTTTCTCTGGGCACCTGCCAAATCTGACCAGTGATTACATGTTTAGCCACATGTCATCATTCCACCACTGGCTGTCGTGGTGGTGTCCTGCAAATGATGATGATAATAATAATAATAATAATAATAATAATAATCATCTTTATTTATAGAGCACTTTTCGAAATTCATGTTATAAAGTGTTTCACAAAGGCAGCAAAACAAAACACCAAAGTCATAAAACCATCTGGTTTTAAAAGAAAACAGATAAAAAAGAAAAACATTTTTAAGTAAGTAAAAGACAGTAGAAAGAAAATTAAAACTCAAGTGAAATCTGGAAAAGGCTCTCTGATAAAAGTACGTTTTACGAAGCGACTAAGAAGAGATCACTGACTCAAGCTGACCTGATGTCCTCGGGCAAGCTGTTTCAGAGCCTCGGGGCCCTGACTGCAAACACTCTGTCCCCTTTAGTTTTTAGTCGGGTCTCTGGAAGAGACAAAAGACCTCTGTCCGAGGATCTCAAAGTATGTGCCACCGCGTACGGTACAATGAGGTCAGAGATATAGCAGGGACAGAGGCCATTAAGTGCCTTAAAAGTAATCAGTAAAATCTTAAAATCTATTCTAAAACATACTGGGAACCAGTGTAACAAGGCTAAAACAGGAGTTATGTGATCATGTTTCTTGGTTCTGAGTTCTGTACAGTCTGGAGTCAATCAATAGATTTTTACGTTTAGGCAAGTAAAAAAGGCTATTGCAGTAATCCAGGCGTGATGAGATGAATGTGTGTAAAATGTCTTTAAAATTACGTTAGATCGTATTTTTAATATATTTCTAAGAAGATAAAAACATGATTGCACAAGCTTTATGGTGTGCTGCTCAAAACTTAAATTAAATTATCAAACTAGATGTCAAGATTCCTTGCAACAGGCTTGATCCAACAGGGTTGCAACAGGGAACCAGCAGATGGCAGAATTGATTTTGCCATGTGCTGGGACCCAGTGACAAGGATCTCTGTTTTGCTTGAGTTCAGCTCAAGGAAATTTTTTTGACATCCAGTTTTTGACATCACAGAAGCAGTTGTTAAGTGAACTCAGCATTCCAGGGTCTGTGGATCTAATGGGCAGGTACATCTGCGTATCATCAGCATAAAAATGAAAAAAGACACTATGTCTATGAATAATGTGCCCATTTATAAAGAAAATAAAATTGGTCCCAAAACAACCCCTGAGGCACACCGTATTTAACAGAAGAAAATGAAGGGACATAGTTGTTTACAGAGACACAGAACATCCTATTCAACAGGTAAGATGAAAACCATTCTAAGGCTGTACCAGATATCCCCACCTAGTGCCCTCCCACTTATTCTGTTATCTAACAGGATGCTGTGGCCCAATTCGTTAGTAATGAAAAAGAACCTGTAAGAGTATTGATACTGATATTACTCTTTCTAATAAACCTTGCATTGGGTTAGTCACTCATTTCATTCAACTCGAAGTGGCGATGAGGTCTTAAAATGTATAGAAAGGGTCTTTAAAAAGGTCTTAAAAAGATATTAAATTTAACTTTTCAACTCTATTCCTGTGTGCACTGACGTGATAGTGAGCTGGATCAATAAGGATCAATAAAGTATTTCTGATTCTTTCTGATTCAAAACTATATGAAACAGCGCTTGGAGGAGATGGCTTTGTACGCCAGTGGGTGGAGCTAGTGAGCGAGATGTAGAATGTCAGTGGCAGTGAGGAAGAGTTCCAGTGGTGTGTCCAGGTGTGCTGCAGGAATGATTTGTTATGTGCGTATGGCAGTGGAGATAGCATGAACAATGTTTTCAGCTAGGGCATGGGTGCCCTGTCGACTGGGGTGAATGCCATCTCTGTTAAAAATAATGCACGATTCTGTGGTGGGATGTATCAGCAGTGGTGATGAGACTGAGTACAGGGCTGTGGTGGGGAACTTTGTCTCATGCTATGAGCAGAACCATCTGCAGCTCAATGCAACAAAATCTAAGGAGCTGGTTGTAGACCTAACAGGGCCAAGGCACCAGTGACCACAGTTTCCATCCACGGGGTCAGTGTGGACATTGTTGAGCCGCCTCTATTTTCTGAGGAGGCTGAGGTCCTTCAACATCTGCCAGACAATGCTGAGGATGTTTTATGAGTCTGTGGTGGCCAGTGCTATCCTGTATGCTGTTGCATGCTGGGGCAGCAGGCTGAGGGTAGCGGACGCTAACAGACTCAACAAACCAGTAAGGCCTGTGACATTATGGGGGTGGAGCTGGACTCTTTGTCGGTGGTGTCAGAGAGGAGAATGCTGGCCAAACTACATGCTATCTTGGACAGTGTCTCCCACTCACTCCAAACAACAAAGGAGTATCTTCAGTTCAGTGACTCATCCCCCCGAAAAGCACCACAGAGCGCCACAGGAAGTCTTTCCTGCCTGTGGCCATAAAACTCTTTAATTCTTTAATTTATTGGTCAACTGGAGGGCCTGAGATGGAAGCGGACAACAGGGGAGCTTCCCACCATGTTTACCCTCACGAGCAACAGTCCATGGCTCCTTAACCAGGGCCTTGGACTTAGCTCCCAGCTGGGTCAAGTTGTCTGCTGCTGGGGCAGCGGCGACACCCAGACATGGGAGAGTCGAGTCCAGTTCTCTGGTGGGTGTGGTGGTGACAACAGGGCCCATGGGGATCAAAAAGTCTCTTCATCTTTAATCTGGTACAGGCTGGATATTCTCCCTTCCAGCTCAGGGATTTTCTGGGTCAGGCAGCTGTTGCATCCGGATGGTGAGTTGAGTGGAGGCATGACTTATTGAGTCAGGTGGTGGTCGCTGGGGAAAAAGAAACAGCTATGGCCAGTAAAAGTAGTCGTGACAGATGTAAATGCTACTGTCTTTGGTGTAGTATGTAGGCAGTGACACAGGTAACGGATTGATAAAACCAACAGGATATGAATGTGTAGCGTAAAAATATGGCTTAAAACTCGATAAAAATGTCCATTTTTGACAGAGCTTCTGACTTGATGGGCGGCTTTCATATCTAGAAATCTGACAGAGTTTATTAGTGGACCAAAATGACAACCCAGAGTTTGAGACCAGGAGGCACAGTTGGAGTCCTACACGCTTCTCTGAGCTTCCAGAGCAGTTACCAACCCAAAACAGTCATTTTACCAACCCCAAAAAATGACTGTTGACCAGGTGAGAGGACAGCTGATGAAACTCCACTCAAATAAGGCTGCAGGCCCAGTTGGCGTTAGCCCCGGGGTGCTAAAAGCCTGTGCCTCCCAGCTATGTGGAGTCCTTCAACATGTCTTCAACCTTACCCTGAGTCTCCAAAGGGTCGCTGTTCTGTGGAAGACATCTTGCCCCATTCCTGTGCCGAAGACGACGCGTCCCAGTGGCTCCAAGGACTACAGACAGGTGGCACTGACTGTCAGACCCCCCCTGGACCCCCTTCAGTTCGCCTACTAGCCCCGGCTGGGAGTTGAGGATGCCATCATCTTCCTGCTTAACCGCATCCACACCCACCTGGACAAGCCGGCAAGCACGGTGAGGATCATGTTCTTTGACTTCTCCAGTGCTTTCAACACCATCTGGCCAGCCCTGTTGGGTGAGAAGCTGGCAGCGATGCAGGTGGAAGCCCCCCTTGTGTCCTGGATTGTGGACTACCTGACTGGCAGACCACAGCACGTGCGCCTGCAGCACTGTGTGTCAGACAGCGTGGTCAGCAACACTGGGGCCCCTCAGGGGACTGTCCTCTCTCCCTTCCTCTTCACCATCTACACCACGGACTTCAGCTACCACACAGAGTCCTGCCACCTTCAGAAGTTTTCTGATGACTCTGCTGTGGTGGGATGTATTAGCGGTGGTGATGAGTCTGAGTACAGGGCTGTGGTGGCTAACTTTGTCTCATGGTGTGAGCAGAACCATCTGCAGCTCAATGCGACAAAGTCTAAGGAGCTGGTTGTGGTTCAAGGAGGGCCAAGGCACCAGAGACCCTGGTTTCCATCCAGGGGGTCAGTGTGGATATTGTGGAGGATTACAAGTACCTGGGAGTACACTTAGACAATAAACTGGACTGGGCCAAGAACACTCAAGCTCTTTACAGGAAGGGCCAGAGAATATATGTTGAAGAATATGAATAAGAATATGTTAGCCTAAAAGAATCCACTCTGCCCAGTCATATTAATACGCACATTCCTTGAGGAACCAGCCTAGGAGGTGGAGTTGCAGCCATCTTGACTCAAGCCTATTAATCAACCCTAAACTAAATTATAACTCATTTGAAAGCCTTGTTCTTAACTTGGAAAACACTACAGCCAATTATATTTGTTATAGTGTACCACACTCCTGGTCCTTATTCTGAATTTTTATCTGAATTCTGATATGAGTTTTTATCAAGTTAAGTCCTTTAAACAGATAAAGTAATTATTGTAGGTGATTTTAATATTCATTTGGACATTGATAATGATTAGTAAGTACTGCGTTTTTCTCATTATTAGATGCGATTGGCTTCTGTCAGAGTGTTCATAAACCCACTCACTGTTTTCAACACACCCTCGACTTTATTCTGGCATATGGCATTGAAATTCACATATTATAATATTTAACAGTCTTTCCACAGAATCCTTTTTTATCGGACCACTATTTAATAACTTTTGAACACCTATTACTACACGCCATTAGGCAAAAAATCCTACAATAGATGTCTATCTGACAGTGCTGTAGCTAACGTTAAGGAAGGGATTGCATAAGTATTTACTTCAATGCCATGTCTCACTATAACTGAGGACTCCCATGCTAACTTCAGTCCTTCCCATATTGATCAAATTGTTGATAGTGCTGCAGGCTCACTGTGAATGACACTCAACTCTATTGCCCCTCTAAAAAAGAAGATAATAAATCAAAGAAGGTTAGATCCATGGTATAACCCCCAAACCCGCAAATTAAAGCAAACATCACAAAAACATGCAAGGAAATGGCATTCCACTATTCTGAAGGATCTCGTTTAGTCTGGCAAGACAGTCTAAAAATGAGAAGGCCCTCTCTAATGCCAGAGCAGCCTGTTACTCATCATTAATAGAGGCAAATAAGAAACAACCCCAGGTTTCTTTTCAGCACTGTAGCCAGGCTGACAGAGTCATAGCTCTATTGAGCCATGTATCCCTATAGCCCTCAGTAGTAATGACTTAATTAGCTTCTTTAATGATAAAATTCTTAGTATTAGAAACAAAATTCATCGCTTCCTGCCCTCAACGGTAGCAATTTATCTTCAAACACAGGAACCGAAACAGCTGTAAAACCTGATATATATTTAGACTTCTTTTCTCCCATCGAGCTTCACCAACTAACTTCAACGATTTCTTCATCAAAGCCATCAACCTGTCTCTAGAAAAACTAGTCCACGCATTTGTTACTTCTAGGCTGGAATATTGCAATTCATTATTATGGCTCTCCAGTTGATCCAGAATGCTGTGGCCCGTGTACTGACAACTAAAACCAAGAATAGAATTTAAAATCCTTCTCACCTACAACCTCTCACCCTTAATAGTAAGGCACCATCATATCTTAAAGAGCTCATAGTACTGTATTACCCCACTAGAACACTGCACTCCCAGAATGCAAGGTTACTTGTGGTTCCTAGAGTCTCCAAAAGTAGAATGGGAACCAGAGCCTTCAGCTATCAAGCGCCTCTCCTGTGGAAAAGATTGGTTACAGGAGGCACATTAGAGAGTAGGCTTAAGACTTTCCTCTTTGATAAAGCTTATAGTTAGGGCTGGCTCAGGTGAGCCTTGAACCATCCCTTAGTTATGCTGCTATAGGCCTAGATTGCTGGGAGACTTCCCATGATGCACTGAGCTCCTCTCTCATCCCATTAAAGTATGTTAAAAACTTGACATCTCTCTCCGGTAGTTTTGTGCTTTCTTGTCTCTCCCCTCTCTTCTTCTGTCGCTTTTTGCAGGTATTCTTGTCTCCAGAGCTGTAGAGTCTGAATCTATGATTCCAGGCCTCCTCCTGCCTCCATGTTTCTGCTCGACAACCACTACTACAGTTATTAGGGTCCGAGCGCCGACAGGCAATATTATTATTGTTATTAATATTATTTTTTTTATGATTCCATTTTTCCGAATGAATCACATTTTTGAGGGTTTAAAGGTGCTCGAAAAGCTGTGAAACTTTGCAGGAACAGGAATATCAGGACTGGTGAAAATGTGGATATTTTATGGGTTTCGAAAATGGGAGGGGGAAAATGGCTTTATAGCGCCCCCTTGAAATTTTCACATTTTTCAGCCCCTCCTTGCGGATTCACCCACATGTACGAAATTTGGCAGGCACATGTAAAATGGCAAGACGAACAACAAAGTCTATTGAAGCCATACCCTAAACTAAAAGGAAGTTTTCACTTTTTGGCCAATTTTTGGCATTTACAGGCTACTTTAACAACATCCTCCTAGAGAATTAATCGGATTTTTGTAGAGCAATCTAAAGACCTTCACGGTGAAAAGTTGCTCAAGGTTTGAGTTTTCGTTGAACAGTGTGGCCGTTATGGGGAGGCAAGTTTCGATGTTTCGCCATGAAACAGGGAGTGGTTTGTAACACGACTGTACATGGTCTAGTCTCAACCAAACTTCATATGTATGATAAGGGTTCTGCCCTGAACACAACTATATGACAATATTCAGTTATTGTCACAGTGTCACCTTCTGGCAACAGGAAAAGGCATGTTTTATGCATTGATTTACTCCAGCCAACAGGTTGAGTACATTCACTTCAAATGTTGTCAGAAATGGACTTAAGACCTTCATGATGCTTCATTGTAAAGATTGTGAGTTTTCGGCAAATGGCCTTCGCATGGGGTTGTGGCAAATTTTGATGCTTCAGCATGACACAGAAAGCTGTTGTAACTTCACCTTACATTATCCCAGCTGCCCCAAATCTCACTTGCTGGATAGGAGTCCAGGACTAAACACATCTACATTCCCTAACTGAGTCATAATCATAGCGCCACCTATTGACAACAGGAAGTCACCGTTCAAAAATGAACCTCCTCCTTGTAGTTTTATGTACATGTACGAATTTTTTATTTTTGCCGATTTATAGGGGTCATATCTTAACAAATTCGTCCTAGACCGTTAATCTGATCAACTTCAAACTTAGAAATCATAAATAAAAGAGGTTGCTGATGAGAAGTTATCAAAAGATTGAGTTTTTGTCAAATGATGTGGCTGGTAAGGGGCGGCGAATTTCGATGTTTCGCCATGACACAGGAAGTTGTTTTAACTGTGTACATGGTCCAAACTGCCCCAAACTTCACGTTTGATAATAGACCTGCCCTGAGGACATCTACAAGCCAATATTCAGTCATAGTCATAGCGGCACCTATGTGGCAATAGGAAATTACAGGCCCTATATATAGGTTAACCAGATCAAGCTCAGATTTGTTCAGCAAAGTCTCAAGACCTTCGTGATGATTAATTGTGAACATTGTGAGTTTCCATCAAACACTGTGGTGATGTTTTATTCACCATGAAACAGGAAGTTGTTGTAACTTGAGTGTACATTGCCCCAAATTTCACATTTGATAAGAGTCCTGGCCTCTACATGCTAATTAGGAGTTATAGTCATTGCGCCACCTACTGGTAAAAGGAAGTTACTGTCCCTATACTCGTACAAACCAATCTTAGCTGATTAACCAGATCCACCTCATATTTTAAGACTGTGATGATGCTCAACAGTGAAGATTGTGAGTTTTCAACAAACACTGTTGCCGTGGCGATGCATTATTTGCCATGAAACAGGAAGTGGTTGTAACTTTACTGTACATGGTCGCATCTGAACTAAACTTCACATGTATGATAAGAGTCCTCCCCTGAACACATCTATATGACAATATTTAGTTATTGTCATAGCACCACCTACTGGCAACAGGAAGTCTTCTGTGACAACCATCGAATTTACATCGAATTTACATGGTGTGGTCTACACATTATATCCAGCGTGTGTGTTCTCTAGTGGACACAGAAACTACAATTTAAACAGGAAGTTGCTGTAACTTCAGTTTACACCATCCAATTTGCCTCACATTTGATAAGAGTCCCACCCTGATCACATCTACAGGCCAATAATGATGTAAAGTCATAGTGCCACCTAGTGGCAACAGAAAGTAAGCCTTCCATGGCAAAGATGATCCAATTTGCAAGAAATTTTTGTGGCGTGGTCTATGCATGATATCCTTCAACATGCTGCATAAAGTTTGTTGTCTACTGACAACACAGGAAATGACATTTAACTCTTACGTGCAGTGACCAAAACACATCACAATTCAGGGCCATGTCCAACAGCTGCACCCACCTGTAGCCTAGATTCTGTTCCAGGTTTCTGCCTTTTAAAAGGAAGTTTTTCCCTACCTCCGTCCCTAAGTGCTTGCTCATGGTGGGAATTGTTGGTTCTCTGTAAATAATAATATAAAGAGTACGGTCTAAACCTGCTCTATCTGAAAAGTTCAATGAGATAACTTCTATTATGAATTTGTGCTATATAAATAAAATTTCATTGAATTGAACTGAATTGTTAATAAAAAGGTTCACACAAATAGGGACAAAGATACAGAATGGCAAATTCATATTTTCAAGTTAGGTTGGATAGACATTGATCTGCAGGTTTGTTTAATCAGACATCAGACATTCACATGTCATGGTGTCTGTCTCTGTTCATGTGGTTCAGTAATGCTTCTCCTGTAAAGTGATTGTTCATTCATACATTTAATGTAGTTTCCCAGTCTTCTGAATAGCAAACCCACCTCAAAGATTTTCATTAGTATGGAGGTCACAAAGCTACCTTCATGCCCTTTAGTGTAAACCACATGTACCTGCATGCATAGCTGCTTCTACATCTGTTTCTATTCATCACAGCATGCTAGAACACTTAACTGTTAATTACTCTCCACAAGATGTCAGGTTGTCACTGTCACTTGCCTCAGGGGAACTCTCCTCTGCAGTGCTGTTTCAAAACTCCAAAACTGAGGAAACAAGTCAACGACTTACATACAGTGCTCCCCAGGAATGCTCTATCCAGGAAGGCATTGTGATCATACATATTTTCTTTGCACAAACCAAAGCAGTAGAGCAAGTGATGCTGTATGTACAATGCTGATGAGGTAAAAGTGTCACAACATGAAGTACAGATCAGAAAGGCTTGGTAGTTTTATATAGTAGGGCTGTAATAATACAGGAATCTCATGGTTGTGTGCAATACTTGACCAAGCTTGAGGGGTAACAAACTGTCAGTGTTATTTATTCCTCCTAATTAAATGTGCAAAAACTTACTTTCATATAGATGTAGGTCAAATGCAGAAAATAATCTTTGTTAGAATAAAAACATCCCTATATTTTACAAACGCATCCTTATCTAGAAGTAACTAAATGGAAAATTTTAAAATGCATAGCTGAGAATGAACTCATTAAGATAGAGAGCTAATTTGGTTGGACTAAAAGTCTTCAAAAGTTTTGTTTGTTGTCCTCAAATCAAATTGACTTCACTGTATAAAATCTAGCCTAAGAAATAGACATGTATTTTTCCTTTTTCAAGTGGCAGTTGAGAACTCTGATAGTTCATAAAGTTAATGCATGTAACTTAACTGTGCCATATGGCATTTAAAGTATGTAAACAAAAAAAAGTGAGTGGATACAAGCGGCACATTCCTCTTCCCATATATAACATTCTGCAATCACTCCACTCTCTGCTGGTACTTGATCCCTCCCTGCTTATGCTAACAAAAAATCCAGCACTCTATATAGGAAATATGGTGAACTGCCCTTTAGTTGCATTATACAACACAAAGCAGTTCATAGAGGTAGCATGAATGCACAAACAGCCAATGAAAATTGGTTAAAAGAGGCAAACAGATGCATGTCTCAGTTAAGCAATTGATTTTTTTTTTTAAATGGTAAATGGACTGTACTTGTATAGCGCCTTTCTAGTCTTCTGACCACTCAAAGTGCTTCACTCTACATATCACATTCACCCCATTCATACACTGATGGCAGGTGCCAACTGCTCATCAGTACAAAGAAACAAAGAAACTAACACACTTACACACCGAATGCACAGCCCTTGGGAGAAATTTGGGGTTCAGTATCTTGCCCAAGGACACTTTGACATGTGGGCTGGGGGAAGCTGGGATCGAACCCGCTCTACCTCCAAGCCACACCCGCCATAATTTTATCAAGCAAAATGTCAAACATTATCATACTTTTTTGAGGATTTGCTGTTTTTCTTTATTTCAGTCCATGACATTAGCCTGACAAGAAGAATCTATAAGTTAGCTTTAAATTACCATAGCATAGCCTTCACGCAGAATTACTGATTGTCGGTTTATGAATGGCACAGTTTCCAGGCCTGCTGGTTCTTATGTTGCTCTTCATGCTGAGTTATAAGTAATGAGGTAGAATTGATCCTGCGATGGGAGAATAAGCTGATGGGATGGATGCACAGGCTCTCAGCAGTTCTTTGAGTCATGTCTGCCTCTTTGGATTCATCTAGAGTCAGCAGCTGCTGTCAGCGGGGGGTTTTACAGGAAGAGCTTAACACGAGCTTTGGTACGAAGGACAGTATATCACCTGTTAGCAGCTCAAATACAAAAACATCAGTGTTGGCCTTCAAATATGACATGCTCTAATTTTTGAGAGATAGATGAACAGAAAAGAGAAAGAGGGCTAGAGAAAGTTAGAACTAGAATTGCATTTTGTGTGACCACACAGAAACCCAAAACATTTCAGAGAAAAAAGACCCATATTCAATATTGAATACTAAATTCAGACACAGACAAGAAAGGTAAAAAAAAAATGGCTTGAGTGAGAAGAGTTAGTTTTCAAGAAGAGATATAAAGAGAAGTTGTGCAAGGCTGAGAGAAAGGGGGAAGCAGAGACAACCAGTAGTGGGCAGACAGTTTTATAAACCGTCAACTTAATCTGAGACATTGAGCCTTAAATCCCCTACCTTCTGGACCTGTATACATGTGTGTATGGGTGTGTTATTAATGTGTATGTTTGTTTGTGTGGTTGTGTCATGATGCACTTTACTGTGCTGACTACTTGGTTTGTGCATTCTTTTCTATCCTGTTAATCAGAATTAATCTCATTTTGTATATCATATTTTTAAGTACAGCAGGACAAGACCTGTTCTGGAGTTCTAGTGACCCAAATCATTCATTTACCATACCTGCTTATTTCTTTTCAGAGTAATGTGCCTGTGCTAGCGTACATAGGAGTTGAAGCCTGGACATCAGTCTCCACTTAACCTGACCTACATGCCTTTGGACTGTGGGAGGATTACCAGGAGCACCAGGAGGAAGCCTGCGCAAACATAAAAAGAACATGGAAAGCATAAAGAAATGCTCACCATGGAGCCACTATGGTGCCAAGTGCTAATGAGATACATGATATTCATATATTAACTGCTGATCTATGTGCCATGCCGTGAGCAAAGGCCGTGTTGGCAGGGGGCCCCTGAATCATTCAGAGGAACAGGAGGTGCTGTATATATTTATTCTCTCAGAGCATTTTGTTTCTTCTAACAAACCAAACCTGAACAGAAAAGTACTCTATTACATTAACATGTTAATGTTAATGTAATAGAGTAGAATGTTGATTGGAATGTTGATTGGAGTTTTGTTCCATGCCTATAATAACAATGACAGTATCTGGTCCATTTACACAGTGGGATTTTCTTTAAAAAATAATTTTTAATTAGAAAAACATAAAAAAGCATAAACCTCATAAATCTCAAAATGTTTTTAACTGATCTTCTGACAAAAAGTGCCAAAAAAATGTAGTCGACCTTTACTAAGTCTGTAACATTATTTGCTAACTCATCCTGCAACTGCTTCTGCATAATGATTTCTCTTATGTAAACTCCTTGAAGAAACATTTGGTTGCTTCATTGATGTATAAATAAATACATACAATGTTGGTTCACATCTTAAATAACTACATTAAATGAAACCAGCATTACTAGAAACCCAGTGAAATAAAACAAAAAGATGGAGACACTGGTGGTGTAGCAAAAGAGTTTCCCCTCGGGGATCAATAAAGTATTTCTGATTCTGAAGAGTTTTACTGTCAATCAGCTACAGTAGGTATTGAGTTTGCATTGGAATTAAATAGATAATAACATTATTAACATTATTAACCTAAACTGATTTTCCTCTGTTTTCACTGTTATTTACAGGGTTATAGATTTTGTAATGTAAAAAAACATGTATTGATAGTGTAAAACAGCAGCAACAAAACAAAGGAAAAGTTCATGGATTCCAGCAATATGTTTGTATTGTATGTTCTGCTATGGCTGAGTTGTGACTCTAAGAATTGCATCAATCTGTTCTGTTTCAAATGGTTAAACAGAGGAATTTTGTAATTAAAGCTCTGACAAAGCACAGCAAAGTGAATGAATAAGAAACAGCGCTGCTCTTATCAGTTAGATGAATATAAAGAACAGGAAGTTAATTAGTCGACCTTGTAAGGCAGAGCTTGATTTAAAGCTGAAAAAATCCCACTTTGACCCTACTTGTTAACAGGACCTAAAAAGCACAGTTTCTATTATTTTATGTTTGTTTTGTTCACAGCACAGCTGCTGTTCTGGCTGTATACCATACCTATGCAGAAGAACCAAGTTGGATATTGATTTCCAGATTTGGAAACGGTATCCAGTTTGTTCATTGGCCAGTGTCACAAGTCCAAAACACAAACCAGAGAAATCTACATGTGCATTACATAAAACTGCCCAAGGATGAAGATTATGCTTGTCTGTGTGTGTTTGTGTTTCTGACTGACCTGTCTTTGTTTATATTTAACTGTGTATGTTCTGAGATAAGTGTGTTAATGAACATTTCAGTGTCTGTGTCTTTATGAGTAACTGACTGTGAGAATTCTGTGTATGTTTGTGGACACGCATGTCTACACAAAGGAGCTAGAGCTTGAGGAGGCATTTTTCTAACAGTTTACAACAGAAGAGCTATATGCTATATGCTCTGAAATTGGAAAGTCACAAACAGACAGATGTCTTTAACAGCAAAGAAAAGCTCACATTCTCTCCATAAATTACCTCTGTATCTCAAATTCTGTAATGAATGGACAGAAAATACACACAATGTATTAAATCAATTTAAGAATAAATAAATTAAAATTGTATTTCTTTGATAGTATGAAGGTTTATACGATAATAATTTGCTGGTGTCATTGTCCCTGATCACCTTGCTTCTGCCTGGAAAACCCATGATTTTACATAGAACACAGCTCAGCTCATAAAATATGACACACCTGTGTACATGCTGCGACAAACAGTAACACTAATAACCCTATAATAAAACTCTGAAAGGGGCAATTCTGCACAGCACATACTTTTCTTTTTGACACTTTAAGTACATTCTATTGATAACAGTTTTGTATTTTTAGTAAAATGTTGAATGCAGGGCTTTTACTAATGGAATATTTCTGCATACAGTACCATAAACAACAGATCCACATCTCGCCATAAAAGCTCCTGGCCTTGTATATTGGCCTCAGCACCTGTTGACTGAATCTGAATCATGGATGAATTAGACGTGATTTGAACACAGTAAGATATTGAAACACAGGTGCATAGCAACTTCCTGATATCCCCAAGGAAGTGTTCATTCACTCCCAACAGGTGAGGCAGCCGCTGTGTGCCTCTGACTCTTGTTGGAATAAAACGACTCAGACAAGTGCTGTAAATTATTCAGTATCTTCTCTCTGTTGAGGAGGCTCTTGCGGAGTGCTCAAATTGAGTAGCTTTGAAGGGGAAATTGTTGTTTTAGATAGCGTCTCAGTTTTTCTAATCAATAAGCAATGTAATCTGTGCTCAATATGCTGAGCCTCTTTTGTCACAGCCTGGACACAACAGCTGTCTCATTTCTGCCAAGACCTCAACTCCACCTGAAACACACAAGCTGCTGGTTGACTCTTTCACTGTTCATTCTTCTCCTTCTGGCTAGTTTACAAAACAGTACATTGTGTTAGTAATGCTCGCTGCTGATAGGATGTCGGCTGGGTTATAGTGTGTGAATTCTGCAGGTCATGCCTACTGCTGTCGCTTTTGAGGATAGAAGTTAAAGTTACACTTACAGCAACAACTACAACTACCTAATATTAACTGATATTAGGTAATTACTAATATTACTAATATCTGATTTCTCTGGATATGTACTTGAGTTGGGGTTCACAAAATGTATGCCTTGTCAAAATGTATTTGGGTTTAGCTTTTAATATTAAATACAAGTGAATAAAGGTAACAAAAAAGATGAATTTGTTATCTTTTGTTGGCTGAAATAGTAGAAACCAAGGGCATAACATTGGTTTGAAAAGTGTGTGTGTGGGGTGGGGGATTTTCTGCATTTCTGCTTTTATCATATTCCCTGCTACTTAAAAGCAACACATTATGATTAAGATGGCTATCATGCTAGTTTAATAATTCTGCCATAAAAATGGTAAATATACATCAGAAAAACCCGTCTTACTCTCTGCATGTTTAACCCATAACCTTACTGAACATCACATGATATAGTATTCAATTAGGGATATAAGCTATATTTTGAAGAATAGGACTGGCAGATCGATGGCACATTATTTATGGCACTATCAACAGATAATGTTCCATTTGCAACTTTGATCACATCATATAAGAAATGTATCAAAATATGAAATACATATATATTGTAAGAAGTCACACACTGTCAGTAGTTTTTTCAAGATCACTGTGTCTAAAACGCTTATTATAAGGAATACATTATGATTATACCTTCTCACTGTAACTCTAAATACATGCATTTTAACTTTATTTTAAAAAATATATAAAAATAGGGAAAGGAGAGAGAAAGATGAAAATAAAGGTTCAAAACAAAAGACAGGTTTCATGGAAGGGGATGGAGAGGAGGCAAAATGAAGGAGAATGGTGAGAGGCTACATGAAGGACAGATGGGACAAAGAAAGTAAACAGACCGAGAAAGAGTGATTAAGAGCAGGAAAATGACGGAAAACTACAGATCAAGGGCCAATTTTCTTTTCAATAGATGAAATGTACGTTACAAATAAAGTTAATGCAAATGCATATTTTTCAATAAAAATCTAAGAAAACATTTGACACAAAGCAGTTAGTTGAAAAGTAATGGTAATGGTATTTTCACTGCTGAGATGAGGGAGGAGGTGAAAAGAGAGAGAAGATGATTAGAATGAAAGGGAGCAAAGGGAGCAGGGGAGGAGAGGAAAGAAAGATAAGTGAAAGCAATGATCAGTTTTCTGTTGTTTTTTTGTTAATAAATGAATTAACAGAGCTTGATCAGGTACTTCATCAATAATTAAATTGTTAATTAAAAACACTGTGCTTCAATGAACAATGAAGGAAAGCTAATAGGGATTAAAGAACCAGTTCAGGATTCCTCTTTATTCAAGTATATCAATTAACCTTTAACTGCTGTCAGTGGAAAACCTCATTGCTTTCGATTATTGACTGGTCATTTTTTAATTGCATATTTTTTTCATTTTTTCAAGTAATATTCCATTAGTCTCAAAACAATATAACACATTCATATGCTCCTGCAAAATTATTTCAAAGACACAACCCTATCCTTATTACTGTCAATGGATTGTCTATACTAAATAATGTATACACACCACCTCCCTGTACATTTCCCTCTGCCTCTCGCCATTGTTTACTATGAAGTAGGACAAAAAAGCCATAAAAATGATCTTATAAATCTAACGAAACTGTTATTCACTCTGGAAAAACTACTGTAGAGTACATACACATGATTGATAGCAACACTTATGTAAGTAAACTCTCAGTGGTACATTTGGAGAAAAAGAGGTTTCTGGGGAACATTAAAAGTAGATTTAATTCTATTGAATACAGTGAAGCTGAATAGGTGATAAATGCAAACCAGCAGAAGAAAATAACATGTGCATCAACTCTACCCAGAGTAGTGATGGAAATTACGAATCTTTAAAGGGAGCCAGATTTTATGGCTCCGTTCCCCTTTTTTAAGGGGGCGGGGGTTGCCAGGTCTAGGCCAAACACGTCATTTACTCGATGTTTACTCAATGTTTCTATTAATAACCTCGCATTAATACAGCACAGAAATATGGTTCAGATTTTGGCGGAATCTGTAGACTCTCCGCTTCTCAGTCATTACTCTCGCGAGATCGTATGTGACTCACACAGCGAGCTAGGAGGAAGAGAATAGAGCTCTCGTCTGTCTCTCATCATACGTAATTGGTGGGTTCATGTCCCTGTCTGCATTGGCTGAAACAAACCAATGGACACTCAGGAAATCACTTAGGACCCACCCGTCACCTTACACTGCAGAAAAACACTGCAGTTTTCAATGAGTTGACATGGAGAGGATAGAGAAGGTCTGAGAAAAAACACACATAAGAAAAGAAGACAAGGAGAGAAAATGGCGAAGAAGTACACAGTTAGCGAAGTTTTAGCAGTAATTTTGGAGAGCAGTGATGAGAATGAGGGAGGAGTTTCAGAGCCTGAAGGGTTTGATTCTGAAGATGAAGAGGAATACCAAAATAATAGGGATCCATTTGAAGATGGGTAAGTGTATTTATTTTACAAAAACCTTGGTTGCAATATCACAGTAATAGTGCACTTCATGCTAAGCTAAATCATCTTGGCAGAAAAAAAGTTACGTAAGTCAAACTTTGACAAAATTGACTGTCCATTACTAAAGGTTTACTCTGTATAAGTTATTTCTTTCTGTAAAAGTGAGGTTCACTTTTAAATAGTATATATCAGAGGTTTTCAAAGTCTGAGACGCTGGGCCTCTCCTCAGAAAAAGAAAAAGGCGTCCCCTCACCCCCATTTATTTTACTTGCTTAGTTTTGCGCAATTCTTGGATCATGATTATGTTATATGATACCACAGACACTCAACAACTTCATTACTTCAGACTACACCAAATACATAAAAAATGTCTGTCCTATGTATGCATGTAGTAGTTTCTGACACTGGGTAGTGGGAAAAACAGTCAAATTCCCCAAAACTAATGTACTGTATCTCTGACCTATCTCTTTATCCAAATCACACACATGTAGGCTAATCTATGTGATCTCCTTTTGAAAGCTAATGTAATAACTAATGTAATATTTTTTCACTTCCATTCACACTTTGAAAACATGCTTTGGCCATTGACTAATTTATCATACTGTTCTGTACAGATGAGACTTTGTCTTTCATAGAATTGTATTTATTTATGTTTGTGATTTTGTACTGAATGTGAAAGGATTCACCGCTGCCAGGGCCCAATGAACCACAGGCAGCATCACCTGCCACCAAGTCACCACCAACCCGTCCACCACAGCCGTCATCACCAGCCCGGCCTGCCAAGATGTCCCGTGCCCCCCGAGCACAAGCACCTCCCCCACAGCCACCAGCTTCCCATGTACCAGCGCCCCACCTACACAGCAGCCAGCTCCACTGTCTTGGAAGTCAGAGACCTGGACACTGCTCCCCCTGTCTCCATGTTTAACCAGAGCGGACACCAGGGCCACAGCTCAGTTCCACCTCCACATATAAACCCCTCGACCTGTTCAAACTTTTTTTTCCTGTTCAAACAGTACAAACACTGTGTCACCACACAAACAAGCAGGCTGCTAAACAAATAGCACAGGAAAAAATTACAAATGGACAGACTTGAATACAGGGGATTTTTACAAGTACATTGGGCAGCTTCTGTCCATGGCAGAATCATCTTTTTTCTTTGCCTCTTCCATCACAGATATAGAGTAAAATCTTGGAACCTTCATCTTAGCGACCCTGATGAGGATGCCCATAATGACAAAGGGCACATAACAAACTCTTCCGACTAAAACCCCTGATGGACACCATCAAGAATGCGTGCAAGACATTTTATCATCCTCACACAGACGTGGTTGTGGATGAAAGAATGGTCGCCTCAAAGGCTAAAACTGGGATGACAGGGATTCAAGCTGTTTGTCTTGGCTTTGGTTAGCTCTTGGTTTGAAAAAGAACTTGAACGTGAAACATGAAAACATGCACATTATGTAAATATTGTAAATAGTGTGTTATATCAGTGTGGATTTCTATATATATATATAAGAAAAAAACAGTTGTAATCATAATTTTTCATTTGCACACATCCCATGAAGCTTGATAGGTTGTATGAAGTCATTATTCCGTCCCATTTTATCTCAGTCCCTCTAACATTTAGAAAGTAGAGTCACAGACAACACTTGTACTCAAAAAACGATATTACAAAATGTCATTTTAGACATTTATTATGCATTTATCTACTATTTTATTCATATATTCCACTACGTTTGTGAACCTAAGACTTTGGTAAACCCATTTCAAGCACCAAAACAATGTGTCCATATGAGTATGTTTTCACAAGAGATTTGAAGAATTTTAAAAATCGGACTTCATCTTTTCATGTTTAGGGCAAAATGATCTCTTTACACAATGCTCTAGAACAAGTGGTGCCTCATTATACAGAGAGCTGAGGTTTTTCTGCACATTTTGATATAAAAACACAAGTATCATGTTCTGTTAAGTGCCTTTAAAAGGTGAATTCATAAGATATGTACAATTGAGAAGATGCCCTCAGACCCCAGAGGGTTAATGAAGCTCTAGCAAACGTTCAGTGAGGAAGACTATACTTCTGCATGCTTAGGTTGTAGTTAATTCTCATACCATCCGGCCAGTCACTACTCTCACGCATGCTCACTCAAATTTCATGCTGTCATTATCTGGGGCTGACAAATCGGGATATCAGCTGTTCCATCAGCTGGTCTCATCTATCCAATAGCACAGCAACACACCTTCATTGTTAACCTATCATCTTATTACCATCAGTTTAAATATGATTGTCTCTCTGCCTTCAGTACTTTCATGCAACTGTTATCGCCTCTCCATCTCCACTGCCCAGTCTTCACAGATCTATCAGCTCATCATTCCATCAACCTCAATCAGCCTCAGCAGAAGTCATCAGCCACCACTGTGAAGGACTAATGACTACACAAACACTAACTAATAAGTACTAGACACACAAATAAAAGGATAAATGTAACCATGAATGAATAAATGATATGAACACAGCGATGAATAATCAATAAATTAATGAATGACCATTTGACACCAGATGATGCAGTAAATGCTTATTTTGGCAAGCGGTCTTAACTAGTTTAAACACGGGAAACCACTATGTGGACACATTTTAATAGTTACCAGTGAAATAAACTAGGCCCTGTTCAGCAACTGACAAGTTTTGGAAAGTCAAGGGAGATTATTACTAGGAATTATTAAATCACCTGAAGTAATTTAGCTCATACCTATGTTGATGTGAGATCCTAATTTCGATCTACGTTTCCTAATTGTTCTTATTAAGCTAAAGCATCAAATCCCACATCACAGGAAAAGTATCTGTTGTTTTAGCTGAGTAGGTCAGGCGTTGCCCTGGAGGGAAGAGGAGAGGAGAAGAAGTGCCATTTCTCTGAGGCACTCGGTGGGCGATCGGTCCTGGATGAAACTCCGGAGCTCCATGTTTCCGAATGCGGTGTCGGTCCCGCGGGGTGACTTCGGCTTCTTCTGCTCCTTCTGGATCCTTCCTTCTATAATCAAGCTGATGACGTTCGGTTGTGGTGGCCACGTGGTGTGAGCGTCTGTTCTGAGGTAGAAAAGGTTTCAGTCGTAGTCATCTGGACACTGTTTTCAGAATCAAGACGTTTCGGCTCCCATCTGGAAGTCATTCTCAATTGTGACAAAATGGGACGGGAACTAGAAATTTAAGCTACTCTGTGTTACATAAGCCCTGCCCTCAGGAAGGAATCTGCCTGAGTATCTGTTAATAGATAGTTTCACCTGAAACTGACCTAATAGTTTCCAAGATGGCCCAGTAATCAGTAATCAGGCCTATTGTTTTCTGGCTGCATCTACTTCATCACTGTTAAGTACCTGATTAGCATGTGATTGGCGTGACCAAGGTGATAATAAACTCTGATAGACATTGGGCAGATTAAATCTCAGACCACCATTTCTGTTCAAAGAGGGGTTCTCTTTTTTCACAAAAATGGCTTCCTTGACGCCCCGTTTAAACCAACTCTTCTCTCTACTTAGAATCTTCACCTCGCTGTCTTCAAATGTGTGGTTTGTAGCTTTTAGATGCAAATGCACGGCGCTCGGTAATCCTGAGTTAGCGTCTGTGCTGATAAAGTCTTTTGTGAAGTGGCTGTTTGGTCTCGCCTATGTACCGTTCTTTTTCAGTTTTCCTCACTGCACTGAATGGAGTAGACAACATTGCTCTGTTTCTGTGTGGGTAACTTGTCCTTAGGGTGAACGAGTTTCTGTCTTAAAGTGTTGCCTGGTTTAAAGAAAACAGGAACATCGTGCTGTCTAAAGATCCTTTGTAGTTTTTCAGACAGTCCAGATACATAAGGAATATGTCTGTTCTGAGTTTAAAGTTTGTTACGGTCCTCGTTAGGACTCGGGTGCTGCAGCAGACTGAAGCAGGCTTCCTTAACCTGGTAGCAGCTATTTTGGAGCGCTAATAGAGTGTCTTAAGAGTTAAGCATTTGAGTCTCTTTCGCTCCATCTCTAGCTTCTATTTCTTCTTCTTTCCACCACAAGATGTGCACAAGGCCAGGCTAAGCAGGACACAAAGGATGCGGAAGCGTTACAAAGCATTTGGGGCTGTTTTGGGCTGTTCAGGCAGACTCACGCTCAGCAGCCATAGTTTTGGCATCTAGTCTATTTTTTTGCATGCCGTGCTATCACATGAACCAATCTTAGCTAGCTAGCTGGCTAACATATAGGCAGCAGGCTACATGCAGGATAACTCCTCAGTTCTGACCATTACATTAAGTGTGCATTCTAATCTGTAGAGATACGGGGATCTGATGGTTTTGACTGTAGAATCATGATAGATTAGATCTTGTTTACAGTCAGTATGAAGCTACATGTCATGTGCGTACCAGACCTTACGCCACATTAGCATGTCTTGGCAGTACAAATGCCCAAGCTTCTTTTTATCTTGTGACATGAGTTGGTAGATATGTTCTTGAATCTTGAACATGCTTCATTTTACGTTGTGATGGATTTTCAATCAACAAGCAGATGTAGCTGATAGAAGTTGTTTTGTTTTAATTTGATAACTTGTAAGGTTCAAATTTGTTAAAAATGTATGCTTTTTGATGTAATGTGCTTACAGTAAGCTACAATGCCTTCCAAAAGGAGGAGATGAAAACTAAGAGAAAGTGCTGATGGATGCAGCTAAGGGGAGCACGATGCTGCAGTGCTGCATTAAGACTTCCACCAGGCCAGCAGTTGAAGCATTACGGCGGGAACAAAAAGGACGCGGAAGTGCCCCAAGGTGCACCGTGCTTCCTTTGGGTGCCCATGTTAACCAATTGGGCTGTTCAGACAGAGCGCGCCACAGCGTGGAGCTACGTGGTCGGCTCGCGCTCAGCAGCAATAGTTTTATTTTTCCAGGTTAGAGTAACAGCCATTCAAGATGTCTGAGCACGTCCGTGTTGCACCACGTGGCTGATGTGTAAAACAGGGTTTCTTCTTTCCTAATCTTTGTCGTGTTTCGACCCCAGAAGTGGATCAGGCTCCTTTACCAGGCTTCTTTCTTTCAAGGCATTTGTCAATATGTTCTGTGTGCCTTCGGTTCCTCTGTTGAGGTCTTCATGAGAAGATTTTGAAGTGCAGAGGAGAAGTGAGCAGTCAAGATGCCTCCTCTTGTTTTGTAATCTTCTGTAAAAAGGGGCGGGGTGTTGTATGCTGCTTGGGCTTAGAATTTGCTGTGTCTCTGAAATATTCTGAATACTATTATGTTTGGGGGATTTAGATTTTAGAAGGTAATATTTTGATGTGCCGTCGAAGTCAGGTGACGTAGTATAAACAGCGAGAAAATTCCTCTGCAATCGTTTCCCAATGTTAAACACATGTTTATTATTGTTACCATGACGACGAAGGTCACCTGACTTTGTCCTTTCCGGCGTCACACGTGGCCTCCCCGTGGATCCGACTGGGCAGAGTCGGAGATGTGACTGACGGCACTCTGGACGGAGACGAGGCGAGCTGTCTCCGTGCTGGCAAGCGTAGTGGGGAGGCAGAACCGACCAGGCGGAAGATCATTGGAGCCGGGCGTGTGGTGTGTTTGACCGGCAGTGTCCGGAGGCAGAGACCAGCTGGATGGCGAGAGTGGCGTGGTAGTTGAGGTCCAGATGATTGGAAGAGCAGACTGAGGCAATGGTCACCGGTAGAGCGAGAGTGGATGTATGGAGGACGATCTGGCGCCGGAAGCATGGATGAGCCCAGTAGATAAACTGCTGCAATTGATGATGATGGAGAACAGGTGTGCCGGTAATCAACTGCAGCTGGGAGATCGGGGAGCCAGCCTGAACACAGACACACATCCACACAGACAATAACAGACAGGGGACAGCCAGAACACAGGAGGAGAAACAGGTACACTGAAACATGCAAAGATCGGAGGGGCTCTGTGGCCCACAATGACAGTCCCTGCACTGCAGCCTTTGTAACTGCTACTCTAGACCTGGGGAGAGCAGCAGACAGATGTGTTAACTCTGTCACACATGATGTCACCCACCCCGGCTTTTCACCTGCCAGTGCTGAGTTTCACCAGAACGACAAAGTGCGTGGGTGGTTCACACTGTTGCCCGAGATCACTACTGCCCCTGTGCAGGTGCAACCACGGCCAATTGTGCTAGTAAGAACACACTATTCAAGGCAGATGTACCGCTACCAGGATTTGATTAATTTAGTCATTACAATTGTTAGTGGTACCTTGCATTCATCAGCAAAGGATAGAAAACATGACAAGACAGCATACTCCAAGGCTGAGCTTATACAAAATGACCCTCTAACACATTGTGAGTGTTTAAAACATAAAGTGGGAGACAGTTCTCTCCCTTTTTGTTCAGAGCAGAACAAGTGGCACTGCCATGACCATGTTAGTTATGTTAAGAGAAAAACACTTGACTCTCTAGTTCCTATCTCTTCCCTTGAACTACAATCAGAAACGTTGGAAGAACTGGGTTTAAAGACACTACTAAATTTCAAGGAGATTCTTTATGAGAATTATCACATATATCAATTATATTTTAGTATTTTTCACTGGTTTTTCAAACAATGTCCACAAAGTCAACTCAGGTCATAATTAATTATATAATACAATTTATACACAGGGAAGCTCAATGTGCTTTGTGCAACACAAAAGAGCGTCTTACATTCATCTGTTCAGACCAGTTCATGTAAAAGCGTGCAGTCCTCATGTTTTATACAATCATGGTGTGCGCCAAAGGAGATTTATCTGAGAAGGGTCAATATTGACTGATAATGTGTCCAACAATTTATTTGATTTATTGGAAATTTATGTGTGTGTGTATGCGCAAGAGGATGGGTATTATTAGGCCCAGAAAACAAGATAATAATAATAAAACTTTATTCATAGAGCACTTATCAAAACAAAGTACAAAGTGCTTCACAGAGAGATAAAATAAAATACCACAGTGAATGATAAGCTCGAGGCGCATTCCAGACGCTGAAGGATGACTTTTGCACTGCTCCCATTCTCATTCATCCAACCCTGAAATCCCGTTCATCATCGAAGTGGACGCCTCCACCACTGGTGTGGGAGCAGTGCTGTCCCAATGACACGGAGAACCTCCTCAACTCCACCCTTGTGCTTACTTCTCCAAGAAGCTTTCCCCAGTGGAGCGGAATTACGACATCAGCAATAGAGAACTGCTGGCTATCAAGTTGTCGCTGGAAGAGTGGAGGCACTGGCTGGAGGGAGCAAACCTCTCTTTTACCATCATTACTGACCATAAGAACCTGGAATACCTCCGCTCAACCAAGAGACTAAACCCTCGCCAAGCCCACTGGGCTCTGTTATTCACTCGCTTTCAATTCACCATCACCTATTGACCCGGACAGAAGAATGTAAAGGCCGACTCACTCTCACAAATCCATGCCCCTGAAGAACCTTCTACACCTGAGCCCATCCTCCCTCCAGCCATACTCGTCAGCGCCATCTAATGGGACCTGGATGATCAGATACGTGTCGCCACAGTTTCCGAACCTGCTCCGCTGGGAGACCCAGAGGGTAAAATTTATGTACCCACCACCTTACGGAAAGACCTTCTGGGCTCACTGCATACTTCCCCGGGCTCTGGACACCCAGGCAGCCAGCGAACTCTCTCGCTCCTTCAGGCTCGTTACTGGTGGCCCAGTATGGTCCGAGATGTCTCCCAATACGTCCACGGATGCTCAGTCTGTGCCATCTCCAGGACTCCACGTCACCTTTCCACTAGTTCCACTACCCATCCCACGTCGTCCATGGTCCCACGTCGGAGTCGACTTTGTCACTGACCTACCGAAACCTGATGGATTTACTTGTATCCTCATAGCGGTAGATAGATTCCCCAAGTCTTGCAACCGAATTCCTCTTTGAGGACTGCCTACCGCTACGGAGACCGCAGAAGCTCTCTTCCACCAGTTGTTTTGCAACTTTGGGATCCCAGAGGAAATCGTCTCTGACCGTGGGCCACAGTTCACTTCACGCATTTGGACTGCCTTCTTCAAGCTCCTCAACGTCTCTGTCAACCTCTCATCCGGTTATCACCCTCAGACTAATGGCCAGACTGAGCGGAAAATACAAGAGATAGGGAGGTATCTCCGAACCTACTGTCATGACAACCCGACTAGTTGGAACCGCTTCCTCCCATGGGCCGAGTATGCACAGAATTCACTCAAACAGACCACCACAGGCCTCACCCCGTTCCAGTGCGTACTCGGGTGCCAACCACCATTATTTCCCTGGATGGAGGAACCCTCGGATGTTCCAGCTGTAGACCACTGGTTTCGAGTGAGCGAGAGAGTGTGGGACTCAGCCCATATACATCTACAGCATGCTGTGCAGAGACATAAACATTTTGCAGATGCCCGTCGATCCCCTAACCCCGTCTATCATCCGGGAAATTGTGTCTGGCTGTCTACACGGGATCTGCATCTCCGCCAGCCCTGCCGAAATCTGAGTCCCCGCTACGTAGGTCCCTTCACCATTGAGAGGCAGATTAATGAAGTCATCTACTATCACCAACTCCCCCCAAGGTACCGCATTCACCCATCTTTCCATGCATCACTCCTTAAACCTGTGTCTCCCTATTCCACAGCAACAGATGAGCCGGCAATACCTCCTCCTCCCGAAGTCATCGAAGAGCCCCTGATCAACAGAGTGGCCAAGATCCTGGACTGCCGGCGATGGGGCGGCCGTCTCGAGTACCTGATTGACTGGGAAGGATACGGTCCCGAGGAAAGGTCCTGGAATCATCGGAACGATGTGTTGGATCCTGCTCTCCTGGCCGAATTTCACCAAGCCCATCCGGACTGTCCAGCACCCAGAGGCCATGGTCGACCCCGTCACTGTCGGAGGGCGTCAGGAGCCGCCCCTGAAGGAGGGGGTACTGTCAGGGAGCCTACACAATCACCACCGTCTCTACCCACCACAGTCATTAGGTCCCAATCACCTGACTACTGATTACACTCACCAGTCAGCAATCACCCACCAGCACTATAAAGCAGCACTCCTTCCGTTCACTCACTGTCTGGTCTCAACCCTACCATGTTGATATACCTGACTCACTTACCCGTCGATGATTTACCTGTCCATTGGATTCCCCTCAGCCCTTGCTTGCAATCGTCTCCAGACTCTTCAGCTCTGCGCCATACTCCGGGAAAAGAAAAGGACTTCCATATTCAGATAAGGCTTTAACAAAGACATTCCATTATCCCGTTCCCTTACCTGCATTCTGCTTCATCTGTGTTGGTCGCCTGCTGTTGTCAATAAACCCGCCATCGTATCTGCACTTACCTCTGTGTCCTGTGTTTACCTGCTGACAACCGCATTAACAAAGCAGATATTCCTTACTATGGAATCTCAAACTATCAGTATAGTTGGGGGGGATGAGAGGAGATAACTGCCCTCCAAGTAATTCACATTCAAACACTACTCACCACTTTCTACAGTATGCTGACTTCAACACCCACACACACAGTGCAGTTTTGACTGTTTGCCATCAATCGAAAGCTTAACTTTGTTATTTTTCTTCTTCTGACTTATGTTTGTCAAACAAGAAATAATCCACTGGACCTGTTACTGTAGAAAACTCTTCACTGCTTATCCAACTGGCTTTGTCAATTCTGATGTCAGGTATCAAATCTGATGCTGCTCATTCTGCATTCTAATGCTTGACATGCACAAACTGCGTCCTAGAGTTGTGCCAATGCAACTGACATCAATCAAGGACAGTGGCGATTCACTGTCACACAATATTTACTGTATACTGTTTTCACAGCCATGTCTTCCTAATTTTTTATTCATTTTCTTCAAATTAGTGAAACACCCCTCTGCAATGCAACAGCTGGTAAATGTCAGTTAAGACTGTATTGTTCTGCTATGGAAAAGACAATATTGTCAAATCTACCAGATAGAGATTATAGAGATGGTAAGTATCAAACCGTTTGTCATGCCACTGCCACTGTGGCTCAACATGTGTGGCCATGCACGCAAAGAGAAGGTGCCATTTTTACTCTCTCTGCTTGTTAAGCACTCAGTACTTTTGTATGTCCTGTGTAAATAAAAATCTAACAAAGAAAAAAAAGATTGTTCTTCACAACAAAAATAATGACATTTTCAGAGCTTTTTGTTAGCAGATCAGTTTGAAATATTGCAGAGAGGAATGGTCAAAGAAGAAACAGCCACAGTGAGCTAGTTAGATGAAAGACTGCAGGCTACAGGCTCTTACTGCAGTTTGTGTGAACCACCAAATCTCCAATACATAATAAAAGTAAACAATGCCATTTAATGTGTCACTCTGTCAATATAAAAAGCCATTTATGACATGTGCACATCACAAACTGAATTTACCGTGTATGCTCACCACATGGCCTGTCAAAATAGTCAGCTACAGAGCAGCTTGAGCAGACTTTGCAATCAAATGTAGTAAACAAAACAGAATATGCAAAAACAAAAGTTATGACCTTTGAACATTCCCTTACCTCTCCCTTTCCATTTCATCCTCCCTTTTCCCTCTTTTGCTCTGCTGTTTGTCTCATTCCTCTTCCTCATTATTTCTCTCATTCCTTCATGTTCATGTGACTCTCTCTATCCTATCTGTCTTTTCATTTACAGTGTCTCTCTCTCTCTCTCTCTCTCTCTGTCCCACGTTATCTGACCTGAGTTTCAATGAGTTCACAAGTGCAAATCTGCTGGGATAATCTCTCCTCTCTCTCTCTCTCTCTCTCTCTCTCTCTCTCTCTCTCTCTCTCTCTCTCTCTCTCCCCCCTCTCTCTCTCTCTCTCTCTCTCTCTCTCTCTCCCCATTTCCTACCTTTCCCTTTCTCCCACCTAATCTCCCTCTCCCCTCTCAGATTAAAAAAGAGAGGGGGATGAAAAAAAGAAAGACAGTTGCAGGGATGGAGTTGTCTGTGAGAGAAAAACACACTCACATGGAGATTTGAAGTGAATAAATGGACAGAGAAGTGATAGATGGATAAGCAAGCACAGAAGACCAGAAAGTAACAATATAAAGAGGTAGTAAAGAAAGGAGAGAAGTAAAGAGAAAGTGTTAAAATGACTCAACTGTGCGGAAAAGTGTGAGGAGGGGGTGCCTTGGCAAGGTAGGAGTGATTTCACCATCCTCTTTTTTTTGCTACAGAAACAACACTACAGTATGTATTTGTGAGTGGGGGGTCAGGGTGAGAACAGGGCGAGCCAGAAGCAACACCCCTGTAAGAGGTTGGGGGTTCAGTGTCCATTTCAAGGACAAACCAACACAGATAGACACATCGCAGGGATTTCACATATATTGATGGCTGTTAGCAGGCAGGTCAATTACAGGTTCTAAAGGTACCTAAAATTCACATTCAAGACCAATTTAAAAACCCTAGTTCAACAAAAACAAAATGGCAATTTCTGAGTGGGGACAGCTGGCTGATGTTTTGAAATAATAAATATAGCAGTAATAAAATACAGCAAAATAAAAGGTTAGGAAAAAAATTGTTTAGGGACCAATATACGTGCAACTTGTGCAGACTACAATACATTGTTACAAAATACCATTGCCAGCCCCATTTACATATTTTATTTGACCATCCAAATTTAATGGCACGAAAAATCTGTACCTGTATAATACCTCTACGATTTTGCAAATTAAATGTTAAAGCCCCTATGTATAGATTTTTTATGCAATGAGAAAATATTTTAAATCATTTTGATGACATACTGTACGTTGCAGTGGAAACTGCTTTCAGCCCATTCATCTCAGTACCACAAGGAGTCGCCACAGGCAGAATTATTAAAATCCAACACATATAGGCTTTAAATGGAAAGAAGACAAAATAAGACATGAATAAAAAAAGAAGCCATTGAAGCTTCTTCTCCACTGAAGAGATAAAAAATGGCAGCAGACAAAAACATCAGATCTGTGTGGAACGATGAGGAGAATGTAACATTTCTATAATTGATACATGAAACAAACAGAAATGCCATATTTCCATCATGTTTTACACATAGAATTGCATTTAATTTGCATTTCTTTGGCCGATTATCTGGAAATTTTGTTAAAACTTGCTAACCCTACATTTGGATGGAAACTTGACTAAAGATGCTCCAGTCATGTAAGCAAAAAAACAAATTTTTTCGGCAAATATTGAGGGTATTAAGAAAATCTTTACTAAATACAGATAACCCACTGGATCAGAGCACTGTCAGTAGCTGATTGATTTGCGATGCGGGAATCAAGACAACAGTACCTCTTTTTCACAACCGTCGAACAGAAGGAGAGATCCGACTCGAGACTTTGTCGGCAAATTAACAACACCATGTCTCTGTTCATGGTTTGTACACACACAATATTTTGAAATATGTGGACTGGGGTGTTGTCGTTCTCTGCTGCGATAATATACATAGATGAACTCCTAGTGCAGTTAACCCATGCACAGCACCAGTATTTCAATTTTGGATGGGCCAAAGTCATTTTGACTGGGTCTTTTAATTACAGAAGTTAATACTGTTTGCCTTCCTTTGACGGTTTCCAACTAGTCATGATATCATGCTGTGGAAAGTGACTAGCGCGTCTGGTTGATTATGACACTTAAAAAAAAAAAAATCTTAAACATTTTGAATGCCGAGATAGCTTACTTACCCATGACAGTTTGTATTTATTACAAACAGCACATGCAGGTATATTGCTCAAATCGTGGGAAAATGAAACATAGTATCCTATTTATTATGTTTATTTTTTGCTGTGGATAGTGTAGACCAGTACATCAATTCATTTAGAACACTGACATTTTAATTATATTTAAGGAAATACCATCTTGTTTGTGCACTGTGCTATCAATTCATAAGCTTGTCTCAACAGAAATGATCTATGCTTTCAAGGCAATATAGAGACAATCAAGTCTGGCAGGAATTTTCAGCTCTACCGCCCATCTTGCCTACATTGTTTTCTAGGTTCTTCTAGTCTCAATAGCAAATGCATTTGCAGCTATGAAATTAGACAGTGACTGCATCTGCATTCTAAACTGATGATACACGCATTCTACACAGCTGGAAACTGACGTGTTACTATAGCCAACATAGAACGCTGGGCAAAAACCTAAATAAAAACCAAATCCTTTAATTACAGGTGACATATTTAGGTGAGATCCACTCACAACGCTGCGCCTGAGTTAACCCACATGAACAGACAGATTTCAAGATTTAACATGGAGTGCAGAGAACACACACACACACACACACACACACACACACACACTGCAATGCTTGTATTGAAAATAAAACAAGTTAAATTAATAATTAATGCCTATGTGAGGTTTTTTATTGAGTAGAACAAAATTGTGTTGTCTTATCCATATACACATGCAGTTATTCAATACAAAAATATTTTTCATGTAATATCACCCATATTAGGGCACAGGGCACTGCACAAGAACCTGAAAATCTTGCCCAATGTTTTCTAAGCCAATTTTCAATGCTGTGTTTATTTCTGATATACTTTTCTGATTTCCCATGGGCCCCCCCCGACTGGTTCTTGGTCCCCCCCTGTGCCACCTCATTTAAAAAATCCTGGAATTGCCCCTGCCGAGGTGGCTGGTGGTTACAGTACCTAACACATAAACAGATACCCTGAGAAGTTGGTGAGGAATTGAGGGAGGGGTGAAGGTCTAGTGTAGGCAGGGAGGGAGGGAAGGTTGACTCTTGTTAACAATGAGTCCATTGATTCCAAGTCCCCAGCCTCTTCTCAATCCTTCATTCTCTTCTTTGTCCCCTAACTTCCATCTCTCTTTTCTTTCTTGTCTTTGTCTTTTCCTCTCCCTCTCTCTGCCCCTCTCCTTTTAATTTCTTTAGTGTTTTATGTCCCAGACACTTCAGATGATACTGGATAGATTTTAATTTTTTTTTTTAAATATAAAATTTCTCCATCACTTTCAATCCTCAGCCCAGTTTACTATTTTGTTCCCTCTTTTTCGCCTGTGATCAGCCCACCTCCTCCTTCCTGTTCAGGTAGCAGCTTTCAACTGGCAACAACACAAAGGACCAGTTGTACATTGCCTGTGCCTTTCTGTGTCAGTGTGTTTCTCATGTGTCAAGAGATGCATTTGTGGCATGCATGTTTTTCTACATCCCGATACCACAGCTTGTATGTTGGAGAGGAGGGGCAGCTTGGGGAGGGAAAAGAGGAGTGAAATGAAAGATGAGGAGATGGCTTAGGCTGTACACTTATCCATTGTGAAATAAAAAAAAAAAAACATTAAATCATGTGATTAAAAAGAAAACAATGTAACTACTCTAACACATAGGGAGCACTTCAATTTTACTATATCTATAGATGCCATATGGGTAATGGGTAATATCACAATAATGGCATGAAAGTGCCTGAAAAAGTTAAACAGGATTTCTCAAAATGACAGCTGAACAATTGCTTGACCGAACAAGTTTACACCTTTTGGAAAGGACAAAAATCAGCTTATTGTCCACTATCAGATTTTTACCAAAAACATCATCTGATTCCTGCAGTTCTCTACATATCATTGGAATATCCACCTGATTCATAAATGGGATATTGTGAGAAGATTTTAGAATCCTGTAAACTTTGTTAGAAGGAGAGAGACAAATGCTACACAGGTTTACCATCATCTGGTGGTGGTAACTGGAGTACAGCACACACAATGAACAAAATGGGCCAAAATTACAGTATTACAGAAAGGTTCATCACTGAGAAAGAGGATACTGAAAATCAGAAAACAGAATATATAAAAGAGGCAGGGCAAGACAAAGGCACCAGAGCATAGTGATTGGTAAAATAAATAAATAAAATCAGCACAGGATGCTCTAGTAGTCTAACACTATTTTTTACAGTATGTTCTTGTACAGCTTGACATTGTAAACAAGCAAATGAATATCACTAGAAAACATTTTGAAGAAGAAACAATTAAGAATAATTCCTCAGTCAACACATATAGTGTGTCTCAATAAAACAACCTGCCTTAGCTACATATTCCTGCCTGGGACGCTGCTGTCCAAAAGTGTTTTAGTACGGAGACGTGTGTAGATTTCTTAGAATATTTTTAGTGGTGAAAGAGGACATGTGGTGGTTATGACTTGTGACAGTGGTTTAACGCAGGAGGTAAACATAGTAAGCCACAATGCTGTCTTAGCACAACCAAATAGAGCACTCCACAACTGTCTTATTTGGTCATTTAGTTGGAACATTTGTTGAATAATAATAATAAATGTAAGAAGAGTGTGGTATTTCTAATAGCTTTATTTCTAAAACAGATGTTTATTTGTATTGATTTGTAACACTGAGGATATAATTTCCCTGTATGTGTTGAATATTCTTGTGAAGCTGATTTTGATTTCAGTTCAGTTGTGGCCCTCTCAAAGCCATGCAAGTAGCAAGCCTCTCCAGCCTAACCAGTCAGTGCTACAGTCCATCACTTTCTCAGGATAAAAATAAAATGGGGGGAAAATTCCCCTAAAAAGAAAATGAAAAATGATGGGTCACTTGATGTGTCCCATTTTATTTCTTGCCATCGCTGTCATTTTTGCTGATGCTAAAGGAGTCCTGCCCTGCTGACTAGTACAGAGTTTATACTGAAACACCCTGTGGGGTCTAAAGAAGACAGACAACGCTTTTAAAGGCTTAAGTGATAATGTTCTTCTACTTGGATTCTCTCAGTTGCAGGTCTGCTGATCTGGCTCCAAATTGTAAGAACAGCCATTTTTACCATGGTTGGGCAATATGACAAATGTTTCCTATTGACCACCATCACCACCCTCAGCTGTTCAGCAGGGGTGTATGTGACCACTTTAGTTTCACGTTCCCCACTGCATGTTGCGTCTGCATTATACAACTGGATAGTAAAGTCTTTAAAGAGAACATATACCCACTCTGTTGAAAAGCAACAGTGTAACGCTGCAGGTGATTTGTTTACTGCTGTGTGAGATATTGTGCAGACACACGGTATTAGTGAATGAAGGATTGTATTGCTGGCTCCTTTGCAACAACTGATAGCACAAATTGTGCACCAATTGCACCAAATTTGATTCTTTAATGCCCTTGAACTGGCATTTAAATTTGCCAAAATGTCAGCCAATTCAGATGTATTTGTCCTATCCCTACTATTTACAAATAATACTCAAACAGATCAGCTGTGGTGTATGAAATTACTGTCAATGAATCCTCCCATCCACTCCAAACAGCTTGGTTTTCTTGTCCTGATCACAACACAATGTATGTAACCTGGTCATGATTTCTGGAAAGAGACACTGCTGTTGAGGTTTGGCTAATGTGAAGGTATGGTTAAAGTAAGGCAATTGAAACGTTATGGTTTAGGAAAAGGTTGAGGTTTCGGTAACAAAAAAAAAAAAAGGTCAGTGACAGAGCACAAACTCTGGCTTCTGCATGAAGGTCGAATTTTTGACACACAAACCCACCAACCCAAGCTCAGTCCACTCCCTTACTTTCTGCCTCACTACATAAAAGGCACCACACTGTCTGTATTGGCACTAAACAATGGCATTGGACAGAAATAGTGATGTATAGGATTGTTCAATATGGGCGTAATTCCTAGGAATTCTGGGCTGAAAACACATACACACAGATCACTAGTAGCGAGTTTGTCTACCTCTGACAGGTGTGGGAAGAGTGTAACTTGTTGCCAATCTCCTTGGACATGTGATTGGATGACATGGGTGTGGTTCAGCTGTTATTTGATATAGTGACAGTGTTGCTTGTCACCAGCTTGACTGACTGACACTGACAAAATGAGAATGCTTGCACATTTTGGCTGGTGTCAATATTAAAAGACAAACTGGTTTGTTTCTTATTGAGAGATCATCAATTATTAATGAGTAACAGAAAAAAGACAGGGAAGCTTCATGGCTATTCTATAGATTCTTGGGTTTCAGGCCAAAAATAAACTTGAATAATTTTATCTACTTATCTGTTTGAAATCCCCATTACTTTTCTGTAATGCAATCCCTGTGTGTGTGTGTGCATGTGTGAATATTCTATTATTACCATAAAGCATATCCCTTCCAGGCTAAAATGGATAATTTGCATATGTGGAAGAATCCCCAGTGACCTAGGTGAAATACCTAGCTAATCTGTGATACAAAATACCTTTAGAGAAACATTAACTGGCTTTTAACAAATTGGATATTGGGAATCGAGCTACTGTATATGGAATTTAAATTTGATCACTTTGGCAACTCTGAATATCCTACTGCTAGTATTTCATGACAGCTGTCACAAAAGACATACAAAGGATCTATACATCTTTTTTATAATAGAGGAAATGAAGGACTAATAGTCTTCCTCTACAGGAAATCATTGGACTAATTTTGCATTTCTTTTCATTTACAGGATTTCATGGACACAAAGCTACCTTGAGTAAGAATACAGCAACTTTTTATTAGATTAAACTTAAATATTTTAGGATTTCTGGTGTTAAAAACTCACTTTTTGGCCCCTACTCTAACTTGGAATGAAGACTCCGCGTCTATTGAGGTTTCAGTGAATTTTATGACAGAATGTAAAAGCAATTCACTGAGAGCAGGTCATTGACATAAGTCCAGAGAATTATTAGTGCTTTTAGCATCATAGAGTATTATTGAAAGAATCCCATTTAGACTTCTCAGAAATGTAATCTTTATGTATAAACTGACCCATTTTATGAACAAAGATTTTTGAAATTCCCACATTTTTGACTGTATGCCCCCAAATATTAAACCATGAATGGACACAAGAGAAAGTCACTGTGATACGAGAGCCTTGTTGATGGTACATTCTGTCTCTCTGTCCCAGGAAAAAGGCACATTTCAGTCTCTGTGTTAGTCTTCAGTCAAGACCATAATTTGGCCAATTCTAATTCATGGTCAAATTGTAAAAAAAAAAAAAAAAAAAAATAATCAACAGTTTTTCACTGTGTGCTATTTTCACTATGTGCTCTACAATTTGTTTTGATATTCACTGTACTGGCATAAATCAAACTGAATATTGTAAATTTTATCTCCTTTATATTGCTGCAAGTCCATGTTTAGCCTATTATAGCAATGTTTACCTTGCTCTGTGTGTGTGCTGCTATTATCCTTAAATCACGTGGAACTCATGTGTTAATGTAAATGTCTGCATATTTTAGTAAGTAAAAGTGTTCATGCATTAATTACTTTAATTTAAATTTAATTAATTATTTACTATACTTCATTTGAGATTATGAGCATCATATCATTCCAGCACTACAGGTTATGATTATATTAGTTTATACAAATAAACATTGTCAGCTCCTCCAGCTGCAACGCTGGTGGGCCATATTGCCCACAGAATGATGGTCATGCATATGCCTGTGCAAAACCAAGGATTGTTATGACCCTGGGTCATATTTGTTTTTATGTTGATTTGACAGATCTCTCCCCCTCTCCTTTTTCTTACAGTAGAGTGAGTTCATGTGTGTGTAAGGGTGATGAGCAAAAGATGATGCCCCATGATTGGTCCGTTTTAAAGAGTTGCTGCCTCCAGATTGGATTAGTTATTCCATTTATACCCTAGTTGACAACAACCTGCTCCCCCTCTGCCACTTCCAATAATTTAAGCCAGGATTTAGTTGTGTGTATTGCATCTAGAGTGTCTGTAATTAGAGTAGCAGTTTTATGACTCTGAACAGGAAAATTTGCATAGACTTGTGTTAGTAATTTTGACTGAGTTGTGTTAGTTTCTGAAAAGTAGTTTGTCGTAAATATTCCACTGTAAATATGGAGCACTAGTAGTAGCAGTATGGTAGTGGTGGAGTGAGAAGCCCTTTTTTGTTGTTGGTGTGAATACTGGAAGCATTTACAACCTGTTATTCTCAATCTTTATTTAGTGTGCCTGATGTGCTCTACTTCTAATCCACCAGATTTATTAGTGTGAATGCTGATCCAGCAGCATTCACACAATTGTTCTTGTAATCTTTGTTATTATTCTTGCCTTTTTCTACCTTTTAAAGACTTCATTTAAACTTTAAACGGGTTACAAGACTTTGAACTATTAAACTTGTATTCAGCTTTTTGAAATCTTGTACAGTTTTTGAAAAGCTCCTCTCCTGTGGAATCAGGTCCCAGTTTGGGTTCGGGAGGCAGACACCATCTCCACATTTAAGAGTAGGCTTAAGACTTTCCTCTTTGATAAAGCTTATAGTTAGGGCTGGCTTGGGTGAGTCCTGAACCATCCCTTAATTATGCTGCTATAGGCCTAGACTGCCGGGAGACTTCCCATGATGCACCTCTTTCTTGTTTCCTCCTCTCCCTCTCCATCTGTATGCATTTTTATCCCATTACTGCATGTTACTAACTCGACATCTTCTCTCTCCCGTAGTTTTGTGCTTTCTCGTTTCTCTCCTCTCTCCTTCTGTTGCTTTCAGCAGCTACCTCCAGAGCTGCAGAGACTGGATCTGTAGTTGTGGCCCACCTGCTGCCCCCGTGTTCCTGCTCGACAACTGCTACTACAGTTGTTGTTGTTATTTGCTTTGTTACTATTATTGTCATTCTTATAGATTCTCTCTCTCTCCCTCTCTTTCAAAATCTAACACGGCAGCGGCGGCCCACCACTGAGTCTGGTTCTGCTCAAGGTTTCTGCCTGTTAAAAGGAAGTTTTTTCTTGACACTGTCACTGTTGCCAAGTGCTTGCTCATGGTGGGATTTGTTGGGTCTCTGTAAATAATATTATGAAGAGTATGGTCTAGACCTGCTCTATAGGAAAAGTGCAATGAGATAACTTCTGTTGTGAATTGGCGCTACATAAATAAATTGAACAGTTTTGGTTTTATGCTTTTTTCAGTCCTTTTCTGAGTTCATAATGGGTGTGTATTGTGTTGTTTAGAGTGTGTCACATGACCCGTGATGACACCCACTGATCTCTTTCTGCTGTTCTGCTTTTTCAAAATTTTCTGACATCAACCCTTGTAACTTCCACAACTTTCACTTCTCATGCACAGTTTCTACATCGAAACGTAGACAAACTTGTCCTGGTTCAGATCATGTAACTATTTAAGCTATAGGACTTTAATTTATGAATTTTCTGCAACAAAGCACAAAGAGAACCCTTCAACTGTCTCATTAACTCTAATTATAGATATGCTCTGTAACTCTTGAGCAAGAGTGGCTTGAACAAGGGTGGGATTTCAAAATAAGTAATCCATTTCAGATTTCTGCATTTTCAGCATACTTCTTCCATATGTTTTTCGGTTGACTACTACTTCTGCATATTTTATGCTACAGAAACCATTCAAATGTTGCTCTTTAAGGACATTTATGCATCTACTCAACTTTTTTCTACCTTTTACCCATTTAAAAATGTATTCAACTTCCAATTCTGACAATTCATTTCACATTTCTACATTTTCAGCAATGCTTTGCAATTCTTCTTCTGTATGTTTTTCAGGCGACTACTACTTCTGCATACTTTGAGCTACAGAAACAATTAAAATGTTGAAATGTTATGGTCTTAAAGGACAATTATGCTTCTCTTCAACTTTTTCAACTCCAAATTCTAGCAGTTTTACATTTCAGCTTCCAGGTTTTTGAGCAGTGCAGTGCAATACATTTGAGCTTTCAGATTTTTCAGGCAAATTCATTTTAGATTTCTACATTTTCAGCAATGCTTTGTGATTTGTTTCAGCTGTCAGCATTCACACGCATTTTCAGTGGGAAATGCATTTTTACTAGTTTTTAAATTTAACCTTCATCCTCCGTATGGATTTCCGTCCAGCTACTCGTCTTGCACCATTGCCAACACTTGCAAAAAATAAATCAAAATGTGTGGATTAATCGGGAATGGTGTGCTATAACTGTTCTTAGCAATTTGCCTTACAGTTTTTGTGAAAATCGCAAAAAACTGCAATAAATTGCCACATACACAATAATGGGAATCGTCGTGAACAGAGCTCAAACATAGCCCTTTTTGGGGCCATATCACTTCACCAAACTTTAACAAAGGAAAATGATTAACAATAATTGGATGTTCTATGGGCTGTAGAACATGTACTTATTGTTCAGTACTCATTAATAGGGACATTTTCAATAAATCTGGTCATGTTATATAACATTTGAAAGGAGAGAGTCTCTAGATTTGATCATAACAGGCCGTTCTAGGATCACAGCTGTGCAGCAAGAGCTAACATAGTTTTTGACTTTGCAAGTTTCTGAAGAAGACATTGTTTGTGTCCGGTTTACCGTTTGAAACGCTTCACAATGGATTACTCTCTCTGTGATATTTAGACTCTTTGGAACGAATCAAGCCCTCCACCATGATTCTGCCATCCGTACTGGCTAAACAGCGTGTCAGTGAAGCAAACCAGTGCTTCATTGGCTGTTGGTAAAACACGCTAGTCAATTGTGCGTCTTCGTCATACACATTGAGCCAATAGCAGACAATCAGTATTCTGACTGACAAGTCTTTCAGCCAATGAAATTCTGATTCTAATGATGTATAGCATGTTAGGTTTCAGTGAGAGGGCCTGTTTCACTGTGTCAGCATAAACAGGTAAGAGTTTTCAATTGTGCACAGCTTTAGCATGTTACGGACGAAATATAGCACTTTTACGCTGGCAAAAATGCCTAAAGCAAAACAAATATGCAGTATACCGTGGAAGAAGTCTTGGAACTTATTACCAGAGAAAGTGATGTGTCTGAGGACATACCTGACTTGATCACTTGATGCTGTGCTATATCGGTGAGTATCTAAATACATTTTCAAAAATGTATTATATTATTATTCTATGTGTTTTATGAATAAGGAGAAGACTTGATTTTCCATACTAAAAGTGGCATGTGAATTTGTGGGATATGTTTGTTATAAGTTATAAAGCTGATTATACATATAGCATAGCTTGGTACTTACCTTCATTACACCAATTTATATAATTCAATAATATGATTTATATAGTACTATAAACTATTTTTTCTGCCAGCCATTGTATTCCTTTGTATTGTTGTTATGTTATGAATACACACCTAATCCACTTCTCCTCCTTTTGCTCTGGTATATGGCACCAGAACTGAGACCAAGCAACATTGCCTTGAGCATGGTAAGCTACCATTCCGTAATGTTACTACAAGTGACTTCATCCATCCACTCACCTCACGAGTATGGACTCCATCTCGCCATCCCCATCGGATGATGATTATTCGGACAAAATCAGGAAGATCAAAGTTTCCATCAACCCTCGGCATGCCAGCAAACCCAGCAAGAGAGGCCGAAAACGTCTCTGTGCCTTCACTCACTTAAATCCCTAAAGATGAAGGAATTCAGACAATAAAACAAACTTTTCAATGATCACCCTCGAATTCCAACTCCCTGGACTGTCCAAGTCGTGCCAAACTCCATCTTCGGCTCAACCATCTCGCCAACTGGAAGGGATCACCTTCTTCTATGAAACAACTGACTCACCCACACGACATCCATTCGTACACTGACGGCCCTCCTTCTGTCGGTTTTGAGGGTTTCTACTATGGAATATGATGCATAGCAGAAAGACCCCCGGAGCTTGCAAGAGAATGTCAGGTCGCTTCCTATGCTCTCTTCGAAATCTACCCCATAATAGCCGCAGCTATTCCATTGGGCCATGAATGGTCTCGAGTTTGAATGCAGCCCGCAGCCCTTTGCTGCATGTCATCCCCCTCTCTCTCAAGTCAATCTTCAATCTTGTCTCAAGTAACTTGAGGACTTGGAGGTCCATCATGCCCGGGTGCTATGGCGAATTCCCCACCAAAGCTTCCCCACAATGCTGCAGCAAACCAAAGAAGTACAAGCGAGCTTCAAGCTTCGCACACAAATCATTTTTCTTTTTGTTAATAAATCGTTTAAATGCATCTTGTTGATGGTGTGGTCCTTGCTAGTGAAATCAGTTTACATTTTATGCTTTTTTAAGACCGTTTCAGATTTTATAATGGGTGTGTATGGGATGGAATGTTTGGAGTGGGTGACATCATCTTTAATGATGATTCTGAATCGATTCACAACTTCCAAAAACGATTCCAAAAACGATTTTTAAAAACAATTTTTTCCGTCTAAGTATAGTTTCAATTTTCTCCTCGCTGCTGGCAATGTTGACTTGCCGCACGCTCTTTCCGGCTTCCATAAAACCACTTATGCTGGTCACTGCCTAAGTTACATTCTTATTTGTTGCAAGAAATAAATATGCAAGACGCTTCATCTGCAATACATCATTATTCTATCATAATGATGGTTAAAAAGTGGGACATGTCAAGAATAACGACACCCTACTACACCCTACACCCTACTAATGAAATAGGATGGTTAATAACTGCACAACTCTATAATTTCTATGATATAATATGAAACTAAAAATATTTCTGCTCTAATCGGCTCTCAGACAGGAGCTCATAAAGATTTGTTCGCGACCAACACATCACTAAAAGGCAATTCTGCTCTCATCCTTTGAGGTAGGTAACATTAACTATTTGTCTCTCCCTACTGCTAACTCTTTAACAGTAAAACACACTGGTAAAGTGGTTTAAAATGACATTAAATTGGCTTGATAACTGATATGGAGTTTACACATTATAGGAAATACAATCTCTATGTAGCATTACTATTCCTATTGTGTTAGCTAACATTAGCAATGATACTAATGGCTGCATAGTCGCTAATGCTGACTTTAGCTATGTTAACTGACAACATTTTTTGATCACTAAATAAGAAATGTTGTCTTGTTCACTCTCTGACTCAGTTACATCATTGTAAAGCTGGAAAATGTAAAAAGCAAACTGTTGTTAACAGCAACCTGCTAGATACAGCTTATCCTCATAATAAGAATATGTTTTAAAGGCCTGATTCCATTGCTCCAATGCTTGTGTCTGTCTTATTTTTTCACTAGCAGTTTTAGCTGTTAGCCAGCATTAAGCCAGGTAAGGTAAATATAACGGTCTTTCTGCTATACATATTAATTATATACCTAGCATTCTTTGCAACTGACATTTGTAAGTTGATAGCTGTATTCTATCAAGATTTTTGGTTATGTGTGAACATTTACTTATGTGGTGTGTGTGTGTGTGTGTGTGTGTGTGTGTGTGTGTGTGTTTTCACTCTTAGACAAAGAGAAGATCCAGAAGCTTGGTGAGTAAAGGAAAATCTGAACTGAAACTGACAACAGAGTACATCACTTGACTGTGGATAACTGTTTAGCTCCCTTAAAGTTACATGCCGTAGCCTACAAGGCAACCTTGCAGTTCATAAGTTTTAAAGGATAGTTTTTTTCACAAGTCCCTTGTGTTCATACTGGCCAAGGAGATCCCTTCCTAATTAGATTTCAGTGTAAGTGAGGTGGGACAAAAGCAGCCCTCATTCTCTGCAAATAATGAATCCCAAAGTTTAGTCAAAGCTAATATGAGTGTTCAGTAGTCTGAGTTAGACAAATCAAGTGGGCACTTTCCAAAGTTATTTTAAGTCATAAATCATTTTAGTATGAAATTCCATCTTTCCAGGTGACCTAGGGTTTAAAGCACCTGCCATGACTCTTATAGATATGTATTTGCCTCATATTTTAAAGTAGATATTGATTATGTTTATTTTGTTATTTTGTTTATTTTGTTTTCC
Organism: Siniperca chuatsi; assembly: GCF_020085105.1. Classification (NCBI taxonomy): domain Eukaryota; kingdom Metazoa; phylum Chordata; class Actinopteri; order Centrarchiformes; family Sinipercidae; genus Siniperca; species Siniperca chuatsi. Next base: position 33,294,093 of record NC_058044.1, on the reverse strand, counting down.
GTATGATCTTCAGATCCAATCGAATTTCAGAAAAAACAAATTGTAAACAGGAAGTGATATGTTACTTGTAAACTCTCTCATTAGCTGCAGTTACACATTAAATATTTTTTCAACCTGATTGAAATCATTCTGATTAGAGATTCCAACTCAACTGTTTACATGGATGTTAAATAATCAGAAATCAGAATCAGAAATACTTTATTGACCCCCGAGATGAAACTCTTTCGTTACAGCTGCAATCACGTCAATGCACACTTGAGAATAAAGGGAATAGAAGTACTAAGCAAATCAAAATATAATACGCTATAATACAAGAACAAAGTAGATATAAGTATAAAGCTAAAATAAGTGTAAGTACCAAAGTGGATTTAGAGATTGATAAGTATGTACGGTATAATACAATGTAATAATATAAGTAATAGGTAATAGTGCAATAATGTGTACTGCCAAGTTAAGTGTAGCTTATTAAGGTGATTATGAGATGGTGGATATTGCACAGCAGTAATAGAATTATGAATAAATATCATTAAATAGGGAATTTTAAACTGAAAAGAGTATATTGCACAGGAGTATTAAACAAAGACTATTGCACAAGTATTTCAAGTATTGCAGTGTTAATGATCCAATGTCCAGTTTGGTGACTTAGGGTCATATAGACTAATACTTAGAGGGAGGAGTTCAAATTTGGGGGGAGTCTTTCACTGAAGGTACTCCTTTGTTTGACCAGCACATCATAGAGTGAGTGGAAGATATTGTCCAAGATGGCATGTAGTTTGGTCAGCATCCTCCTCTATGACACCACCGACAGAGTCCAGCTCCACCCCCACAATGTCACTAGCCTTAAGGATCAGTTTGTTGAGCCTGTTAGTGTCTGCTACCCTCAACCTGCTGCCCCAGCATGCAACAGCATACAGGATAGCACTGGCCACCACAAACTCATTAAACATCCTCAGCATTGTCCGGCAGATGTTGAAGGACCTCAGCCTCCTCAGAAAATAGAGGCGGCTCTGGCCCGTCTTGTAAAGCGCTTGAGTGTTCTTAGCCCAGTCCAGTTTACTGTCCATGTGTACTCCCAGGTACTTGTATTCCTCTACAATATCCACACTGATCCCCTGGATGGAAATGGGGGTCACTGGTGCCTTGGCCCTTTGTAAGTCTACAACCAGCTCCTTAGACTTTGTTGCATTGAGCTGCAGATGGTTCTGCTCACACTATGAGACAAAATTCCCCACCACAGCCTTGTACTTAGTCTCATCACCACCGCTGATACATCCCACCACAGCAGAGTCGTCAGAAAACTTCTGAAGGTGGCAGGACTATGTGTGGTAGCTGAAGTCTGTGGTGTAGATGGTGAAGAAGAAGGGAGAGAGGACAGCCCCTGAGGGGCCCCCGTGTTGCTGGCCATGCTGTCATGCTGAGAGTAGGACTCTCCCATGAAGATGGAGGAGGGCGGAGCAGTGGACTCAGAGGAGTCTGAGGGCAGACAGCAGCTGAGGTAGAGGGGGGATGAACAGGAGCCGGTTTGTTGAATCTGTTAAAGAACAGATTAAGTTTGTTGGCCCTGTCCAAGCTGCCTTCAACTCCTCTGCTGCCACTTGGTCTGAAGCCAGTGATGCTCTTCATGCCGCTCTAGACTTCTCTCATGCTGTTTTGCTGGAGTTTCCATTCCAGCAGAGAGTGTACTCCTGTACTTCTCCTTGGCCTCCCTGATCTATACCTTCAGGTCAGCCTGGATTGCCCTCACCTCCTCCCTATTACCATTGGTAAAGGCAGTCCTCTTGGCATTCAGGATGTCTTTGATGTCCTTTGTTACCCACGGTTTGTTATTTGGATATCAATGGACTACCTTAGTTGGGACATTGCAGTCCACACAGAAGTTAATGTAGCCAGTAATGCACTCAGTAAGCCCGTCAATGTCCTCTCTATGAGACTCACAGAGTGCATCCCAGTTTGTCACCTCAAAACATCCCTGAAGTTCTCATAGACCTCCTCTGACCATCTCTTCACTGTCCTTGTGGCACATCGCAGGGTTTGAGATGAACCCGGTTGTGGTCTGACCTACCAGGGGGGAATGCTGTATGCATCCTTAACGTTAGCTTACAGTAGGTCCAGTGTCCTCTCCTCTCTAGTAGGACAACTCACAACTGGGTGAAATTAGTCAGTGTTGTTGAATCACTGACATGGTTGAAGTCACCCGAGATTAATATGAGTGCACTCGGGTGTTGAGTCTGGAGTTGTGCTATGGCGTTGCACGTCACAACAATGGTATGTGATAATTCACGTGGCAAATAATATGGCCAGAGTCCCACAGCTAACTGTTCAATGTCCAGATACTCTGCTTGATAGTAATGTGACCAGGGTTATACCATCTGTTGTTGACAAGCACAGCAAGCCCGCCGCCTTTCTGCTTACTGCTCCCAGTGTGATCCCTGTCGGCCTGAACAGTCTGAAAGCCGTCGATTGAAACTTTATGGTCTGGGATATCCTGGTGTAGCCATGTCTCTGAGAAGCACATCAAACTGCACTCACGGAACTCTGTCTGACTCCGGGCTAATGCTGTTAGCTCGTCCATTTCATTTGCCAGTGATCTCAAGTTGTGTAACCCAACTTTTATTTTTGTAGGACATGAAATGAGCAAGTTATTAATTCAGGGAGTAAACCTCTTGTTTACCAGGTGACTCCATTGCCAGCTACTGACCAACAGACAGAAGTGTCTGCAACCATTGCCATGTTGAATCTGTACAATATTGTAACTATTATACTGTTTTATGTGGAATTTGCATTGTGCTACTGTGTTCTCTCTCTCTCTCTCTCTCTCTCTCTCTCTCTCTGTTTCTGCCTCTTAAAAGGAAGTTTTTCCTTGCCACTGTCGGCAAGTGCATGCTCATGATGGGAATTGTTGGATCTCTGTAAATAATATTATAAAGAGTACGGTCTAGACCTGCTCTATAGGAAAAGTGCAATGAGATAACTTCTGTTATTAATTGGTGCTAAATCAAATTTAATTGAATTGAATGTAAAGCTAACTGTATTGCTTATATTTACTGATATTTTGCACGTAAAAACTTAAATTAAATTCACTAGAGTCAGAAAAACATGAAGTGCTGTATTAAAAGTTTCAAACAAAAGAATAGAGTTTTCAGCATGAAAGCCTTCCTCCACACCCAAAACTCCTCCTCCTTTGGCAAGCTGACAGAACCAGATTCACTGACATATCAGCTCCAGGCTAGTCCTCACGTTTGAGCTCAACGGTTGTGAAATTTATTTCTTTAAGTTTTCTTTTCCTCGCCTACAATCTTTTCACAATTTAACCCTTTTCCCAGAAAGTTTTTTTAATGCCTCAGTATTAAACTGAAGAGTTATTTCTTTTGAATATTATATTTTTGTAATGTTACCACCAAGCCTTGCGATTGTTACAACACTATTTCTTTTTTTTTAAGTTACTCGAGCCTAGCTGAAGAAGTTAGTGTAGCCAGAAATATTTTATTCACAACATGACAGACTCGAGAGAAGCTGCCTCGAGTCGCTGGATGCCAGGCAACTTTGAAAGCAAAGCCTTTCTGAAAGAAGCCTAGACAATGTTAGAACTTAAGAAGCTGAATCCTGCATCTCCCAGAGAACTGACACTGCCAGCAGCGTCTTGGCCTGTGACCTTTGCCATCAGCCCTGAAACGAGCTCATCATCTTAATGATAAACTGCTTTCACAGAGTCACCTGGGAGTGACCAGTTGGGCTCCTAAATCATGGAGTCTCAGTCACCGGCAGACACGCCGGCACCTTCTGCTGCACAGCGGATTCAACCCTGCACACCACCTGGGAAAGCCACCGGAAATGCTCATCTTTGCCAGCACTTCAAAACAGTAGGCTAAACCATGGTTTTGCTGTGATAAAGAGTTGATGTTGAATAAGATAAATTAATTCCCCTTTAGATAAGTTACCTGCCCTAGTGTTACCGTAGCGTCTCATCGCTTTGTCAAATCACATACCTCACCTCAATATTGCCAAAATCAGGTTTATTTCATCACTTAATATCTCTATTTCATTCATTGTTTTTGTTTATTTTCTTTATCATATACCTTATTAATCCTTCATTTATTCAGTTAGTAGGCATTTAGCTATAAATAAATATCCCCATTTAATCAGTAAGCAGTTGTCTGTGTGTTTTCTTTGAAGCAGAAGACAAGGTCAATCTTTCGAAAATAATTCAATCCTTCTTAAGAGATTGATCAATTGGAGTTTTTATTTTTTCGGTCTTGTTTACCGGGTGGTGCCTCAACGAGCGTATTAAAGTTTAATTATTTGATTAAAGTAGTTGATTCTCCTAAAATTTCTAGTTGGGTGTGAATGCTGAAAGCACAAATGTTCTTCTACAAAACAAATCTTTATTATTATTATTATTATCGTTCCACCCACTTTTCTGCAACTTAACTACTTCCACATTTTTCAACATAGAAACTTAATTCAAACACATCAAAATGTAGGAAAACAGGGAGATTTCTAACCTGCTCTCATTCCCACATTTTTGACACTACACACACAAATCTCATACAGCCTCTTCAGCTTGTTCTCCTCTCTCTTACAGTATTTTTACTTAGGTGATGAGAGTTACGGTCGTTGAGCTAAAGGCAGTACTTTGAGAGGTGCACCTCAGCTAAAATGTCTATGAAATGAACTCTCTAAGTCGGGAGTCACACACAGCAGATACCATCACCATGGCAACCTTGGATCTCAGAGGAGACACAGCTGGTTCAGATGACCTAACTAGTACAGTTTCACACACACAAACATATGCATACGCACACACACAAACAGCACTCAAACATCCTCTCACTTTTTCAAGTCTCATCTGCTCATTGATACTATCAGATAGAAACTCCATATAAATCTTAAATTGTTCCACATATTTTAATGTAGTATAAGGCTTAGTAAAGTTTTAAATCTTATTCATACTAATTCAACCCTTTCCCATGTTTAAGTATGCATAGTCTTTCATCTACTGTAAACTTAAGTCAGCAATGCAGTTTAGCTCCTAACTTATATTTTGCATCCTTCAGCCCATACCCACTTTCTCAACTATTCATTCCTTCCTACACTTTTTCATGCATTTTCAACTCTAATTTATTCATACTTCCTGTGAACAACTCCATTCAAACCTCATAATGTTCCACATTATTGGTGCTAATCAACTTTTAAAGCCAGCAATTCGTTTTTATAAACAGACCAGAATGTTCCACATCTTTCATACATTATTGGTAATGTTCAACTTTTAAAGCTAGCAATTCAGTTTAGCGTCGTAACTTAAAATATTCCACATCTTTCATCCCTTATCAGTATTATTCAACATTTAAAGCCAGAAAGCCAGTTTAACGTCAGCCTTTCAACATCCAGCATTCACACCCATAATTTCTTCAGAAATTGCTTCTCTAGCTATTATTATTTGTCCGCCGCTTGTTTTACAACTTAACTACTTATACATTTTTCAATGAAGAAACTTCATTCTAACATCAAAATATTCAGCTCAATTAGGAATTGTGAGCGACTTTTCATATTAATACCTTTCATACTTTCAGAAATTAATGTTTTCCGGGAAATTTTCCTCATTCAAATGAATGGACGGAATGTTCAAAATTGTCACATTTTCACATTTTTTCAAGCATTTTCAAGTCTTATCTACTCATTCATGCTTTCAGCTAGAAATGTTCCATATCAGCCATATCATTCTGGATATTATTCAACTTTCAAATTCCATTAAAACGTTTTAAAATATTCAATTATATTTAAAGTTTCATTACAGTGGAAGTCAATTAGAAAAACTTTCAAACCCACCTCCTCCTTAAACCTCCTCCCACTCATTCGTACATTCACGTAGAAACTCCATTGAAGCTTTAAAACTTTCATCAGACGTGATTTCTTAGATGAATTTGAAAAACTTTTCTTTCATACTTTTCAAACAATCGCAGTTCAAGTTTCATGGAATGTTCAGCCCTTCTCAGATTTTTCCATAAGTGTGGGATGGAATGTTCAGAGTCAGAGAGGAGGACATACCAGTCAAGAGTGGAAAGAAGCTTTAAAATCTTCTTAAAAAATTCCCACAATTTTCACTCTTCATACATAATTTCTTCAAAACATAGGGGAAATTGTGGTCTTTCATACGATGTAACTATGGAAGCAAACGGACATACACATTTGGCACTGTGAGCCTACAAGTGACGAAAGTGCCAAGCAACTGCCGCATAGACACTTTTTCAAGCATTTTTCAACTCATATCTACTCATTCATACCTTCAGCTAGAAACACCATTCAGACCTCTAAATATTTCACATCTTTCATACATTCTTGGTATTATTCAACTTTTAAATCCTACTCATAATTATTAGATCCTTTCCCCACTTTTCCAACTCTTCATTCTCTTTCAGCTGCTTCTTCATACAAAATAAAGCCAGCAATGTAGTTTAGTATCAGCTTTTCAATATCCAGCATTCACACAGCCTTCTCCTGTTTTTGGGTTTAGGAGTTTAGGTTTTAGGTTATTTAAATGTTTTGTTTTTTTTGGTTTGGTATTAGTGACCTTTTGCTTGTTGTTTTAGGCAATGCTTATCTCTGAGGTTTATAATAAACTTCCAGTGTTCTGCATCAACACTATTAAGATCATTACTTGACATTTAAGTGATCTCTATTTATGGAATCTTTTAGTTAATCAAGGTTATTTTGCCATAACTAAAGGGGTAAACACTTCAGAGGCAAAGAGAAACAATTAAGAAAATCTGATGGTTTTGGGAAGGATTTGAAATAGTCATTGCATTTAACTGTTGAATCACATTTGGCTTGGAAAATGTGTCTTTCCCATGCAAGTAGTACATCAACCACTGAAGTGTGTACTGCTTAAAAGCTTACAAAGACTAGAAAGTAAGGATAGTAAGACTTGCATTACTCGAGAATGCCATAAAAGCAAATTTTATTGGAGCAAAATAGTGCAGAATTTGAACAATATATAATTATATATGTGTTGTGAAAACATATCTGAAATAGTCAACATAAGCAACATGAAAATGGTAGATAGTTATTCACTAGGCTCCTCAGTGGAGCCACAGAAAGAAAAATAAATTGGGAGTGCGATGGAGAGAGGCAGCAACTGGAAGTGACAGGTTAAACTGAAAAAACAGACTAGACTAGGGAAAGGAAGATAGATAAAGCCTGGAAGATTCTCGTTTAGTCTGGCAAGACTTAAAACATATAGGAAGGCCCTCCGTAATGCCAGAGCAGCTTACTACTCATTAATAGAAGAAAATAAAAACTGGCTGTAGCCAGGCTAACAGAGAGTCATAGCTCAATTGAACCATGTATTCCTATAGCCCTCAGTAGTAACGACTTCATGAGTTTCTTTATTAATAAAATTTTAGCTTTTAGATAAATAATTCATCACGTTCTGCCATTAACCGGTACCGATTTATCTTCAAACACAGGAACCTTAGAAACAACTGTAAAACCTGATATATAATTTGACTGCTTTGCTCCTATCAACCTTCTTCAACTTTTGAGACGATTAATTCATCTAAGCCATCAACCTCTCTCTTAGACCCCATTACAACTAGGCTGCTTAAAGACGTTTTACCCTTAGTTAGAACTTTGTTACTGGATATGATCAATCTGTCTTTATTAACAGGCTATGAACCTTCCCTTTTTCTCTAAGATCCTTGAGAAAGCAGTCGCCAATCAGTGGTGTGACTTTATACATAACAATAGTTTATTTGAGGATTTTCAGTCAGGATTTAGAGTGCATCCTAGCACAGAGACAGCACTGGTGAAAATTACAAATGACCTTTTAACTGCATCAGACAATGGACTTGTCTCTGTACTTGTCTTGTTAGATCTTAGTGCTGCGTTCGACACCACTGACCACCACATCCTATTACAGAGACTGGAACATGTAATTGGCATTACAGGAACCGCACTAAGCTGGTTTAAATCCTATCTATCAGATCGATCTCAGTTTGTACGTGTTAACGGTGAGTCCTCCATGCATGCCAAAGTTAGTCACAGTGTTCCACAAGGTTCTGTGCTTGGACCGATTCTATTCACCTTATATATGCTACCTCTAGGCAATATTATTAGGAAACATTCCATAAACTTTCATTGTTATGCGGATGATACCCAATTATATCTATCGATCAAGCCAGATGAAACTAACCAGTTAGCTAAACTTCAAGCATGCCTTAAGGACATAAAAACCTGGATGACCTACAATTTTCTGATGTTAAATTCTGACAAAACTGAAGTTATTGTACTTGGCCCCAAACACCTCCGAGACACATTATCTAAAGATATAGTTACTGTAGATGGCATTGCCCTGGTCTCCAACAGCACCGTAAGGAACCTCGGAGTTATCTTTGATCAGGATTTATCCTCATGAAACAACTCCCACATGAAACAAACTTCAAGGATTGCCTTCTTTCACCTACGCAACATTGTAAAAATTAGGCTTATCCTGTCTCAAAATTATGCCGAAAAACTAGCGCATGCATTTGTTACTTCTAGGTTGGACTATTGCAATTCCTTATTATCAGGCTGTCCGAATAAGTCCCTTATTCTGTACTGACAAGAACTAGGAAAAGAGATCATATTTCTCCTATATTAACTTCTCTGCACTGGCTCCCTGTAAAATCCAGAATATAATTTAAAATCCTTCTCCTCACCTACAAAGCTCTTAATGGTCAGGCACCATCATATCTTAAAGAGCCCATAATACCTTTTTTCTCGACTAGAACACTGCGCTCCCAGAATGCAGGGTTACTTGTGGCTCCTAGAGTCTCCAAAAGTAGAATGGGAGCTAGAGCCTTCAGTTATCAAGCTCCTCTCCTCTGGAATCAGATCCCAGTTTGGGTTGAGAGGCAGATACCATCTCCACATTTAAGAGTAGGCTTAAGACTTTCCTCTTTGATAAAGCTTATAATTAGGGCTGGCTTGGGTGAGCCCTGAACCATCCCTTAGTTATGCTGCTCAAGGCCTAGACTGCCGGGAGACTTCCCATGATGCACCTCTTTCCTCTCTCCCTCTCCATCTGTATGCATTTGTATCCCATTACTGCATGTTACTAACTTGATATCTTCTCTCTCCCGTAGTTCTGTGCTTTCTCGTTTCTCTCCTCTTCTGTCGATTTCAGCAGGTATTTCTACCTGCAGAGACTGGATCTGTGGTTGTGGGCCACTTGCTGCCCCTGTGTTCCTGCTTGACAACTGCTATTACAGTTGTTGTTATTGGCTCTGTTACTATTATTGTCATTATTATTCCTATAGCTATTAATATATATAGTTATTCCTATTATTATTAATTATTATAATATTATTATTATATTAATGTTACCACTACCATTACATTATTACTATACTAAAAATTCTAGGTGGTATTTGCATTGTGCCCCCTCCCCCCAAAACCTCTCTCTCTTTTTCTCTCTCTCTATCTCAAAACCTAACACGGCATCACCACCACCATTGAGTCTGATTCTGTCCAAGGTTTCTGCCTCTTAAAGGAAGTTTTTCTTGCCACTGTCGCCAAATGCTTGCTCATGGTGGGATATGTTGGGTCTCTGTAAGTAATATTATAAAGAGTACGGTCTAGACCTGCTCTATAGGAAAAGTGCAATGAGATAACTTCTGTTATGAATTGGTGCTATATAAATAAAATTGTAGCATACAGAGCATACAGACATTTAGACACATGCTCTTTTGAGCTTTGTTTTTTATTTTAATGAGCTCACAGTATAAAAACATTGTTTATTGTCTAAAATGGTGAGAGGCCATGGTGAGAGATGGAAGGTGACCCTTATCCATTTATCTGCTAGAGACTCAAAGTCATTTGGAGCCTGGAGGGTGGGAATTTCAGGCCTTGCCAACTCCAATCTAATTTAGTTGGTAAAACTAGAAGTGGCAAGTGCCACTCTGACACATGTACACATGTAGAGAAATGATTCATGACACTGGGACCAAGCCAAACCATATAAATGTACTATACAGTGACAAAAATGCATGTCCAAGATTGGAACTGCACACAAAGTGTGCACACCTTCAGTTGCAGCTGCTGACACCAGAATTAAATGGAGAAAACTCTAAATTCAGCTGGGAGAATTAATCTTTCATTATATAATTACTTAGTCTATATACCTAAATGAGTAGCTCAATAGTTTCACCTCGTCATATCCAGCATATCACCTATTTTCCTTCCTGCAGCTGTGCAAATGATTCTGAGGCACAAATCACTTATGTGCTAGTTCCTGATTTTAGTTATTAGTTATTTTTGTTTTTGGATTATTATTAATGTTTTCATTTGTCTATTGTATTATTTATTAGAAATAAACTATTTTTATGCCGCCTGACCTGCTTTAAACAAGATGTCGGCAGGGGCGACTGCCTACTGTATGAGGAATTTGTAATAAAATTAGAAATTACATTTATATACTACTAATTTGCACAAATTTGTACTCATTTGGAGATGTAATGCTCCCCAGTTTACATTTTCTATTAACATAATGAGGAAATTGGAGAGAAAAATGTTGATACTGAACATATTAGCAAACTGTCCACAGACAACATATTGTATTTGTTTTACTCCAAAATATCCACTCTTGAAATACAATATCCACTTGTAACAGCAATTTTTTATGGTTATGTTATGTCATTCACAGTACTTGGTTAACACTAGAACTGCCAATGGGTATTTTTCCAATTGTATGTAACTTTGTTTCAATAAAATATTAAAAAAGTTCTTTAGTCTTTGACTTTTCCTTAAAGTGTTTTATGTAGCACCCCCTATTGTTAAAAATTGTCAAGATAAAGCCAGATTTGAAAAATTGGCATTTGCACCAGCCGGTAAAACTTACTCATGTAAATTCACTTTCATTAGCCAATATAGAAAGGCTATATAAATTGGTAACTTTGGTTACATGATCATCAAAACTAATGCTGCAGTGGATAGCCTATTTAATTTTTTCAAACCGCCTGCAGTCCTACCCTATGGCTTGAAATTATTGTGATAGCTATAAAACATAGACCAATAGGCCTAATATTATCAAATGTAGCCTATAAATATCTATTAGTCTAAAGTAGTTTTTGCCTCTGACACAGGTGTGTTTTGCGGTCCCTTCAAGAGAGGTGTGTTGCTCCCTCTTTATGTGTTTTTTGACCTGCGGAGACTATATACAGTAGTTTCCGACGGCAGTGTGGCCTATTGTTTAGCAAAAGTGATCATTATACATTTTTTCATTGGGTAAAACTGAGAAACAAACAAGCAGGAAGAACCACCTTAGATTATTATTATATCATCATCATCATCATCATGATTATGTAGTCTTATTAAAACACTGCAATAGTCAATTGTTTCTTCTAAATTATATGTTGCATTTAAATCAGACTATGTTTAGAATATAACTAAAACATCTACAACAGCAATGAGTGGATGGCACCAAAAGAGACCCCACGTGTGGACGTGCTCTTCACAGATGCAGAAGAGCGCAGGAGAATGACCTGCTCAGTGAAGGCGCAGTGCAAACAGAATTAAACATTCTGTAAATGCCTAAAGTGCTGGGATGCTGTTTGTAGGAAATGCACAGACAAGGTGCTGAATGTTGGCGCAAAGTGTTTGAGCAACGTGTAATATAAATAATCACAAAATCAGTACATTCTAATAGCGGGTGAATTTTACCTGTTGGCGGTTTTAGGTATACAGCGATCCCTGGCAGTTCCAGTGTTAAAGCCAGAATGAGTAGGATTTGTCGGTTGCGGTTTGTAAACACAACATTTAAAGTTGTCCCTGTACACTACTAGCTATTATTTTTGGAACATTACATTTGTTGTAATAGAAAAGACGATACTTTAGCAAGCTAACTATGCTAACCGCAGACACTAATTGTCCAACAGGAAACAGGCCAACTCTTCATCCCCATCCTCTCCTTCAGTGCTCAGCGGGTGAAAGCCAACACCAGATTCACTCTCGTTTTGAGAGTGAATGGAGTTTTCTGACCTGAAACAGTACGATCTGACCAAAAAGACATCAAATCTATCATGGAGGAATTTAAGGAGATGACCTCCATTAATGAGAGATTGTGTTTATCCATTGAATGATGAGCCTCATCATTTCCCCAAGTGCGACAAAAAGATTGCCACCAGGGAACACCAGTTGTAGTCATATCGTACAGATCCCTGGTTAAGTGGGACTATCACTTGCAATGTTCTGGTAGGCTAGATTCCGCAACTACCGTGACGTGATCCGCTCTGTCCATCCCGAGAGAAGGCAAGAACGATTCCTATTTTGGCATTGACTGGCGATCTGAATCCTAAATACGGAAGGATCATTGTGTAGCCTATCAGTTGGCCTATCCCAAATCATTCTCCAGCAACCGTTTTCTCTATATTCCCAATCAAACTCTTCTTCTTCATTCAGTCACTGCTGACAGTGGGCATATTAGATCACAGGTAATTCCCATATTCATTGCATTCTGCTAATCGCTTCATACTCATTGAATTCTGCTTTGCTCTTATTCACGGTTCTGCTATTGCTCTATTCATTACTGCTAATTACTACACATCATTGCATTCTGCTATTTGCTAATAGAAGCAAGAAGGCTGTCTGTGCTGGTGCTGAGAGGCAACAGAAGTAGTTTGTCAGCTACTTCAAGGCTTTTTCTTGCAGCAAAAAAAAAGGCAGTCAAGGAAGAAAGAAAGACAGGATTTGGCAGAGGAACTCAAACAATTCACCAGAGGAAAATCTACCTGATGAGGGTGTGGAAGGCATCTTGGGACTGAAATATTTAATAGACATCAAAGAATTCTGCATGGAAACTTCCGGGAACTTCGGAGCGTTGAAGAAGGAAATAAACAAATTAAGAGAAGGCATCTGAGAATATGAGAATAAGAATGGATGCAGCAGAATTAAGAATTGCGGAAAATGAGGACCGTGAAATTGATATGACCAAAGTGCTTATCCACAGTCTGTGCCTACAGAAACAACTGGAAGCAAAATATCAGTATCTCAAAAGCCGTGCCCGAAGGAAGAATCTAAGAATTTATTTAGTAACTGAAAAATGTGAGGGAAATAACATAGTTGAGTTTGTGGAAAACCTAATACTAGAGAAACTGGATGTTAACTGTGAAATTCACATTGATAGCGCACACCGGGCAACTGGGCTACACACTGGGCAAAACGAACATCCCAGGTAAAAGTCTGCTTCCAAAACTACAACATGAGGCAAAGGGTGCTATAAGCCGCCTGGGTAAAGAGAGACATTCAGGTGAATGACAGCAGGATATATTTTGATGAAGACTTCACTACTCAAGTGTTTAAGGAGCGTGCAAAATACAGACAAGTAAGAAAACAACTTCAGGAAAGAAAGATCAAGTCACGAATACATTTTCCTGCAAGATTGAAATTATTTGTGAAGGATGGAAAAATCAAGGTGTTTGACAACCCCCAAGCCGCGGCAGAAGGTCTAAGTGAGTCTTTTCAAGATTTGACAACAGGGAGCATAAAATATATGATTTTGACTATGATGTCGATCCATAGAGTCATGTGTTTAATCATATCAATGACACGTATATATTATACTGATGACCAATTTAATAAAAATGTTGAACTGGATAACACATTTTTGTTAATACATTTCAACTGTAGAAGTCTTTATGCAAAAGATCAATGAATATTTGAAGACATTTAAAAGTAAATTCAAATTGATAGCCTTATCTGAGACATAGTTAAATCAAGAGAAAGGTATTGATTTCCATATTGAGGGTTATGAGTTACATTATATCAATGGAACCAACAAGAGGGAGGGAGTGTGGCCCTGAATGTGGACTTGAAATGTAAACCAATTGAATAATGATAACTGTAATTGATGATTTAATGGGATGCATAACTATGGAAAGTGAAACAGAAAGGACAGGGCTATACCCATTGACCACCAAAGCCCAGTAGAATAGCCTTGATGTGTGCAACATTAATTGACAATATTTTTAGAAATGTCATGCCGTTTATTTGCAATATATGATTGTCAAATAAAGAGAAAGAAGGAGGATATTTTAATAGATATGTAAGGTTAAGAACTGATTAAGCAATAAACAAGTTCATGAATGACCTCTTAAAAGAAGAGTGGAATGGAGTTTATGTAGTTGAGGTAAATGCTGCATATGAGATATTTCTAAACAGCTACCTATAACTGTATGATAAACACCAAAAACACCATGTAAACATAAATGTAATTATAATATAAAGCCTTGGATAACAAAGGGCTTGCAAAGTGCAGGCAAAAAGAAAAACAAACTTTATAGAGACTTCATACAATTTAGAACAGAGCTGAAAAGCAATACAAGGTTTATCAAAATAAATAATTTATTATTATTATTATTATTATTATTATTATTATTATGCGATAAGCCAAGAAAGAATATTATAATAACATGTTAAAAGAAAATAAAAATGATATAAAGGTACTTGTAATAGGAAATATGTGACCACAGGTCTGCCCATTCATATCATTAATAACAATAATGTTTTAAAAAAGACATGAATGAAGTGGTAAATTAATGTAATTCCTCTTTTGTAAATATTGGGCCTAATCTTGCAAATTATATTAAAAAACACAAGGATTGGCAATTAGAGGGTGGCTGGAATGGGGGAAGTAAAGTGTTGCAGTCTATGTTTCATGCAGGTATTTTTCCAGACAGAATGAAAATAAAGGTTATTCCACTTTTTATGGGATAGATTTAATGGGAGATAAACACAGCTTTATTAACTACAGACCAGTGTCATTGCTTTCACAATTTCCCAGAGTGCTTGAAAAACTGTTTGTACAAAAGTTTGATTATTTTATTGAAAACAAATTGTTGAGTGCGAGTCAGTGTGGCTTTCGGACTAATAGATCTACAGCTTTAGCATTAATCGGAATAATGAAAGAAGTTACAACAACAATACAAAGTAAGAAATACACAATAGAGGTATATAATGATTTAAAAAAATCGTCATACTATAGATCATACCATTTTCATTTCTAAATTACATAAATATGGTGTGAGAGGAGTAGTTCTAAACTGGTTGAGCAACCATTTAGATAACAGACAACAATTCATACAGTTTGCTGGTAATACATCTGTGTGTATGAAGATTGAATGTGCCACAAGGCTCAGTTTTGGGGCCTAAACATTTTATTTTGTAAATCAATGATATAAGTGAAGTGTCAAAGATATTGCAGTTTGTGTTGTTTGCAGATGACACAATTTTTTAAGTTCAGGAGATGAACTAAAAGCTTTAGGAGAAAGCATTGTAAATGAAATGGTTAAACTTAAAAGATGGTTTGATGAAAATAAGTTTAAGAACAAAACTAAGTTTATATTTTTGCTAATCAAAAAAGGATGAAAAGTTTTGGAGCTTATATTGGAGCTTATATTGAAAGAGTGTTTGATTTTAGATTTTTGGATGTGGTAATGGATGACAAAATGACATGGAAAACCCATATCACATGTAAAAACAGGAATATAAGAACGTACATGAGCACACGTACATGAGCAACATAAAGCCATTTTTTATATTACAGAAAAGAGCTGTAAGAATTATTCATGAAGTAGATTCAAGAGAAAATACCAACAGATGACAAACTTAAAGATTTAGTTGAATTACAGACATTATTAGTATTACCAGAAAATTTACAAAAGTTGTTTTTAGTTCAGAGGATGAGGACCATAGAAGGAAATGTCATTTTAAGCATCAGTATGCATGTACTAATTTGAAGCAGATGTGTACTTCAGTGGTTGGTGTCAAACTGTGGAATGCTTTACAGAATGATTTAAAGGGTTGTATAAATATCTTTCAGCTCAAGAAAATGTATAAAGGAAGAATAATTAGACTATATGAAGTTCTCAGGTGATGTCTTTCCTTAGTTGATGGTGAATTATTGTATTGGTTGTTATAAATATATTGTGGGTAAATAGTCATTGCCCACAATGCCAATCTGTCAGAATTTATACAAATCATTTTACATTCTTAGTACTGCCAAAAGGGTGTAGCACTTGGCAATGAGCATTTTAAAAAGACTTCTGCTAGAAATGTAGGTTAACAACACCTGAAACCATAGTGACTTTGTCACCTGAGTGATTTTCAGCAGAAATAAAAACATACAGTATCATACATCATAAAAAATACAAAAATAACATAATAATTCGTAATCCCACATTTACCATTGTGGAAATACAAGAAAAATGCCTGATAATCATTGAATGCTGAGCAACCCCCCTCATCCCCTCTGACACACACACGCACACAGACACACACACACACACACACACTGCTGTCAGAGTCCTTCAGCGGAAACAGATTTTCCTCAAGAGCTGCCTTCCAAAAACACTTGACAAGAACACAAATTAGCAATCCATTCCTTTACTTGTTAATTTTTTCCCTTTTTTTACTGCTTGTTTTCTATTGATCGCAATCACTTGCCTGCACATGTTCAAATTACAGAGCGGGTTTTGTCTCTTTTTTTTCGCCAACTGTGAGAAGAATAGTCTAATCAACGCGAATCGGTGCTAATCTTCTCACTGTTTAAGGGGAGATTTAGAGAGAGAAGCAGAAAGAACAATTTCAACAAAACTGAAACAGGATAGATAGCGAATATATATTGAATAGGGAATAACTGAGAGGCAGATAGATAATGCTAAGCAGTGATCCAGTGAGAAACACAAAAGACACAGATGGAGAGACAGTGAGAAGGTTTTAGTGGAACCTACCAACTTGTTGAGTGATCTAGCAGTTGAATGGCACTGGTCTGCAGCCAAGTCGTGTCATTCCCTTCTGTGCTTCCAAAACTAAGGACAGAAAGACAAGGAAATGTATAAAATCAGAAACAGTAGCTTACCAGGCCTGACTGCAAGCATCAACCCTAAAACCACATTAACGGTCTTCCTGTATGCTTGTCTGTGTGCTTTGAATGACAGAGCAAATTGTTACTTTTCTGCATTCAGAGAGCAACATTTCATGTGAACCAAATCTTATTACTAAAAGTTAAGAGCAGACCAGACTTTTAAGGAAACACATTGTATGGTCTGGTCAGTGAGATACACCTCTGACACAGTATGATGGAGATTCTCCCTCAACTACAACTGATCATGTGTGTGTGTATATTATATATATTTGTTTTTGGCCTACCTTGATAATTATAATAAATTATAAAAAATGTATTTTCCCTCTATATACAGTGATGTTATTAGCACAGGTGTAGCAATAGACAAAGGGGCTATCATCACCATGATAAGATAAACATAAATAAATAATAGTAACACTTAGGGCTTTATCACAAGTCTTTTTACCTACATAATAAATTAAATGGTGACACTGGCGACCCATATGAGCATTATGACCCATCAGTTGAATGAAGACACACCAAACTATTTTGTTAAAGTTAGGGAAAGATCACCTTCATAGTTAAAAGAAACCAATGTAGACTATTTTTATAAAAAAAATAATTTAGTTTGCAAGAACACTAAATAAACACTGAGTAGAACACATGATCATCCTGGAGTTGAATTTGCTTGCTCAAGGCAAACTCAATAAAACATGGCCTGTGTTTTGAAAAATCTTTGAACCAATTTTCTTTGTCCCATTTCCTGATGAACAGATCAAAGAGTTGTTTTTCTAATCTTATTTGTTTCAACTCAAACAATTTGTCTGATCACTTCTGATAAAAATATATCAAGAAGCATTATGGGTGGAGGACAAGGAAATGTCAATAAAAAAAAAAAGGAAAGGAGGCTGAAATGTGTCCAGAGAAAAACTATTCCTGAATTCAGAAGTGGTCTGTGTCCAGTTTCCTTTTCGTAAGGTCACTAATAAATGTGTATGAATATTTAATTTTTTCATGAATTTCTATAATGTTTGAGTGTGAGAGCATTTCTATGTCTAGAGGAGTCTATGTCAAGGTTAAATACATGAGTAGATGGACATTGTGTCCACCTCTAAACTTTGACGTGGCCTAAGATTAATCATGTATCTCCACAGCATAAAGCGACCATTTTAGCACAATGATTAGTGTAATGCTGCACAGACCAACACGAGAAACAGGGTGTGGCTGGCAGATAGAGAAAGACACAGGAGATAAAGATATAGATCAGAGAGAGAGAGAGAGAGAGAGAGAGAGAGAGAGAGAGAGAGAGAGAGAGAGAGATAAAGCAACTAATATTTTTATAGTGATAAAATACTAACTCACAGCGGCAAAATGCTTGCATGTAGGAAAACACACATCACACACATTGGAGAGGTCCAACTCTTAGATTTGACATTGAGCTAATCAGATTTGAGGGAGGAAAGTGTTTGATAAACAAATTGCTGTCTCTTCACCCCCAGCCACTTCTATATTTCTCCCCCACTCTCTCACTAATCAGTAGAAGAGCTTTTAGAGTGCAGAGAGGGATTCATATTTACTCACTTATTCATGTCAACAGCCAAATCTACTCCATGATGATAAATAAACAACTATTTACCTCCTAACCACTCTTCACATGGGAAAGCCAACTCTTTCACAAAAGCCACAGAGCGTATTAGCAGCAGGGCACCATCAGCCAATTGAAAGGGATTGTGAAATAAATGCTGAATATTGTTAATATGCAAGTAACAACACATGCATGTTAGTAGGGTTCAAGAGTCTTTTGATATGAAACTGATGGATATTTCTGTATTAAAGATTACAGAAAAAAAGTTTGTGTCAAATGAGGATCTGAGACTGCAATGAAACCAAGCAGCTAGACCATGATCAATATAAGTAACAAATGATCAACAACTTAAGTCCCTGAACATATGAACATGTAAATATGCTGGTCATTATTTATTTGAAAAAGACCTGAAGTTTGATAAACCAGTCATCAGACTAGACCTAGTGTAGGCCTGCGACACTTCCTACATGGCTCGAGTTGAACGCAGTCACATTAACAAAGAGGCACAGTTAAAAACAAATGTTGTAGAGAGAGACACACATCAGGTGGGCTTGTTTTTAAAAATGTATTTACACTGCATATTTTTCCCCCTGGCACTGCCAGGCAAAAGACGAGAAAAAAACCCTCAGAAAAAGAATTTTTAACTTAGATTGCCAACTGCTTACAAGATGAAAATCCAGCAAAAAACTTACATACAGCATGTGAGCAAATCAAACTAGGAGGATAAAGAGTCATTCATCTACACTCATCAACACTCTTTTTTTGGGTATCATTATTTTGCAATTCACTGCTGTCATCATAAAACTCTACTGCAATATACAGCAACATATAGATGTTCATGTCTGAAGGGGGCTTTAAAGACTGTCCCAGCATCCACTGTGGCAAAAGGCAGTGACACACACAAGCAAATGCATTCACACTCACATACCTACAGAGTTTCCAGTTCACCATGAGCTGACTGTCTTTGGTCTGTTATATATCTTATCTTGAGTCACAATTAATCACAGTACTTCACATAAGCATACAAACATGTAGTGCGTCAAATATCAGTCAAATATCAAGATGAAGATCAAGATATCAAGATATACTTTAATTTACCTCATGGGGAAATTTGTTTGGAGTATGCACCAATTGACATTTACCATTAATACAATAAAATAATAATAATAATAGAGATTTAATGATAATGAAAATGATAGGAGGAGAGAAGGTTCAAAGAGCATTTGGTTGGCACTGCAGTGTTTGCAGTGATAAATAAGACACGTCAGCCTGTCACCTCTCAAGCTCTTTAACATATGACACCTGCATCACCTTACAGCTCGCCTACACTGCAGCCAAAATATAAGTCCATCTGTCTATCAATTGAGCTAACATACTGGCATACATTATTACTCAACTATCTGACAGCAGTTCAGTGCTGTCAAGCAAGTCAAGCTTTCCAGTCTATATACAGTTTATATTGTTCCAATATATATAGTTAATCCTTTCCAATATATATACTTAATCCCACTTAAGGGAAATATTAATGCTACCGCATACAATGATATTTTAGAATAAAGTCTTTCCAAATTTGTAGAAACAGTGTTGTTTGTTTCAACATGGAAATGCCCCCATGCACAAAGCCAGGTCTATAAAAAAATTGTTCTCCCAGTTTGGTGTGGAAGAACTGGACTGGCCTGTAACCATATCTAACATATTTTGGATGAACTGGAATGCTGACTGCAAGCCAGCTGCTTATCGCCCAACATCAGTGGCTGACCTCACTAATGTTCTTGTGGCTGAATGGAGAAAATCCCTGCTGTCAGGTTCCAATATTTGGTGGAAAGCCTGAAACCCGGAGAGTGGAAGCTGTCATAGCAGTAGTTTAACGCCCATGATTTTGGAATGACAACATTCATATACAGCTGTAATGTCCACATACCAATGATACATACTGATGAACCATTGCTGCTCTCGACTACTATATACTATAGCTAGCTACTGTATATACTGTATACCTTGGTATAATGTCAGGGTGGTGTTAACATAAAGAAAACCTCATGTGACATTTGTTGATTTATTTTGACTTCAATAAAAATCAAATCAAAAACTCAACACTCAAAACTAGTCCAATTTAATTTTTTGTGGATTAACACTAGAACGGCCACGACAGTCATTTTGACTGTTTTGAAATTTATATGTGCAATAACTTTGTTGAATAAAAAAATACAATCCTGCTGGTACGTGACTTTTCCTAAAAGTGTCTGTATTTTTACAATAGGTTTCATATAAATTACACAAAAGGCAAAGAAAATATGATCATTTTGACCTATTTTAGCCATACATAGTCATATTGACTGCACAGAATTTCACGTTATTCTATTGTTCGCGCGGTTTGTTATACAAATAGGAACTATTGTCAAAGAAACGTTGCTAGCATTCTCGAGTGCTTTTAGCATATGCTAATTTGCTTACAAATACAAATTATTAGACTCAATTGGCTATCAGTACAATAATTTAAGAAATTGAATAATTGCCTAGGTTGGAGTTCATAAGGAGCCTTTAGAAAATGTCTGAAATGAATGAAAGAATGAAGAGAAAGATGACTGATGCCATGGCATTGGAGATGCTTCAGAACTTGGACAGCGATGACTCTAATGCAGGGGATCTATTGGAGGTGGAAAATGACAGCAACCTTTCCTGGGTGCAAGAAAACACTTCATCCTCATCAGAGAGTGATTCAGAGTCCATACCGAGGAAAAAGAGGCGGCTACTTTCATCGGAGACTAGGTGTCCAGATGTTCCGTTCACGGCTGACGTTCCAGGTGAGCTTGGCTGCCCTGTGCTCCGCTACGCACCGCAATCTTGTCTTGTGCTACCCTGCGCCAGTTATAGCCTGGGCATTTCGCTAGTTATTATTATTGTCATTATGCTATTATTATTAGGTTATTGTTGTTGTCCTAGGCCTTCCCAAACCAGGCCAAGAAGACCAGCCTGGTTGGCACCCTGGAGAAAACGAAGCGTGAGTTGCCCCCCTCTGCAAAAGAGCAAGCAGAGCTGTTCAGCACAAAGGTGCTAAAATGTGCAGATGCGACGCTCACCATCTACCAGGGAAAGCCGAGGAAGAATGTGTGCATTCTGACCCCCGTGCACACAAGCGTGGGCATTACCGATGGGCCGAAGGCTGTTTTCTATAACATCCTCGATCCGGACTGAAATGAATGCCCACATCCTCTTCAAGGAGTGCACCAGCAGCAAGATAGCTCGGAGGAAGTTCATGCAGCAACTGGCAGAGGAGCTGAAAGCGGAGTTCATGGAGGGAAAGGGGGCAGCATGGCAGTTGGCACAAGGTCCCAGTTAGAAGCAGAAGCAACCACCGCAGCAGACACCAAAACGGAGGCAGTGCTAGGTTTGGAGAAGCTGCAAACAAAATAAAACACACGACACCTGCTGCAAATGCCACAAACCCGTGTGTGGAAATTGTGCACAGAGAACAGAGGTCACTTGCATTGACTGTGAAGCTTAAATAGCCAAGCACGCTATTGATGTAATTAGTTAATATAAAATTAGTAGCCTAATTGTTTTATGGTTCTATACTTCGTTCCTGGCTCTTTTTTTAACGTTAGATTTTTTCGATTCCAGCTTTTCCGATTATTTTCTGTGTTATGAATGTGTTATAAATGTTAAAGTAATTTTTTCAGAATCAAATAGATCCTTTTAATTGTTATTATATTGCTCTGAGTTATGCTGAATAAATACGGAAAAATACCGGTGTGAATTTAGCTTACGGTTTACTATATGCGATGATGTGAATATTGATAAATGTATAATTAAACTTTTTTAAATTTACATTTTGGTGTTATTTGTTTTTTTTTATTTATCCTAACACATCAAATGCATTAATCTCCCATTTAGGTATTTATCACTAGAGAATACAGAGTTTGGAATCTAGCGGCCAAAATGACCGCATACGGCAATTCTAGTAGTTGTGGAATTCTGGCACTTCTAGTGTTAATAGAGTGTAAAGTAGCATGCATTTCTGTTTCCCCATTCCACAAGTATGACATTGTGTGAAGATTTATCCTTTTATCACTTGTTATTTAGCATCAACGTTCAAATAGTTCATTTTGGAAAAAAACTCAAACACAACTTACCCAAATTCAAGTGTACATGTACAACCAACTATACAACCAAGACAATGTCTGTGTGTCAGTTTCGTAGAAAAGGTTTCAGTCGTAGTCATCTGGACACTGTTTTCAGAATCAAGACGTTTCGGCTCCCATCCGGAAGTCATTCTCAATTGTGAAAAAATGGGACGGGAACTGGAAATTTAAGCTACTCTGAGTTACATAAGCCCTGCCCTCAGGAGGGAATCTGCCTGAGTATCTGTTAATAGCTAGTTTCACCTGAAACTGACCTAATAGTTTCCAAGATGGCCCAGTAATCAGTAATCAGGCCTATTGTTCTCTGGCTGCATCTACTTCATCACTGTTAAGTGCCTGATTAGCATGTGATAGGCGTGACCAAGGTGTTAATACACTGTGATAGACTTTGGGCATATTTAATGTGCCCATCCGTCCATTTTTTTCACAATTGAGAATGACTTCCGGATGGGAGCCGAAACGTCTTGATTCTGAAAACAGTGTCCAGATGACTACGACTGAAACCTTTTCTACGATAGAACACTCCTGGACGAATGAGGGACTACACCGTCCTGTGTGTCAGTTTATTCAATTGTTGTTTACTCAATTGTTTGAATGTTTATTTACATCTCTCTGTCAGTAAATCCATTCATCTGTTTATCTGTGTATCTCTCTTACCTAGACATTTTTTTCACTCTGCCAAGAATGGAGGATAACATTCTGTTCGTAGGAGGGCTGGCTGAACCGCGCTGTTCCTTTTCCATATTTATGACTGAGAGGTGTGCAAGGAATTGCTTTCACACCACCACCCACTTAATGTCTTCCTCTTCCTCTTCATCTTCCAACTATCTATCTATCTATCTGTCCATCCTTCTATAGTACCTGTTGATTAGTCAGTTTTTCCACTATGAAACAATTCACTGTCATACAGCAATTTCAAACAGCATCCCACCTTGTTCTTCCATTTCTTTCATAACCTGACAGTTCAGTTTTTATCTACAATCTAGCATCCACAGCAATCCATCCAAGTGAAATTTTCCCTTCTGTGTGCATTACATCAATTTGTCTTTATCTCCATGGCTGATACTCAGTGAGTCGTAAAGCAGTCTGTAAGGAAGGAAATATGTGTGCTCAGTGTCCCAGTGTACTAGACGCTAAAAACATGCAACTCTTTGAAAGCTGATACAACCTCCAGTAAAGTCACATCAGTAGCAATGGTCATTTGTTCAAACACTTAAAATGACTTATGCTTGTGACATGCAACCTCTTGCTGCTGTGACAATAATTACTCTCCTCTAAGTAGCAATGATGGAAACAGTGTGACATTTTTATAATGTGTGGAGTGGTGGATCGTTGCATCAACAAAGTGTGTGACACAGGAGCCCACAATTCATGTCCTGTCTTGTACAAATGGATATCTGTTTCTTTTAACCATAACAGTGATATCTTAATGTTAACCACGATCACAATCTTCCTTAGTTTTGGTTGCCTAAAGTTAATCAGAACATGCTCATATAAGTTGGTCAAATGGGTTGGTTTTGTAATACACTGACTAGTGAACTATTTTGTTTTTAATATGAGGACTTGTTGAAAAGTATCTAACTTACTGTACTTTCAATTCCATTCAGCTTCATAGCAGTTTTACAGTACTTACAATGTGCCCAAAGTAATTTAATTTTGAATACTGTGTTTTAAATGTGATATCTATACCTGATGGAAACATAATGTTAAAACATTGCAGCACTACAGTGTACAGTAAGTGGGCACCATTCTCTGTAATTGTTTTTGCCTTTTTGCCTGATAAAATACTGACATATGCACTGTGTTGTAGCTTAAATGTGATAGGGACTTTAAGATGTACTGTATATGAACATCTCGGTTAGAATGTTGCTTTATTCTAGAGAACAATTGATGATCTGGGATATTTTATATGCATATAAACATGGTTATTAAAAAGTTTGGTTTTCGCTCTTGATTGGCTTGAGGGTTAATGACCAATCAAAGGAGAAGGAAAACAAACAAGAACACACCCTACACATAATCAAAGCGAGTGATGGCTATGAAAAGCAAAACACACTCTTTACATAATAAGATGGCAAGATGAAACACATTGTCTTCTCAATCAAATACAACAGACAAACAGTAAAGTTATAATTATGCCATTTAACCCTTTGATGACTATCGTCTCTTGTATGAGATATCAGCTCACTAGCCTTTGCTGCATTCAGACTCACACAGTACATGAGATTCAAGAGCGCCAAGAAAATGGTAAATAATGCATCAAGTCAGGGGAGGATTGGGACTGCACCAGCTGCCCTGGAGGCTACAGAATTTCCTTTGAAAAAATATGCCTATAATGTGAGCATGTAAGATACAGAAGCTTATGATACAGAAAGAGAGAAAGCGATAATGTTGGGTAATTGTTGGATAAATAAAATCTGACATTGTCAAAAAATAAGAAAAGTTAGTACACTTTCTCTTATCATTGCAAAGCACACCACTTATTAAAAATGGGTAGGGGTGGTGTACTCGCAAAAAAAAAAAGCCCATGTTTGTGGTAAGATTGGGGTTGGGGGGGTCATGGGTGAAATGGAGTCTAAAATGATGGCTTTACAGTATGTCTGCATTTGAAAATGGTGGGCGTCTGAAGTTATGCCTGAGTTGGCAAGTTCATTCGACCAGAATGACAGTAATGAATATAGGGACAAGGAACCAGCAGCTGAGCATAGGCTGCAGACTAGAGCATATCTCTGGAGGCCATAATTAAGACCAGATGAATCTAGAAATATAGACAAGTCAAGTGGCAATGTGCTCAATGAGCTGTAAATCCAGAAAAGCCATTAAAGGTTCCCTGTTAAGTTTTTGACCACAATTAACACTATGGAGCGATATTTTTATGGGGACACACGCACAAGCATGCAGGTGACGCAATAAACATTCCAACTAATGGTTTCACACTATTCCAGTGATGCAACAGCTTTGCAAATGCTTAATGAGGAAGGAAAGGCATTCAACAGAACGCAATTTGGTGAGTAACACTGAATGTAAACAGAAACTGTTTTTTTACAGGAAAACTCCATGGGGCACCTTTAAGTATCAGGAAAGCCATCAAGTGTTCCAGGATGGTCAGGAAGCTGAATGGAAATGAGAAGACCTGGAGCTGGAGCTTCACAAAATCCTTGATGAGTTACAATCTAATACGACAGATATTGAAGAGCGAGTTTAATGTAAGCCACACAGGAAAGTCGTTCGTTGGAGATCATACCAAGGTTTTTGGCAAATGTGTAACAATGGTCGATGTACATTGAGTGATGACACAGATGACACGATTTTGTAGGTAAGATCATCTCAGTCCTTTCTAGACTGAGGCTGTTGAGTGTTGAGAATACATACACAGGAAAATGTATGATTGGCATTTTACTCATACCAATAGTGAAACAAAGCTGTTGCGGCAGGAAAAGTACAAATATTCAAAATAGGTAAAATAAAAGCAACGTAGCAAAACTTGTGTAAACTATGCTACTACTGACATGTTCAAGGAGAAATCGAGGCAAAACACTAAAACAACCAAACAGCTGTTCCAAAAACAGCTATTTTGTTGGCAATTTAACTTGCCTGCATGTTGATAATGTCATGTCACATCAACATATCTCCAATGCAGTACTTTGAAGTTTGATTGCAGAATATTTTTTCAGTTATCTGGTGTACTTGGTACCAGAACACCTTAGGCCAAAGATTGATGATTGATTTTGTGGTCGTATCATCAGATCTGTGCACCCAGGTGAAGAGAGGGGCAGAGGCAGAGTTTTAAGACTCAGGGGAAGACTCACCCATACCCCTGACAGAGGTCTCTATTTCTGCAGCTTAATGTTCTGCTTGTTCAATGGGTGTTTGATAAATTGCTTGTACTGTCTCCCTTACTAATGGATTTTGTTGCACTATATTTTACTCAATTTGACCACGCCAATGCTCATTATCCATAAGTTTGTTTTATTCTCTCCACTGTGGCCACTGTGGCCTCTCTGCTCTGAAGTCACTCTGCTGCTTGTTCACTTTGTCTCTACTTTCAAATTTTTTGTGTGTGACTGTGTCTGGTCAGTGGAGGACTACATGGAAGTTATGAGTATTTCCGTCTCTCCAAATTCCTCTTCCTCTGTCTCTCTGTTTGTCTCTCAGTCTTCTTCAAAGTGACATCTCCTCGTGTAAAATAGATTGATAATAGACGGGTGATTGTAACAAACTATAAAAAAAAAAACCTATGCTGTAATTGTTGAGCAATAATTTTGGACTTGATTTGAAACGGTTGGTGTGTACACGTGTGTGCGCACGTGTGCGTGCATGCATACTCGACACACATTGAAAGCATTAAGTAAGGGATAATGCCCACGGAGGCAACCGTCTGATGTGTCTAGCCTCCCTGTCGTCCATTAACTCTAATGATTATGGACACCTCGAAGGGCATTATCCCGCTTATACCATTGTTTTGCAATCAAAATCTAAAGTGTTTCACAAGTTATAACTCAGTTTCCCTGGTAACACCTGAGGGTTTGACTAATACCTGGACCAATCATCATCATCCCATAAGGTTCTTATGCAATGGAAATGCTGTTCACTACTCAAGTAAATAGGACTAACCTTAGTCTGCTCAGCTCATAGAATCACTTTCGGGGACATTACAATGACTTTCATTCCCTGGAGACTTACCCTAACCCTAACCTTAACCTAAACATAACCCTACCCTAACCTTAAACCAAGTCTTCACCCTAAAATTTAATGATTTAGGTTAACCCCATAAAGAAGGCGAGTCCCCACAATGTCCCTGTGTAAAGAGATATATGTCACCACAACATTAGTAATACCACCCACACACACACACATACAGTAAGCATACACATATCTACACACATGTATGCATATTCCAAAATCCATGCACCAACTCACATACACTCAATCTCTGTGGAGAGAGAGGTGACTGTGTAATGGCGTCAAAGCAACGGTTGCGGATGACCTCACATGATCCTTGAGGTTGTCATGGCAGCATCAGCCTTGTTCCCACAACGCCACCACACTGTTCTATTACTGATCAACATAATTTATTTATTAAACCTTCACTTTACATGCTTGCTGTTTGTGTGAGAGAGCTTTTGTCTCTCAAAAAACAGCAATTATGTGGATATTTTTGCAAAGATTGTGCGTACTTGTGTGTGTCTATTACATGTGTAAGGCTGTGTACCTGCATGCAAAAGCTTGCAGCTATTTAAAAAGCTGAAACCAGGCTATGATTCCTGTGGGATGGATTCATAGAGAGGTAAATAGATAGGTAAGGAGGGAGGGAGGTGAGTAGTGGAATTAAATTATTTCTATCTTTGTAATTTATGCACTCTGGAGCCTGATAGGGACACTTTACTCTGGGCAATAAGATTAAGAGTTGAGAAGTTAAGACCTTAACAAGTGATCAGTGCTGGAAGGTTTGCAGGTAGGAATCCATGTGAGTCAAGCTGGTTGTTTAGCTTTGATAACGATAGATATTTTGATAAAGCGACATTTACTCTAAAATACAGGTTGTTCACATAGTTTTATCAGACATCCTTGCTCAAAGGCTTTTCCACCATGACAAGAATATAGCTTTGGGAGAAACCATGTTTTCACTTTATTTGAAAATACAGGGTAAACATTTTGATTCAGGGGAAACATTTTGACAATGTTCCACTGGTTCTGTCATAGTACAAATACATTACTGTAGATATTACAGGCCTGGAATTAAGTAAGTTTTAGGGCAAGGCCACTTTGTCCTTTGATAAGTACAAATTTATTGGGGCATTGTGGCCAAAATGTAGGGCACCAAGGCCAAAACCAATGGTGCAGTAACAATCAGTGATAATTACATTGTATGAAGACAAAACAGGATACAATTAGGAGTCATTGTATTGAAACACAGCATTGCGTTCATTTAAACTGTACACTTAATGTTTGACTTTTCCACAAAATGCAGTCTGATAGACTTTTTAAAATCTGAACAATTCATTATAATAATTGCTGTTGTTATATTTTAATGATAAAATAAAGTCTATAAATAGGCTAAGGATGATCAAAATTAATCTGAACAAGTTTCAACACCCATGCAGCTATTAGCATTTGAGTCTGAGATCCTATGATATCGAATGGTTGTCCGTCCTTGTCTGTGTCTGTGTTCGCCCTGCGACGAGTTGGCCACTGTCCAGGGTGTGCCCTGCCTAAGGCCCGAAGTCACTGGGATAGGCTCCAGTCACCCGCGACCCCCTAACGGGGACCAAGCGGTAGAAAATGGATGGATGGATGGATCCTATGATATCAGACTCAAATGCTGTGCTTAGCTGTGCAATTTAGTGGGAGAAGACCGTGGGACAGTCTTGTTGTGCTGTTTGTACTATCACATAACATTTATTGTTAGCTAATGTTAGCTGTTAATGTTTATTGTTTATGTTAACACAGCTATATCTGAGGGAGGGGATAAATCTCAGGCTACTGTGTGTGTAAAGGACTTTATACCATTATACCTGAGATATTATATGCTGTGCATGTGTGTGTGAAGTGAGTCTGTGTGCGATAACCTTGTGTGTGTGAGCTCCCTGTCACTATCTTAGGCTGCACTCTGAAGGAAAGCATCTGGTTTCAGCATCTGAGCACACACACACAGATTGGACGTGTGTTTGATAGTCAGTGAGCAGACACCAAGAAGGTTATCTGTGATCAGAGCCTGCAGTTACCAGCACACATGCACACATACACGCACACAATACAGAGACAAGCACAGACAAAGACAGGAGTGCACTTTTACGGATTAAGTCTCTATTATCTATGTAATGATACACATATAGTGTCCCACAAAGTTCAATTATATTGGTAATAAAGGTTTGTAATTTGATGATACATGGGTCTGATATTGATCTTTTATTAAAACAAAATCTGGTCCAGGGCTCCATACTATAACATTTCATTGTCACAGAATGATAAAAACACAATGTTTGAGAGTACATAAACTGCTTTAAGACTGCGAGGGACTATAATGAGCTGTGCTTTGACTTAGCGCTTATTGACTGTTAAGTGTTCATTTATTTGTGGGACTTTAACTGAACTTTTATTAGAAGACCGCAGGCTCTTTTGTTCTGTAAACAAAGGAGAGCCATTGAACTCAGTCTCCCACAATCCTCCAGGTATTCACACATAGGAAGGAATAGAAATACTAAGCAAATCAAAATATAATACACTATAATACAGGTAAGATAAATTAAGTACAAAGTGGATATAAGTATAAAAGCTAAAATAAGTGTAAGTACCAAAGTGGATTTACAGGTTGATAAGTATGTACGGTATAATACAATGTAATAATATAAGTAATAAGTAATAGTGCAATAATGAGTACAGTCAAGTTAAGTGTAGCTTATTAAGATGATTATGTCCACATGGCCAGCTAACAAGGAGGACTCCAAAGCAACCTTCTTTCCCTCCATGAACTGGTAACGTAACTGGGCATTACATAGCTTCACATAGCTTAACAGTGTACTTGGCAATGCACAGTGTTACTTTTTTGAATGTATATGTATTTATTTGGTTCATTGAGTTTTATTGTTGTGATGTGTTTTCACTGTTGATGTTAGTGATGTTTCACACAGACACAGGGTCTTGCATGCAACTAACTATCTTCGTTTCTAACCTGGCACCCTTTATCCTACATAGTTCACACGTACATTTCAATTTGGCCCTTTAACAGAGCCACACTCTTTAACATACATGGCCTTGCCACCATTTTGAATTTGCTTTCTTTTGTCTGATGCCATTTTGGACCCAAGCAGCCACTTTGCATCACACACACACCTTTTGTTCTTTAGCTTAGTCAATTTAGAGTTATACTTCATACTGTGTGTTATGCTTCGTTTATCTTTCAATAAATGCTTGTGTATACATATGCTGGTTTCTTTGATGGTGCACAAGAGTGAATCATTTGCCAACCTCTTCTATGTTGAACTCCAAATCTTTCAACCTACTAGCTATTAATAGTCACTTTGGTTATAGTTATTAATTTAATTATCACTCAGCGTTCCAAATTTAGTTTAATTGATTCAGTCTCATAAAACTTAACTTTCCCTTGTTTAAGGGTGGTGTCCCCTGAGGACTTTATTCATTAAAGTTATTATTTATGATTATCTTTGATATTTCTGATGATTCCAAATTTAATTGATTGCACCTACACAATTTGGTGCCCCTTTAACCATTGTTAATCCCAACATAAGATGATGATGTAAGATTTAAGTGGCTGTTTGATATAAGCAGTATCTAAGGACAGTGGGGATTTTATGAATTTGGTTAAGTTTGATTGGACAGAAATTTTGTCACTATCATGATGCTGACAGCTTCCAACACTCACCTCCTCATTCCTTCAATCTTCAACACCTTCCTTCAGTCCTCATCTGGTTGTCAGTTGAGGTTAGTTGGCAGTGGGCAGTTGGCATTGTGGATGCCAAATATTTTCATACAGAATTAAATTCACTGCTAATGTAAAAAGTTTATTTTACATTTGGACAGGTCCATTCTGACACATTATGAAAACTTCACAATGTGTCAGGATGACTGTGGGATGTGTCTGTAAAGTCAATTATCATATGAAGCAGCATTACAGTGGATGCATAATTTTATATTAGAAAATGTGTTTGTTTCCTTTTTTGTAGTAATATTAGAAATCTACAATATGGGATTCTGATTTAGAAGCTAAACTATATAATTAGACACGTGTAGCCTTTTGTCTAAGCTGTAAGCATATAGCTGATATTATCTTGTGATAATGTTTCTGCATAAAATAGTGTATATCAAGTGTAAAGTCAGGCTTCTTTCTCTCAGTTTGTTCAGTATAGCCCAAGGGAAGCTAATAAAAATGTGGTTACACAGATATTTGACAGCATTCAGGGAGAACGTAAGCTTAATGTTGGCATCCAGCATCCATTTGCATTCACTCTTTTATTTCATTTGCTTGGTGCATTTTAAACAAAATAATTCCAAAATGTCATTTTTTTTAATAGATCATTAAATTGAAAATATTTCAACTGTAGCTATGGTAGGAATAATCTGATTGGTTATAAACACATTTACATTACATAGGGCATTTTTTCTCTATAACATTTCAATACACGTTTTAAGGTTTTAGATTTATATTAGCATAGTTTTTATATTTCACTGAGTTTCTATCCACCCAAAATGTAGCTTTTAGCTTTGGCATTTAAGCTTATCACTTTCAAGAGAGAGCATGTGATCCATTGCCAGCTGGGTTGTGGAAATACTTTTTTATCTGGTTATTGAAATGCAGTGGGAAAAGAATTCAACCGTTTTGATGGTGTCCAAACTCATCATTGGTTTGGTTCATGTGAAGTGCTATACTATGTAAAAAAAAGGAAAAAAACTATCTTAGAATTGAAAAATGTTTGTCAGCAATTATAAAGAACTGTATACAGTATGTCTGTGTGACTTGCTCTCTCTGCACCAACTCCCCTCTACTCAGTGTGTCTTTGGGGCATTAACTCTGTCTTAAAAGCGTGGGTTGTGTCATTGAACACTTCTTAGCTTGGCTTTGATGAGGAAACACCTGACTTCAACACATGACTTTCTGTCACCTCTGCAAGACTCTCTGCTCCTTTGTCCGTCTGCAACTGCCTTTGACTCCCTTAGCCTCTTTTTCTTCCATGTGAATCTCATTACACACTGCACTGTACTGTATCTCTCCATCTGTCATACTGTCCCCATGGCCTTCTTTTGGTCTTATTTGATTTTTCTCTTGTTATCTTTCATTCTGTCTATCCATGTGAACCACAGTGTAATGATTCAAGGATACAAACAATATGTAGTGAAATGTGGCATGCTCCACCGATTTGGCATTGCACTCCTATAACGCTGTCGGGCTAACGATCGACAGAGTATTGCTACCACCATGACAAAACAATATTTGCTCAGTTTCTCATTATTTAAAACTTTCTTGTATTAACAAGATTCTTTTCACATTTAAATTTTATCTAGATTACTAGAAATCAAATTATTTAATATTTACAAGAAACTTCCGTGTTATAACAACATATCACTTTATCCTGTTAATAAACTTATTATCTCACAAAATCAAGGTATCATGTGTTTTTATGTATTAGTGTATTAGGCTATGACTGTGGGTAGATTTCATATTGTTCTGTTAGCCTTGCATAATTATTATGTCTGGATTTGATGTCAGATCAGTGATGGTCAGGAACCAGGCTGTGACTCGGTACCAATCCGTGCAGTGGTGGCTACTGGACTTCATACATTATCTGACAAGACTGGACATAGCCTACCTTCAGACCTTCTGCCACCTCCTGACCGAACACAAGCCCAGATGGCTTGACATTTATGACGTGACTCAAAACTGGTCCATGCAGTGGTGGCTTAATAATATTATTAATAATATTAAATATTATTAAAAAATACATTATAAATTACCTGTAGGTGAGAATGTGAGTGTGATTGTCTGTCTGTCTGTATGTATCTATGTGTTAGCCCTGTGAAAAGACTGGTGACCAGTCCAGTACCCCGCCTGTCACTCTCTGCAAGCTGGGATGAGACTCATCTGCCCGTGCATACAGAGGACAGAGTTCACCTTCCTGATGGCCTGGGGAAATAAGCTTTTTCTTAGTTTCTCTGGGTTGGACTACAATTGCCACTAACAACCACAGTATGACCCTCACTGTCTAACAGTGCCACAACTTCACTGCCCACTGCTTAGATTGTGAGCTCTTAGCACTCCATTGTTAATGAATAAGAATTTCTTTGTTTATTGTTTTTTGTTTACACAGTCCTCTTTCTGAACACAGCCTCATGTGATAAAACAATAGCGAAACTGTAGGGTTAAAGACGAAGACACGTAGAGGCAGAAGTGGAAGGTAATAATACATTACTGTATTTTGTTCATGTCCTTGCACTTCTTTTAGCATAATCTACTGAAGTAGAATTCTTTTAAGTTTTGTACTCAACTACTGTACTTTTAGAAAGGCAAAAATTACAGAGCAGCCTTCAGTTTTGATGTTCAATCAAAAGGATATTCATTTAATGTATTCTTTGAAACTTTTTCATTAGGAGAATCACAAGACGCTCATAAGATTACTTTTGACAACATCACTAAGCTACAGAGGGAGAGGGTGGGCGTGGGCTGTCCTTGGCTGAAAAATTCCTAGTTGCCTGATTTTCTTTCTACTTATCTGTTGGTTCAATCGAAAATTCAGTCAAATTGTTTCTCCAGTTTTATGGTCAGGGTTGAAGGGGAAATAAAAGACAGACTAAAAGAGTGAGAAAGAAAGACACAATCAAAGGTGATGAGATTGAAGATGTTAATCTCTAATGACAAATTACAACCCTGACACACAGCTTGCAAGTCAGCACACTGCTTTGAAGCTCTATGTGATTTAGGAAGTGCGTTTAGGTGCGTGTGACAGGGCCTGAGACTAATTAGTTCATGATAACACAAGACTCGAGTGAAGTATTTGGCCCACCATATAAAAAAAACTACCTGCAAAGAGTCATTTTTAACAGTTAACACATTTAATACAACATAGATATATCTTCCTCCTCATACAGGAGAATTTCATCTAGAGTGTTAAAACGTACTATATGAATGACATAATTTTATGTAGTACTAACATAAAGCAAATACATGTAGGAGGACTTTTACTACCTCTCCTACTGTATACTCACTGTGCACATGGCTGGTGCAGCTTTACAGTGTATAATATGTGTATAATATTAATTGTGTATATGTGTGGATGTGCAGATGAATGAATGTGTATCTGTGTGTGTAATATGCGCAACAATGACAACCTTGCAGGTAGTTCAGGTCTTTTATTATACTTGCTCAACTGTCCTAAAAATTATGATTTTTCAATCATGTTTTAGAATTCCTGCATTTTGCAATGAAAAAAAAAATCGATTACAATCACGAATCAGTCCCAATATTGAAAAAAAAAAAATTGATTTGTTTTCTGCCATATTGCCCAGTCCTAACCAAACATAAACCTGGCAAAATAAGTTAATTCAAAATCTACACTGAAAGCTGCTTAGCTTACAGCTTTTTGCACTAAATGCCAAATTAATCGAGGTTTTAGTTTCAGTTAAATGAGCAGGTAGGAGGCAGGTTAAGTGAGAACTTTCTGTCTTTTAACTAAATGTTAAAAACTGAAGAATAATTACAACTAATTCTAACATAATTTTTTAAAATGTTTATGGTACTTACATAATATTTAATAGACCAATTGCAACAAATTGGCTTAATATTCGATCAGAAGTCGAATTTTAAAAAACATCCAACTTGACCTTAGCAAAAATGTTATCAATTGGAGCTAAATTGGGCCTATATATTTTTTAATCGGTTTCTCAAACAGAGCAACAAAGATTACATCAATTGTGAATACACGTTCATCTTACTAATTAAACTGCAGTCACACACTGTTTTCTTACACCGCATTTATTTTCAGGGTGGCCAGCCCCGACAGTCTCTCCTGTGCCATGGTGCTTCTCAGATATGTTTTAATTTGTTTCACTTTTGAGCATGGACACAGGGGTACTGAGCAGGATGCAGCACCCCCTAAAACCAGGCAT
Source organism: Siniperca chuatsi (assembly GCF_020085105.1). Classification (NCBI taxonomy): domain Eukaryota; kingdom Metazoa; phylum Chordata; class Actinopteri; order Centrarchiformes; family Sinipercidae; genus Siniperca; species Siniperca chuatsi. The sequence continues at coordinate 33,258,875 of NC_058044.1, read as the reverse complement.
TGGAAAAAAAGGGTGATGCAGACAGCAGAGAGAGAGAGAGAGAGAGAGAGAGAGCTCATGTGGACGAGCGAGAGAGAGGGAGCGTACGAATATGGACAGAAGTTTTGACGTGATATAAAAGCGTTCTTTGATCATCACCAATACATAAAAACACAACCACACACACTCCCATGCTCTGTCATTGAGACAGTCTACTGTTCTCTCACTCTCACACTCAAACCAACCAAAGTCATCTGGGAGCAACCAAACTATTACACATGCTAATTTTTAAAGGGTTTTCATTCAATTACACAAAACCAAACACACAGGCACACATATGGTTCATATTTATTTTGCATTATGGATATTCACAAATAATAAGTTTGGACTGTGACATGCACTATGTAAATGTAAATGGACTGTACTTGTGTAGCACCTTTCTAGTCTTTCCGACTACTCAAAGCACTTCACACGACATATCACATTTACCCCAATCACACACACTCATACACTGATGGCAGGTGCTAACTGCTCATTAGTTCAAAGAACTAACTAACCATTCACACACACTTACACAACGAAGCCACAGCCCTCGGGAGTAATTTGGGGTTCAATGTCTTGCCCAAAGAAATTGTCTTTAACGTCCCAACAGACGGTTTCTCCATTAAGTATAATGGAAAGCAAAAGCATATTATATATATATATATATATATATATATATATATATATATATATATATATATATATATATATATATATATATATTTTTTTATTTATTTATTTTTTATTTTTTCATTTCTAAGCTGCTGGACTGGTTTCACTAACCAAGGCAATCAGGAACCATTATCATCAACCACATCAAAACTGTCTTGTGCTGTGTTTGTGCATGCTTGTGTGTGTGTGTTGAAAAGAAATACTAGTAGGGAGTCACGTGACACGGTTGGTGAGGATGGCTGCCTAGGCAAGTGCTCCGATTAGCATTGTTTAATTTATCCTGCAATTATAGTCTATTATAGTCTATTATAGTCTTTTTAGAAAATGGATGGAGATTTAACTTGTCCCTTTTGCATGAGTTTAAGGAGGCATTGAGAAATCAGATTGTTTCTTATTTGGAGCAAAATTTCAAAGAAAGAGACATCTGAAAATTAAATTTAACATCAATGGAGTGCTAACATAGCTCAAATATGAAGGTCACTGTATTTTTTTGAGTTCTCTCTTTTTACTTCCATTACTTCTTGATACATATAAGGAAGCATTTGAAGGAGGCGAGCTACCCCCTATGTCACAAGATCTGCATGAATGTAGGAGCCAATTTACCCTACCCTGCTGGATGATTAGGTTTTGTCTAAGATTTTGGCTAATAGGTTGGACAGAGTAATTACTTCTCTGATACATGAGGAACAGGTGGGTTTTATTCATACCGATATTCTGCGAATAATATTAGACGTTTTGTCAATATTTTGTGGGCAGTTTCAAACTTAGATTTACCTATTGCTGCTCTCTCACTTGATGCAGAGAAAGCTTTTGATAGGGTAGAGTGGGGAAGTTTGTTTAGGACTTTTTTGGATTCAGGGAGACATTCATTAAATGGATACGTCTACTGTATAATCAGCCTGAAGCAGCAGTACATACCAATATATCCTCCTGTTTTAAGTTAGGGAGGGGGACACGCCAGGGGTCACCACTCATTCCTTTATTATTTTATTTGGCACTAGAACCACTGGCACGTGCGTTTAGGTGTAATGAAGATTTTCATGTGGTGTCATATAATGGCTCTGTTCATAAACTTATGTTATATGCAGAGGACATTCTTTTGTTTGTTTCAGAACCTCTAACATCAGTACCCTCACTAAACTAAACCCAACAGATTCTTTTTCAAAGTTTTCAGGATATAATCTGAGGCACTTCCTATAACCCAATTTTGTCCAACCACACTCTTTCAGGCTGGCAGTTTTTGATAGCCTAAGCAGGGTGTTCAATATCATGGTATTATTTTCCTGCCAAATATGGATGATATTGTGAAAGCAAATTTTGACCCCCTAATTCAAAAATGTACAACTGATGTAAACAGGTGGTCTTCACTTGAACATAAACATTCTCAAAATGAAGTGTCCCAAAACTGCTCCATGCTCCATTCTACTGGAGGTCCCCTGTAAGTACTTTAAGATATTTGATGGAATCTGTAAAAAATCTATTTGGAATGGTAAGCATCCGCATATGAATATAGAAGAGCAAGTATGAAGTCACATTGAGATTAAAATCACTTTTACAAGTGAGACCTAGCCAAGACAGGGTTAAATAGCAGCATTCAACACATAACAGGAACAACATCAAATTACAACAGCAACAATAGGTACGACAGAAAATACAGTACATAACACAATGCATTAACAAGGCAGCAATATTTAGTCAGATGTTAGTTAATTAATTGAAGCAACTGCAGCTAGCAGTGACCACATCCATTATTCTAAGTTTAAAATCATTAAAAGAGATAAGGGTCTTAAGTTTGAGCTTGGCCTGTAGATTGTTCCAGGACCAAGGGCCTTAGTAGAACAGGCTTGTTTTGCCAGTGTCTGAATCTGAATGGCTCTCTGAATCTAGGGAAGTTATAGCAGCCAGTCCAACAGGGAAGTTTAGGGCTCCTAAAACTTCTGTTTTATTACTATGCGTTTAGTCTGAGACACCTTGCACACTGTGCATTGCCTCCAGAGAGAGCTCCTTCCTCTCATACACTGCTTGTCCACTAAATCTTCTAAACATATTAAAGCTCATCCAATTATATCACTTATTCAGGGCGTATGGAAATAATTGCAGGGATGATGAAGTTGAAACATTATTTAAATAAAGCTTCTAGTATCTGGTTGAATCCAAAGCTTTGCATTAATAAACTTTTTTTGTGGAAGGAATGGTTTGACATGGGAATCCTTACACTAGGAAATTTGTATTGTGAGGATACACTTTCAAATAATTTGATAACCTATTGTTACAATATTGTTTATTTTAGATCTCAGCCAGGTCTCCAGGCCCAACAACCAGCCGAGGTGTTAGGAAAAATGTTGAAGGTTTTTGGCAAAGGACATGAGCCATCTAAATATTATAAAATGTTATTATCCAATGGTGGAAACAAAAATGTGGCAGCTCTGAGAGGTGTTTGGAAAAAGATTTGGGTGTATCGTTTGAAAATGATAAATGGGATCAAATCTGTGGCAATTCTGTCGAGGGATTTTAGGGTAAGACTTATACAGTTTAAAATTTGTTACTATTGGACCCCGAGTAATTTACATAGACTACATAGATATGCTGTATAATTCTGCGACTTGTTGTAAATGTAGGAGGGGTGAGGGCACTCTTATACATGCACTGTGGTTATGCCCCAACATCCAAAACATTTGGATGAAGATTCACAGCTATATTATCGATGTTATCGGTTCATGTTTTGCCTTCTGTCTTATGTTTTTGGAGACAGTGGGGTTCTGTCGGCGCTCCCTTGATATATGGAGAAATGGACCTAGACAGCAATAATGATAGGGCAGAAAGGTATTCTCAAGAACTGGAAATCAACTGGAACACCTACTTTTTTCACGATTGGGTAACGATTGCTTCATTTACACGCTATTCAGTTTTGCTAGCTACCGTTCTTTAGCTTAGCAGCTAGCAATGGCTTCTCTCTCTCCCTCTCACTGTCCTGTTCTCTCTTGCTCGGTGTGTCAAATGTTTAGCTATTCCTCTGCCTCCTTTAGTGATAATGGTACATGTAATAAATGTAGTTTATTTATAGCATTGGAGGCGAGGCTTAGTGAATTGGTTCCGCACCATGGGAACTCAGTCATTAGCTGCTGTAGTTAGCCAGCCCCCAGTAGCCGGTGCGGACTGACCAGGGGTAGCTCCAGTTAGCCGTCCCCCGGCAGCTCCTGAGGGAAACCATGGAGGCTAGGTGACTGTCTGAAGGAAGCATAGCCTTAAGCAGAAGCCCACGGTTCATCACCAACCTGTTCATGTTTCCAACGTTCTCCCCACTCAGCGACACACCCATTGAGAAACCAACTAACTTCAGACAGCTCCATTTTGAGAAACGTGAAGTTAGCGACACCAGCAACTATAGTCAATGTATTCCTGGGGCCAGAGCAGGCGACGTTGAATCCTATTTAAAACTGCTGGCTAAGGATAAGCATAAATACAGTAAGATTGTTATTCACAATGGGGGTAACGACTTCCGATTACGCCAATCGGAGGTCACTCAAGTTAATGTTGAGTCGGTGTGTACATATGCAAAGACAATGTCGGACTCCGTAGTATTCTCTGGGCCCCTGCCAAACCTGACAAGCGATGACATGTTTAGCCGCATGTCTACAGTCCACTGCTGGCTGTCGAGGTGGTGTCCAGCAAACAATGTGGTCTTTGTAGATAATTGGCGGACTTTCTGGGGAAGACCTGGTCTGATTAGGAGAGACAGCATTCATTCTTTGGATTGAGCAGCTCTCATGTCTAGAAATCTGGCTGAGTTTATTAGTGGACTGAAACCATGACAACTTAGAGTTGCAGTCATACATGGTTCTCTATGGTTCCAGAGCAGTTACCCACCCAAAATTCCTTAATGAAGGTGTCTGCCCCCCGACCACTTAAATTAATAAAATCAAAAGTTAACAGAAGACTAGAAATATTGTGCAATATTCTCTGTTTAATACTCCTGTGCAATATACTGTTTTCAGTTTAATATTCCGTGTTTATTGATATTTATTAATACTTGTGTAATATGTGCAATATCCACCATCTAATAATCCGGTTAATCTGCTTCACTTGACTTGACAGTACTCATTATTGCACTATTACTTATTACTTATATTACATTGTATTATACTGTACTATCAAGCTGTAAATCCACTTTTGTACTTCACACTTATTTTAGCTTTATACTTTATATCCACTTTTGTACTTAATTTATCTTAGCTGTATTATAGTGTATTATATTTTGATTTGGACATCACTTATTTCTTACTAGAAATAATTGCCTCGTGGCGGACTTATTTTATTATTATTATTATTTCTATTAGTACTTCTATTCCTGTGTGCATTGACGTGATAGTGAGCAGCTGTAACGAAAGAGTTTCCCCTCAGGGATCAATAAAGTATTTCTGATTCTGATTCTGATATCCATAAACTTTGAAAAACGAAATACATACAGCAGTAAAGACATAAAAGAGAAATGTTCTCCAAATCCAGAAAAGCTGAAAAAAATCTAAACTTAACCAAGAATGGAAACACAGACAACAGAGGAAAGTTCAGTCATTCATTCTTTGTCTAACAGTTCCTATCACTGAATGTGCACACATATAGAATGTGCATATTTTGATCAATGCACACATGTACTGTTATATGCTGCTGCTATAATAATATAGCAGTTGAGTTTCCATGGTAACAGCCATCCTACTCCTATGTGCTATGCTCCTTTTACTGCAATCATATCTTGATTGCAATAAAAACATTGTTTCCCTTGTGTTTAAGTTTGCTTGGGGAAAAAATGTCTGAAAAAGAAAGCAGAAGAACTAGACAAAGTTGGGTAACTGGTGAGAAGAAGCTTGTGTAGTTGAACATGCCAAACTAAAGAAGAAGACAAATTCATTTATTACAAAGTTAATTGTGATCAGAAAGGATGAGGGATCAGGGAGTATGAAACAAAAACATAAACAATTATACATAGGAAAAGTCAAAAAATATTAATTAAAAGACAAGAATAAGCAGCTAAAAATACAATAACATAACTGAGAAACAAAAAACAAAATTAACTCTCAATTAACTCACATAGCGTCCTTGAAGGCTGGCTATTGGCTATCCCTATTATTAAAAGTCAATTTCAGAAGTATTTTTTTCCCCATTCACCCATTGTCTTTACCTGCTGATTCCTGTTTAGTTTCATCATTAAGTCTGCCCTAAAAATATCAAATTATTTATTTTTCCCTTATTAAATTATCCCCTTATTTTTTTCCATCACCAAGATTGCAACAACAATGGGCTCAACATGTAATTATTTATTAATGGAAATGAGGGGTGCAAATCTACAAATATACATGGTGAAAATGTAACTGAGGACATAAAGTTGCTCTTTGATTGAAATGTGTAATATTTGTTAATTATTGTATTAAATCTTCCACAAATTCTATAAGCATTAACCAGACTTTTGTCACTTTCTAAGCTAACATATGGAATATATTCTTTTCCATAGCACAAGACAGTTAAAAGCCTGTTGTTTTAGATTTGCCATTTCTTATGGAATTCTTCTTCTTGTTTTTTTAAATCTATCTCTGAAACCCTCCATTTCACCTTTCTCTGTTTATTCTTTCCCTCACTCCATCTGTCACTATCTAACATTAATTCTTTACCTCTGCCTCACTCGCTATCTCTCTGTAAGATTGATTTTAGAGTCTCCCTTTCTCTGTGTGTGTCAGAATAAGGGCATCTGTGGCTGTGAACAAACACCGTCTCCCATTAGCTGTGTGCTAACACAGAAATAACTCTGTAGTGTGTGTGTGTGTGTGTGTCTGTCTGTCTGTCTGTCTGTCTGTCTGTCTGTCTCTGTCTGTCTGTCTGTCTGTCTGTTACTCCTGTCTCAGTTGTGAGAGCTAACAAGTCAGCAAGATGGAGAGCATGGAAGAGACAGAAAGAGTGGCTGTTAATAGGAAACAAACATGTTAAGGAAATAATGGAAAAATCTGTGTCCCATTTGCTCTTCACAATCCTCATAAAAGGAAAGGAATATAACACTTGAGTCTATATAACTACACAATGTGTAGTTGATGCCATTATTCCTTATATAGAGATTGTAATTATGTGCAATGCTTCAGCTAGAAAACAGCAGAAAAATGCACGGTGAAATTTTCACCCTTAGTCATGTTGGACAAAGATGTTTTTAAAAAATCTGTGAGTAAGCCTTAGATGCTCAAACTGGTCTTAACAGGCAGGATTTGATCCTTCAAAACGTTACACAGCCAATCAATTATATCTGCAGCAATAAACAATGGAAATAATGAATCTGTAATCAACGTCAACAATAAAAGCAAAAGAAAGACCCAGTCACGTCCTGCCCATTTCTGAAACCTTCTGCACTCACTTCACTACTGTATTTAGAAAATTACCACGCAACAATAACACATCCAATCAATGCAATTAGCCTCCTAATTAGCAATTAAGTATACAATTACATAAACAATACGCTAACAAGTACTCGCTAATAACTAGCTGGATTCTCATCAACGGGAGGGCTTTCAACAAGAGGGCTTTGATTGCTGTAGTCTTTGAGTCTTTGCCGTGGTAGGCTTTTGTTGTGTTGAATGGAATGAACAACAGTATAGATCTATATGAATTCAAACACAATCAAGTTCAAGAATACCACCAAGGACACAAACAAATGACAAATGAACACCTGACAGTAATTCTGCAATGTAATGTTTAATCTATACTCTCAATGTCAAGTATGAAGATATGGTCAAAATGTCGACAACTTTAAAGTGAGGGCATTTCCAGCACGACACGGTGAGTGTTAAGACTCATTGGACAGGTAAAGTAGATAATGTGCTGTGCAAGCAAAGATACACACATACTCGCACATATGCCATAAAAAAAGATAACAAGGTAGAAATATATATTGCACATTTCTCATTTATCCAAGGAAAGAAAAATACTAAGATCTAACAACCAGTCACAAATAAAATATTTTTTTGTCAGAGTAAAAAGATGATTTATTAAATTCAACTCATCCTGAATAAACACCAGAAAAAACACAAGTGAACCACGAAAAACCATTCAATATGTGAATTGGCCACAAAGCAGCAGTGTACCAGTGTTTCCTCAGATGAATCATGTCTTTCTGCAGGATGAACTGACTCTTAGCTGTGCATTCATCCAGTTACTCAAGACAGAAAGAAGGTAATAGTTACAGGAAAGCATCAAATGAGAGTCTTGTATCTGTGTTGTTGTTTATGTTTTATTGTTGTTTCTGTCACTGTTTTTATGGTCTTATTTTTAATAATTTTACTCTTGTGAAGCACTTTGTGACCTTGTTCTGTGAAAGGTGCTTATTATGCTTATGCGTACTTGTCAGAAGAACACAGTGAAGTATACAGTAGTTTTTTCTTGCCTCATGGATAAAGTAAATGTCTAACATACTGTATCATCTGTATCATATAATAATAATAATAATAATAATAATAATAATAATAATGCAACTTCATTTATAGAGCACTTATCAAAACAAAGTACAAAGTGCTTCACAAAGAGAGAAATAAAATACCACAGTGAATTATAAAATACATAAAAACAATAAAATAAACAGACAGCTCAGGTAAAATCAGGATATGCTTTCCGATAAAAATGTGTTTTGAGAAGAGACTTAAAAGAAGACACTGGCAACCTAATTTCTTCGGGCAGGTTATAGTCTGGAGCAAGGCCATGGAGAGCCTTAAAAGTAATCAATATCATCTTAAAATCAATCCAAAAACAAACAGGGAGCCAATGTAAAGAGGTTAAAACAGGTGTGATGTGATCAAACCTCTTGGTCCTGGTTAACAGCCTAGCAGCTGAGTTTTGTACAGTCTGCAGTCGTTTCAGAGTTTTTTGATTAAGACAAGTGAACAGCCTGTTACAGTAATCAAGCGTGAGGAGATAAAAGGATGCACAACAGTTTCTGCATCACTAAGATTTAAAATAGATCGGATTTTTGCAATATTTCTGAGGTGATAAAAACATGATTGGACAAGCTTAGTGATATGTTGCTCAAAACATAAATTGCTATGAAACAGGACACCAAGATTTCTTGCAACAGGCTTGATATGTTGTGACAGGTTACCAGTAGATGGCAGTATTTGTTTAGTGATGTGTTGGGGCCCAATAACAAGGATTTCAGTTTTATTTGAGTTGAGCTGAAGAAAATTTATCGACACCCAATTTTTTATGTCAGACAGGCAGTCCTGCAGAGAACTCAGCGTACAACTGTGGGTCATCCACATAACAATGAAAAGAAATATCATGTCTGCGGATGACATCACCTATTGGACAAATAAGATGAGAACCAGTCTAGTGCAGTCCAGTCTAAGAATGCCATGCATGATCAATTGTGTCAAAGGCAGCACTTAAGTCCAGCAGCACAATAATTGAGCACATGCCTGCGTCTGCATTCATTGAAAAGGTCATTAGTGACTTTGAGAAGGGCTGTCTCAGTGCTGTGGTGCTGACGAAAGCCAGATTGGAACTTTTCAAAAGGTACTATTGTTCCACAGCAGCAAGAAGCTGCTTAGATACAAGCTTTTCAAGAATCTTTGAAATAAAAGGCAGTTTGGAGATTGGACGATAGTTGTCAAGGAGGGTCCAGTCCAGGTTTTTTTAGGACTGGCTGGACACAAGCAGTTTTAAAGAAATCTGGGATGCAGCCAGTTAGTGAAAGGGGCGCAATACAATCCATAACTTCCAATAAAAACCTAGCTGGGATTTTGTCCAGAGGGCTGGAGGATATTCTCATAAGAGACATGATGTCTGCAAGTTCAGGCAGAGTAATAGCAGAAAAATCGCTCAAAGAATCCCTGAGCGGGTGATCCACATCTAAAAAGGCAGAATTAGGGGTGATACCAGATCTTATTAACTCCACCTTTCCAGCAAAGTGCAGTACTTTTCACAATCAGCAGGAGCACAAGAAGAGGCTGGATTAACTAACTGATCCACAGTCTTAAATAGGAATCTGGGGTTGTGCTGATAGGCAGAAATAAGTGCAGATAAATTACATGTTCTTGCATCTTTCACCATCCTATTATAAAGGAGTAATAATGCTTTCATGGCCACAAAGTGGACCTGGAGACCAGATTTCTTTCATCTGCGTTCTACTCTTCTGCATTTCCTGCTACAGCTTCGAATACTGGTATTTAACCATGGCTGTTTTCTAGTCCTTGAGTTTGGTCTATTTTTCAGAGGACTATGAGATCTAAGGTTGAAGAACACAGGTAGTTAAAAGAATCAACCAACTCGTTGGTGTTGGAGGAATCGGGAAACACACTGCCAGGAGAATTGAACAGTGTACAGAATTGTGAGGCACTATGCTCATTAAGGATGCGTGTGTGTTTAGAGTGGGATAAGACAGTACTAGCTGCCTGTAAGTCACAGTTAAAAACAATGCATAGGTGATCAGATACAAACATGTCCCTGATTTCCACAGATGGAGTTTTCAGGCCCAGACTAAACACTAGGTCTAAGATGTGGCAATGGAATTGAGTTTGGCCAGACACATGTTGTTGAAAGTTACAAGAGTTAGTGATATTTAAAAAATCAGGAGAAAGAGCATTAGAACAGTCATCAACATGAATATTAAAATCACCACAAAGAACAATTCTATCATTATTTAAAACAAGACTGGATAAAAACTTCCAACAAGAAGGAGCCAGCTGGTTTAGGGGGGCGGTAAATAATAGCAAATATAACCGGGAGCAGGCCACCAAGTTTAAACATGAGCACTTCAAAGGAGGAAAAAATCATTTCAAGCTATGAGGTTACACTTAAAATGCTTCCTATAGACAGTAACAAGGCCACCACCACAACCACAATCCCTAGGGCGACTAAAGCAGTCATAATCAGGAGGGCAAAATTCAACCAGCTGACTGTGATCACCAGGATGTAACCAGGATTCTGTTAAAAACATGAAATCTAAATCAGTAGAAGAGATAAAATCATTTAAAATAAATGTTTTGTTCGAGAGGGATCTTACCTTTGAGAAGAGCCATCTTATAACGTCTATGCTGGGTCAGAGCTGAATTTGAGACTGGAGGTAGGGTTCTGGCCTGGAACTTTATTAAATTATTATTATTGCTGTGTCAGCTGTGTCTGTTTCGTATTAAGGAGCTATGCAAAATTACCACAGGAATTTTAAAAGTCCCTCTACCTTCAGCTCCCGGTATGATGATATGATCATTAAACTTTTAAACAGGAGCTATTCATATGTGCATGGTTTGGTGAAAATAGCAAAGAACATGTGTGCTTTGTGTCATGATGTTCTAGACCAGGTGTGAGTCTATGAACAGAGTAAGCTCAAATCCTGCTAATCTTGGACACCAAAGTGGCAATCATTATTGCTGACAAATTCCATATTGCATCAAAAAAGCCATACAAAATTATAAAAAATGTCAGCTGAAGACTGATCTATATTTGGATTTTCTGAAAGTGTGTGAATATGTATGTATATATTTCAGGATCAGAAATACTTTATTGGTCCCAGAGGGAAAACTCTTTTGTTACAGCAGCTCACTATCACGTCAGTGCACACAGGAATAGAGTACTAAAAAAAAGTACTAAGCAAAAAATATAATAAAACTATAATATAGGTCAGAACATAAATTAAGTACCAAGTGGGTATAAGTATAAAATTAAAATAAGTGTAAAGTACAAAGTGGATTTACCGGTTGATGATAAGTATGTACATAATTGTTGTATAATAATATAATATTGTATAATAATACAATGTAATAATACAAGTAGTAAGTAATAGTGCATGAACTGTCAATTTAAGTGTAGCCCATTAAGACGGTGTAGTCCCTCATTCGTCCAGGAGTGTTCCATCGCAGTAAAGGTTTCAGTCGTAGTCATCTGGACACTGTTTTCAGAATCAAGACGTACGTTAAACAGAAATGGTGGTCTGAGATTCAACTTGCCAATAATCTACCACAGTGTATTATCACCATGGTCAAGGCAATCATATGCTAATCAGGTACTTAACAGTGATAAAGGAGGTGCAGCCAGAAAACAATAAGCCTGATTACTGGGCCATCATGAAAACAAAAGAAGGTCAGTTTCAGGTGAAACTAGGCAGGGCAAACAGCAGACACTCAGGAAGACTCCTCCCTGAGGGCAGGGCTTAAGCAACACAGATTAGCTTAAATTTCTGAGTTCTCAGACCATTTCCACAATTGAGAATGACTTCCGGATGGGAGCCGAAACGTCTTGATTCTGAAAACAGTGTCCAGATGACTACGACTGAAACCTTTTCTACGATGTAACCTATTAAGATTATAATGAGACGGTGGATATTGCACAGTAGTAATAGAAGTATGAATAAATATCAATATCAATCAAATACAATATGCAGGGAAAACATAAAATGGGTAAAGACTGCTTTTATCTCAACTCGTTTACAAGTGGGAGTGTCACTGAGTGTGTATTACACTTAATGAGCAGATAAAACCATTAACCACTGAAATCAAGGTATCTGCACACTTTTTGAAATGAAATTTAAAATTTCATGACTTTCTATGATTTCAACAAAAAAAGTATACCCTTTCAGTAGCAGAATAATGCACATTAGGGCTCTGCAATATGTTTTTTATTCAATCACAATATTATTTTTCTAATATTGATAGGTATCTCAATTCAACAAACCTATGAACAATCACATATAAAATAATAAAAAATATTTAATACAATGAACTGTGTTCCACTTTTTTAAACAATTATGTTAGCTTTTAATTGCAATTTACAATAGAAATTTGGGGGTTGACTTAATTTGCCATTTACTTGTGGTTGGTTCATGGTTTTTCCCTGTGCCCAGTTACAGTACAATCCAGTGCATCTGCAGAGCAGCTGCACCACACTCAACTCTTAACAGCTACACTGGTCTCATGTTTTACCTGTAAGACTCACATTTTGACAGCTCTGTCAGCTTAAGAGTCAATCAGACAGAAGGCAGTAGAGGAGGTTGTACCAGCATCTGGTTCAAAAGTAAGTTAACTAACATTTAGCACCAGAGCTGAGAGTGTTGGAACAGTGAACAGAAATGAGCCGCACTGTTCTGGGTCAGTGTGCGTAGCGTTGCTCTGCTCTCTTTACATCCCCTTCTCTGTTTCCATTACAGTTAGTTTTGTAGTTAGGTAATTCTGAGACAACCTGCTATGCTGTTATCCTATTACTCTGTGTAATGATAAAGCAAAAAAAAAAAAAAAAAAAAAGCGACAAATTGTGCGTCGGCTCAGGGGCTTCTTGACTGCTGATTCGAATCATCATGACAGCCCTAATCAAAACAAAAATATCTAGGCATCATGTGAAAATGAAGGCCTTTCAAAATTTAAAATAACCCCTTTAAAGACATTTTATGGCCTTAAAATTTTAAAATCAAATTTAAGACTTAAGACTTTTTAAGGATCCACAGATACCCTGTTAAGTATATTAACATATATTTCTTAAACAAAAAAATATTGTCTGCTTTGATGAGAAACATTAGAAAAGTTGACTTTCTCTACTCACTGCTTTGATGTGCAATAGTGTAACATTTTGACTTTCTCTAGATGGATACATTACACACACACTACTATGACTTTATCAGTTAAAGGATGACAAGGTCATTTCACATCAAAACTCTGGCTTTCTTATTTACAGGAAATGAAACTACTAAATGACTAATCCTGTTTTCACAGAGTAGTAAGACACTGAAGTTCCAGTAAGTATGATCTCAGAAACAATCAACCACTGACCCTCTCGCGGTTGTCTCAATTGTGACATTTTTAGCTTCACAACAAGTCTTGTTTGTGGGGCTATTGAATTGGACTGCATTACTTTGAACAGGTGCTCATTTTATTGTGTCGACACCCTGTAGTTTCCACAGGTACTTATATACAGACATAAATACGCTTTGTAGAGAACAAATAAAAAGCAAAGGGAGAAATGAAATCATGGTATATCTGCTGTCAGGATGTAACAAATTTTTCATCTGGCCGTGGCAGTGGTTTACTTCCATGCTCTGATTTTACCAGCTAGTCTGGAGATTTGAACCAGTGTGGGTGTGTGACAGAGACAGAGAGAGAAAGCTAGTTCTTAAAAGGTTCCAGCACAGAGGAAGCAAACCTTAAATGTAGCGGTCTGTTTGTCTCCATCTGTGTGTGTTTGTGCATTTGTGTGATTTATCAGTTTTATAGCCTAATAGCTTAGATGTTGCACCAGTGAAGAACCAAATCATCCTTGAAAAAACAAAAAAATATTTTTCTACTGAGTCACAGCCACACACAAACACACCAAACACGTGCAAACAAACACAGACACACACAAGGTCACTGGTTCCAATCTCTGGACCAGCTTGTACAATCTGAGCATGGAAGTGAATGAGTGTTGGCTTTCCCTTCCACAAACAAGTGTCCCAGAACAAGAAATGGTTGAGATCATTCTCATCACCCTTCACGTCTATTAGAAAAAGACTGGAACAAAGCATCAAGGGTAGCCACAGAGCAGTGTGTGTCCGTGCATTAGAGAAAGTACATGTGAAAAATGAATGAGGGCACAGTGATTAACGCCTAACAAGAGGATTCTTCATTTTTTCTCCTGTATTTCCTGGAGATTTTATTGGTCTTTATGGTCGCACAGGAAGAACCTCCCTCCAGTTAAAGCCACTTGAGGGGGTAACGGTCAACCTTTAGAATTCGATCAAAATCTGAAATGTACTGTAAGAAAATAGCTTAAAGTAAAAGATATAGTTGACTACTTGGCTGTCTATTTTATGGTTTATGCTGTTGTGTAATAAAGAACAAGGAAAAATGTCTATAAAACCTTGAAATACCTCTTAAGGGTTTTTTTACACTCATCTTTCTTGCTTTTAAAACTTTTTTTAAAAGGCCTTGAGGTGTCTTTGTTTCAGCCTTTCCATGTCAAGTATTATTTCACTGCAAAAATTTCAATAGTTCAGTGATAATCAGTGCTCGAAGTGGGCCGGTGCTCACCGGTACGCAGTACTGGCACTTTTACATTTTACTCTTTGGTGTCCCGTGACTTTTTCTTGTGCACCGAGAAACCGAGGCGAAATGTGAGCTTAGCGGCTTAAGTTTGGTGTCTGGTCTATTTTTTCCGAGTGCTGCGAGTGAATCTAGGAAGTAAACACACTGATAATCTACTATAAAAGTGATATTATATATGATATAAATGATCTGATTCTGAAAAATAATATCCCATGCTTGCCAACCCCCCCATCCACTATATTTATTAGAAATAGTATCACTGCTGTTTGTTAGTGTTTTCTAAATTACGTACTGATTCCACATATTTGTCAGTTGAGAGAGAGACACACACGTGTCTGCCTCTCCCCACAGATCATCACACAAGGCGAACCTTTTATCTTCATTGTTGCAGAAGAATCAACGTGCTGCAGAAACACATAAAAAGTTATAAATGCATGAGTTTATTATACTGATCAGTTCTACGTGTGAAAATAGAAAAGGAGCAGAGGAGCAAAATCGCTTCATAACCAGTGCGGAGAAATGTGCTCCTGGTGTGAACAGCCAGGCTATTGCTCGCTCGAGAATTGACCTATCTGTGCTTTGTGGTGCTTCCGCCTCTGGTGTGTCCCTGCCAATAATCACTTTGATTCCAGTGAACCACAGAGAAAGCCATTATCTCCAGATGGAGAAAACTTGGAACAATCTTCTCAGAAGTAGCTGACCTAAAAAAATTCCTCAAGCACATTGACAACTCATCAGCGCACACCTGATACGTACGTGGTTTGTTCACATGACAACAGACATGCATATTTAACGGATTCAGTGAGGACAGAGCGTGTCCAATGTTACGCGATGCAACGCAGTAGTCGGATGCTTAGGACACGGTGTTACTCGCATCAGAAAAGGCCAGGATCCATGATTCCACCTTAAGATAGAGACAAAGCATAAATCGTCTCCATGTGAGAAGAACATCATACCAACAGTAGACCTTAGTGGTGGCAGTGTAATGGTGTGGGGATGCTTTGCTGCTTCTGGACTTGGGACACTTGCCATAATTGATAGACCCATCAATTTTTATCTCTACCAGAAAATCCTTCAATATATTTTGTGTACCCAGCTTCGACATCTGTGTCTGGCTTGCAGTCTATGCTGAAAAATAGCGATACCACGAAGCGCCCTTTGGTTTGTGTTCATTTGTTTGAGAGAGAGAGAGACAGACAACTGTGGTCGAGCGACATAGAGAGTGAATAAGGAGAGGGAGCACCAGTAGAAGAAAGTCGGTGAATCAGAGAAATAAAATGTTATTTTCTGATTGTTTCACAATGATTACGTTCTAAAGCACAAATAAACACGCCTGCACGACCTCGCTGTCGTCATGATGCAGCAGTTACTTAGTGATATTGAAGAAACTGCTGAGCAGTAAAAGCTATGTAAAGAGTGCTACAGAAAATCAAAATTACAGTAATTGCATTGAATTTATGTAGATCTGATGATCAGACATAAATGAGTATTAAGATATCTATTTATGTCAAATAGAAATGAGCATTATGCTGCTCACACAGCCTGTCCCACATTGCGTGCACCTCATCAGAATGCATAACGTGAGGTTCTTCATGTCAGACCATCACAGCTTGAGGATGGGTGTGCTCATTTGGCCATTTGCTAAAGCTTCTTATAATCTTATCATGTCTGCCTACTGACAGTGTTTCTGCTTGTCTGACAAAAATGCAAACACAGTAATCACTGCATAAACCATGATAATACACAACAATGAAGCACCAGGTAAAACATTGAGAATTTCTCATTAGGTCTGTTTAGTGGCAACCATTAATATCAATATGTAAGCTTGCCATGATTAGAGATCAAAACCTCTGCAAATGTTATATTAACACTATTGCTGGCCATATTCAAACACATTCTTTATTTTTTTATATGTTGTTTCAGTGTTGTTATATGTTACATATTGTTCCTCTATGTCTCACAAGACTGTTCAACAGGTAAAGGTCACTGTTTTAGTGAGAAAAAAAATTCCCCAATCAATAAGGACCATGCCAACCTGATGTCACAAACAATGTGACTTTTTCTGGTTAAAAAGGTATGATTTATGTTTATGATTTATAGCTTTTTGTATGAAAAAGAAGTCAGGTTATTCTCTGATATACTGAACTGAATGGCGCAAATTGTGTAGACTTGGCGAGGGCAGTAGAACAGTAAAGATGGCAAAACAATGACCTTCGGTCTACACTAATTTTAGACAAACTAACAACACTTTACCTTTGCCCTAAACCCTAACCCCAAAAAGCTGAAGTAAAATATGATACAAAAAAAATTGGTTTCCATAATTGTTTTTTATTTTTTATATAAAACCACAAATTTCAGTGAGATCGTATTGCTTGTGGTTACACCATGTGCTTGAGTCTGCATACGTGTGTATGTAAGTGCCTGTGTGTTTGTTGTCCAGCGTAAAATGCCAACGTACCCACTTGGGACTTTAGTGGAAGAGAAGAGTAGATTGAACAAACAGAAAAACTGTTGAGGTGGACATTATTCACTGTGTGTGTGTGTGTGTGTGTGTGTGTGTGTGTGTGTGTGTGTGTGTGTAACTCCTAGCAGACGGTGCTGTTTTAAATTGCTGTGGGACTTTTTAGTGTTTTGGCCAGACAACATATATCATGATGGTTTTTATACCCAAAGAGCTGAGAGGAAGACAAAAAGGAGGAGGCACATTACATTTTTCAGTTCAACAAATGTGAAAAAAAAGCCTCCTGTCTTTGATATTGCTTTACTTATCTCTAAACCCTCATTCAAACAACACAAAAAGATCAAAATAGAAAAGAATATTGAGTTGGGAAAAAATATTTTGCAAATGTCCTTCACAAAGTTAACATTTTAGCTTTGTTCATATTGTTGCAACATTTATTATTAGGGGCTTGCTAGATCTGTTCTGATTTGTCATTATAATTTTATTTATATAGTGCCAAGTCATAACAGAAATTATCTCATTGCACTTTTCCTATAGAACAGGTTTAGACCGTACTCTTTATAATAATATCAATACTATCTACATAGATTATCTATGTAGGTCATAACTATTTCCTCTAAGTAGATGCAAAGGTGGGCAGTGATGGCATGTATGACAATGCAGATGTGGAAGAATTAATTACTGAGAGATTGTCAGTTATCATTATCAAGCAAACAATAACTAGAAGAAATAACATCTCATGTTAGGGTAATATATCTATCCTATTATTTATTACTTCTAAAGACAGTGTCCTCATGTATGTCAATCAGTTTGATATTATAATGCACACTCTAAATTCACATTAGAAAGTACACCTTTGGGCACAGACAAATTCATTCTCCACTAATCAATTTGGAAATACACAGAGTGACTAAGTTGGTGTATTTATAATTGTTTAATGCGTGCAATTGCCATGCATGTATTCATTAGCCATTTTGCTAGATTTACATTATAAGGACATACCTCCACACAAGTTCTGAAATAATGGCTACTGCACTGCACAAAATGCAAATAAAACCAACACAAAATGTTTATGAAATTTTTCAGACAGCCTCCTCCTTTCTTGTGTGACACTGTGTGTCATGGGCAGTCGTGATAAGCTGCAGCTTTTAGCTGGCTGACAAAGTAAAGCATGAATGAAATGAAAATTGAATAATGTGCTCCAGCTCTGTGTGTTGGGTGTTTGTGGCTTAATACGCTGCTTCCTGGGAGTTCCACTAACTTCCCGTGCAACAAATACAATCTAATACGGTCAAAAGAGTCAATTGTCCTCTGGACCGAGTGGGCTGTGAGCGCACACACAAGCATGCACACACATGTATAAGCACACTGGCCTATTTGGCAACTGTAGCTCTTTGCCAGTCCTTGCAGCAGACATAGCGTGTGTGTGTGTGTGTGTGTGTGTGTGTGTGTGTGTGTGTGTGTGTGTGTGTGTGTGTGTGTGTGTGTGTGTGTGTGTGTGTGTGCAGTCATAAATCATGACCTGTGCTGGCAGGTGTGATGCAGGGGGTAGTCTTCAGTGTCAGTGAAGCATCAGTGTCGTTCAGGACTGTACAGAAGTACACAGCACTTACAAAAAACAAGCAAACATGTTGGTGAGAAATGCACTAAAAGAGTCTGGGCAAGCTAGGGCTGGGTGTATAATTAAACATTTATTTTTTCCAATGATATACTAAAAAGAGACAACACTTTCTCAAGGTTAAAAATGCAGAATTTTGTCCAGTGACTTCATCTGGTCACTAGACTGAAACTAGAGGTTAGTCATATGTAGTGCAGCAGTGGCAGACACTGACTGACAGCATTTGATTTAGTTCTCTTCGTGTTTCACTGCCTATTTTCTGCAATACTGATATTTTACTTATAAGGTCAGTAATTGCTGTGTTATTTTTTTACAGAATAGGGAGGTAAGAGAAACATTAGTCTTGCTGAGCTCCTATTCTTTTCTTGCATGTACAAAGCATTTGGTGAAAAAGAGCATTTTTTGCCAAGTTGAGGCATTTGTAGCAGTTATCTAAAATACCCATGATCCAAAGGACAAATAAGCTCTCCGTAAATGGGAACTAATGCACTGGGCATAAGCTACATTTTTTGTGTTACTGCCTTGCCCATCTATACATGTTTTCTGTGTCTATTTTTTCGTGCCAACACCTAATAAAATTTTCGCTCTTTCTGTCACCGCCAAAACACATTACACACACACACACACACAGACATTGAAAGGATATAAAGATAACAGACAAAAATAAACACAGAACTTGACATCTTTACAGGGCTAATGATGTTACTCTCCACCAGATGTGTGTCTGTTTTAATGGACAGAAATATTCAGAGAGGCTGACGTCTCTCTAACTGACAGTGCATTGCATAGTATTCATCATTGACTTATCCAATATAGTCAAGGAGATACTTTTCTTGCTGTTTCTGCATTGTTAAAGGGAATAACAAAAACCAAAGGCAGCAAGCTACAGTCTTTGTCAGACTTAAGAACTCATGTTGAAGTCAATTAAATGTGGCAAAAAAAAAAACAACCCACATGAAGCCCAACTGTGTTAGAACGTCTACTGTATATGCCCAGCACATTTTGTTGTTTCATAAAATGGGATTAGCAAGCATAGCCACCCAAACCTGACCCTTCTTTAATACTGAGTATCCTCAAATACCATGCCTGATACAAAAATGTATTTTGTTTAGTATATTTCTATACATTTCCCTAAATACTGTAATTCAGCAGCACAGTTCAGTTTTAACCTAACATAAGCCTACAACAATTAGTGAGGCAATTTAAGATATTTCTGTCAGCTAAATAGTTATATATTATGGAATATACAGTAGAAGCATCACAGTTCACTTTAATAGTTTCCTATAATCTTTTGATATCTCATGATATATGTACAGAGAGGAATGTCAGTCTGTAAATACTGTGGCAGAATGGTTTGAACAGGATGGACAGCTTCTCTTAATCTCCAACATGAACAACAATAAGTTAAATTGTAGTTTTGTAGCTACAGCAGGATATTAGAGTGTTGCTGAAATACTGTAGATTCATACCATTCTGTTTTTTAAACCATAAGTATTTCTGATTGCATCACTTATTGACACTCACTGTCAGTGAGTATCATCAATTGAATTTGCTAGCTGCTGTTGTGTTTTACTCAACAGCCAGTTGCAATGCATCAAAAACCAGTTCAGTGGAAATAGGTTGGGTTTTTTTCAGCTGTTAATGATACATTAAAATATGTCTTGTTTGGCCCTTAACCTGATTCTACAGATTGGCTCAGGAATCCCTGTAACAGTTAGATCCACTACTGTATATTATTGTTTAACAGCACTACTAGCACAACAGCCACATTAAAAGCTTGAATGAACAACTCTTTTTCAAGGAATCTGTATTAAGATATCACATCCTCCTGGGACACTACCAGGAGCTACCACTGGGCTGGTTGGTGAAGCTACCAGGCGCTCATTGAAATAAATGGATGGTAACTTGCTGTTTCCCAGTCTGAAAGGGCCTGTGGTCATAGTCAGGGTGCGTGTGCGTGTGTGCATGCGTACATGCTTGAACAATAACTTTTAGTAACAGATTTATATTTTATAGACCTTTAACAATAATGCTCCACTATGCTCTATTGCACAGACAACATTACTGAGGTATTACTAATATAATAATGCAAAAACATGACATAATTAACTTGTTTGTCTTTGACAGACGCAATCTGTCATTTTGTTGCAATTCGCCAAGCAGGAAAACAGGGAATACAAGGGAACAAGACCCAAATGCAGACACTGGAGGCAGAGCAGGTGCAAATCAATGATTTAATAGAGAACACAAGGCTTACATGGGTAGTCAGGCTGGTAGAGAAAAAAACAAAACAAAACAGGAGAGCAGTCCGAACAGGCAAATGAGTCCAAGAGGGAGCAGACAAAATCCAAAACACACACACAATAAATCCAAGAACAAACATGGGGAACAAAGGCTGGGATGCTTGACACCAGGTACAAAGATGATCTGACACAGAACAAAGGAAGAACGCAGACTAAATACACTTAGGTAGGTGAGACAATGAGACACAAGTGAAACAGTAGCAAAACTACGAGACACATGTGGGAGGGAGAATATGAAACATGAAACTGAGGAAAACCAAGACTAAGAGTTAGACATTTAAAATCACTTTCACACCTGTAATTCTGTTCATATGGTCCGACAAAGGAAAAAAAACAGATAGATACATGCTTGCCAAGAGGTTAAACACAACGTCACATGGACTGACAGGTGACTCATCGATTGGACAGTTTTGGGGACAGTCATCTTGCACATGGACCCATGCGGTAAATTTCTGAAGCCCAACAGCAGGTCACGCAGCACTTACTGAACCTATGTGTTTTATTTTTCTCTTATGTCACAAAGAGCTCACAAAGAAATAACTGATCATGAGCATTAATAGTCGAGACTGTAACTGGACTTCATATGTTGTAAGTAATGACAGACAAGTAAAAACAGGACAAAAAAGAGGCATCTTCTACTGTAATATTACTGGTAGATAATGTCTGGTTGCTACTTTTCACTCACTTTTTAATGAGGATTGCTTCCTTGACAATTCACTTTCAAAAAATTGATTTAATAGTCGTTTAACTCAGTAGCATAGCCAGAAACTAAACTTTGGCTGTGCCTCAAGAAAACTGGATGTGCAGGGAGGAAAAGCAACAATTATGACTACAAGACATATGTTTCCTTCAGTGATGAACATAATTAGACTCAGTTCCAAACATTTGTGTTATTCTTTTAAGATGTTTAAGATGTTCTCTATCGCTTCACAATAGCTATAACCTGTTGCTCTGGCTGACAAACATTGTCATCAAGTTGTATATATATATATATATATATATATATATATATATATATATATATGGAAATGTGTCTATTCTATCCCTTGTCCTCTTTATGTCTTCCTTGTAAAACACTGTTATTGCTCGTTTTGTATAGTGCTATGTAAATAGCCTTTTATTTTTTTTCATATATATATATGGCCACCTCGATCTTGTGAGATCATCCTTGGCCACGTGTGCATTACGTCAGAGCATGTCGAGATTGTGCAAGAATCACCAGTGATCGATTCTGCGCAGGCCTGGCTCATCTCGAACGAGCCTATTGAATTGAGAGAGAGAAATTGGAGGCTATTTTTCATGCTTCCCCAAGCACCTATCGGACCCACCACCATTGGGCACTGTGATGGAATCGATCGGAAGCCATTGCGCAGTGAATTCATTTAATGATATTTTATGTTTTACTGTATTCTAGGGTTGTAGTACATGCAAGACGTGTTTTGTGTTTATTGTCAAGAGATGTTTTCCCTTTTGTTGTATGTGTAGTTTGATATGTGCTCACTCATCCTCCTTGTGAAGTGTGACCTGTTTGAATAACCACCAATTTCGATGTGTTCTGAGCAGACGTAGGTGCAGTGTCTGCTGTTCAGGCACAATAAACTCCTGGCTATTGAGCAAACATATTTACCATGACATCCGGGTGTGCCAGCCGTCATTCTGGGTGGCACCGGCACATCCGCGCCTATGTGACTGGTTTGACATTTGAACTAAAATAGCATATCTACTATCAAAGAACCCTGTGGTTGATCGCGTTGCTTTCACACCACAAATGAACCGCACTCTGTTTAGAAGTGGACTGAGACGCATTATTTCAAACGTCACCACAAGCGGTGTGACCGAAACAGAAAGAGAGGAAAGAGAGGTAGCACAAGACCTAAGCTAACCCAGGTCGGACCAAGGCTATTCCACTACCCAGTATACTCCTGGCTAATGTCCGGTCACTAGAAAATAAAATGAATAAGACTCAGGCTAACTCAACAACGGGAAATCAGAAACTGCAATCAATGGTTCTTGGTGCTCAAACACAGACAGACATTGTTCCCCAGATGTAGAATTTTTATTGTTAAGATGTCAAAAATATTGTTTTTGTTGCCGCTGTTTACATTATTCAGATGTGAATTTAAAAAAACGCACTTCAGGAACTATATGAGGTCATCAGCAGTTCAGTTCGGATGGTGATTTTATTGTAGCTGGTAATTCTAATCTCAGAATTGTTTTACCTAAATTCCACAAGCATGTCCACATCCCCACCAGGGGAACAAATACACTGGACCATGTCTACATGAACATTTCTGGCAGCTACAAAGCCCTCCCTCGCCCCCATTTTTGTTAATCAGACCATATTTCCTTGCTTCTCCTGCCTACTTATACCCAGCTAATAAAAAGGGTCAAACCATTAGTAAAAACAGTTGAAGTGTGGACAGATGAAGCTACAGCAGCTCTACAGGACTGTTTTGAGTGTACAGACTGGCATATGTTCAGAGATGCCGCAACATCATACATTAGCAAATGTCTTGATTATGTGTTGATCACAAAGACAATAAAATCATTCCCCAACCAGAAAGCCTGGATGAATAGAGAGGTGAGGGCTCAACAGGAGCTGTGGTGGAGCAGGTGAATAGTTTTAGGTTGCTGGAAATCAGCATCACATGGTCCTCTCACATCTCCACCCTGGTCAGAAAAGCTCAGAAACGGATGTATTTCTTAAGGAAACATTAGAAGGCAAAATTCCAGTGCCAAGTTCTTATTAACTTTTACAGAGGAGCAATAGAAAGCATCCTGACTGGAAACATCACAAACTGGCAGGGGATGTGCACAGCCCAGGACCGGAGGGCTCTGCAGCGGGTGATTAAAACTTCTTGGAAGAAGATCATTGGTATTAACCTACCGAGCATCAGTGATATTGGTGAGGTGAGGTGCCTGTGCAGAGCCCAAAGGAAACTAAAAGACAATAACCACCCCAACCACAGCCTGTTCACCCTGCTGCCATCTGGCAAGAGACACAGAAGTATCCGCTGTCTTACCACCAGACTACAGAGCAGCTTCTTCCCTCAGGCTGTGAGAATACTAAATTCATCCTCAGCACTCCACCATGTAAAATAGTTTTAATTTCTATGACTTATTATTTCTGTCTTAATATTTATTCACTGATCTACTTTTTTTTTTGAGTAGCATAAAGGGAACTACAAAACAAAATCTCATTATACAATGAGATGTGTTGATCAGTAAATCTATCTTGTATCTTGAAAATTGTCAGTCACTTTATTTCTGTTCTGAAAGGCCGAATCTGTGCTTTCCCTTATCATGCCTCAATGTTTTTCTACACTAACAAGAGTGGGAAAGCAATAGAGAGAGACACAGAGGCGTTGATGGTTGTGTCTGCGTGTGTGTGTGCGCGTATGCATCTCATTGTACATTAGAGCTCGACCAATAAATCAGCCAATATTAGCTCAGAATCAGAATAAATCAGAAGCTCATTGACGATTTATCAGTGTCAGCATATCAGCCGATAAATGACAAGTACAGAAATGCCAAAGATGTTTCGAAACAGTGTCTATAGACCAGAGAGTAATGACAAGTATTTTTCAACTGTAAATTGTCCTGCAATCCATTACATTTCGTCATCACAATTGTTTAAAATAAAATAAAATTTATCAAAAATGTTAATGTAATGGCTTGTGTAAAGCAAATTAATATATTTTTTAAACTCTTAAAAATCAATATCGGTATCTGCCTCAAAAATCCTGTTGGCCGGGCTATACTGTACGCTATACTTGGCGTGTGTGTGTGTGTGTATATATATATATATATATATATATATATATATATATATAAAAATAAAAAAGACTCATCCCCCCCAAAATACACCACAGAGTTTCATTCCTGCCTGTGGCCATCAAACTCTTTAACTCCTCCCTCTAAGTGTCAGTCTATATGACCCTAAGTCATTAAACTGGACATTGGACCATTAACAACACTGCAATACTTGAAATGATTGTGCAATATTCTCTGTTTAGTAATGCTGTGCAATATACTCTTTTCAGTTTAAAATTCCCTATTTATTGATATTTATTCATACTTCTAATACTGCTGTGCAATATCCACTGTCTCATAATCATCTTAATAAGCTACACTTAACTTTACAGTACTCATTATTGCACTATTACTTATTACTTATATTATTACATTGTATTATTATACCGTACATACTTATCATCAACCAGTAAATCCACTTTGTACTTTACACTTATTTTAATTTTATACTTATATCCACTTTGTACTTAATTTATTTACCTGTATTATAGTGTATTATATTCTGATTTGCTTAGTACTTCTCTTCCTGTGTGCACTGACGTGACAGTGAGCTGCTGTAACAAAAGAGTTTCCCCTCTGGGATCAATAAAGTATTTCTGATTCTGAGTTTTTATATATATATATATAAAATTTTATTGAGCATTGATATAAGAGGTGATTAAATAAAAATGTCATTATGATTAATTTTCATTGCAAAAAACTAACAAAATGAGAAGTATTTAATTTATAATATTGTTCTTCAGCATGGAAAATCCACCAAAACTCACCATGCCCTTCCATCCAGGATAAGAACAACAATACTATTAATGCTAATATTAATTCAGTATTCCACAGACAACTCATAATGTATTTCCCAGCCCTTTCTGCCAAACACACACACATTCCCAGCTGCATCAAGTATAATGGCATTCTACTATTTTCTAAGACATTTTACTACTAATACCAGAGTGATTACAGCCTGAAGACAGAAAACCCACTTTGAAAATAATCTGCACTACGTACAAAAGGAAAATACTTAATTGAAGACGAGACAATGTTCAAAAGTAAAATAATAATACAGAGGAAGAATGATTCACTGAATAAAATAATTTAAAAGGAGTTTACGCCACACCTTTGACACAATTGAGACTAATGAGATGTAGGCTTATGTTTGATAAATAATAAAATTAGAGTTGCAATGTGGCCTGTACAGAGAAGTATGAAACATTAAATTGGCAATGGACAAATTGACCATTTAAATGTTAAATATTTATTTTGTGGCATCTGTCCGAGTGCATATTTTTTGCATGGACATAACCTGCTAGCATCTGCTGTAATCTATTGCCAAATTTCAGTGAAACTGACAAAAATTATATTTGTTTACATCTGTTATATATCCGTGTCTGCAAGAATCTGTGTAGACTGTCATGTGCAACTCAAAATGCATAACCACGCGGACCATACACGGTGACCAACATGTGTGAACATGTCTGTGTATGCGGACACTCAATGTAGTATAAACAGAACCGCATGCATCCACCGTCCGTGTCCGTTGTTGGACTATATTCATACCTTAATACTGCTCCCATATGTTCAGGATTGGTCTGAACAATATGAGAAGCTCAACTAAATGGTCTCTTTCACTTTCTCAACACATTTCACACTTGTTGCAACTCTTACACAATATTTCACTAATCATTGTTATCATCAACAATGTTCATCTTAAAGAAAAATATACCTGTTTGCCACAGAAGGATTTGGGATGTGACAGAAAGGTTTAAGGAGCACCACACCTCTGGAAAAAAGCAGAAAAAGAGTAGGAGGGAATTGCACCCCTCTCATACAAAACACCCACATAGGATGTACTCTACTGAACACATCAACCTGCGTTTCGCCCATTCTAAGGATACTGCTGTCACAGGTTACTCAGTAGGTTTTACTGTTCACAGAAACCCAAGTGTGTACCTGTAGTTCCATATAAAAATATTTTCAAGCAGGCTCCATGAGGAGTATTCAGTAAGAAAATGCAACTGGGGGCCTTGATCGATCACATCACAGATATAATTCACAAGTTCACAACGTATAGACAGTAGCTGATTTGTGTGGCTTGAATGGCTGCCTATGCATATTATGCTTCACTAGGTGTGCAAGTGAAAACAAAAATAGACTCGGACCATACAAAAAATGCAGAGGGTTGAATATTGACTGGCATTTCCTTGAGTTGGTGTGGATTGATACATAGAAGCATATTTATTCCATGTGACAGTTTAGTGACAAATCTAAAGATGCCTTTTAAAATGCACAGACCAGATGGCCATATATTTTATTTTGGGAGTCATTGGCAAACCACATATTCTGTTGTTTAGATATGAGGACTTGTTGAAAATAAAAAGCATTGTGAACTGCCTTTAAAAGTCAATTAAACTGAGGTTTCAGTTTACTTTCTTTCTTGTAAACTCATTTTTGCAGTTTGAGAGCTCTCTCTTCAACAGACTACTAGAGGACCAAAAGTCCTCTGGGGCAAAGAAAATGTGCAGCAGTGTGTTCTGTTTATGTTCCATACAGTATTTCTTCACACCACGTTATCTTTATCTTTCATGTTATATAAAAGTATCCCTCACTTATATACCCCCATAAGTATCTTGAGTTATTCTAATTCTAATCTAAGTCCCACCCATTACAGAATGAAGTCAAAAAGGAAATGGAATGTCTTAATACCATTCATTCCTGCCAGCCACCCATGTTGCTCCTATCCTGTGTACTTCAGTTTTGCAAAGTCTACCATTTCTACTGTTATCTAAGTTCATATTTTCATTTGCACTCCCTAAAATTGCGCTACAGTATTTCTAGTTTCCACTCAGACAATTACAAAGCTATCTGTCCTTACTGACAGAGGGTCCTATTTCTGTAGAGGATCAGCACAAGCAGCGCTCCAACCATTTGGTTTTTTCCTGACCTTGAAATTTGCTTTGCCTGTGTGTGTGGTATGTTGGTGCCCAGCTCAGTGCACACGGTGCACAGGTAGGAGGAGAGGTGCAAACTGGTGGGAGGTTCATTCAAATGAGGAAGTGCAAAGTGAGTTGTTGGTATTTTGGTTGAAACTGTGTCTTAGACTTTGCGCTAAGAATAGACGTCTCAGAACTAAATTAAAACATACATAAACTATTTTCATCAAACAGCCTCCAACCAGTACATGCATTTAAATCAGCATCAAAAATGATTTTTTTTTAATGTGGTTAAAGCAGGAAGGCCAGTAAATCAGTCTGCATTTATCTATAAATTAATATACATGTGGCAGTATTTTAGGTGGATCTAAATTCCAGACATCCCGGAAAGGTATTTTATTCTCTAAAGGGTAGTGTTGGAGGAAAGCGTATACTTTCTGTAAAATATGTTTATGTGATGTCATGTATAACCTCCCTTCCCTTCCAATAATGAATTAAATAGGGCATGATGTTTGCAGACTTGAATACTGCCAAGCACTATGTGGAAGAACAAAGGTCGCTAAGAAAAAGGTAACCCTAGAAACAGTTTTAACAAATGAATTAACCTTTGACACAGTAATGCTGGATGTCACATCAAAAAAGGCCAATGCAGAAGTGAGTAGCATCCATATCAAGCTATAGCACCTCACCAGTTTATCATCCAGTCATTCACTGCCGACTACTAGCTATACGGAGCTACCGCTGTTAAACTAACTCAACTTGCATTACTAACAGTACGTTTGCAAATAAGATGCAAACTGCTGCAGTCAGACTGTAATTGACCTGCCTCTCCTGCCATCTGGAACTTCTACAAGGGATTGTCATCCATTTTCCCACACCACCAACAATTGAAAACAAAAGCCTTATCAGCCCATCCAAATGGCACAGAATATTAGTCTGATAATACAGCATCATTTGCCAATAAGCTAGGTAGCTTACACAAAAACAGGTTACCCAACACATCCTGCCAGTAGTGCTGTCTGTCAGCCACAATCTGTCTAGAAATTGGTCCCCTCCACAACTGTTGAGCAGGTTGAGTGTATCCCCCTCTCCTGAGTCTGTTAATAAAGTTAATGCCCTCTAGTTAGCTCCCAGTCCACCAGGATTTGCTGATGTCACACTATCAACAAAAGCATTTTACAGCAGAAATTATTTCCTGGAGAAAGATGCCAAATGTTCTGTAAAAGACACTTGAAAGGCTTCAATTAAAACCAAAAATGATAGGAGAGTAAAACCAAACATGGATTTGAACATTTTCAACAAATCATTACAGCAACTGCCTTTTTTCTTGTTGTTAGAGGCATCAGATTCACTGCAATATGGATTGCTAATAATTCATAAACTTCACTGATAAAGCAGAGAATTACACTGAGTTACTTCAAATAATTACCAAAAACTTAAGTTTCAGTTCCACATCTCTCCGTCCATCCATATACATTCTCCCTCTCTCTAGCCCACACGTGTGCTTTCTATTTCTCTTTCTTTTTCCATTTCTCTCACTCTATTGTTATGAGTACCATTTATACGTCTGCATCACTAAATTAATTTCCAAAGCTGGGCAGCGTCAAACCCTTGTCTAACCCTGGGTGAAGTAGATCCATTCAGATAGACCGTAGATGTGTGTGCCAGTCTGAACAGGGTATTAAGCAGTAGAGCACAAGCCACCTATTGTTTCACCTTAACAATGGCTAAAAAATAAGCAAGTTCTAGTGAAATAGCTAACGTTACTACCGGTATAACCATCAGCCAATGTCCCCGCTGTCCCTAAGTAAATGACTCTACTGTTAAAACATCCATGCAGGAGAAGTAGTGTAGTGTGTCACCTTTTACTGAATTTCATTTAAACTAAAGTGGATCTGAGGGGACTCGCTATCAGCTCTGAACATGTGGTGCATCATAATCGTCAAAGAATAAAATTTTGTTTTATTTGAGTGGAGATGGAGCCTGTTGACTGTGAAATGCAAGGAAAAATAACATGTAATGCTACTTTTCTCAAGTTAACTGGAGGAGTATCATGTTACTGCCAGTGTTCGTGCTCTCTCTCTATTTGGGTCTGCTCAGGTCGACCACATTATGGATCTGGACTTTTAGACCGTGTCTCTTAAAAGGTTACATTGGTAACATTTTTATCTATATTAATATTAAAAAAAAAAATCCACAGAGCTTTTAGAAAGGTGAGGAATAAAAGTATCGCTTTACCTAAAAAAAAAAAAATAATTATGATTGTGAATTAATCATTTTAAAAATTTTGACTGGTCCAAAATGAATGTTTTGTTTATCTCTGTGTGAGATTGGTTCCTGCTTCTAACAAGGCTTGTGAGCCAATAGTATTACGACGTTGGTAGCATGTGGTATAGTTGTAAGTTAGTGTGGAAAAAATGGACACTGATGTTAGCACATATTAGCTAACCTAGCTTAATCGTCCAAACAACAGTAACAACTTGATTGATCAGTCACTGGTCTGTCCGGGCCGGTAGCGGACTGGTCTGCTTATGAAAAGACGATTGCTCTTCTTTCAGAACAGAGTGATGTGGGATCCCAATGTATTACCAATGTGTCATGTCGAAGGTAAATTAAAATTCAGAACTACTGTAGATCTGCTCATTACTGTTTAGACCCAAAACGTTATTGAGGGTGTCATCTCATATAGCAATGTAACGTTAGCCTTATTATATGAGACTTTGCTGAGGTACTTGTAGCTAGCTAGCCATGTAGCCAGCTGCGTTGAGATCAACAGTTACGGTACTCATGTTAATATAAAAATCTGAAAATACTGACATGATCATACAGTCGTCCTTTCTCCCTGTAGCCATTGTTGCTGTGTGGCAAGAAAACACTTTGACTAATGCTAAGTCAGCACTAACTTACGCGCTAGCGTAACTAGCTAAAGTCAACTTTTACTGTAGCTGTCTGGCTAATGTTGTGCTGTGGGTTTTAATAGCATCCATACAATGTACTGTACTGTACTCTTTGACTGGATTAAAATGTAAATATTTACCTAATGTCTTATAGTGTAAGGATGATTGAAATGTCATTTTACGATAAGTGTTACAATATGGGCCCCTATAATTATTAAATGATGGGGGAAAAAGGGTTTCCTAAAGCTAGCTAGCCATATCCTAAGATTACCATAGATAATGTTACATGAAACACCATAGCACAAAGTAAAAATTAATTCATTACTCTATCATGAAAGATTCATCACTTGATATGACTGAGTCTGAGTCTCACTCTACTCGACCATGAAATATGCAGGTTGTGCAAGGAACTGGCAACCACGGGAATGGAATGGATGGGGGTAGGGGGAGTGCGTCATCTAGTGGCTGGATGTTATCAGTGTTATCAATAGCACCTTTAATATGATGATGGGTATATGATGATGATGATGATGATGATGATGATGATGATGATGATGATGATGATGATGATGATGATAGAACTATCAAATTAAACAACACTTTTAGGCTGCAAAATAAAGTGCACTGACATGTCAGCGTATACACTGTAGTGAAAAAAAACATTACGCCATCCACTGGTGTGAGCCGCACTACAGAGCCCTTATGTCCAGACCAACAATAAATAAATTTTCTACAGACAGACATTACAGCCTGTGTATACAACTGATCATCAATTAGAAATATAGGGGAGACCAGGGATGGTTGTAACACTTTTTGTCTCAGCACCGATAACTCGCAGAATTTTTGTGTTAGAGCTCTCAAATTTTGGCAACAAGTACCCTTATTTGTCTTCTACAAATAGCAATGTTTCCAACTCCAGCTATATCACAGAATTAATTAATTAATTAATGTCAAATATATGGAGTTCCACTGTTACAACCTGTTGTAACACAACCTGGGGTAACTTGTAACAATAAAAGTGAATAATAAAAAATTGAGACCACACCACCAAATATGCATTTAGAGAAAGTTATTGCGCATGTGTCAACACTTCACTGTCTTCCTGTGGTTCGCCAAGAACAACAAGAACTCACCACTGACTTTTAAATCACTTTAAGAATGACTGTACAATAATGAGCTGTTGCTGATACTTTGCTTCATTTATGTTTAGATAAAAGTATTGTTGTTGACACAAATCTGTTCTGGTCAAATAGGCTAAATTATATTATTATACTATTATACTTTATGTAATTCATCCGGTACGGTTATCAGACTTAATTTCAGCACCATGCACTGCTCTGAAAGCCAGATGCCTCTCGGCACATTTGTGCAGTTACTGTATGATGTTATTGGGATTTATATGCCTTGCATTTACATTTGTAGCTATAATTAAAAAAATATATAAAAATATATAAAAAATCATGTAAATGTTTTGAACAGTTCAGGCAATTAAACAAAAATTGCAGACAGTAAATAAAAAGATATGGACACCACAGCAACAAGCAATATTAGGCTACATAAATTAAATAACCTGCCACCTTAAAAGCAGAATAAAGCATCACCAAGGTAGACAACACAGATATATATAGACAATATAATCTTGACAGCAGCTACAGCCCACAAACACACACATTAAAGCAAAAAGAGAGCCTGCACAGCACACACACAAAGCTACGCTGCTAGGCAAAACAGTGGTCGTTGATGTTGCTGCGCAGTAAGTTACAACCATCAGTTAATTTGTTGAAGTAGTGTCTAAATGTCAGTCTTGTGCACTGCTAAGTCCTCCTCAATCTGCTCTAGGTTCAGCTTCTCTGTTTGTTCATTCTAAATGCATAATATTACCAGTCCACTCAGCCTCTCTTGTTCCACTGGGCTTCTCAAAGTTTTCAAACACTTTTGAGCTGAACGAGCTCTCTGCAGTCACAACTGTGACAGGAATTGTCAAAACAGCAGAAAGGTACTACTACCTTCAGTGAGGAGGCCTAAGTAAATGTAGAAGCCACTGCTGGAGGATCCATCATGAGCATTTTAGTCAGACCCAGCATGCACCTGTTGGTCACGCAACATCATGGGTGTGTTTGATTTGTGTCACTTAGCATGCTCGCTGGGTGGTGCATTAAATCAGTGATCAATTAAGGTAGATGCAACCTTTTTTACCTAGGTAATGCTAATCTTAACCATAACCCATAATTTCATCCTTAATTCTATTTTATTGTTGTGCATTGTTTTTGCTGCTCATTACTGCTGTGACTCCTCCCCTAGCAGCACCTGCCACTTGATCAATGAATGTATACATGTAGAATGTATCTTTAACAGAATAGGTGCAGATTGGCACCTCTCTGGACATGGAGCTCTGCCCTCCTGTGGCCACAGACACACCAGTAGCTTCTTTACTGCTGCAGCTGCTGATTTGGCTCATTTCTTTTGTTCCATTCTCACACAGTTTATCATGAATTTATCCTGTGACTTTTGTACTTACTCTGTCTGTAACAGATGCAACTAGCACAGTGCAATACTTGAAATAAAAAATAAAGTAAGTACAAGTAAATTTTTTAAAGTAAGTATTTTAAGTACACAAAAAATTACTTACAGTTACAGTAACGAAAGTAAATATAATTCGTTACTTCCACCTCTGCAAAATGGTAGGCATAGGCGTGCACCTTGCATGTAGTTGGGCTTTCTTCTTCAGCAAGTTCACCTCACACCCCCCAGGGATTTACTAATATACTCTATTTTTCTGTATAATTTTAAATGTTTTAATAGCCACCCTTTGGACTGCTTTTCCTGTCCTATCAAAAGAAAATATTGCTCAAGGTAGAAGGCCTGCAGTGTGTTTTTAAAGATCCCCTCCATTTTATTTGGTTTTTCCACAAAAGAAATTTGATTACCTTGTTAAAAATTACATCTATTCCTTCTCCCTCATTAAAAATCCAGATGTATGAATATGCAATATGATTTAAAGTCTTAAGGTGGTATTGACTGCACAACCTACAGGTAAATGGATTTTTAGCATTTATTATTATTATTTTTTTTACAATTTGTTAATAATTTCCCCATTGACACACACACACACACCGCAGCAATTATATAAATGAATGAGGAAATAACATTTCATAATAATAAGTTTAGTTTTAATAATTTCTGAAATCATTTCACAGATTTGTTCTATTTATATATTTTACACAATTTATGCATATGATTATTGATTTCAAAATGTCTTTTCTCACTTCAATTTGACAGTGTTTTATTAGGGGGTGAACTCTCTTCACAATTAACAGGAAGAATTATTTTTACTGGAATGAGCTCTACAGTCAAGGACAGAGGTGACACCACAGTGTGGCTGATGTTCAGATTAAAGAGGCAGGGGCAAAGCAAGAGATGAGACTAACAAAGGATGAAAGCAAAATGTGAGTGGAGAGGTTTGCACATGAAAATGTATGTTCATGCTGGTCCATGCTATCTATCACTTTCCATGTTCCCTTGTGCACTTGAGTCAGTGAGCTGAGGGCATGGTGCAAACCCATGGAATGGAAAATTTCACACACACACACACACACACACACACACACAGTACAGTACATACACATACTAGTGTTTAAGCCTGGCTGAGCACCAATGAGCCTGCTTTTAATGTAACCAACCAGCCAGCAAGTGGCACACAACCAATGTGCTAAAACACACTGCATTTCACTCTGTGTGTGTGTGTGTGTGTGTGTGTGTAGAAATGCTAATGTAACCAGTAAGCCAGCCAGCAAGAGACCCACACTTTCAGTGCAGGATGGCAATGACCTTTTATCACAGTTTGGTTGTATGTTTCTTTGCTGGATGGCTGTGGCTGGTTACATTAAAAGGCACTGCCATTGTGTGTTTGTGTGTATACATGTACATATCCACAAGCACAAATAGCTCCAGACTGTTATTAGTGACCGTAGAGTGTGTTTCTTAACTTAAAAGGTCCAGTGTGTGGACATAGGAGGAGCTATTGGCAGAAATGGAATATAATATTTATAAGTATGTTTTCATTAGTGTGTGAAAATTAGAATTGTGTTTTCATTACCTTAGAATAACCCGTTTTTATTTACATAGGGAGCGGATTCCCTTCCACGGAGGTCGCCATGTTGCACCACCATGTTTCTACAGTAGCCCAGAACGGACAAACCAAACACTGGCTCTAGGTAGGGCCGTTTGCGTTTTTGTGGAAGACAATAAAGTTTTTCTGATTCTGACAACTTTAAAAGGTCACAATATTAAATTATTCAAAATAAAATTGATCATTTTGATTTCATTAGTCTTCATCAATGAAAATCAGATTTTAAAAAAAAATCTGATTTTCACCCATTTTAATAGTAAAAGTAAAAATAAGTTCACATAATTTACAATAAAAGCTGAAAATAGACAGCTCTAATTAGAAATACATGATCAATGATAATTTTTTACATCCATATTGCAAATGCAATCACACTGCTAAAAAACATTTGTGTGACAAA
Source organism: Siniperca chuatsi (assembly GCF_020085105.1). NCBI lineage: Eukaryota > Metazoa > Chordata > Actinopteri > Centrarchiformes > Sinipercidae > Siniperca > Siniperca chuatsi. The sequence goes on along the minus strand of NC_058044.1, from coordinate 33,223,610 downwards.
TACAGATAGAGATGATCAATATTGATGACAGATAACCTTATGATATCACAGTCTCTGACATATATGGTCTATGCTCTAAAATGTCCAGGAGACAATTAATTTTGTGAGGATAGCATTACTACAAAAGCAGAAAAGGCCCATTGTCTTCCTTATTTTTTTTTCAGAATGGGCCACAATAAAACTTCAGCTACTAGATGAGACGATCAAACTGCATGCTTCATGAGCCACTTCAAAAATGTTCTGAACTCTCCACTTTTCATTCTCCTTCTCATTAGGAAAAATACCATATTTTTTGCTATGCTAACGTCAAAAAAGTCTGAATAGTTATGCATAGAAAAGATTCTGATTTTTAGCATTTCCTCTTTCTTCAGCTACGCTTCTGCATTGGTGTGAAGAGAGGCACAGCCACACACACACACATTTAAAAAGACTGATGACAAGACAGATTTTAATTAGATTTTGTGTATTTTGTGTGTATTGCTTGTGTATAATAAATTCAAACTTTTGTTGTTTCTGGGGGAGCTCAGGTCTCTTTTGCGGGAGCTAGGCCCCCGTGACTCCCTGTAATTCAAACAATAATTTTAATTAACTTACACATAAGTTATATTAATAATTTTACAGTGTGTAACTGGGGAAAATGGGATTGTTGGGAAATTGATCAATGCTAATCTTTATGCTGGACACTCTCTGGTTGCTAGGGAGTGTCATCACAGCACAGTCAGTGTAACACAGTCAAATGACTGAAGGAAGTGGTCTCTCAGTGGCTTACACTAAACCAATATCTGATGCTCAATATCCCCAGTGTAATTTAGCCTTTAGGCTGCAAAGGCATCAATAAGCTAAACATATTCCTGTTGTATTCCTGTAATGTCATTTCTAGGCTGCATGGCATTTAATCCAAAAATCAGGTGATTAAGATGTTTCTATTGATTTATTGGACATGCTAATTAATCATTAGCAGGAAGGCCCCACTCATAATGCTGCCTATATTTATCAAAAATATATCAGTAGTACTAGCAGTATTATGAGTAAATTATATCAAAATCATATCAATATCAGTTTCCTTCATAGCTTATTTTAGATAAGTGAAAATTCTGTAAATATTGTTTGCTCATTTAATGGTAAATGGACTGTACTTGTATAGCGCCTTTCTAGTCTTCCGACCACTCAAAGCGCTTCACATCACATTTACCCCATTCACACACATTCATACACTGATGGCAGGTGCCAACTGCTCATCAGTCCAAAGAAACTAACTCATTCACACACACACTCACACACCAAAAGGACAGCCCTCGGGAGAAATTTGGGGTTCAGTATCTTGCTCAAGGACACTTCGACATGTGGGCTGGGGGAAGCCAGAATCGAACCACCGACCAGCCGCGTGTGTATGTTCTGCCATGGTGGGTCTTGTACAGGAAATTTTAAATTATAAGATAGAATTATGCATTTGGTGCAATTCTAAGTTGTTGTTGTCTTGCTCCCTTATCACTCAATGTGTGTTAAAAGAGTTGACTCATGTTATTGGGGTAATCTACAGCACTAAGGATGGCGGCAGGAATTTCCCTGAGGAGAGGTGCCACGTGAAAGTCAGCAAGGGCACATTAAAATGACTAATGCAAGGAGGTGTAGATCTCCTAAAAAAGGGAATCAAAGAAAGACTGTCTTACATCGCAGTCAAGAGTCTTGCGAAAGCTGCAAGTTGAAAGCAGATTTCTAAAAAATAAATATTTTGTTTATATAAATGAGTTATGACACTTGGAAAACTAGAACAGTTTGTTGTTAGCTTCAGAAGAAGGTTTAAGTGATTTACTGCTCTGGGGATCCCAGTGTCCCCAGCGCAACCCAACTATATACAGTGAAATAAATAAGCATTGTACATATATTCAAATCAGTTCATGTGAAAGTATTGTGGAAACTGTTGATAGACATGATTTTTCACCACAGTCTGCTGTCACTATGCAGCATAATGTATATTCTATTATTCACATTAGGACCTTTTGAGTTTTTTATATACTTCAAACTCAGGCATAGCTTTCACAATGCCAGCTGCTATACAAAGACCTCAATATGCAGCCACTAACCATCTTTATCTCTGCATCCTTGCAATACCCTGAGAATGATGTCCCCACGTGTTCACTGTTTGACAATATATCACATATTCTGTGTTGTGTGTGTGCAGTTTCCCAATGGCCATTAGAGAGACACGCTGGGACAGTAAGCCAGGGCATAAAGACAAAAAGCAAAAAATTTGATTTTACTTAGAGCCAAAGCAAGAGAGAACAAAATGTTGATTGTGTCACAAAGCCACTGGGGGGAGGTCGGAGGTTGTAGTAGGTACAGGTGGTTACAGCAGGGAAGGGATTAAATCTGTCGGCTGCTCGAGTTCCATATCCCCAGTAGTGACCCATTTAAAGTTGTGTCTAATGGAATGACTACCTTTAATTAGCTTTAACACACTATGCATTCTACAATTTAAAAAACTAGAAGATAAATAAAGTTTAAAAGATAAATGCAGTCGGTACACAATGAATACACATCTACTGGATGTACTGCTTTCACACACAAACACAAACTTGGGTTTTGCAAACTTTACAGGAAAATGTATTGTACTTCCATTCATTTATACAATGTGCTGAATGCAACTGTGTTATGAAATTAATGCCAATTAACAGCAAATAGTCACGTATTACAAATATGGCATAATGCTACTGGGATTGTTATTGAAGCAAGCAGCAAATACTACATGCCTCAGGTGACCTGAACATTATAAGGTAAAACAGTTTTTATTTTATTTATTTTTTAACTGTGTTGCCTTGTACTCTGGAGGCTACAGATACACAAGCCCATGACAGATGAATATTGGTGCAGTTGGAACAGCCTGGGAATATAGGTCCAAGAATAGGTCTACAACAAGTGGTATGGCCTAGCTGCAGGCTACATCATGGAAAAACTAAATACAAAATGTATTTTGTCAAATAAAATATGTCCCGCACACAGCTAGCCGTGAGTGATTTTTAGGTCTAAATTAACAATATGGTCAATACTCTACAGTTAAAGGTCCAGTGTGTAGATTTTTGTGGCATCTAATGGTGAAATTGCAGTTTGTAACCATTTGAATACCGCTCGCATCACCCTCCCCTTCTAAGCCTGTAGGAGAAACTGTGGTAGCCGCGAAACTTGCGGAAAACGTGAACGGCCCTATCTAGACCCGCTCCCTATGTAGATAAAAATGGTTTATTCTAAAGTAATGAAAATACAGTGATTCTTATTTTCAGGTGATCACACACTAATGAAAACATACTTATAAATATGATATTCCATTTCTGCCAATAGCTCCTCCTAAATGTTACACACTGGACCTTTAAAGCTAAAGTAAGCCATTTAACTTAATTGCAATTTTAACACTCAGCTGTCAAAACTGAGGAATTATCTACCAAATCATAAAATAGATGCATGGCTGCAGTGAGTGCCTGACAGATCTGGTGCAGCATCCCTAACAAAACTCTGACTAACTAAAACATTTAGTTTCTACCGGATTTCCAGTGAAAATTTAGGTTTAGTTAGACACAGACACACACACACACACACAAGCTCCGCTGTTGGACAAAGGGTCCATTTATGAAGCTCCAGGTAGCTTTCATCAGCTGGATCTTCAGTCTGAGCACTCCCTGGATAATACACACGCACACACACACACAATGTCGATAAATCTTCAGTTTGAGGGCTCTCATGGTAATTATTGAAAATATACACACACAGTAGAAACAGCCCACAAGGTACATATGCACACAAAAATACACACAGCATACTTTTAAGTCCGTACAAAAGCATACACAAGCACATACACACACAGTCACTTAGTTGATATGAACAGCGTGACATGCATGGTAACACACACATACAATATCTCGCAAAATACACAAAAGCATATCACTCTAGCCCAGTATTATCATCCAGTGACAAGTGTGTGTATCTTTGTGTGTGTGTGTGTAGGTTGTAGGTTGTTGCTGTCTCTTGCTGGTTGACTGGCTGCGTTAACATATTCATAGACACACACACGTGCACACGTACATACACATAGAGTACACTGTGTCAAATTTTTTTCAGTATGGTAGAATATGCATAACTTAAACTAATGCAAATTTAATCAACTCATTATGACTCATGTATCCATGCACAGACACACACATGCATACACATAAAAAGACAGACACATTCAATTAAAACATACTGATACTAAAACTTCCCTGTCATCTTAATGCAACTAAATTCACACATTTATATACACTTTTATATCAGATTAAGTCTCATGGTGTCTAATCTGCCATTATCATGATAATATTGTGCATTTAAATATTTACATATTGAGCCAAAAGTGTACATCCAGTTTGCTGATTTCTTTAAATACTGAGTAGGTTTCCCACATGCAGGAATCCTTTAATTGCCCTTGGGCCAAGCCAAACCACTGTCAACACATTGCAGTGTTGCACTTCAGTATAAAAAGTGTATGTCCACAGACAATATCTGTCTCTGCTGCCAGAATAACATTAAGGCATTTTGGACCTGATAAAGCTTAAATTGTTGGATCGCCAGTGAACATAGCAAAATTACAGAAAGATCAGATGTAGATGATCTTTTGCACTCGGAGAATACTTGTAATGTGTTCAGTCCGAAGGTCCTGTAATCATGTGTGGGATGCATACTGGGAAAAGTCTCTCTCTTGTTGGTTTTACCGGTTTGCTTTTGTGTTTTGATTTTGCAGTTTTTACGATTATCTGGTGATCAACAAGAAACCCAGCATTTACTATATTAGAATATGTAAAAAAAAAATAAATAAATAAATATGGAACCTATTTTTACAGAGGAGTGTCCAGGTTTATAAAAAGTGTATATAGTCGGAAAGATGCACAAAAAAAAAGAAACTTGATTGCGGTGAAAAGAAGCTGCTTAGAACGGTTTCAAAATAGTTGTTCTTATGTTGAGTGAGGGGCCTGAGACATCTGTGAAACGAACGGCGGGTGTACAGTACACTTCCACAGTGCTACAGGTACCACTAAATATCCTTTTAACTAAAAATGGCTTAACTTGACTCTACAGGGTGCGCCCATTGTTGTGAAGAGGCTGTAGTTTAGATATGACAGAGACTTTCACTGAAGAACTGTACCATAAGCTCTGAAAATTGTATCAGTTTGCAGTAATGCAGCCTCAAAAAAGGAAAAGACAATACATACAAGTCTGTATCATACACACATCCATACATATAACCAAAATTCCATATACACATACACACATTTTAGATAAAGTATGCAAAAGTGATATGGATCACGGATCAGTGATAACGGATTATTTTACTCAAGGTCACAGTTAACACACCTTTACCCTACTGACAGCCACACTAGTGTTGTACAGCAACTGCAGAGGGTCCAATTTCTGAACAAGAATGCTGCAATTTTGCTGCAATTTCCGTAAAGCTACAGTTCATGCAAGCTTTTCCATGAAATTTAACTTGTATCTTGTATCTACTTATCCCAAAGCATAATAATTGAATGGGACAGAGATATTGGTAGTACCTGTCATAGAGTTCAGTGAAGAGACCAAAGATAGATAGATAGATAGATAGATAGATAGATAGATAGATAGATAGATAGATAGATAAGAGACACTTCACTGGAATATGAGGTCAAAGTAGTGGGTAACAAATAAAGTGACAAATAGAGAAAAATACAAAATAGAGTGCACATTTGTAAAAACTACAGAGTACAAAAAAACCTGTTGTACATTTTAAATGATGGCAATTACAGATATAACAGGAACTTCATGGGTTAATTGGCCAAAAAGTGCCGATAGAAATGCAAGAGGCAGGGAAAATATGAAGTACGCGGAGAGAGAAAGCCACTCAGTGTCTACCTTGCCGGTTTGCCCTTACAATATTTCATACCAGTCTAACAAAAGATAGCACTTTATTCATCATTTATTTATTCATTGATTCGGAAACTGCTGTGCAGCAGTTGCAGTACAAAGTAAGAAAGAGTGCAAATAGAAAATACTGATAAGGTAAAAATCCAAAATATACACAATTCCAAAAATATAAACAGGTTAACGGTAAGGATCATTCTTGATGCGTTGCATATAGATATGTATGAGAAGTGGCATTTAGCTATGTATGTACAATATCAAATCTGACGTACAGGTAAGTGTATATGGTTAGAAATGTTCATGATTATGTTCATGATACTAGATGTAGTGTCCTATTATTGCACATTGTGTCCCATTATGTCTGGTAAACCAGCGAGTTGTAATGATTGTAATCCTGGAGAGATAGTAATCCAGAAAGAAAGAGAGAGATTAAACGAACAGAGCAGAACTGCCTTTACCTTTCACACACACACACACACACACACACACACAATGTCCCCACACTCACAAAATGAGACAAGCTTCTAACAGGATTTATTCTTCAATATGTATCGCATGCAGTGGGTAAGTTCACAAATGCAGGCACTCCTCTTTCAAAGTGGGGTCTTATTTGTAATCAAAATCAAAACGGAGGTTAAACTGTTACAACTGTACTAATCTGTCATGTCATATGCCAGTGGTTTTTCAAAGTATGTGCAGGAACACTTAGAGGAACTATTTTATTTCAGTGTTATTTAATTCACAATAAATTGCCCCAATTACAGACTGCAGGCGAATGACAGTCATAGTAATAGGTTTCACTGTCACCTCTATTAAAGTATCTCTCCAGTTCTAAAATTCATTAATAAAATCACCAGTGAATGTCTTCACTGAATTGGACTTAATCAAACTGAGATTAGGTATAATAAAGTGTGTTTTAAATTTGGGAGATGTGTATATGAAACATTTGAGAAAGCACTTGTCAATACCCACATTCAAATAACATTTTCCCCCACTTGTAATCTGTTTGATATGCATACATATATTGCATATTTTCATAATTTTCAAGACTAAATAAATCAACTTGAGTTGTCTTTTTTTGTTGAGCCCACTCCAAGGCCCTCTCCTCTTATCTGACCTTTAAATTCCCCTCCCTATACACTAAAATAACAAAGCTACAGTGTGAAATCAATCACCTTTATTCGCCTACGAGTTTATGAGCTCTCAGTTTCGGTCTCTGCAATTTGCGACTAGATTTTGTCAATAAAACACGTTATGAACTGTATATCTATCCACAAACCAAATCTCAAGCGTAAAGAACGCCATGTTCTCCATTCAAAAAACAGTAAATTTAATTTACTTTGGTTTAACGGCAACGGTAACGTGCATAGTGAATTAAGATTCAAGACATTTTCTACATTGTCAGCAACCAGGTCACCATTCGGCATATAATTTGCTTAGAAGCGCAAAGCCTTTTTAAATAAAATCAACTTTCATAACAGGTTCTCACTGCTGGCTCGTCCGCTCATCTAGTTGTACAAGACGGTCGGGATAACAAGCGAACCAATTAGAAAAGTTACAATTGTATTACACAAGTGGTGTTTGCTTGTTTTCATTGCTGCCGAATTGAACAGCAGCTGGGGATATTTTAATGCTCTCAAAACATGCTTTATGTGACCATACGCCCTACGTCTCAACAATGACCTGCCATTTTAAACGGAGAGAATGGCATCTGTCTTGGGTACGTTAACCTCGGAATGCTCGTACGTATTAGGTTATGCTATTGAAATAAACAAAGCGTAGTTCATTTTAGCCTATGTGCCTTCTTACTCCCCCTTTTTTTTTTTGCTCCTGTTTAGTGTTTGTCAGGGCTGCCCTACCTGTTCGTCCCAGTGCGGGGGATCCTCCTCTCCCAGTTTACGACCACCGTCGAATAGCCGGTTGTTTTCTTCCTCTTTCTTTCCACAAAAAAAAAACAAACAAAAAAACTTCTTCCACTTGTTTAGCTTGTCGACTTAAATCTTAATTGTAAAAAATGACAAAAAACAAAACAAGGAAAAGCGCATTCAGAACAACATATTTGCCGAACGGTTCTTTTCACTACTTTGCTCACGTTTCGATTCTATTCAAAAACAGAAAAAAGTGTTTTTCTTTCTTTTTCCTAGGAGTGTGTTATTTTAAATTGCATGTTTCATAAAAAACAACGCTGCGCGTAGACCAACCCAGAGAAGCTCGAGGATACTATGTCCAAGACAGCACGGCGCGCGCGGCTGTCAGAACTACGCACACGTGAAATGAATTATGTGTAGTCTATGAAGACAGATGAGATGGTCGATTTTCCTAAACTCTACAGCGGGGAAACAACAATTAAACTAACACGAAGTTAATTAAACCTGGATGTTTCTTTCGTCCTTTTCTTTTCGAAAAGAAGTCGTTCAGGTGGTGAAACACCTTTCCCCCTTTGCTCTCTGCTCTTTACTCGCGCTGTCCCAGCCGCCCCGCGCAGGCGGCAGCTACAGTAAAAACAGTCTCTGCAGCACAGAAAATGGAAAAGGGAGAGAGAGAGCGCGCTCCGATAAAACGGAGAAACAAGACTGGCCTCTGTTATTGCTGCCCTCTGCAAGTGTGAGCCGGCGAGAGCTCATCTCATCCCGGTAAAAGATGATGATACGCCAAGCGAGGCAGAAACGGAATGCTGGGGATCCCCTGCTGCGTCCAATCCTGACGTGTCTACTGGCGTGCGCGTGTGCGCAAGTGACTATGCATGTGTGAGTGTGTGCAGCCCTGCTTGAAAGATCGGTACAGGGTGGTGGTGGGTCAGCCTTGACTTTGAACTGTATGCCCTGACTGACAGGTGACGACTAGAGCGAGGCAGCACGAGTTGCGTACATAGAAAGACACCCCGCGAATTAGGTGTTTTTTTCCGCTTTCAGTCTGACAGTCTACACACAAGAAAAAAAATAAGATTGCATACAACTGATATGTAAGGACGAGGCTGACCATGCAGCCACACTAGTTCATATAATTGAAACGTAAGGGCAAGCGGAATAGACATTCAAATGAGTTTGTCAGTTATACTAATAATATATGGTCGTTTTGCCATATTATGTACTTTGTGTACATAGGTCTACACACATCTCTTTCTCTCTCTCTCTCTCTCTCTCTCTCTCTCACACACACACACACACACACACACACACACATATATATATATATATATATATATATATATATATATATATATATATATATATATATATATATAAACACAAATATCACACATTTGGAGGAGAGACTGTTGCTCCTGGAGCAGTTTGGTGGTCACTGCCTTGCCAAGGCCAAGTCAACAACCTTGGAAGGGATTGTGAACCTGCTGACAGTACATGCATATTCATTGTTCTGAAAAGAAATCAAACCACTTTCTGGTCAATCAGAACATAACTGGAAAGTGAAGTGATTGCTAACGTTTCTGTACCGTAAGCAAATTCTTATGGTCGAGCATGTGGTTCATACAATTCATTTATGTTCTGATTTAGTTATAAGTTTAGATGTGAATAGTCTCTGAGAAAAGCACTATGTTGCATAATACATACTAAACACATCGATTGGGAATAATTGTTGTAGCGGCTTCCTTCCTTGCAGCCGCGGTGAGGGGCAGAGGTGGGTCCTGGGTTCGAACATTTGTGACGCGCTTGAAGTCTGTAGCCTACTTTACAAATGTTCTGAGATCCAACATGCGTTTTGTAGGTTTATTGCACATGAGCCATCAAAGCACGGCAGACAGAGGATGGACATGAAAACCAGATGCATAAAACAGGTAACGTAGATGGACAAAAACAGGAAAATCACGCCGTCAACAAAGATTACAACCTGGCCTCAGGTAAGTGCGCACCTTTACAGACATACGTGCACGCGCACCTGCTCCCGTGAGCTCCGCCCCCTCAGCACCAGACCAACCCACACCCATGCAGCAAACATACAGTGCACCCATGTTCTGTCTCCTACAATTGTAATAGAACTTGTCACCTTAAAGCAACAACTTGGAAGTGACCATACAATACTCCTATGAGGCTGTTAAGATATTATTATTGCAATTTCCACTGACTTTGGTTACTTCTCAGAATTATTTTCATCCTTTATAGACTTACACAGCACATTGTGATATACTGGAGAGACTGTTTTTGACCAAAATAAAACACTGTAATGTCATCCACAAACCACAAATCCAGTAAGTAACTATGCCCTGTCACAGTTTGTTTAGAGCTATCTGAATGTAAGGGTGAACAAATGAAGTGAACATTATGTACTAAATGAAGGTGAGCATTATCATTTTTACATATTATTTTCAATTTCTAAGCCATGGTGGACAGTGTACAAGTAAAACAATATATTTACTCTTTCAGTGATTTTGAAATTAATGTCATTGCCAGTTGACACAGTCATACTCTGAGTTACTAATTCAGCCTAAATGCATAAAAAAGGTTTACTTGCCTAAAGAAAGTTGGCTGTGTCATTGTGGAAGTATTTTGTTTTTACCAGAGAAAGGGAATACTGCTACACTGACACAGTGCACTGTTCTAAAATTGAACTGAATTGAAAATTTTATTCTAGAGATAAAAGAGAATGTGACAGACTCTTTTCTTAAAAGACATATAATTTAGTCACGTATTAAATTACTGCTTCAGAATGCAGAAGAGTATTGGGATTTGTTGGGTCTCTGTTAATTATATTATAAAGAGTACGGTCTAGACTTGCTCTGTAGGAAAAGTGCAATGAGATAAATTCTGTTATGAATTGGCGATATATAAATAAAATTGAATTGTAACTACATTAACCTATTAACTGATCAGTGGGGAACAAGTTGTGTATGATATTTTTTGAGTAATCGGCAAACATAGTGTAATAGTGTATATGTCTGTCTCAGTTGGAGTTTGTAGAGGATACCAAACCTTAACATTCTGGAATGATCAGGACACTGGTGTGTAATTTATAGTCTATTCGGTTGTTAATTTTGTGCCGAATAAAAGACGAACAAGAAAGCTTTCACAGTGTGTTGCCTTCAATGAATGGCTGGGGTACTCAAGTATTGCTTTCTACCTGCATTTAGCATTGAGATCAATATGCTTCTGAAATGTATTCACAAGAATCTGTTTTAAAGTGTGTTATGACCGGCTTGTTGGCCATAACGAAGGGAGGCGCATGCAAGATATTGGCCACACAAAAGATATTTATTAAAGAAAACAATGGGAAATAAATCAACGAGGTGCAGAAGACAGTTAGAGGTGTATGAATGTGCGTTTGTTCGTTACCAGTGTAATGCATGTGATCAGTGCAAACAAAACCAAAAAGTACAAGGCCTGGTGCATTATGGAGAGAACACATTGGCATCTGGGCAGACAGGCTTATATGGTATGTAAATGGAGCTGGGGCCGTCACAGCCTAACTGAGATTCCAGAAAAAAATTGTTCCAAAGCAGGCTAATTAATTGGACAAAAGACAATATATATATTTGTAAAAAGAAATGTAGCCTGTAATATTAGTTGATATCGGTCAAACTATAACATTTGTACCAAAGTCCATATTCTATTACTCCCCATACAACTTTTGGATTGGAAATGTACTGAAATGTAATAAAATTTAAATCTTAATAATGTCAAATGACCAGGGGTGGAACTTTAACATAGTAACATAATATTGTTTGACAGCATAACAAGTAATTCTTCTCACATTCTTCCTCTACTTCAATACTATGTGAGTGACCAGGAAATTATAAAATGTTTTACTTTGTAATACAATCCAATACAACAGTCCTGTAATAAATACTGTCTGAAATTTTTACTGTCAGAAGTCTTTCAACTCTGTATTAATTGTTCAAGAAACTCTTCAGTGACAGTGGACTTGATCATGTGATGTGCATCAGTGTATCCCCTCCCCTTCATGCGCATCTTTTGTGGCTGAAGCTAATTGGTGAGCAAGTTAGTGCTGGAGAGAAAACAGGAGGTAAATGCAGCAAATAAAGTGAGTATTTTCTTTGCCTTGGATTACCTGTGTGTGTGAATGAAAACAAAGCAAGTGCATATCTTATCTGCCCTTGTGTTCACGCGTATAATTATACATGTATGACCTGATGGTTAAGCTAAGTACCCTCCAGGCAGCTCATTAAGTTGTCCAAAATTAATGTTATGTTTGTTGAATCAAGAGGTTTAGTTGCTTTACAGTTCATGTACATTGTAACAAAAGCCTTAACTGAAATGTTAGAGACATTTGTACTTTCTCCAGCTAAATGAGAAATTGTTTGCACAGCAATTTTAGCAGTTTTATAGAGCAGAGTTATCTGATGTTATTTCCAGATCATTTATGTGATTGTTAGATGTGATTTCAGTTCAGTGTTGTTACATCTCATGTGCGCATACGCCAACATGCATGCTGCCTGTTGCCGTAGCTCCATCTCGTCGTCTTACTTTTTCCAACTTTTAGCTTTCCTTTTTCTTCCAAACTTGAGTAACTTGTGTGTAACGTTCTTTACGAAAATGCGAGTAGAAAGTGTTTTACTACTTTTTTCCGCCGTGGAACTTTTTCTCCTGCTACTCGGTCAGGGCACTGCTGCAGATCAGCTGTTTGGCCGCATTGTTTACACCAGGGAACAGCTGATTGCGCTGAAGCCGAGCGGCATGGCGCCTAGGACAACCAATGTCCCCACTGAGATCTGGAGGAGGACACACCGAGGATGCAGAGGTGGAACGAAGCGGCGAGGGAAGAGAGAGGGGTGCAGACAAAAGAGACTTAAGAACAAGAGATTTAAGCCATGTCTACCTTCTCTTGTCATGGGCAACGTGAGATCACTGGCGAATAAAATGACGGCGTTAGCCCAGAGTCAGACGGAGTTCTGTGTATGTAGTTTGATGTGCTTCTCAGAGACATGGCTACACCAGGATATCCCGGATCATAATGTTTCCATTGACGGCTTTCAGACTGGGCCGACAGGGATCACACTGGGAGCGGTAAGCAGAAAGGCAGCATGCTTGCTGTTCTGGTCAACAACAGATGGTGTGACCCTGGTCACGTTACTATCAAGCAGAGTATCTGTAGCCCGGACATTGAACTGTCAGCTGTGGGACTCCGGCCATATTATATGCCATATGAATTCTCACAAGCCATTGTTGTGACTGTTTACATCCCCCCCTCTGCTAACCCGGCATCGGCGTGCAACGCCATTCACACCGCCATAGCACAACTCCAGACTCAACACCCGAGTGCACTCATATTAATCTTGGGTGACTTCAACTGTGTCAGTGTTTCAACAACACTGACTAATTTCACCCAGTATGTGAGTTGTCCTACTAGAGAGGAGAGGACACTGGACCTGCTGTATGCTAACATTAAGGACGCATACAGCCGAGGAGTTGAAGGCCGCTTGGACAGGGCCAATGAACTTAATCTGTTCTTTAACAGATTCAACACACCGGCTCCTGCTCATCCCCCCTCTTACTCAGCTGCTGTCGGCCCTCAACCTCCTCTGAGTCCACTGCTCCCCCCTCCTCCATCTTCCTGGGAGAGTCCTACTCCCCCCTCAACTGGCTCTCAGGCTAACGGCCCTCTTCACACTGATGACTCCCCCCCTCCCCCACCTGTAACCTCTGCTGTGTGCCTGACTACTGAACAGGTGAGAGGACAGCTGATGAAACTCCACTCAAACAAGGCTGCAGGCCCCGATAGAGTTAGTCCTGGGGTGCTAAAAGCCTGTGCCCCCCAGCTATGTGGAGTCCTTCAACATGTCTTCAACCTGAGCATGAGTTTTCAAAGGGTCCCTGTTCTGTGGAAGACATCTTGCCTCGTTCCTGTGCCGAAGATGCCGCGTCCCAGTGGCTCCAAGGACTACAGACAGGTGGCACTGACCTCCCACATAATGAAGACCCGGGAGAGACTGGTGCTGGAACAGCTGCCCATGGTCAGACCCCTCCCCCCTCCTGGACCCCCTTCAGTTCGCCTACCAGCCCCAGCTGGGAGTTGAGGATGCCATCATCTTCCTGCTGAACCGCATCCACACCCACCTGGACAAGCCGGTAAGCACGGTGAGGATCATGTTTTTTAACTTCTCCAGTGCTTTCAACACCATCCGGCCAGCCCTGCTGGGTGAGAAGCTGGCAGCGATGCAGGTGGATGCACCCCTTGTGTCCTGGATTGTTGACTACCTGACTGGCAGACCACAGCACGTGCGTCTGCAGCACTGTGTGCCCTGCCACCTTCAGAAGTTTTCTGATGACTCTGCTGTGGTGGGATGTATCAGCGGTGGTGATGTGACTGAGTACAGGGCTGTGGTGGGGAACTTTGTCTCATGGTGTGAGCAGAACCATCTGCAGCTCAGTGCGACAAAGTCTAAGGAGCTGGTTGTAGACCTATGAAGGACCAAGGCACCAGTGACTGCGGTTTCCATCCAGGGGGTCAGTGTGGACATTGTAGAGGATTACAAGTAGCAGGGAGTATACATGGACAATAAACTGGACTGGGCTAAGAACACTCAAGCTCTTTACAGGAATGGCCAGAGCTGCCTCTATTTTCTGAGGAGGCTGAGGTCCTTCAACATCTGCCGGACAATGCTGAAGATGTTTTATGAGTCTGTGGTGGCCAGTGCTATCCTGTATGCTGTTGCATGCTGGGGCAGCAGGCTGAGGGTAGCGGACACTAACAGACTCAACAAACTGATCCGTAAGGCCTGTGACATTGTGGGGGTGGAGCTGGACTCTCTGGCAGTGGTGTCAGAGAGGAGGATGCTGGCCAAACTACATGCCATCTTGGACAGTGTCTCCCACCCACTCCATGATGTGCTGGTCAAACAAAGGAGCACCTTCAGCAGAAGACTCATCCCCCCAAAATGCATAACAGAGTGCCACAGGAAGTCATTCCTGCCTGTGGCCATCAAACTCTTTAACTCCTCCCTCTAAGTGTTAGTCTATATGACTCTAAGTCATTAAACTGGACATTGATCATTAACATCACTACAATACTTGACATAATTGTGCAATATTCTGTGTTAATTCTGCTGTGCAATATACTCTTTTCAATTTAAAATTCCCTATTTATTGATATTTATTCATACTTCTATTACTGCTGTGCAATATCCACTGTCTCATTATAATCTTAATAAGCTACACTTAACTTGGCAGTTAGCAGTTGGCAGAGCACAGCCTGAGAAGATGGATTTGTGGGATGGTTCCTAAAAGTACGCAACACATTTGACTGAATGAGGCGTATGACTTGACAGCGCATCTGCAAAAACAGAGTGCCAAAATTCTACAAAAACAAGAGCACGAGAGATGTGTCGTTGGCCGACTTCGATTATGCACCAATGTGTCTGACTGGCCCAGGTGAGGGGGCTGCCGGCCCACTGCGGTTGGGTATTACATCTGTTAGCCTCTCTCTCCTAGCCAATTACTTTTGGTCCAGTTCATTCTAACTTTACCTGGGCCGCGCCCCTTTCCCATCTCTGTTAAGTGGTGACCTTTGGATAAATAGTTGAGTGGAGCAAGAAGGAGAAATAAAAAGAGAAAAATAAAGGTGGTGCTGAGAAGCTGAGAGAGAAGAGGTTGAAGTCCCTTGAGTGTGATGCAGCCAAATGTTTTAAAATAACAAATAATTCATTTGGTGCCATTACCAGTCAATTATCTCAGCCTAGTGAGCCCGAAGGCAATGGCAGCAGAGAGGAGATAGGGCAGAGGGAGCAGAGAGAGCAGCCCAGTGAGCCCAGTTCAACTGTTAGTCAAGTTTGTGCAGCTGTTTGGGTTTGGCTAGAGGGAAAATTTAACTGCTGTATTGTCCAATTGGAATTAATATTATACTAGTGGTATATAGTATGCTATTATATGAATATACTAACATTAAATAATTAATATATTAATACTATACTAACATTATACTATCATATTAACATTTTATTAAAGTTGTTATAAATATTGTAGCCTTTCATCATCAACAAAGACCAGTGAACATCATCTAGATGAAATTGAGGCACGTTAAAAGATCGCCACATTCTTCCTGGCCAAGCAAGAGCTGGCATTTTGTGACAGTGATGAAACCACTAGGTCTTGCAATTGTGGTAACTACGTACATGTGAGGGTAGAGACAGGTAAGTAGTCATAAATCATCAGTTTTGCACTCTGTGATTCCTTGGGAGATAAAGAAAGCTTTTTTTTAGGATTCAGTGAGCAGTGACCATCGACACAGTTGCAAAGTGACTTACATTGCATATGCAATGGGAGAAATTTGGGGTTCAGTTGCTCAACTGTCACTTGCTCGACACGTGGACAGAAGGAGCTCCAGGATCTAACTTCCAAACTTGTGATTACTGGCCGACAAAAGGAAGAACAAAATGAAGTGCTGCTTGGCTCTGAGGTGCCATGTGGTGAAGCAGGTAGGCAAATAAACAAGAGCAAATGCCTTGTAAAAATGTACCTCTATTTTGTCAAAATATTAGGAAGTGCAGTACAAAGGAAAAAGTGGGCAAGGCACACTGTCTGAAGTGTAAATATAAGAAGCCTTTATTAAATGGCTTGGAGCAAGACAAAGAAATATGACCAGCATGTATCAACACTTATCTTCAATAAGGTCATAACTGCAGCTAAGACTTCTTGCACCTGTGTAACATCTGGTTTATAAATAGTACACTTCCACTTTGGTCATGTACCAGACTGTGTGGACAGGCACAGATGGCAAAGACATATGATGGGATGTCAATAATAGCCTCTGAACTGAATGGTGTGAAAGCCAAGATAAGAGTGTTAGCTCACAGGACATTCATATGCACAAAAATACATGTCATCTTTTCAACACTATATGTACTAAAAACTGAAGACTGCGGATTCAACCATCATTTTCTGGCATTCTTTTTTGTTCTCAACAAATCCCATTAAAACAATGTCCTAATCCGTCGCTCAATACTACCCTAACCTCTCTGTGGCTCTCAGCCCCAAGCCTATCTGTTCCTACTGTAGATGTAAATCTTCAAAAACAGTTCACAAATGTATATAGTTTAATTTAAAAAAAAAACACAAAAGCGCAGATATTTCCTAAAACAGATGGGCACAGTAGTTTTTAGCAAATATTGGTGAAAAAGTAGTAAATAGTGTATTTGTAGTGGATTATTTTCAACAGCAGATTAATACACATTTGGTGCTCTTATACGCTAGGGGTGTAACGGTACACAAAATGTATATATGTACCTCGATTTTAGGGTTACGGTAACAAACAAAAAAACATTTGTCATTTATTTTGAATAATGTAAACATTCAACAGTGGCTCATTGGCCATAATTCTTACTGTAACAGTCAAGGCACTGGCATATAACACAAATGTCAGTAATGCTCTATCATAAGACTCTGACCTGTTGATAATTTCCTGAACAGCTGCAGCTTGTGCTCATTTATACAGGAAGGTACAATGGACTGACTAAAATGTACACGTGAAGACACATTGGGCTCAAGCACTTTGACCTTATGTTTAAATCCTGCATTCTCATGCATATCTGCAGCAATAAACACTCCCATATCAGTTATTGCTTTTGCACGTTGTGAATCTGCAGTGAAAGGCTTCCTGAACGATGTGGGGAGAAACTTGCCTTCCAGTTTGTTTTTGTCTTGTTCTGCTAATCAACACATTCGGATGATGCTGTTATAAATCTCATGTTTGAAGTGTTTCCACAGTCAGACCAGTTGAACAATGTCCGCATACAGTTTGACACTAATCGTTGCCCATTTTTGCTGTAACAAACCACGAAACGAACACATGAGCTTGACTAACCTGGCTAAGCAGGCTAAGCCAACTAGCATGCTACAGCTGATAGACAGCAACTGGTGCACCGCCAAAACTTTCCAGGTAAAACTCGCACTCCAGAACTTTTGTTCCGCACGTGGAATAGAAAACATAAATACTACATTATTTTGACAAGTTGGGGGTCGCGACAAGGAAGAACCGCAACTCGAGATCGTGGACATTTATATCGCAGATTCGGTCTCACTGTCAGAACCGTTACACCCTTTGTATATGTAGGATTGAGTCAAAATAAACTACAGTGTGTGTGTTCATGGTAATGAAGGAACATGTAACACGGTGCAACGGTGTGGTTCACTGGTGTGTTTTTAATAGTTTTTGGACAACACTGGCCGCTCTATGGCACAGAGGAATATATATCAGGCTTTGGATACACACAATACTTGTTAAAAGGATACATTAATTGTTGGTTTTGATTTTTGCATGAGATTTGTTGACAATGAGAAAAATAAAGAATATCACCCGCCTTATCTTTTAAGCTTAAAGAGTTTCCCCTCAGGGATCAATAAAGTATTTCTGATTCTGATTCTTAACTTTTTCCAAAATAATTAGCCAAACTTTAACTGAAACTAACCTCAAATACAAAATACGGAAATATTAACCAAGAATTTCAGAATGACACTTCACTTTTAAAGGATGTTTCAAAATTTTTCAAGTTTGTCAAAAAGCAATAGTCAGGTGCCCATATGAATATTGAGGTTTTTCTTGATGTAATCATTCCTCCTGTTCATACTGACCATTAAAAGATCCCTTCCTAATGCACCTTGAGTGTAAGTGGCAAAATAATGTATTCAAAAGTTTATCTGAAGCTACTATGAGTTAGCCACATCAAGTGTGTATCTTCCAAGTTACAGTCTTTTTAGCATGAAATTCCCTCTTTGTATTACTCTCCCTCCACTCCTCAACATGTCTGGTCAAACCCAACTTCTGGAAGAGACACCCGGAAACAAGATGGATCAGCTCTTTAAAGCTTATGAAGCATAAAAATATACTCTTGTTTTATCCATATGATGTTTCAGGCCATGAGGGAAAAGTCTGACGACCTGGGGCCTGTTTCACAAAAGCATTTTGCATTTTCTGCTTACTGATTGCAAATGCTGGCAGGATCATATTTCACAAATGATTGTCACCTTTAAATTGTTGATAAAAAGTCCTACAGGGCTCTTCCTTGCGTGAGTCGCAAGTACTGTACAGCATTTGTTTAGTGTAACGTGGCAAAATTAAGGTGAGAGGAAATAATCTCATGTTGCAAATCACAGCATTTATTTAGCAAATTAGGTGTAACAGGCCCCAGGATGGTAAAACACTAGTAGTAGGTGGTATCAGACGTAGGGCCTTCAATAGGTATTCATGTGTACTTCTTTAAGGCCCTAATGCCATTTTTTTTAGTATGTTTTTTTTTTCTTTTCCAGGTTCTTCATATTAAATTGATGGCCTTTGGCCTCAGATGTGACCACATCATTTGTTTTCTTGGACAGCCTTTGTCCTGTCTACATCAATGGAGCTGAGGTGGAGCAGGTAAACAATTTTAGGTTCCTGGGAATCAGCATCACAGAGAACCTGTCATGGACATCACACATCTCCACCTTGATAGAGAACTCAGAAACGGTTGTATTTTTTAAGGAAACTTAAGTAGACAAAATGGCGTGCCAAGTTCTTGTTAACTTTTACAGAGGACCAATAGAAAGCATCCTGACTGGAAACATTACAACCTGGCATGGGATGTGCACGGCCTAGGACATGAGGGCTCTGCAGCGGGTGATAAAAACTGCCCTGAACATCATCGGTACCAATTTACTGTGCATCAGTGATATCGGTGAGTCGTGGTGTCTGCGCAGAGCCCAAAGGATACTAAATGACAGTACCCACCCCAGCCACAGCCTGTTCTCCCTGCTGCTGTCTGGCAAGTGATACAGAAGTATCAACTGCCGTACCACCAGACTACAGAGCAGCTTCTTTCCTCAGGCTGTGAGACTCCACCTCATCCTCCGCACTCCACCATCAATAAATTACATGGAACTTTTTGTTGTGCTGGTCTTGGACATTACCAATTCAAGTCAATTCCATTCAGTTCAACTGGGCTTTATTGGCATGTCAAACAGATGTTAACATTGCCAAAGCATGTGTTAAATAAAAACATACATAAACAGAATCATTGTAATATTAAAATATATACAGATAAGTAAGGGGATAATAATAATAATAATAATAATAATAATAATAATAAATTGTAGACATGCAGTTGACATACAAATGCAAAAAGTTAAAACTAAACACTGCCAACATTTCTGGCATTTTTTTGAGTGTGTGTGTACATATAAATGTAAATATATATAGGAGTTTTCATGAACATCAGTGTTCTGAAGAGTCCCCTTTTCAAGGAAGAAATGGTTTACATTACATGTCTAAACACAGATGGATGGACCTTTTTGTTCTTTTGTTTCTTTCTTTCTTAGGTAGAAACTCGATCAGGTAGAAACTTGATGTGTGTGACAGCAATTGCCTATATGTCTGTCTGTATAGAAGATACACACAGAAACACAGTGTTAGGTTCAAGTGGTTAGGTGACTTGAAAGAACGTTCCACACACAGGAAAATGGACACACATACAGCTATGAAAATACGTTTGAAACCACTCAGGAATGTCCCAGTGTCAGGGCAGTTTCCCATGTACCCATGTACATAAACACACATACACACACCATGCACAAATTCCCATTCACAGATCTGTTTACTAATGACTACGCCTTAAGTGCTAGATGAACTTGACTGGACTTGCCTTAAGGGGGGCTTAAATGTGTTTTCTTAGCTGAATGTGTGTAAATTGATCTTTTTCAGACACTGAGGTCACTGTGGCTTTCTTTCTTTGTTTTTTATACCACATGTAATGTGTGCAATCCTTCCTATCCTGTCCATTTTGTTCCTGATGCACTTTGGGAGTGTATTGCCATGTAGGTTTCTGCAGATAGGGACAATTGCAATTTCTGTGCATTCACATTTTGGGCAAAATAATCACCACATCACTAAAAGTCCATT
The DNA here is from genome assembly GCF_020085105.1 of Siniperca chuatsi. Lineage (NCBI taxonomy): Eukaryota > Metazoa > Chordata > Actinopteri > Centrarchiformes > Sinipercidae > Siniperca > Siniperca chuatsi. The sequence continues at coordinate 33,202,853 of NC_058044.1, read as the reverse complement.
CATTTCCTATAAGCGTAATGAGGAGAGAGACTCATCCAATACCCTGTTGGTCAACAAGTTTGTCTCTTGAAGTGTCTTTTGATGTTCTTGGTTCTGAAAATTGCCTTAGCAATATTGATTATGTGTAAGGTACTGTGAGGCATACCACATATACAGCTATTTATATTGTATGCTCTCCATTGATTTCAGCTCAGGTGTATGTATCAGGTATTCGTGGATATGAAAGGTATCTGTTTGCTGTGGTTAAGGCTGGTGCCATGTATTTTATAGGTAATTAATACCAACAAATTCCAAAGAAGGGTTGTTACTGTCACATTTGCAAAATGAAAAGAAAAATAATTAACAGTTAATCAAATTCAGGGAGTGCCCACATGCGACACTGAGGGTCAGTCACACTCATACCTGACTGGGAAGTGAAACTAGAAAGTTTGGGTTTGCAAGACATAAGGTGTGACTGCTTTGTAAGCATTTACCCAAAAACTAGACATAACACACCTAGAACACCTAGACTTAGAATTTGGAAAATGTGCCAGCTGGTTAAGTGTGATACCTACTGCTTTACTTACCTATGGATGTAAATGCATGAATTTGCATTGCATTTTATGGGGACATATAATGGCCAAAAAACATTTTTTACAGAAAGTCTAAGCTAGCAGGAGTGGATATTTAACGGAAACATCTAGTCAAGAGAGTAACATTTTGGAAAATGTTGCCATTTTATCATGGGGGTTAGGGTTGCAGGAGATGAATCAATCCTGTCACCAAACCAGACTATAGATATTGAACGATTCTGCAAACTCTGGATTAGTTTTAATTATTTTGTTTTGTTTGTTATTGTCACTTTCTACAATATCTGTGCATGGCAACTATGGTATGGTTAAGGTTAACAAAAGAGTGTGGTTCTGTTTAATAAAGCTGTGAATGTAAAATGTAGGTCCGTGACTGGACACAGACTCCAGACTCCTGCATGAAAGTCAGATGTGCTACCTGTCCACCACCCAGTCCTCCACACCCTTACTTTTTGCCTCATACACAAAGGTGGTTGTGTCTAGATGGTAACCCTGGATTTGCGGAAACTTTCATGAGATTTAGGTTTAGGCAATATAACTACTTGATTAGGTTTAGGCAACACAACGACTTTGTTAGGTTTAGGCAACAAAACTACTTGGTTAGGATTAGGAATGCACACAATGAAGAAACAACGTGTACAAATCTTGCAAGATTTTCTCAAATCCAGGGTTACCATTTAGACACGACCCACAAAGGGTATACTACTTCCTGCATTGGCACTAAATGTTGGCATCGGACGTAAATCATCATCAATACAGGGCTGAGGGGGATTCACGTTGTGTTACTCCAGTGGGAAAATTACAGAAATTCTGATGGGGATTGTAAAATATTGTTTCCAGATTTTTCTATACATGTTAGAACGTTAATATTCTAGACTGTAAATTGTGTCTTAAATAGCTCAATGTCTTGAATGGTGGGAGAGGAGTGGGGAGTGTCTGCTGAGTCTGTCTCATTATTTATGTAATTGATTAGTGGCAGAGATACAAAGTCCTATTGATCAGTGAATGGTGTCAGTTTTCAGTGGTTGAGATTAGTGTGTAATGTGTTGGAGAGGTAATCAATTATTTGTAAAAGAAGAGGTTCACATAGGTGGAACTGGAATATCAATTGCACCTCTCGATGAGTTCATTTTCAACAGCACTTGAACCTGAACCTTTACTGTCTTAGCCTTCCTTATTTAAAATGGGTTAGTGTAAAACTTGACATGTTTAAGAAAACTTGAACACTAACACTAACGACCCCTTTGGACCCCTTTAAGTGTTTTTGCTATTCTTAGAGCCTTTCTATGAGGGGGCAAAAAATGTTATGTCTTACCAAATTCAATAGTTCCTCAAGTTCATCTTCTGGCAAGGATGCATGTGCTCAGAAAATGTCAAGGGATCACCACAATCAGGAGGATTTATCCTCCGAAGACTATGAACACACAGAGAAAATGCCATGAAACACCAAAATTAGACTTGACCGACTTTACCTGAGGGATGTCCAAAATGGAAAGGCTTCATCCTCTGGGCAGAATTAATGTGATCAATACATTTAATGGCAATCTCTCCATTTGATTTAGATTTTTTTGTGTAGAAATTTGGCCTGAAGGGGATGCTAAAGGTAAGGTCAGAGGGTCAAGATCATTTGAAATCATTCATGAATATTCATACTAAATTTGATATGCTTGCACATCTGCTTGCTCAAATGCTCTTTTGCATCTTGCTGTGGCCTGAGGTCTTGCTTCTAACAGGGACAAAAAGGGCTAGACAAACAAAAAAAGAAAGAAAATAGCGAATTTGAAATTCAACAAAAGAAATAAATCACAGCCAGTTAAATTATTAGAGCCATGAAACAGCCAAGGAAACACAGCAAAGGAGTCTTGTTTCTATGTTGACAGTGGCTTTGGGAGGAAGGCTGGAAGGGCAAAAAAAAAAAATCAAACAATATGAAAAAAAGAAGCATCGGTAAACACCATTTACATGAAATATGACCAATATCCAGCAGTCAGTTTTTGCCTTTCGGGGCACAGTGTGTGTGTGTCTGGGGAGAAAACTATCCAAGCTGGGGGATCAACACTAAGTCCTGCTGACTGGGCACTTTTACATGGAAAATAAAAGGGAATGGGAGGCTGTAAAATAGAGCCATTTACACAGACACACACACACGCCCATATGCACATATGTCGACGTACACACAGATTATTGTTCTCCAAGGCAGTTCATCTCCTCTATCACCAGCTTCATGTTATCAGGTGCACTGGTTTCTGTCATCATTATGGCAGCTGTACTGTTTCTTCACATGCTGCACTACTACATCAATATCTATAAAACTCTGTGTTAAAACAGAAAAAGTGGCTCCAACTCTGCCCAAACAGAAGCAAGAAAATCACTCTTTAAGTCATTGACATGGCAACTTCAATAGCATTCTGTAATAATGTCAGTGTACACACTGTTAGCTGCTCTGGCTACGCTAAAACAAGAGCAAGACATTGCAGCAGCAGTAGCAGAGGCTGAAGCTCTTGAATCCAGCAAATTGTCCCCTGTGACTGTGTTATTTCGATAAACTATATCATAAGATTATTATTACTCATGCAGTAATATAAAAGTAGGATTTTGCTGTTATAGTTTGTTGAGATGGAACTAATTATTTGTATAAAATGGACAGTCTTAGATGCAATCCCACTAGGCTGCTTAAAGAAGTTTTACCCTTAGCACTTCTTTACTGGATATAATCAATCTGTCTTTACTAAAAGGTTATGTACCATCTGCTCTATAGGAAAAGTGCAATGAGATAACTTCTGTTATGAATTGGCGCTATATAAATAAAACTGAATTGAATTGAAGCAAGAGCGTTCATACAGAGAGATTTCTACGTGGACAACTGAAGCCATCAGCCTACTCAAAGCAGCACAAGGTGTGCTTGCTATGTCACCTCTGCACCTGCGACCCATGGAAAAAGACATTCCTGAGGAAACATGTTACAAGCTTGTCAACACACTATCAGATGTGGAAGAATTCTTTGCCCCACCTCTCACACAAGACTCATCGATTCAAAAGGTTCTCGACAGAAGGTTCTCTTATCAGAGCCACAGCCACTCTGATACACACTGCAGAGACCTACAAGCAGAAAATGGAATATAAAGCTTGGCATTAATGTCCTCAAACAGTTGACAACCTGTCAAAAGCGAAGCATGTCATCATTGGATGTGTCTAAAGCGAAGTATACCAGACCGAAAAATAAAGCAAGGGTTGGACATTCCGAAAAGCAGTTCCCTAAGGAAGCTAGATCCTGTCCTTGATTATGAATGACTCCTGTTGGCTTCACCCCTCCACTCTCTCTGAAGCAGAGAAGCATCCTCTCATCGATCCTTGTCACAGTTTTACCACCACTCTACTCATAAACTACTACGACAAGAGAGTGAAGCACCAAGGGAGAGTTTTGACAGAGGCAGCTATCCACTCAGGTGGCATCTGGATTGTCGGGGCCGAAAGATGCATTGCAAGACATCTGCACAAATATGTAAAAAAAGGACAGAGGCAAGACAACCAAACAGAAGATAGCTAATCTCCCTTTGGATCGCCTCAGAACAGAGCCCCCCTTTGCCAATATTGGCATCAATGTATTTGGCCTCTGGACCATCTTTACCTGGCACATCTGTGGAGGCGCTGTCAACATGGGCAGTGATTTTCACCTGCCTCAATGTGTGTGCCTTACACAACAAGCTCATTGAGGCCATGGACAGATCAAGGTTAAGAAATTCTCTACACCGCTTCTTTGCTATCCATTCTCGCAAAGCTGATTCACTCTGACTGTGGCGCTAATTTCAGGGAATTAGCCAAAAATACTCCTGCAAGACGACAAGTAGCCCAATGTTTCCAAGTTCCTTAGCGAGGAAGGATGTACATGGATCTTTAATCCACCTCACTCCTCTCATATTAGAGAAGTGTGGGAGAGGATGATTGGAGTTTCCAGAAGGATTCTGGATTCCATCCTGTCAAAGATTCAACCTTCCCATCTTACCCACAAGGTTCTGTCTACCCTCATGGCAGAGGTATCTGCCGTAATCAATGCCAGCCATCTCAACTTGGCTAAAACCTTCTGGTAGAGGTAGAAGAGAGAATATTTCTCTACTCTCCAGAGTCATTCCAAGTGGCAGAAGAGCCATCCCAACATCAAGGAAGGGGACTTAGGTAGTCACCGAGATTCTCAGTTAAAGAAAAAACAGTGGCCTATGGCTTTGGTCACTAAAGTATTCCCAGACAGTGATAGTAAGGTCAGGAAGCTTGATCTTAAGGTCACCAAAGGAGGGACACTCATGTCGGTTATTAAATACATTATTCCAGGACTAGTTTAAGGTTCCTCCTCTAACCAGGACTTTATCCCACAGAAAGTGGGACAGGTAAAGTATAGGGATTTTATTGATATTCTCTCTACAGATAAGTATGGTAGGTAAATAAATTATGTGTTGGGTTCATCTACTATAGGAATTGTCCCAGCAAATAAGTGTAGCAGGTCAGTATAAAGGCACTATTAGGTTTTGTTTTATATCAGAAATGTTGACTCTGATGCACCTAAATGTCTTTTTTGAGGGAAAAAGGAAGTAAAATAGATGGATGAATAAAATTAGTGTTTATGTGGTAATTAAGACCCCATCAATTCAAATGTAGACTATATATTGACCATTAAGGCTTACTATTACTAAATCTAAGACATTTTAAGACTTTTTAAAGAACTGCAAGAAGATTATTCAGCGACATGTTTTCATGTTTTCACAATTGAGAATGACTTCCGGATGGGAGCCGAAACGTCTTGATTCTGAAAACAGTGTCCAGATGACTACGACTGAAACCTTTTCTACGATAGAACACTCCTGGACGAATGAGGGACTACACCGTCTTGTTTCACAAAGTGTTGTAAACTTAGACATTTTCGTGAAGGATAGCAGTACAAGTCCCAGTCAAGTTATTCATAAAACTTGTTACATCCAGTAACTACTATGTCTCACATGCAAACCAACCATCCTCTCTACTAACCCGGCACCATTACCCCACATGAATCACACATACTCCAATTTGGCCCTAACATAGCCCCACACACTGAGAGGAAACGGAAAGCTCCTGATTCACATACTTTCTTGCACAAGAGTGAATGCTGCCAACCTCTACTATTCAGAACTCCAAAACCCTTCAACCTATACTAGCTATTAATGGTAATTTTGGTTGTAGTTATTAATTTAATTATTAAACAGAATTCGAAATTGATAGTATAGTATATTTGATGAGACTGAATTAATTAATCATTTTCCCCTCTTTAAGGGTGGTGCCCCAAGGTGAATTTAATAAAAGTTAAATTCTATCATTTAATATATATATTGATTATTTCTTATAGCCTGAAGTGAGTGTAGTCACTCTATCTTTTTGTACCAATTAATGTGTTAATGCTATATAATTTTGGTGGCTCTTTGAGACTTGAGCCTAATTATCGATACATATTTTGGTATCATTTAAGCCATTTTTTTAATATCTCAATTTAATGCCAAATAGGAAATTAGGATATTGTAAATATTTGTATGACTGTATATTGTAACTTCAGATAATGTCAATAATAAAAGACCATGCTGAGACTGATTGTGGTTTGTGTAAATGGTTTGTCCTGCTCTGTCCTGGGGTTTATGTACATCTTTGGAGTGTACAAACTTTCTCACTGAGTGACAAGGGGAAGCTTACAAGCTTTTATTTCCCAAAGCCAACTTTATTTGATCTCTGCGTCCATGTTCACCTTTTGGTAAGTCCTGCAGATTGATGGTGTATTGATTTATATAGTTGTTTGCCATAGGGCCCTAGTGGTGTGTGGGCTTTGGTGCACATGAATGATGTTGTTTATGATCTGGTTTGTTTATAAAGAAACAGAGTAGTTGTGTATATGTGTGAAAACATTTTTTAGCATTTAGGTTAAAACAAAGCTCAATTCAATTGACAGCGACTGTACTTAAGATGTCTAGGGTAGATATAACCACTGTTTCAATGGCATTTTAATGTTTATATTTCAGCATTTAGCAGGTTTAATGAAATACCTGCCACATATCGGCAATCGTATAAATATAGACTACAGTATAATGAGCCAATGCTATGCATGGAATAAAATGGCCAAATGAGAAACAATTTGTAAAGCTGAGCAATGGTTTGCATCAACACTGACTCAACTTTTAGATAGCTAAGCCTTCTAAGACAAATACACTCTTGCATATTGTCTGTGAACTAAAGCCCTGCATAAGAAGAAGTTCAACATTGCATGTACAAAAAGTTAACAATACATTCATTAACATAAGTTGGTTCAGTGCTGAAACCCTTTAGAAAAATAGTATTTCGGTCACAGATCTGGGTGTGGTATGCTAGTAGCGGATAATGTAGCCTTGAGCTGCTAGCCTCAAGCAGAGATGAGGAGCAGGCTGCAGAGCTAGGTGTGGTAAGCCCACCTCTTTCTAACTACACTTACACATTTTTTTTCATTTTCAAACATGTAGTCTTCACCCCCAATGGCAAGGCACACACAAGGCGATATACAACTTTTTTCACATGTGCAGTAATACTCCCGAAGACCTATAAACAGACTTTCATGTGTGAAATTGGCGCACTTCCAATATGAGACATACAGTATTCTTTCTTACCACTTTCCAAAATGAAGAAACTTCTAGGGGTGGCTGTGGCTTGGCGGTAGAGCAGGTCGCCCGCTAATCGGAAGATCGGCGGTTTGATCCCCAGCTTACATGTCAAAGTGTCCTTGGGCAAGATAGTGAACAAGATACTGATGCTTTCTGATGAGCAGTTGGCACTTTGCCATCAGTGTATGAGTAAGTATTATTCTCAGCTTTTACTTTTACTGCTTCATAATTCTATTCCTCCAACCGGAGGAAAGCTGTTGTATTCCTTACAATGTGGGTGTGAAAGTGTCCATGACCTTTAAGAAATTATGCAAGAGGTGAACTTAAATTATTGTTTTCTTTTTTATTTACAAGAATCTTAATTTTTCTGTTTAAAATTAAGGTCTTCCATAGCACATGGGGTCCAGGTACTCATCCAGTACAGTATATTAAATATTCACCCAATCTCAGACTGTATAATTAAAAATGATCTTTCTGTCTGTCAGTCACAGTCTAAACAAGAAAAATAATTAGGATATTATAGAAATCTGTCTTACACAAAACCACAAAGCCACTTATAAAGATGCTAACACTACACTGAGACAGCACAATGAAAGCTACAGGATTATGGTGATGACTGACTAAAACTTGCTGAGTTATGAACACAGCTTTCCACACATCCCCAGCTTCACTTTTGTGCTTTGCAATTACACTCAACAACATGTGGATATTTGTCAGCACATGCTGCTCTTTGGCACATCTGTACTTTTTTTGTGATCTGACAGCTGTTTTGCGGTATTTTGCCCTTCTGCAGTAGTATATGTATAACAAGTTATTTTGTGTAAGTATCAGAAGAGCGGGAAATCCATCTGCTCCCCCCTCATCCCCCTCAAATTGCCTACTGGTCATCGGCCTGATCACTGGCGATGATGAGACGTCCTGAGAAGAGGTCAGAGCCCTGACATCTTCGTGCCAGGACAACAACCTCCATCTCAACGTCAGCAAAACAAAGGAGCTGATTGTGGACTACAGGAAGCGACAGAGAGAAGGACACGCCTCCCATCACCTTCAAAGGGACTACAATGGAGAGAGTCAGCAGCTTCAGGTTCCTCAGGGTTGACATCAGCAAGGACCTGACCTGGATTCACCACACCACACCAACACCATCACAAAAAAGCAAGACAACAGCTCTTCTTCCTCCACAGGCTACGGAGGCTCAACATGAACTCCAGGATACTCTGCAATGTCTACAAGTGCACGATTGAGAGTATCCTGACTGGCTACATCACTGTCTGGTATGGCAGTTGTACCGCCCTCAACCGTAAGGCTCTACAGAGGGTGGTGAAAACTGCACAGCACATTGTAATGTGGTCGCTTCTCTTAGTATGTGTTAAAAGCCTGGCAGCAGCTTTTTGTATCAGCTGCAATATTTGGATGTTTCGCCAAAGGACAATTCTGAATCAAAAATAACACCTAGGTTGTGGGCCTCTTTTCGAATTTTTAGATTAGATAAGGCACCCAGACTAGAGGAGAAATTATTAATGCTGCTAGTACTGGGGCCAAAGGTGGTAGTTATAATTACCTCTGATTTGGAGACGTTCAATTGCAGAACATTTTTGGACATCTAATTTTTTCGACGAGGCAGACAGGATGCATCCATGGTACTAGGCTTTATCGGGACATACAGTTGGGTGTCATCCGCGTAGCAGTGGAAATTAGTGTCATGACTACACATGTAAATGGGAAACATGATGGGACCCAAGATAGATCCTTGGGGGACCCCACAAAATAGAGGAGCACGAGATATTTAAATTATTTTAAGTGAATTTACATTTTCTGTAAATTGTTAAGTAAACATTTACATCATCTCACTTACTATACTGTGGTGAAGTCAGTCAATTTGGTGTCAGGGAAAGATTGTGGTTATGGCTATCTAACAACATTGTTTGTCAGTGCTTCCAAATTCAATACAGCCATTACGGAAATGATTAAAAAATGTGGATGTTTTCTGATCTGCCACCTCTACAGTTATAGATTTGGTTAGGTTTAGGCACAAAAACTCCTTGGTTAAGATTGTTGCAAGATAGTGGTCATGGTTAAAAGAAACCAATGTTCACTCTGGGAAACAGAAATCGACACATGCTTTTTCCTGACCTCCTTAGTGGTTTTGTGGCACTTTACCAGTGTCACACCACTTCTGCCTGTAACGTCTGTTATTGAATGACAAGTTGTAATTCACACAACAATTAGAGGTCCTTGTTACTAATACAAACCAAATGCCATATTCTACATCTACTGTTTTTGAGCTTTCAGTGTCAACATTTTTAAAAATTAATATCAACATTATCCACCCATGGCAACTATAGTATGGTAAAGGTTAGGGAAAGATTGTAGTGAAAGACATGCTACCCGCCCATGCGACAGACAGTCCTCACAAGAAAAACTAAACTAAAAACATGTTAGCATAGTACTCTGGTCATTTGGGACCAAAACTGAGATATACATAGATTGTCACCCAGTGTTGGGAAAATATACCAGTCATGCTGGGAGCCACTACAAACAAGCCCATGACCCATTTTGTGGCCCTGACCCATCAATAGAGGTCTGCAGCAATGAGGACAGTGAGAAAATGATATAATTGCCTTGAATATTTAAGTGGAATAGAGGGCTATCCTCTGTGTGATAATTGAATCCCAAGCCAAGCCATTTGATGGTTGCAGTATTTGAAGAATCACAGGAGGGGGCTGCTTGAAAATCCCCTACTGTTTATCCCCTACTCTTTAAACTTTCTCAGCCTGGGAGAGAAATGGAATAAATTTTGCTCCCATGGACTCAAGCTCATTAGGACGCTCTCTTGTTATGGTAGGACCCACCAAAAACAGGGACCATGACCCACTTTTGGGGTCTTCACTCATAATATGAAGAAATATCTCACTTTGACAAAAAATCTAACTTATAGTACTGCACTCAGAGTACATCTATTGGCTGTAAATTTTTCTACTCCTACTTTTAAAGTATTTGATGCTGGTGCAGGGACTTCTTACTCCTTCTTGATCAACCTTTTCAAACATGCAAAGATTGCTTTAAAGGGGGTGCCCCAGTAGCTCACTTAGTAGAGCATGCACCATGTATTAAGGCTGAGTCCAGCCTGAGCCCTTTGCTGCAAGTCATCCCCCCTCTCTCCCCTGCCTTTCCTGTCTCTCTCTACTGTCACTGTAAAATATCTTTTTTTTTTTTTTTTTTAAGAGTGCTTTAAAGGAGCTACATGTAAGAACTGGCCACTTGTTGAATTCATACTCCAAACAAACTGGGAGCAGCATATCACCAGAATGTTGGGTTGTCCAACCTTATTGTGGAAATGCACAGACTCTCCCATAGGTCTTTCTTTCTTTCAACAAACAGCTAAATTGGCAAACATATTAACACTGTCAGTAACATTGTACAATTAGCTACCTTTATAAGACATTGCTAAATAGCCAACGTTACCATTAACAGCTATTTAGTTACCAGTAAAAACGTTACGTAAAAACTGTTATTTCTTCACATTCTGTTGATAATTTTAGTTCAATTTTGAATGTTTTAAACTAAAATGCTTACATATAGCTTCTTTAAAGACTTTCTAGAATTAAACAGATAGTGTAAATATATTATTGCAACTAATCCATATTAATTACTAGGTATTAGAAAGATGATTTTTAAAGAATGAAATAAGTAGCATCACTACTGATCACTGCCCATGTTGGTGGGTGACTGCTGTGAGCTCCTGTAAGCAAAGTCCAACTGAAAACTAAGTATAATATATAAATGAAGTTAACCATAACTCAATGGGGAGGGTGTAATACTGTAGAGTTGGCACTCTGAGCTCACCAAAGGAAGTTCCTAACAATGTTTTGTTGTAATGGCAACAAAGTAAACTTTACTAAATGTACTGTATTGTTTTATCTATTATTCTTGTTGGAATGTTGGGTGGGATATTTGCTGGGAATCATCATGCTAAATTTAAAAAATCCCTTAAAACTGTAATAGAATCACTTTAATTTTGTATAAAGTCAAAGATGTGAAATAATAATGCTGGTAAGGGTGAAAACATGTGTGTGTCACTCCACAATAGGTTTACATTGTTAAGCATAATAACCATACCAATAACACTAATACTTTTGGAAAGGTGATACATTCACCATCTTTAAATGTCAAAGTACAAACACATCTTTAACAGTATTAAGGAATGCTGATTTGTTATATTTATAGCTCGTGTTAGAGGGTCTTATGTCAGCATACTGTAGGAAAACATTTATTGGGATAAAATCAGGTGAACCTTTCTACTCTGCCCTCCTCAGTGCTCCTTTCGAGCTAAGTAAATCACAGAGCAATTTGCATTGAAATTTGCAGGTGGCACATTAGATTCGAATGAGTAGCTATGGGATTGGCAGTTAACTGTGTCTGATTTATTAGAAACAGTAGTGGCACTGTGTGGCAATGTGTGGTTTGCGTATGGGCTAATGCAGACTTTCTGCATTGTTCTGTATCTGTGTGATTGGCCATGTGTCTGTACTACCTACACTACATGTGTGATTATGCAAGTGTAAGTCCATGTTGTATAAATATTGTGTCTTTCTGACTAACCATACATAAGTATGGTTAGTCAGAAAGACACTGGTCTGGCCTTAGTCTGGCCCTCATGGACAAGAGTGTCCATGAGGGCCAGTATGTGTGTGAGTGAGTGCATTAGTGTGTATATTTGCAGACTACTTCTATTCAATTCAATTTCAATTCAGTTTTATTTATATAATGCCAGTTCATAACATACTGTAAGTTATCTCACTGCACTTTTCATATAGCGCAAGTCTAGACCTTACTCTTTATAACATTATTTACAGAGACCTAATAATTCCCACCATGAGCAAGCACTTGGCGACAGTGGCAAGGAAAAACTTCCTTTTAAGAGGCAGAAACCTCGAGCAGAACCAGACTCAGGGTGGGCGGCCATTTGCCCCTGCCAGTTGCGTAGTGACTTCTGTGATCAGGTAGGAGGTGGAAGAATTCTGACATATGACGCAGGGAAGGGAACATTGAGAATGACAAGCCAGACTGTATTGTGACTGCTGGGTCCTTGGGGTCCTTCAGGAAAGGCCATGTCTCCAACACGCTGATGTGATTTCCATAGCTATTGGACCAGTCATAATATTTGAGACACTTTTGGGACCAATTCTTTGATTTAAAGCACAGTTTGAGAAAGAGAGAGACAGACAGGGAAGAAGACGGCTTCTCTGTGTGTGATCAGACTGAGAACAAGAGATAGGAACACAGATCTTGGCAAAAAAAAAAGAAAGAAGTTGATCTGATCTTTTTCCGTCAATTCCAACTTTCAGACATATTTCACAAGACCTCTGAACCATATACATGATAATATCCCTCCAATATCATGCTTATCCACATCTATTTACATCAGCTCTATGCAATTTCTACCGAGTGGCAGATTAATTTGACCATGAGTTTAACTTTCTTAGCAAGTTGTGTCTTTAAAACAGAAGCCAATGATGCATTCCTGACAGCACATTTGACTGTGGATGGCTCAAATAATAAGAGTGTTAAAGATCTGACTCATATAGATAGCTATAATGTAAAGGAACTGTATTACATGTTTGAGTGAGGAAGAGTTAAAAGAGGCAGAGATGGAGCAATAGAGTGTTTGGGTCTGCCTGGGTGGTTCTAGTAATGATTAGTTTAAACACAGCATTATTGTAAGACAGCTTCTCATTCTGTAAGAGACAGAGACTGTGAGTGAGATATACAGACTGATGTTTAATGACGTGTGCCTGAGCTGCTCATCTGATTTCATCCAATGTGTTAGTTTGAATTTTACATTCTCCAGAAAACCAGAAATGATCAGCAGAAAATATTTCAAGGCAGTCAGTCTCATTGAGTGTGTTCACAAAGTAGCACTATGATCAGGTTTTTTGGAGTATCCTGGTTATGTTTTTGCACATTTAATGTTCTGGTTTCAAAAACCTGGTAAAGCCCTTCTCCTGGTTTTGAAAAACCATAAATGCTAGCTAGAGTAGAAACCAGGATACTGTGGCATGTAAACAGCTCATCACTGTCTGCCAGTGTACTTAGGTGCAACTCATGTGGTAGTTGTGGTTGGGGTTGGATATCATTTATCGAATATGTGTCAAATATTGAATCTGCTTATCAAATCCAAATCCTCTCAGATCCCTCATCGATTTAGGTTAACAACATTTGTAAGTAACTAAATTTATAACTCAAAGAATAAGTTGAGATCTGTACAGATTTCTTATAAATAAACAAAAGTTTCAAGGATCTTTTATTGGTCATTATAGAATAGGATTGCACATTGAAATGCAGTCGTAGCCCCCTCCATGCTACACACACAGAAAATGTATAAACAGATATTCAGATATTTAAATTTTAATATAATATAAACAATAAAATAAAACAAAATATATGAAAGGAAGAAAGGCAAAGGAAAAGTATATTCTATATATATTTATAAGGAATGTATACAGTTGTATACATGTGTATGTAAATACAAAAAAAAAACATGCAACATCAGTGTAATATGAGTGTTTTAAATTTTGGTGCAAATAGGAGTGTTACGAACAGAGAGGCAGGAGACACCGATATGGAAACAGATGGTGATTTATTGGATTACAGCTCATTGGACATGTTGGTAACAGAGTATTAATGGAATGATTACAGGAATACAGATACAGTCCCTTGTCTTACGGTCCTGCAGATAGTGGATGGGTAGATGGCCGATGACCAGAGGAACACATGAGGGAGGTGGGTAAGCTCACAACCGGACGATGAAGCACGGCGACTGGGGAAACATGCTAGAGTGGAATATAGAAGTTGTGGAGATTCCCATGCAGAATCCTTCATAGAACAAGACCAGACAACTGGCTGAGGTGAGTGGTGTGCTATTATCCTAGTAGTAATGAGGTGCTGATGGGGAGCAGGTGTGTGTATTTAGTGTTCAGGTGATAGAGTCCGCTGAGACTGGCTGACGGTGGAACCTGGTGTGTCTGTGACAAGGAGTCTCACAGCCTGAGGAAAGAAGCTGCTGTGTAGTCTGGTGGTATGGCAGTGGATACTTCTGTATTGCTTGCAAGACGACAGCAGGGTGAACAGGCTGTGGTTGGGGTGGGTATTAGCTTTTAGTATCCTTTGGGCTCTACGCAGGCACCTTACCTCACCAACATCACTGATGGTTGGTAGATGGGTATCATTGATATTCTGGGCGGTTTTAATCACCCACTGCAGAGCCCTCCTGTATGGGCCGTGGCCATCCTATGCCAGTTTTTAATCTTTCCAGTCATGATGCTTTCTATTACTCCTCTGTAAAAGTTGACAAGAACTTGGCACGGAATTTTGCCTTCTTAAGTTTCCTTAAGAAATACATTTGCTTCTGAGCTTTCTTTACCAGGGTGGAGATGTGTGATGTTTATGACAGGTTCTCTGTGATGCTGATTCCCAGGAACCTAAAACTGTTTACCTGTTCCACCTCAGCTCCACTGATGTAGACAGGGGTGAGTGTCTTTGCCTCCTTTTTCCTAAAATCAATGATCAGCTCCTTGGTTTTGCGGACGTTCAGCAGTAAGTTATTCTCTGTGCACCACCCTGCAAGATTGAAGTCTCATCAATGTTTGAAATCCGGCCGATGATCATGGTGTCAGCTGCCAACTTCACAACAGAGTTCTTGTAGTCATGGGTGTACAATGTGAACAAGAGTGGGCTGAGCAAACAGCCCCGGGGGGCTCCAGTGTTCAACACTAGAGCTGAGGAGGTGTGACCGCCATTCCGAACTGTCTGGCATCTGTTTTTGAGGAAGTCCAATATCCATCCAAGTGTGGTACTCAAGCCCAGAGTGCTAAGTTTGCTAATCATTATGTTTACATTATTATTATTATTAGTCTTAGTACTATGAGTATCATTATTATTCCTATCATTATTATTACTATTATTAATATGTTAATATATGTTAATATTAATATTATCAACGGCATATGGCTGCCCCCCCTGAGTCTGGTTCTGCTCTAGGTTTCTGCCTCTTAAAAGGAAGTTTTTCCTTGCAACTGTCGCCAAGTGCTCTCTCATGGTGGGAATTGTTCGGTCTCTATAAATAATATTATAGAGTACCGTATAGACCTGTTCTGTAGGAAAAGTGCAATGAGATAAATTCTGTTATGAATTGGCACTATATACATAAAGCTGAATTTAACTGAATTGAATCTAAAACTAAAAAACGTCTGTCACACAAACAAAGACACATGATATTGTACATAGTTTTGGGAGTCATTGTAAGCTCTTGTGTTACAATGTCAAAAAAATCATGACCTGAATTCGAAACTTTGGTGCAATTTTGATAATTAAAGGAATAAATGAAAGGATTTTTCTTCCATTTAACACCACAATTAACTTCTCTTAGCGGTGCGCTGTTGCCTTCTCTTTTCGGAGGAACAGAGTTTATAGTTGTTAGTAGCTATATTGTGAAGACTTGCAATTTAAACCAATCCCCGCGCTTTTACTTTATGTAAGTGCTTACAAGCTCTCAGACAAATGACAGGAGCTGCAATTTCCACAAATCATTCAAATTTCCCTGCAATACACATTATAATCAAAGCACTCGTCAACAAGCAATTCACCATAACACTTAGAATTTTGACTTTGTGTTTGAAAAATTAATAAAAAATGACATTGATGCCACTGTGTTTCATAATTTTTACACGGTGGCATCAAAGTTGGAATTTGACCTGCACAAATATATATGTCATACATATTAAAATATTACAGGTCATTTAGAGCTACAAAGCCCATCAGCTTGGTTTGTTGATCAACAATGTCTTTAAAATCTGACACTTTACACATCAAAAAAAGAGGGAGGGAAAAAGAGGTCAATCCTATGAGATAGCACTTAGATTAAGGGATGAAGAGGAATGTTTCATATAGCTGTAATGTCACAGGATGTCTTAGCTACCTAGGGGGTATCTCTGAAACATATTTTCAATTTGCAGCATGACTTATTCTTTTAATGCCACTTTATGTTATATTCCCCAAGACAAAAAAATAATAACCATAATTAAAACAACACATCTGTTGAAAACAGCAAAAACTAAATTAACTGAATAAAATAAATAATAAATAATACAATACAGTATATGACCACATTTGTTACAGTGTCACAGCAAATTTAGCATGGATTAAACAGATTTCACAGAACTGCTGTACTGCCATCAGTGCCAGTGCACTGGTGAGAGGGACTGGGGTCTTGATGAGGCACTCGCTGTGGAGAGCGAGCCCTATGAGGTATGAGGTGTCGCACAAACTTGTGGGTTTTGTAGGAGTGGCTTAATGCAGAAGGTTTTGCATTGTATGCTCAATTGTTGCCTACTGCAGCTTTAACTGACTCACCACAAAGAAAAAGAAAAACTTTTATTTTATTTTATTTATTTATGTTTTTTACAGGTTTTTGTCATTATTGTGGCCGAAACTGAATTTGGAGAGGCAGGCTCTGCAGTGCTACCTGCAAGCTTTATATATACAGTGGTTGATTTTAGGTATCACAGGTTTGGGCTGGTTCCGTTCAGGCTGAAGGTAAGAAATGGCTTGCTGAGATTTTGAATTGGTGGAGCTTGTTGGGGGTGATACACAGTCTGGATGTAAGTGTTGCCTGAGAAGACAACTTCAGAGGATAGAAAGGCTTTAATAAATTTGTAAGGAAGTTGGAGTCTGGAGGTCTGGTTTGATATGACCTGGGCTTCAGGCAGGAGTTCTTAACTGCATTGTTTGTATGAAAAAGGCAACTTTGGTAAAACCATTCTTTAGATTTGACAGTTTATGTAAATATTTCACAGACTGGACAGAATTGCAATCTTCTGCAAATGATGTACAAATGTTTGTGATTGAAAAATCATCAATTCACAAGAGTTTGATCATTTCATCGAAAAAGATTCAAGTTCCACTCTAAGCAATGTTGAATTAGATTGACACTGTAACAGCAGAACCACAAGAAAGTAGCAGAAGGTCAAAGCAAGGGTTTGACATTTACACTGCAGGGTATCCACTCATTCTCCCTCTTCATCTTTCTTATAGCAATACAGACCTTGTGAAAGTTGTGGCCCTTTTCCAGCAGATAATTATCTTTTAATTGCTGTTCTCTTTGTCTTTTTTCAACATTGGCCTTTTTCTTCTTTTTTCCCACTTTGTTAAATCTCTCTGTAACAAAAGGTCAGAGTGCAGCAAGTGTCATACTGCTGATGCATGCGTGCGTGTGCAAGTTAGATGGACAGATCTATAATCATGCAGCTCATGCTCTTTGTGCTAGTTATTTGCCATGGTAACTGGTAGTCAAATGGAATGTCAAGCAGTCAGACAAAAGCCAGAAGAAAAGAATGGAGAAAGATGAAGGGAATGAAGAGGATGGACAAAGAGGAAAGACCAGAACAGCTGATAAATCTTGCCCTGTAAGGGTCAAGGGAGTACTCTTTTCTCTGCTCTCTCTTTCTTGATATATAGAATCATTGTGGAACTGGAAGAGAGAGAGAAACAGAGATTTTGTGAGGGAGTGTGTACTTATTTGTGTGTGTTTCAGATTTGTCTGTAACACTACAAGTAAAGCTATGCATCTTTGTGTGTGCGATTGTGTGAGCATCTCTCTCTCTAGGTCTAGCGTCCTCTCGCTCAGCGGGGGGTCTCGACGCCGTGCCTCACTCCCTATCCATAATCCTTTTCTCCCCAGGTGCTTCACTCTCCCACAACTTGCCCACACGCTGAGATGAAGTTATCACACTATGCACACTACCATTGCTTGTCCACCCCTGTGTGTATGTGTGTGTGTGTGTGTCAGTGTGTGGTGGTGTTTATTTTTCCAAAACCTCACCCATTATTACTTGCTCTCCTCTTTCTGTGCAAAGGTTCTGCAGTCGGACACGCCTGTTTACTGCATAATAAGGCAAAGCTGCTACAAACACCTTTCTATTCACCGAAACTAATAGGAAATGAGAGTCTATGAATACTTTCTCTCTATGCTTCAAATAGGGTTTGTGTTAAAGTGTTCATCCTCTGGGGAACATTGTGTTCAGTAAATTCCATGTAAATCCACCTATTAGATGATCATTCTTGTATTAACTGGGCTTCCTTTAAATTTTGGTCTGATGTGGCCAAAGTGAGGTCATCAAGATTTTTAGGATTTATCCTCTGGGGACCATGAATATCCATAACAGATTCAATGGCAATCTAGCTGTAGTTGCTAACACATCTTGCTGTGAACCAAAATTTTGGACAGACAGAGAGATCAACTGACCATTAGATCATCAGACCATTGGACTGCCTATCAGTGTAGTTCTAAGCCCCTGTCACTACATGACAATGGAACTTTTTAATGTGGATAAGAGAAATGGAAAAAATCAAAGGTAAGATGTAAAGAAAGGTAGAATGGACACACATTCTTCACAAGTTCAGTTCTTCAGAGGATTGCCAGCAAGAAAGAAAGTAAGCAAGTCAGGCAGAAAGAAAGCGGGAGGAAACAAACACACCTAAGGAAACAAAGATAAGAATAGAATTCATGAGAGGAACTCTGTGGAGATTTGCTGTGAATGCCAAATGTCACCTCTGCATCTCCAAAGCTTTGGTTTGTCCTAGTTTGGTTTGAGATGCAAAATACAGCACTTAAAAGCTGCACCAGGCTCATTTTTATGTGAAAAAACAACCTTCTTCTAAGACTGAACCACAAAGTAGGGATGCAACAGTGAAGAGCGGCCCATCCCGACTAATTGAGATGCCACAGATTAATTCTGTTTCCTCAAACTCTGGTGGGCAATTTCAAAGAGACATGTCATAACTTCAAATATAACCCCAAAAGTGTCTACTAAACTGCAGTGAGTACATGCTCGATCCAAACAAAGTTGGACTCACTAACATCAGATCATATTGGCTCTCTTGGCCCTTTGGGCCTCTTTCATATAAATCATCACAAACACACCAGGTATGTAGTGCTTGTACCGACCTAATCTTACAGGATTCCTGGGTATTGGTGTTCACAACGTTTTCATATGCTAGCTTTCACTATGATTTGGACCGGCCAATATATGACATTGCCAAGACCAGCATCTCCTCTCTCCTTCTGTCGCTTTCAGCAGGTATTTCTGCCTCTGGAGCTGCAGAGTCTGGATCTATGATTGCAAGGCACCTTATGTTCCTGCTTGACAACCACTACTACAATTATTATTATTAGTCTTATTACTATTATTATCATTATTATTACTACTATTATTTTATTAATATTACCACTACCATTATTTTTTTTATTATTTTAAAATTCTATGTGGAATTTGCATTGTGCTACTGTATGCTCTCTTACTTCCTGCTCTCTCTCTCTCTCTCTCTCTCTCTCTCTCTCAACCCAACCGGCAGTGGCAGATGGCCACCCACCCTGAGTCTGGTTCTGCTTTAGGTTTCTGCCTCTTAAAAGGAAGTTTTTCCTCGCCACTGTCGCCAAGTGCTTGCTCATGGTGGGAATTGTTGGGTCTCTAAATAATGTTATAACATGTACAGTCTAGTTACAAGTGCAATTAGATAACTTCTGTTGTGAACTGGCGCTATATGAATAAATTAAAATAAAATTTTATTTAATTAAAGTTCAGCAGGAAATCAGCACCCAAAGCAGGACATTAAATTCTCTCACGAGAGAACGATAACCAATCTCAGCACACTTGGTTATCAGTTGCAGTAATTCAATTTATACTGTATTTGTATTTTATTAATTTGTTATGATATGACTCTCCAAACACTGACTAGACAGTCAAACAACAGCCCAACAGTACATTGCAACAGGGCTGGGGCCATACAGTGTACTGCATCAAATGTTAAGTGGTACCCACATTGGCCACGTTGCAGCGCACTGCATCAATTGATGCCCAATGCACACACAGGACACATCATACAGATAAAGTAATCAAGGTATAGTAGCCTGAAGGTGCCAATCTGGATAGCGAATGTGATAAAATTGCTGCTTTTCCGGATTGTTGACGTCCGTCGACCCTGCTATAGTGACATGTCAGTACAGTACAATAAGTACAATGGCGTTAAACTGTAATAGCACACATCAAGATGCCACCAGTGTCTGGGCTTACATTTACAACAATTAGCGAGGGTGCTTTGACACTTCTTGTATGCCGCCATTGTGTGTTGCCCTTTAGTTAGCCTCACATGTTAAAGCATGAGCTAGGAAAGCACTTTCTCAGAGGTAATGTGTACTATTTAACATAGGTTGGCTGAATAGCTGCTTGGTTAGTTAGATTTAGCAGTTTGGATGGCCTAAAAATGTATTGGTAAATGTCATGATCTGTTTTTAAGATGGGGTAAGGATAGGGCTGCTTAATTTGATACCAGTGACTATGTGAGTGCAGGTTGTACTTTAACTCCTCCCACCAACATACAGTAGACACAGTTGATACATATCTACACTGTCAGAGCTGCCTTGGATTGAAAATAAATTAATGAATATAATACAGCAGTTTTGCTGTTATTTTGCAGGTACTTTAATGTATTTTGTTCATTGTGGTTATGGAGGGGAGCTGTCCAAAATCCTATCCAAAGCTTCCCACCACAGTACAAAACACAAGTCAGTCATATTGGAGTCAGCATTTACTGTATTGGTAAACTTCAACATTGGCTTTAACATCCAGACATCTTACCTACCATAACTGCCTACCATAGATGACGATGTGAAATAGAAGCTGTTTCATGTGTAGCCCACATTTGATGCTTTTTGGACAAGGCAGGAAAGGAAACAAGTAGAGAAAAAGAAACCTAGGTCAGGATAGAAGGCACATAGAGAGTTCTTCACACCTGAGAGTTTCAGAGTCTGTATAACAGGTGCCAAATGTCAGCAGCTCCATCTCCACAAGGCTGCTGTTGGCCTAGTTTGTCTTGAGATGCAGCTGTATGCTCCATCATAGACATGGCAAATAAGCACCAGAGGGGGTTCTGACACACACACACACACACACACACACACACACACATACATACACATCACCCCGGTTCTGATGTCACTACACTGGCCTCCAATTAAATTTAGGACTCAGATCCTCTTCCTCATTTATAAGGAAGTTGTACCTCGTTCAAGACTTAAAACACGAGGGGACTGTGCGTTTGCTGGGTCCCAGGTTGTGGAACAGTCTCCCCCTGAGAGTCAGGTCAGCAAACTCTTTTTGGTGTTTTAAGTCACAGCTGAAGACCCATCTGTTTTCTAAGTGTTTTTGTGCTTGAGCCATGTACACTATTTAGTTTTGTCTGTGTTCTTTTCTTTTAACCTTTTATCCTGTTGTAAAGGACTTGTAACCTAGGTTTTGAAAGGTGCTATATAAATAAAATTTTTCTTACTGTAGTTACTTACATACAGACACACACACACACAGACATACAGTATATATATACGTTCCCCAAGAACAGGTGCTGTGCACACCTATGGTAGACCTGTGTGGGCACAAGCTTTTCCAGGATACACAAGGCAATGTAATGTACGTACACAAACAGACACACGCAAGCATACATACAGTATGTACAGTGTGATGCCGTACCCAGAGTGAATGGTGAAAAATAGGACAGAGTGGAGCCACACCACCCTTGGTTGTTGGTGGGGATGACTGTCAAAAACCTCTATTCTCTCTCTTGCTTTCTGTCTCACTTCTTATCTTTTTATCTAGATTACACACACCTTTTAGAAACTGCTCTTTCAACATGAAGAACTCAAGTTGATCATTTGGGATACACAGCAAAAAAACGTAAACATTTATATAAAGCAAACTTTTGCATTTTTCTTCTCCTTGTGTAAGTTAAAAGTTACATAGGCTTAAATACATTTTAACTAAAAGATTAGTTTAGTACTGTTTAAGTGATATAATTTGCTTATGTCAAGAACTATGAAAGAAATGACCAATGTTTTCAGTATAGATATTTTCTATTTTAAGGTAGACGGTGTAGTCCCTCATTCGTCCAGGAGTGTTCTATCATAGAAAAGGTTTCAGTCGTAGTCATCTGGACACTGTTTTCAGAATCAAGACGTTTCGGCTCCCATCCGGAAGTCATTCTCAATTGTGAAAAAATGGGACGGGAATTAGAAATTTAAGCTACTCTGTGTTACATAAGCCCTGCCCTCAGGAAGGAATCTGCCTGAGAGTTAATAACTAGTTTCACCTGAAACTGACCTAATAGTTTCCAAGATGGCAATGCTATTTTAAGGTAGATAAGTACAAGTAAAATATGTACATATAAAAACTATACAAAAACAACATCAGTCACAAATGTAAGCATGTTATTTATGATAGCTTACACAGGATCGTCTTAGGCAATGAGAACCCTAAATCAATGACTGTTATGTGTTATCACTGTGGTTTGTATTATTATGTGCATGTGCAAGATGTAGAATTTATTTATGTGTGTATGTAGAAGTATCTGAATACTTTTACGTGTATGCTTGTCATGCAGGTGTATTTGTGAACACGTGGGCACAAGCACTACGTTTCCATCTGTGTAGGCATGTGCAGTGTGTGCTGTGTTAGAATTAGTGGATTTCTGCACGTGTGTGACGTAATTGCATTTGCCATTGACCTGCTTGTTAGGCAGCAGCAGAATTACATTAATGTTCTGACAACCTTTGTGCCCGTTTCCTGTGCATTTCAGAGGAGTTATCTCAGACGATGTTCATATCATATAGTAATAGTCAGGTCTGCATGTTGCTGGAAATGTTATCATTTAATGCATGCATGCGGAGGAATGGTAAATGGTAAAAAAATAGGTACTTTAAATTGGCCAAAGGCTCCACAACCGACTGGAGTACCGAGTACTGAGTTAAAAAAGATTTGGACCACTGAAAGGGTTTTTTCACTTTTGTAGCCCCCCATTGTGTTATAGAATATTAGCATTGTGGGAAAACTGTGCCCATTATCACCCTAATCACATACTGAACAATTGAAATATGCTTTTTGTTTTTAAATAGTCTTTGTCATTGTTGTGCGTGAAAATTCTGCATGCTTAGAAAACCGTTAGGTTAAGTACGTAGTATGTAAGTGGGAAACAGTTTAAGACTGTCTACTCAAATATCACTGTATTTGTATTTGCATGTATGTCCTGGTGTTTATTTCATTGTCCAGCTTTTAGTTTCAGTGTTTTTGGTGCAGTAAGTGTAAATTCATGACTAAGGTTTCTCCTATAGTTTGTTGACCTTCAACTGACAACTGTCAACTATTTGGCCAAATAATGGTATCTAGTTGGTGGCACTATTTAATGTTTGGTACACTGACCAGTCAGTGGGTCACTTGCTGGAAATATAATTATGGTAAATTTACGATATTATTGAACACTGATAATATTATATTTAAAATACAGTAATATCAGTGAACTGAAATTCTTGTTTGTACTTTTACTTCAAACAAACATTAATTTAAGTTGCTCTCAGTTTGCTTTCATCTTTGTACTTTTTTTTAAGCAAAATTGTTTAGCTATGTATTTTCAGACAGATTTACAACCAAGAATAATTTGTTCTACAAAAGCCGTTTTCTCTGTATGTATTGTTTCCCTATTCTATGTGTATTTTATTATTTTTTTAAATTACAAATATAGTTGATTTACAAAGTAAATGCATTTTATTGGCTTTTAATTACTCACATATAAACAACTCACCCACATAAAAGTAAATGAACTTAAAAAGCTTATAGCATTCCAACATAACAACTACACACTTGCATGCACTATAACTGTTTTTAACAACATCTTCTCGAATGATTGGCCTCTTATTTTATCTACCACAGGGAGCCAGACCTATAATCTCTCACCGTCAAGTGTGATCGCTTGTCAGAAGTGTGAGGCGTTTTCCACTGTTCCCTGCTCTGCCATGTTAACCAGCATGCCCCCGCCTGTTTAACATAACTGTCAGTCCAGTCAGCTGAAACCAAATGTAGTTCATATGAACACCAAAACCGAGCCATTCACCATAATCTGTTTATGGACTTTACGTAGCATGTGGCTATGTAAAACCCTCCATTATAACTGGGTTAGCTATTCAAACTGCCATAACACTGATTGGCTGACCTCCTCTGCAGGCAGCATTTTAATTGGTTACTCAACTAGTGTCGTTTCCAAGGAGGTCATGTGTTGTTTTATGAGCTCCTAAAAGACAAACCCATGTCGAAATGTTTTCATCCAAAGCAATAGGGCTTTTCCATAGCAACATTCGACAGCCAATGAACAAGCATATGTGGATGAGGGTACATTCCTGTGTACTGACATCACTTCCTGTTATAAGCAGAACGCTCAGAAGGTGAATTAAGCATGGCCATTGTAGCACGCAATCAAATCCTAACAAGTCTTGCAGACTACCAATCTTGCAACAGCAGCTGCAGCAAAAATATTTGTGGTGTAACTGATGTTTTAACAGAAGTCATGATAAAAGGCCAAATGTTTTCAGTAATCGTAAGAAAATCAAGCAAAAAGTGATGCTTTCAAAGTAAAGTGTAATTAGACTGGATTACACTTAAGTATAGTATCAAGAAGTATAGATACAAGTCAAACCTGCAGATGACTGTAACTGTCACAATTATCCACTTTCATTTCCTCATCACGGTGATGTTGTACCTTTGACACTAAACTCTGACTGTGAACTCTTAAGTCAGCAGTCGTTTCAGACTTAATTGAAGACCAAAGAATTCCACATTGTTTGAATATGAAATAATAATATGTATTGGTAAAACAAGATTCAAAGCTCACAAAATTGTAAATCTTACCGTAATATTATGACTTTGAGAAGTCAGCCAGTGTCTTTGTCCGAGATTATTGTTGTCTAATAGGTTGAAAAGAAATATTCTTTGCTCTGTCCTAGCATGGTGAAGCCAAAACCAAACACCAACACCTGGAGGATAGAGAAAAGGGTGGATAGAGAAATCAGAATCAGAAATACTTTATTGATCCCCGAGGGGAAACTCTTTTGCTACAGCTGCTCTCTATCACGTCAGTGCACACAGGAATAGAAGTACTAAGCAAAAAATATAATACACTATAATATAGGTCAGAACATAAATTAAGTACCAAGTGGGTATAAGTATAAAATAAAACAAGTGTGAAGTACAAAGTGGGTCTACCGGTTGATGATAATAATACGGTATGAGGTAATAGTGCATGAACTGTCACCAAATATATTCAATCAAATTTTAGCTGAAGGATCAGAAAAGGACAGCATTTACAAAATCATGACCCCCTAAAACAATCAGAGACATAGTGACAGGCAGCATGTTTGTGATTATTAAAAGCCAAGAGAAAGTGAAATATACTTAAAACATGAAGTTTCCTTCCTTTCTTATCAATAAGTAAATCACATTCTCTAGGTGCAAAAACCTAACTGGATTGGTCTAATTTATATAGGTCTTCACCTATCCTGACAGTGAAATTGCTTAGAAAAATAATTTCTTTGGAAACTGAGGAATGAAGATGGACTGAAGAGGAATAAGAAAAGCTTTACATCCACAGGTTATGAAAGGATGAGTGGGTCAACAAAGCGCAGATAACGAAGTCTGAGGCAAGGTAGGCTGAAAGCAGTGCTTCATTCTGCCGTCTTCTCTTCGTGTGCTTTGTCATGTCTATTGTGCCTCGGCCTTCATGAGCCATCATGTTTCCAAGCCCTTACAAAATGAACGGTCATGGGAAACTCAGTAGGCAGCGCACAGACTCCACAGGGAAACCCAGCTCTGCTAGACCCCCCATGGACGAGCAGTGTCTCTCTGTCTGATTCTGTTCCATGGCAGAGCGTCGTACCCAGAGCAGCCAGTTCATGTAACCTGAAAAACTTGGTACTGCTAAGGTAGTACACAGATTATAATGAGCATGTTAATAATATTGTCTTATGTCTGATCCCCCACAACTCGTCTTTCTGTGTAATACTACTCCATACCACTGTCCTATGTTTTCTTTTGTAGCCATTTTGTGCCAACAAATTCATCTTGAAGCAGTGTTTTCTTGGGGCCATCAATTCCGTGCCATACATACAGTACAGTATCCTGTAGAAACCACCAATATTCTTGTCATATAATTTTTGTATAAATAATAATGATATTTCTGTGAGATCAGGCAGAATAAATATTGTTCACTTCAGCTATCAGATGAGCCTCAGGATTCCTTCTGTATCTGGTATCCTACTAGACTGATTTCTCTGACTTCCTAATTACTTTTTTTCCTAATTACTACCATTTTTGAAGGACAGAAAAATGTAAGTTTTTTATCTAACATTACAATTCTTTGTTTGATATGAAACATAAATTAATGTGTTCAGTGAGAACAAAGAGATCAGAAGCTAACCAACTCGCTGGTGTTTTGACAGTTCTAATTAACTCTGAATATGAATGTCCAAGTCTTTGCTTTGAACTGTGAAGATGTTCTGATGGTTATTACCATCTCATATGAAGGCAGCATCGCAGTGTCATGTCACATGACATAGTCCTGAAACATGTTATGTCAGTGGTAAAGCTAGATTCACTTTTTTCAGTGTAATCAATCCACCTTAGGAGTTAAACTCTTTGACCCTTTACACAGCCAGCCAGTGTCTCTCTGACAAATGTCATTTCATGCCAGAGCCTCTCTGCAGTCAGCCATTTTGTGTCACAGACACATCCCAGTTGAGCAGCTCTTCTCTGGTCTAGTATTATTCCATGGCCTCCGCTCACTCTGCAGGGGGCACATTGTGTCCTAATCACTGAATGAAGTTCGAGGCATTGACCCCCTATGGCCTTTAAATGTCCCTCTGTCCAACCCTATTCCATGCCGTCTTGTCTCCCACTAGGTGGCCATTTTGCATCAAATGGAGGAGAAGCAGCTGAAGCCTCTAGCGTCATTGTCATTTACAATATTGCTTATTTCATTCTGCTATAGCGCCAAGCTATTCACAGCAAGGCAATTCACATTCGAGTGTCCACCTGTGGAACTTGAATAGGATTAGTATCTTGCTGTATACTGCTGAGTTGTTGTTTTTTCCTCGTACAGTTATTCCAAAACAAAATAGTAAATGCAAGTCAAAGTTTTGTTACAAATTTGTACAAATGTGTTGGCTATACAGTATGTAAAGACGTGGATATGTATTTCCCTGCATCCAGTGTATGTTGACTGTAGACAGGTGTGTAATCGCCCTGGGGGACAGGGGTCATGTCGCCCCAATATATAAAATATGGAAATTTGTCCCCCCCAATATTTGTGATTGACCAGCCATGTTATCAGATCCCTCCTAAAGCTAAAAACAATGTTTAAAGCGACTCCAAAATGCACTGCATGCTAGCTATGCTTCTCCTGCTTCATGTCAACCAACAACAGTGAACACAACAACTGCTTAATTTCCCATAAATTCACAACTCTACATTTGTTTCATCGGTTATAAAGATTTCTTGTTATAGAATTATTCAACAAATCAATAATTTAAACCTCATTATAATTATCTATTTATTCACAGCTAATCTTAGTTCCCATGGCTGAATTTCAGTCTTGCTTTACTTGCATTTTGTCTACTACTTCACTTCACTACACTTCAAGAAAAAAAAAGCCAAACAGAGGCGCAGGGCTAGTGGGCAATAACAGTGTAAGTGCAACTTTTCAAACATCATAGCAGAAAGTGCAAATTTATTTTTATCTGTTACTTTTTATTCTTGACAGCTGAAGCTATCATCTCAAGAATGAAAGATAAAACTCTTTAAGAGGGTGACTTTGCAACTGGCTTTGAGAGTACCTGTTTCTCTAAGATAACATACAGATGACATTATTCTTCCAATATCATACTGGCCTGTTCCACAATGCTTAGCAACCACTTTCTTTTCTGTTCATTTCAAGAGAGCACTGATTCAGTAAAAGACCAGTAAAAATATTAGAGTAAATGAACCTGTATACCTAAAAAACATCCTTTCGTCACAGGAAGTTGAGATTTCTGTAAAAGTAAGGCTCTTACAGGTTGACTTGAAATGTTGGCATGAAAAGTGATTCATTTGCCATCAGTAATAATTCCTTGGTACTTGTAAATGTCCACTGTGTCAGTCCTCAAACCTTTGATTGTTGGAAGAGGGGATAATGTTGCCCCTCTTCAAAAATCAATGATCACATCCTTGGTTTTACTGGTGTTTATATTTTAGTCATGATGCTGACACCTATTAGTAAACTCATCCCGAACAGCTCCATGGTCCTGTCCTGATGTACACTCAGAACACTTGTATCATCAGCATTCTTCAGGATGTGCCTGCCTCTCTGCAATCATTACTACAGTAAATAATCTAAAAGGGAGTGGAACACGCAACCCTTACGAGAGCCAGTGGGGCAAGTACAAGTATCAGACAAAACACTATCTACTCAGATACTGGGACCAAAGAGTGGCCATGTCCCAATTGTAATCGAGTTGGGTAAGGTCCAGTTGTATTACCTCAGCCATTGGTGGTGCATCGTGCTGCTGCTAGTGGTGGGTCTGTTCAGGTCAACCGCATTTTGGATCGGGTCTTATCATTCCCAGCTCAGACTCTTACTGTCCTCAAATCCCTTTCAGGGTTTGAGTTTTCTGTTGGTCTGTTTTGGGTAAAATTTTGTTAATATTTTCTGAACATGCAAGTTGGGCAATGGGAGAAGAAAAACTATATGGTTAAGAGAGGGTAGGTAAAGTATCTAAATTCTTAATTTAAGTAAAGGTATTAACTTCACAATGAAATGTAGAAAAAAGTCCTGTATTCAAAAGATTTAAAGCCAGGGTAGGTAATGTAATTCAGAGGCATTTTTTGTTATAATTGTTGAAATTCTCTTGATACCAATACTCAATACTGTTGGAAGAAAACAATGCAGTACCTGTGGCTGTTGCAAGTCTGTAATAAGCCCAGCCAGCCATTTCATTCTGCCCAAATGAAATGATTGGCTGAGCTACCTGCCTGCCGACCCACGTACCTGCGCGCACTCTGTGGTGCACTCATTGCACATGAAAATTTGTTTTGGGGGAGTGGCTTTCAAGGGAGGCCTGAAGGGAGGGGGTGGGATTTTTTTCGGTTGGATATTTTCAAAATCTAGCTGTCTCTTGCTAGTGTCTCCAGTTTTACCTACCCTAGCTTTAATCTAGAGGTATTCATAGGTGACTCGTGTAATGGCTCCACACTGCTGATGCTGTAAATTTTAAAAGTGAAAAAATAAGGAATAAAAAAGACACAATGCCTACACTCGTATTCTTATATTGAATGAGAAAGGTTTGTGTCTGTTCCCCCTTATGGAGATCCAAGGCAGTACCAATCAAATAATGATGAAACAAGCACTACAAATCAAGAGCAAATAAAGTAAAAAAAAATACAGACTTTAGGTGATGACTTTTCCTTATTGACATTTTCTTTGAAGCAATGCATCTCTAAATGCTGACTGCATTTAGTTATAGCATCTAAATGCTACAACATCTTACAATGCGTCATATTGTATGTGCTCATATCTTTGTGTGATAAATTGTGGAGTAAAAAGGTACAATATTTCCTTCTGAACTATTAGCATATGGATGTAGTAAATAGACAGAGAAGGAGGGATGAATAAAAAAAGAGAGGATGGATGGAGAGATGAAAACAGGTGAGATGAGGTGAGGAGATACCATCCCCATACACATAGGAGTGCAGTAAAGCGTGTGTTCAGTGTGTTTGTGATTCTGAGACCACCTGCAAGGACAGACAGGGCCAAGGGTGGTATGTTGGTGGAGGTGGTTGTGGTGTGCACGTGTACACACAGACCCCCTGCCAGTACAGAAGGGGCTGAGGCAGGCTCTGTGCTTGTTGATAAGCAATAGCAACACTGCTCCTGACAGGGAAGTTGTGTTTCCAAAAGAAAAACACACTGCTAATTTGTGTGTGCTATGCTTGGACCCAGAGTCTATACCAGCAGGGAACCACAAATACCTAGAGACTGGGCTCAGATTCATATATTGAGCCCAAACTGTACTTTTATTGCTGTTTCTTATATGGTGCAATGTCATTCTGTAATTTCTGAATTATGAGCAAAAAAAAGTTTCATCTGGTTCACACTGTTCATATTCTTTAAGTTCCATGGTGTAAGCAGTCATTAAAGGAATCCATACTCTTAGGTGTTAGTGATCTAAGGTGCAGCAAAGTGCTCATGAGGAAACATGTCACACAAAACAGCTACTGTGATTTGCTTGTGCCACCAATAATATACGGAGCCAAGCAGGTATCGAGGGTAATATTTTTGGTAATTTGAGTGCCTGAATTATTCATTTGAGTTTAACTAATTTCCATTAAAGATGTTGCTGATGATACAGTATTTATCAACAGATAATTTTCCTAAAAAATCCCTGTTGACTGTGTTAAATTTATAAATCTGCTTGTTTCAAAATGGGATCTGTCAGTAACGACTTAGCCCAGGCTTATTATTTTGCAGTGACAACACTTAATTCATTGTCTTTCTCATGACAGTTCTCCGAGGACAAATTTAAACTCATTGACTCTTAATATAGTAGAATTTGTGTGAGCCTGTTTACTATTTTGAAATATATATGATACTATGTGGTATAACAAATCAGCTTTTCTTCACTGCAAGGACTCTCTAAAACCTTCATGTATTGTTGCTTAAATTATTTTCAGTCATTGTGTACCTTTGGCAAACAGTCTCTTGAATTAATTTAATAAGTGAAATATAATTTTAGCCCAAAATGCTACTTTTGATTGGCCTTGATACCCTACAAATCCATCGTAGGTCTTGACAAACATGTCCATCTTTACAAGGCATTTGCTCTTATAGTTGATCTTAACTGTTTAATTAGGGAAATATCTAGTGTAATAGTCTGCCTTTGAGGTGAACAAATTGTAATTTTTCCAGTGCAGTTCTGATTGCACTCTATTTCCCTGAAGCTTTTACTACAGAGTTTAAAAAGTTATATTAGGAAATAAAACAGCCTACAGGCAAGTAAAGTTATTATCACTTGAGAGACACACAAAATGCTGATCTTCCCTCTAAAAGTCAGCTCTCCAATTGCAGATTGTGGTCACACAATATGGATTTGGGCTTTAATGCAAAGAGCCAAAATGTTGTGTTCACATATGTGTATAAATACATGTTCAGTCCTCAGTATACAGCTATATTAGTGCAGAGTTAAAATTGGTATCACTTGAACATACAGACGTCTAAATCAATTCAACATGTGAGAAAAATATATGGCAGTTTCTGACAGCCTATAGTATCAGGACATTCTTGACATACTGTTGCAATACTGTTGATGACTTGAGTAAAAACTATAAAACTACAAAAACGTTTTTGGTAGATGCAGAAATGAAAATGGTGGCAGTCATGTACAACCATAAAATCCTTCATAAACTGCAGCAGCACACATCCCTGTGGTCTGGTTTATGTTGGACAAACTAAAAGAGCTTTAAAGAGTCGCATATCTGAAAAAAAACTGTAATACGCACACAAAACATGGATTATCCTATTGCTCAGCAATATGCACAGACTAACCGTGTCTCTGCAGCATCTTTAAAGTTCTGGGGAATAGAAAAAAATTCACCCTCTCCAAGAGGTGGAGACATTATCAACTCACTGCTCTGCAGAGAGGCATATTGGATTCACACATTGAAGCCCTTTGGCCTAAATGAAGAACTGAATTTGTCATGTTTCCTCTAATTTCTTGTACTTGATGGATGCAGCACTTGTACTTTCTGTAATTTTTATCTCTGTAACCTTAAGATGTGTCTGTGTTCTTTTGTCTCTGACGTGGCGTTAATGCATGGGGTGTGGCACTTGGACATTGATTATGACAACTCCCACCCTAGGATTCATTATCCAATAGAAACTCCTGTTCAACCAATCATCAGTCAATTGTACACCTGTTCTTTGTTTTTGTCCATTTTAACTCTGATAAAGACAGTAGTGTTGAAATGTTAGTCTGTTTGCACAATTAAAGGCTGCAAATCAATCAGTGTGCTCTAGTCTCTGTTTTTCCCTTGGATCCGATCATCAGGATTTTGCCTTGTGCAATAAGAAGGATTTACTGTACTGTCACACAGTCAGACTGTGCATTATCTGTATTTACAGTAATATAGAATATTCAATAAATGAAATGCAGAAGGAGTCCTTACTAAGTATTGGTATGATTTAAGTTTGTGGAAAAGAGCACGGGATTCTGTATTTTGATAATAATTAGTTATTGTTTGACAACAATATTGTATAATGACCGTTTCATCTTCAAGTGCAACAATGATGAATATTTTAAATGTTTTGATTCTGTGATAAATGATGTAATAGCTCACTTGACACATTATTATCATTTTGCGTGCTATAAGAGATTCTGTTGCAGTCTTTTAAACGTTCTATTGTGGTTTAGGCCTAATCTATTAATGTGTTAAGATAATCAGGCATTATTCTATATTTTTCTTATTATCAACAAATTACATGAAAAGACCAAAGCCAACAATGTGTAAGTCTATCTCTCTATACTTTCTGACTTCCCTACTCTGTCTGTGGAACTCAGCCCCAAGCATATAAACTCCTTCCGAAGATGAAATTCTTAAAAAAAACACCTCACAAATATATAGTTTAACTATATATGAAAAGGCTCAGTAATGTCCTTATTCCATCATAATTTGTTTTCGTCCATATCCATAAAAAATACTCTTTTCTAAAGTAGCTGTAATGTCTGCTGTCTAAAAATTTCTACAGTGTTCAGTCCTCTTTGTCCTATTGTTATTGCAGACATGTCTGAACTAACCATGGCACTAACCATGGACTTGCTTCTTCTTTTGAGCTTTAACATTTTACCCGTGATGGACTGGGGCTTATAGGAAATAATGCTTGTAAAAGTGCACTAAAAACAGATGTATTGAATAAACAATAATATTAAATTGGTTTTTAAAAACACAGTGGTAGAAAAATTAATAGGGAGTGAAAGACAGACCCAAAGAGACTGAATAATATTGAAGTCATGACACACTCCCACTCCCTTGTAAACTAAACTAAACCAAACCGACATCCCCATATTTAACCTTCTTCACATACCCGACAAATAAACTGATATATTAGCTACTAGCTGTTCCCTCTCTACTCATTAGGGATTTGGGGCTAATTCATGTTAGCATGCCCTACGACATTTGTTTGCTCTGGCTTGAGACATGCCGATGGGAGGGCAAAGTTCTGCTCACAAAGGGTGTGAATTCATAAACACACACACACATCATATAACTGGATGTACGATAACTGTGGAGGCAAAATGGATGTTTACGTGCATCTAGTTCTACATACTGATTGTTATCAGACAATCCTTATCATTAACTGTCCTACTTAGTCAACAGTTCATAACACGTCATAAAACTGCTGTCAAGAACAATCCAAAATAAGAGCATTGTCTTTCACCAAACCTCCTAGTCTCCTAGAAATTACGTTTGTATATTACTAAATTGTTTTCATGGTGACAATGTAATTGCTGCCAGGATTATGTTCAGAGTTTCTTTTAGTGAATGAAACAGTACATTTATGTACCGCGCTGGAGTCGCAAGGAGGTGGTTGGGGTGGATGGTGGGCATACCAAGTGCAGGACTATGACACCAGAATCGTGTCCAGTCTCCTGTGGTTAGGTTTCGGCAACACAAGCACTTTAGTTGAGGTCAGGGAAAGATTGTGATTCGGTTAAATGTCAGTAACATAAAGAAAAAAAAGTTCAATAATGCTGTAGTCTGCTACAAGTGTGTTGCAAGATTACCTATTTTGGCTTAAAACAAACGAAATACGTTGTCAGTGAACATTTTACTGATACATTCAGTATCAACATTTTTGTGACTTGCCAGGAACGTTAATTCACAACATTTCCTCATTATGTTAATTGAAAATGTAATAGATATACTATGGATCAGTGTAATTTAAACAAATCCCTCCTTGACTATATTATGCTTTTCTTGGGCAAACATGAGATGGGACAGAGGAATTGGAAAGTGAGAGGACTGGAAATTGGAATGGAATAAAAGAGCGAAGAAAGAAAGAAAGAAAAGAAGCAAGAAAATAAAGAAAGAAAAGTGTGAGGGAAAGACAAATAAATCAGGAGAAAAGGAAAGCAGAGCAGATTGAAACAAATGGAGCAGAATGCGGGCTGAGAGTCTCTAATTCTCCTATGTCTCTGTCTCACACACACCTGGTAGCAATTGAAAAGTAACCTTATTACCTACCTACCCCTCTCTCTCTCTCTCTCTCTCTCTCTCTCTCTCTCTCTCTCTCTCATACACACACACACACACAGTCACACAACTAGACACACAGCCTATTAGCCAGGATAACAAGGCCTATTTATGACCAACATCACACTTACTCCATTTTACTTTAATAGCTAGATATATTCCACAGCAAATTGGTCATGTCACAGGTACACACACACAGACACACAGGGTAATACAACTGTAAGTAGCAGCACATATACATACGGCCACACACCTACACAAATATGAAACTTGTGATTTAAAGCACAAACAAATGCACAGCTGCACACAAACACACACATAGAGTTAGGGATGTGATAGGGGTAAATTAGGGGGGAGGGAAGACACGTGTATGTGTCAGTGTTACTTGATTTGTTAAAAGTACATTTCTTTCAATAAAATAAGATGACCTAATTTGTAAAAAAGACATTGCATAGATTATTTTGAAAGGTACATAAAGCAAAAGTCACAAGAAATAAAAGTCAAACAAGATAAAATAAAACATTGACTAACTATTAACAGCTTCCAGGAGTGTCAATGTAAGACCTTTTCAAAATAAATAGTTAAAAACATAGTTTCACTTTGGAAACACGTTGAAACCAGTACAATTTACCAAGGTTAAATCTGCTTGCTGAATAAAATATTGTAAAACCCCACATGGAATCAGTACATTCTAAATTAAACAACATTTTCTTATCTAGTAAAGAGGGCTTTTCTAGGATGTGGCAAATCTCAGTATTTGTTGTGAATTTATTATTTTGTGGTCTGAAGTTTTAACAGAGAAAAGTCGATTCATATTTACATTAATATTTCCCCAGAGTAACCGGTGACTATGAAAAAAAAAATTAAAGAGCCACCCTTCTGTTCTAGTGTCGAGTAGAAGGTAGGTATTCGATATATTCTCACAGCAGATCAAAGTTCGATTCACACAAATGAACAAATCACATATTTTCTTGCTTACCCCTAGTGGTATGTAGCCGTGTAGATAGTTTAAGTTCTATGTGCTGAAGCTTGGAGATATTGGGCTCTGACATAGCTGCCTCCACTCCAATATAATAGAGGTGAATGGAATTTTGTTTGTGTTGCTCAAACAATGTAGAAATAGTTGTGAAAAACTCAAAAGCAATTTGTCATTTCAGAAACAAAGTTTTGGTTACTGTGGATAATACACAAACCTCACTGTTAACAGCATTCACTGGAACTGCTTTCCATAGTCCCTCTGCTTTAATAGTCCCTCTGAAGACATACTGCTGTTAATTTGAAATGTAATTTTTAAATGACAAATGAAACACAAATGAAATTCCACTAGCCTGAATGGAGATGTTTTAGACCAGAATATTTCAAAAACCCAGAAAATAAAATTTATATATCTGCAAGACTACATTACAATACAGGTAAGTAATACAATTTCATTGGTTTTTACTTTATTTTGTTTTTATTTATTTGTAATTTGGGTGAACTGTCAATTTAATGTGGTTTATTTATCCTATGAATGGTTCACATTATTTTTATATTGCATCATATTGTAGTGAGAACAGGGGGATGAATG
This sequence comes from Siniperca chuatsi, assembly GCF_020085105.1. Classification (NCBI taxonomy): domain Eukaryota; kingdom Metazoa; phylum Chordata; class Actinopteri; order Centrarchiformes; family Sinipercidae; genus Siniperca; species Siniperca chuatsi. The sequence goes on along the minus strand of NC_058044.1, from coordinate 33,166,864 downwards.
TCTCCCCACAGAGCAGCACCGTTTACAACCCGGTGGAATTCCATGGAGGGAGGTTTGAATAAACTCTGCCCAGACCTCTGGATCTGTGAAGTGACTTCTTCCCCTCTTAAACAGTAACGGTGTCAATTTGAATACTTGCCAGACAAGACCAGAACTTTCAACCCGGAGAAAAGACATGTCTTGTCATGCTAATGGAGCAACAGCAAAATTTAAAGACAATAAATTGACTCTAGATTAGTTTAACTAAATGAGGAGAGACTAAAAAACATCTTCTCCACCATAATCTGTCTCACACGTCACACACATGCAAACACACTCTTTCTTCTCTCTCCTTCTCTTCTCTTCTCTTCTCTTCTCTTCTCTGAGATAAGGTTTGCCAGACATCTATCATAAAGTTGAAAGTACATTCCTAAGTGAAATAACTGTGATATCCTTGCTTTGTAACCCAAGTCTGAATTAATGTGAATTAGCTATATGATCAGTCAGTAACCCAGCTAACATCAGTCGGCACGTTTCCTTGATATGTTCCCCAACTTTTATTTTTGTTTAGCTTTTTAATGCCTCAGTATTTGATTTCTTTTGACTTTTGTATTTTAGTGACTTTACCACTAAGCCTCGTGATTTTTACAAGGCTATTCCTTTCTTTTTTTTAAGTTACTCAAGCCTGTCTAAAAAAGTCAATATAGCCAGAGATAAGTTATTCGACAAGTGGGGACATCGACGGCCAGGAGACATCATCAGCTCAGTGACCAACTGCTGTCATGGAGTCACACTGCCAGCAACTTGCACAGCGGATTCAACCCTGCAAACCATGCCGGAAAGCCAGAGGAAATGCGTCATCTTTGCCAGTGCTTCAAAACAGTCTGCTGAACCACGGTTTTGCTGTGATAAAGAGTTGATGTCAAATAAAATATATTAATCATATAAGTCTGGTTGTAGCTGAGGTCAGACAAGGAACAGGCAACATCAAGGGTAAGTGTGATAGGCTTGAAATCAGCATCTAATGGCCTCCTGAAAATCCATACTGCGTTTTACATATGCTTCTAACAGGTCAAACCTTACCACTGAGCAGCATATGTACACCTATCTTCACTCAAGGCTAAGGTAGGTCTCTGAGAACACTGATAGCAAAGGCTACTGGCTGCCAGATCAAGGAAGGGATGGCATGGAATGTTCCATTGACAAGACTCATCAAATCACAAACACATGTGTGGACCAGGTGCAGACACAAAAAGCATGGTGCATGCAGAGTTTTATTTATTTGTTACTTTGCATTCATATGGTGTTTTTAATATACCGCAAACACCTTGGCCAGCAGTAAGCATTTAACCGCGCTCAGGGAATAACCTTTAATTGTAAAAAATCAATCACCTGAAAGGGCAGTTTTACTTTTAAATGTTAGACGTTGTTAATATATAATGAACAAAAATCTACATTAAAATTTTGTTGACTGTAAAGTGAATGGCTGGTCAAACTAGATCAAGATCACCTTTTAGCTCTGATTAAAACAAAATATAAACGTAATATAAGGTATAAAAGAATTTAACTTGTGTTAAATTCACCTCCGGGCACAACTCTTAAAGAAGAGAAAATCGATAGCCAATTAATTAATTTAGTCTCATAAAATATACTAAACTATCAATTTGGAACTTTCACATGACTGTGATATACCATAGAGCCCTGATACACACATACACAACACACACCGAAGGGAAAGTAAATTAAGGCTGTGTTTTACAATTCGTTTGTATAGGCTCCATGAGTAGTTATCAAGTTTATGTCCCTTATAGAAATCTGTTTAGCACATTTAAATTGTTAGCCCAGCCTACTTTTATTGCATGGCTCCAGTATTTATCATCTGTTTTGTTTAAATACCAAGCCAAACATAAACAGTCATAAATCTTCCATGAAGAACACAACATATACGTCCCAGGGGACTCAATGTTTCAAGTCCCCATAGAGCACCCGTTCACAGTGCCTGCCTGTAAATGGCAAATTCCTCTTTGTCCCATTTTAACAACTATGCTCAGGTCTTGCTTTCATTTCAAGGCCAAGGGAATTTTGTTTTTTTAGTTTTAAAACGAGTAAGTTAGACACACAGCCTATGCCTCCTCACATAAGCACACAAGCATTTTTTTCATTTACACACATACACAAATTTACACTTACAAACAAGTGCAAAGGCATGCACATCTACACGCAAACATGGTCAGTGACCATACAGGCAATTTGAAGGTTTTTAGCCAAGCCACTGTTAAAAATGATTAGGCACTTGTCGAGGGTGAGGTGATTGCCAGTGAAGGGCTTTCCAGTGGTTAAGGGGTGCTCAAGGTCACAGTGCTTTCATCCTCTAATGCAGTCTGAAGAGGTCATCCAACAAAATGGCACCCTTTATCCCACCCACACTAAAACATTCAGCGCAAGGATAAGTAAGACTGTACCCTTTGTTTTGACTGTCTTCATTCTGAATGTAGAATCAAACTAGTACAGTACATACCATAACCAAGTCTATGCAAATGTAAAGACATACCAGCTCTACATGACGACTTTTAAGCAAAAGTTAATAATTTCTTTTATGACTTGATTACCAACTTGTTTCAGTTGATATACACATGGTTTACTGTTCTAATGATGTCAGTTCAAAACAGCTCCATTGCACTGGAAAAGACATGCAGCAAAGGGCTGCAGGCTGGATTCAAAACCCCAGGCCGCTGCGGTAAGGACTCAGCCTTGTACATGAGGTGTGTGCGCTCCCGGGTCAGCTACCGGGGCCCCATGCACTGTTGTATTGGATTGAATTTGTAGGTTTTCAATAGGTATTGTGCACCCTGTTTCAGTATGTGATTGTTATGTCTGTGTGTATCTGTGTTTGCCAGGGTGCAGACACAAAAGTTTTCAAGGGTGGAACAAGACACATATACAAACACACCTAAACTTTGGCACCGTTTAAAACATAAACATTAACCAGAATAGTGTGCAAATTACATCAGGATTATTTCCAGAAATGACTAAATGAATGCTTATTGTAGATACACACCTATATGCACAAACACACATAAAAACAGGGATGTGTGCTCTCACTCTTCCATACAGGACACACAGGACACACATACACACCATCTGACTCATGGATAATGCATGCACCTACACATTCTTAACCAGTTAATACAGTATATGCAGCTTCAGGAACACAGATGACAGTACATGCTTTGCCAATATGGGGGACATTTTGTTTGCTACTAAAAGAATTCCCCTTGACCAACACACAACAAGGGAAAAAAAGCCTGGTCAGATATCTATGAAATTTGCTGTAGATATTCATGGGCCCTAGAAATAAAAATAAAAAACCGTTCTGTACTGAATGAGACTCTCTAAATTAAAAAGAAAATGTTAAGCCCTGATGATAACAGTAAATTTAAAGCACTTAAAACCAAGGCTTCCAGTTGAGTAAAATAAGATAGAAAGAAATCACATGAAAATATGATAACAGCTCACTTACGAAACATGTAAAAGCGAAACTTCCAACAAGCATTCCACTGAGTAAAAAAAAGAAAAAAATGACACTAAAGTACTTAGACATGACAAGAACAAAAATGCGAGGGAACCGAACTGACAAAGGGAAGAGTGTATTACCAAATTTTCACAGCCTGTCCTTGTGTGTGTGTGTGTGTGTGTGTGTGTGTGTTTGTGCAGAGGAATCCTCCTAAGTAGTACATTCAGGTCTTTATTTCAGGTATTAATACAGATCTATGAGTGTGTTATTGCTACTCTGTCCATGTGTTATTACTCCATTTTGACTTTAATTTTGAAACAGCAGTCTGACTCGAAACACATACCAGAAAAATAAGAAAGCATGTTTGTGCAATCACTCAAAATGCACCTGGACCTGCCTGTGGTTCATCAATTCTCTAAAGGTTGAAATATAGACAGACATGTATGGTATAAATAGCGGAATTTTTATTTTCATTTAAAAATGCAAAAAGTCTGTCTTTTTTTCATATTGGCATTTTTCCCAATGGTCACTTTTATTTCATGTCAAGTTTGTGTCACTTTTCATAATGAACCATTTCACTTGCAGCCAAGGTAGCACAGGTAGGTAGCTTGGTAGCATGTGCAGCCTTGTTAAGCTAAATAAACAAAAGGGTATGTTAGTTTCTGTGTACTGTGTTTATTTACAGCAGCAACTAGATAGTTTATTCACAATTAGTTTGACATTGTTGTTTGACAGGTGCTAACTGGCTCAAAATTTGATAGCAGTTGTTGAGCTTGCTTACTTAAGAGGCAACGGGGCATGTGATTGGCTGAATGGTGAGAGGATGGTGACAACACCACTGTCATGAAAAGTGACATGAAAAAAAACAAGGCATTAAATATAAATGTAAACTCTACCTGAGCTTTTGCTGTAGCAGACCTGACACAGCACATGACCCAGGCCTTTCCGTGACCTCGTCTCTCCCTATATAATATTCACTCACTGTGTCTCCTTCCATTCCACATTCACTCCCTCCAAACAGGTCTTTCATGTTTCAGTAACTTTTAGCAAGGATCAACTCTTTAAGGTTCAGTTGCTCCTTTTATGTGTGTGTCTGTCCTGTTCTGTGAATGAATGGATTGTGCTACCTTACAGACAAAACTATCAGAAACTTTAGGAAACATCAAGAAATTCAATAAATCAAATAAAGCCACCTATATGGAACAATGTGTTCTTTCTCTTTAAATTACACCTACATAAGCCAGTTACAAACCTGAATTCAAGCAAATATCTCAATGCAAATGTCACGGACACACCAGTCTCCACAGTCATCCAATCACAGCGCACTCCCTCACCAGAGTATTAACCACACGCCAGTCCCATGGCCAAACCAGCGCCCTTCTCTGGCTCGGCGGAGGACTGCAACAGCCTCATCCTGTATTGTCCGCTGGTCCTGGAGATACAGCTGCATCTCTACCCTGACGATCGTTCCAAGGTGGCATCATTTTACAACTTAATGGATGCGCACTACAATGGGCTGAGACAATCTGGGCACAAAATGGACCGGTAACTCAGTCCCTGACTAACTTCGTCTCCCACTTAAAGGAGGTTTTCGTAAGACTGGCTGGCGATTCATAACCGACTATGCCCTTGAATTCCGGACTTTTGCGGCAGCCAGTGGATGGAACGAGCAGTCGCTGATCACCACATTTCACCAGGAAGTCGAGTCGCCACCCGTATGCAGGCGTGTTTAGAGGAACACCAGAGCCGTCGTCTTCCACATCATCCCTCCGCCAGCCAGAGATCCGCAGCCCTTCAGAACCAGAACCAGAACACGAACCCATGCAGCTGGAGAATAACAGGCTAACCCCTGCTGAGCGGCAGAGGTGGCTGTCACAGGGCTTGTGTTTGTACTGTGGTGCTGCTGGGCATGCCATATCTTCCTGCTCCATCCGTCCTCTTCAGCCTATAGTGAGTGCCATCCTTCCATCGTTCAAGAATATGAAGTCCCTCTCCATTGTGGTAACACTCATTACTCCCGCTGTATCAACCCCAGTACATGCCCTCATCGACTCCGGGTCAACCAGCAATTTCATCTCTGGTGCCCTCTGCCGCCAGCTCAACCTCAAAACCACCACCATGCCGTCCATCTGCCAGATCTACTCTATGACAAGTAGACCACTCAGCCACCAGGTACGTGCTGGTCCTGTTACACTCCGGGTAGGACTACTGCATGAGGTTACATCTCCTGGTTCTTGAGGGTTCCACCGCTGAGGTGATTTTAGGGTGCCCATGGTTAGAACAGCATAACCCCATCATCTCCTGCACCACTGATGAAGTGTTGAAGAGGGGCAACTCCTGTTTCCCAGACTGTTTACCTCGCTTAGGTCCTACAGCCTCCTACTTCTCGCTCCAAGACACTTCCTGTCTGCACCACATCTGTAGAGAGTCCGCAAGAGAAACAGTCTGTGGATATTCCACCTTGCTACGCCTCCTTCCGCGATGTGTTCTGCCCTAAGAGAGCTGCTAAGCTGCCTCCACACCGACCATGGGACTGTGCCATTGACCTGCTGCCGGGTGAGCCAGTGCCCGCGGAAAAATCTATCCTCTGTTCATTCCAGAGCAAAAAGCCATGGAGGAGTACATCAAGGAGGCATTAGCTCAGGGTTACATCCAGCCTTCCACTTCCCCTGCGGCATCCAGCTTCTTCTTCGTGGCAAAGAAGGATGGAGGCTTGCGGCCTTGTGTGGACTACCGGGGTCTCAACAGGATCACCATGAAGTTCCGCTATCCTCTTCCCCTCGTCCCAGCAGTGCTGGAACAGCTCCGCAGTGCCACTGTCTACACCAAGTTGGACCTCCGCAGCACGTATAACCTCATTCGGATACGTTAGGGGGACGAGTAGAAGACTGCCTTCGTGACTCCATCCGGACATTATGAGTACCTTGTCATGCCGTAATGCCTGGCCGACACCCCCTCTGTATTCCAGGATTTCATCCACGAGGTGCTCCGGGAGTTTCTCCACAAATTTGTCTTGGTCTACATTGATGACATACTGATCTACTCCCGGAGCATGGCCGAACATCGCCACCATGTTGCAGAGGTCCTGCAGTGCCTGAGGGAGTTCCAGCTGTTCCTCAAGGCGGAGAAGTGCTCCTTCCACCATCCCTCAGTGCAATTCCTGGGTTACAACATCAGTAGGAGTGGCATCCAGATGGACAAGGGGAAGGTAGGAGCCATACGAAACTGGCCCACTCCATCCACCATTAAGGAGCTCCAAAGATTCCTCGGATTCTCCAATTTCTACAGAAGATTCATACAGAACTACAGTTCCATTGCACACCCGCTAACCAACCTACTCCGTAACAAGCCCAAGTCTCTGTCCTGGTCACCCGCCGCCAACAAAGCTTTCAACACCCTGAAGGAGGCATTCACCAGCACCCCAGTCCTGGTTCACCCTCACCCGAGAAACCCTTCGTTGTGGAGGTAGACGCCTCTACCACAGGGGTTGGAGCGGTGCTGTCTCAACAGCAGGGTACCCCAGCCAAACTCCATCCGTGTGCCTTCTTCTCCCGGAAACTCAGCCCGGCAGAGAAGAATTATGACATCGGCAACAGAGAACTTCTAGCCATCAAACTGGCCCTTGAGGAGTGGAGGCATTGGTTGGATGGTGCTAAACATCCCTTTACGGTGCTCACTGACCACAAGAACTTGGATTAACTCAGATGCCAAACAATTAAATTCCTGTCAAGTCGAGAGAGAGAGAGAGAGAGAGAGAGAGAGAGAGAGAGAGAGAGAGAGAGAGAGAGAGAGAGAGGGGAGGGGTTTGGGGAAAGGGGATAGGGTTAGGGAGGCACATCAATCCGGTCACTTATCAGCTCCAACTGCCACCACAGTACAGAATTCACCCTACTTTCCATGTTTCACAAACCTCACCACCCTTCTGTTCCTGTTTCCACAGAGCCTGTCACGGACACGCCAGGCTCCACAGTCATCCAATCACAGCGCACTCCCTCACCAGAGTACTAACCACACACACACAACTGCTCCCCATCAGCACCTCATCACCACTAGTATAAAGGCACACTACTCACCTCAGCCAGTTGTCCGGTCTCGTCGATACTAAGGACTCTTCCCCTAGATTAAAGACGCTTTTTGGATTAATTTCTGACCTACGCCAGTGTGTACTTCCACTCCTGTGTTCCTTCGTCCAGTTGTGAGTTTTCCTGTCTCCAGTGTGTGTTACTCTGGTTCACCATCTCCACCACCATTCTACAAGGGACTGTATCTGTGCTCCACTAGTTCTTCAGTACTGCTCCATCACCCACCACTTACCTGCATACTGTGTGCTCATTGCTGTTGTCCAATAAAACGCCATCTGTCTCCATCTCGGTGTCTCTTGCCCTTCTGTCCGTAACAGCAATATGCCAGCATAATAGCCCACTTTGTTAACACTGCAGGCAATTAAAAGAGAATATTTCCACCAGTGGACTGTCTACTTTTTCCAACTCTGCAAATTTAAATGTAACACGTTTTCCTTCATTGTGTTACTTTGCCTGCATGTGTGTGTATTTGTCAAGGCTATGCTTCCATTAACATGTTGAAATTTTTGTTGTTTCTATTTATGTGCTGACGACAACCTGACCTAAATCTTACTCTCTGATCGGGTCCCTGGGAGGCTTGTACAAATGCATTCTGGGAAAATAAAACATCTCATCAGCTGACCCTGTCACACCTTTCTGTCACTCTTCAGTAAGTAAATTTGTATGTTTGTGTGTGTGTGTCTGTGTCTTTCCCCAAGTTATTCTATTTCACCTTTTCATTTCTTGTTCCATATCATTTTTTTCACCTCTACCACTCTTAAGCTGTCTGAAATTAACCCCATCAAGCGAAGTGTTATCTTTATAAAAAAGTGTATTATACATAGTGTGAGCTTTTTCAAGGTCAGTCCTGATACTTTTGGTTAAAAATTATTTAAAAATATTGATAGCTAGTATTTTGTAGGTAAGAGGTTTTTTTTTTCTTAATTGCCAACATTCCTTATGCTTTATTTCAAAATTTCTGGTCTTGTTTACTTACTTTTGCCATGTGTTTTATTATATTATGGCATGTATTTTTGGTTTGTGCAGGGGTCTAGATTCACTTTATCAGGTTTACTTTGTTGATCTCCCTCTACGTTACCCCTTAACAGCACATACTGTACCATGTTTCCATATCCTAGAGAGAATAGCAAATAGCCTCTAGTCTTTTTTCTTCAGTGACCACAATTCATTTATCAGTTTATTTAATGGGTTTTGAAAAAAGGAACATGCAATCCTCAACCCAAAATTAATACATGAAACACATTAACAAAATTAAGTCATGAGATTTTCTCATGACACCAGCAATATGTTCAATTTTCCAGACTGTAACAGAGTACTTTTTGAGAAAATTTCAGCAATGTTAAAGTACTTGAATTTAAGTCAGATGTTTTAGTCTCGCCAGCACTGGCAGAGCCTGTTCTGCAACAGTAGTGACACAGTAACTCTCCTTTCTCACACAGTAACATTAAATTTCAGCTTACTTTATGTATGTGATCTATCTGTGTTGTCAAAGTGAACAGAGTGGAAAATAATATACAAAGGGAATACACAGTGTCATAGATGCAAAGCTTCCTACACAGAGATGAGTGGGTGATCCCGTTAGACAGTAGTGTGTTGTTTGTAGACACATACATGTTTCCTATTGGCCATAAAGGGGCAGATAACCGAACCTTGAGTAAGTGCATTGAATGAATGAATGAAAATCTGAGTGAATTAACAAGTAGAGTGAGGCAGTCTTCTTTCTATTTTGGGTTAAGCTCTTTATTTGTGCTGCAAGTCAGTCCTGCACGTTTCAAACCAAATCGTATCTGACGCAGTAAGACAGAATGAACAAACAGGAAGCAAAACATTAAACAAATGTCACTGCAATGGTCTAATTCTCTACAGCCATTATACTCTGCCATCACAGTGCTTTAATCCCTCTTAATAACATGACACACAAGGTGTACAGTGAAGTACTTCAAGAGAGTCTTGACAGTTCCCTCTAATATTTTGAGTTAATGTCAAATTTCAAATTATAATGTTTACTTCAGATCTAGGAAGTAGAATTGATTTTGTGAATTTCAATTATCATAAACAAACCTTTCACCACCAAGCTAATGTGGTCTGGCCCAACCTCAGCATCTAATTAAATTTCCTTTCTCTTTTGCACTAAGGCTTTGGGTGACATTTCTTAGCAGCATACTGTACAGTGGTGAGCCTTGAGTTGTGTGTTCTATGAGCACACTACATCCAGGGTGTTTTGGGTTTCATAGACACTGAATGCGAACAAGACACAGCCACAGAGGCTGATATACACTGTCCAAAATTAGCAAACTAAAACAGATTTAATTTATAACTTCTTTCTTTCTTTCATGAAAAGTCATGCAGTCACCAAAATCAATAAGAATCAATATCTCAGAACCATGAATGTCTGTACAAAATTTCAAAACAATCCATCCAATAGTGAGATATTTCAGTTAGGTCTAAAGTGGTGGACTGACTGACATTGCCATTCCTTGAACCCTGCCATTAGTGTGGCTAAAAATTACCCGACAGCATACTGCAAAAGACACCAAAGCACCACAAACTTACTTTACATTTTGCATTAGGGTACCTTGCATTAAGCTTCGTGGTACTTTTGGGCACACTCGTAGGCTTTTGGGATCTTTAAGGTAGGCTACTTGAGGTTGAGGGTGATCAGAAGTGTTTGGCAAGACTCTTTATCTTTGATGAAGTTGTGGGTGACTTTAGGTGATAGACTGCCAATGTAAATGGTGAGCCTCAGCTTTGAAAATTACACAGTATTTCTAGGCTAGCAGATGCACACATGCGTACATTTCTTTGGCCTGTCACACCAATTTTGTCAATTATGGCAACAGCATCATGACAAACTCAACATATTATTCTGTTTGAGTATGGATAATTGAGTAACATAGGCACAATGCACAAGAGTGTCTTCCATATGATTGCTATGTAATTTTCTCTGGCTAATGATGCTAACGCCATATACATCATAATCTAGTTACGGTAAAACTTCAATTAATAGCCAAGGCTTTTATTTGCTTCAATCACTAAACTCAACCTGTTTATATTTGGGACAGGCATCTATATGGGACAGGCCTTTAATTCTTTTCGCACAAAACTCTTGCTCAGCAAAGATGGGAATTAAGGTAAATAATCAAGGAATAGACACATATTCACAATGGACACAGTGAATTGTGGAGAATCTAACCGGACGATGTGTATGCCCATATTGACAAAAGTTTAAACATTAATATTTTTATGTGCGATTTAAGCAGCTTAGAACTAGCTCAAGTGGGTGACCCAGTGGGCTTTAAGAGGCTTTATACATCCAAAGAACTTCTACAAAAACCAAACCCGGCATCTAATTGAGACCTGCGTTTATTTGTTAAAACGTTTAGCCACAGTAAAAGGGACTCAAGTGTTTAATTAGGGCTCGGCTTTTAATTGAAGTTTTGCGGTATTCACAGTTAAAGGTACATAGTTACAGGCTCTGCATGCTAGTATTTACATAATAGTCTACTTACATATTTACATACAGATATATTCATCATTGTTTTGCCCATGTCCTACACTGCTGCTGCACTGCATAGAGATAGAAATACCTGGAAAAACATGCACTATATATGAATCATGTAAGTAATACTGTATGTGACGTGTACATGATAGGGTAGGGTGTTTGAAGATAAAAAAAAAAACTCAGACTAGCATTTCTTGACATTTGTTCCGGATTTTGGTATTGATGTGTTTTTCAGATTATATTTGTGTTCTAGAAACTCAGTTTTCTGCTATGCTGCATACAAGAGCTGGTGGCGCAGTCTGAAATTGGCCCACTTAATAGCATGTGTTATTTTGTATGAAAATCAATTTATTAAAGGAACCATTATGGAAGCTGTAGCTTTGCAAGTTGTTAAATTGTTCAGCATTAGCACAGCTTTGCGCTCTACCAAGTGTCATTGAGTTCTAAAGTATTCTCTGTTTTCATCCTTTTAATTTTGATTTCCCTCTGTAGCTCACCACTCTATGCATTTATACAATTTCCTTTTTTCTTCTTATTATAATCAGAATCAGAATCAGAAATACTTTATTGATCCCTGAGGGGAAACTCTTTTGTTACAGCTGCTCACTATCACGTCATTGCACACAGGAATAGAAGTACTAAGCAAATAAAAATATAATACACTATAATACAGGTAAGATAAATTAAGTACAAAGTGGATATAAGTATAAAAGCTGAAATAAGTGTAAGTACAAAAGTGGATTTACTGAGGGGCCCCAGTGTTGCTGACCACGCTGTCCGATACACAGTGCTGCAGACGCACATGCTGTGGTCTGCCAGTCAGGTAGTCAACAATCCAGGACACGAGGAGGGCATCCACCTGCATTGCTGCCAGCTTCTCACCCAGATGGTATTGAAAGCACTGGAGAAGTCAAAAAACATGATCCTAACCGTGCTTGCTGGCTTGTCCAGGCAGGTGTAGCTGCGGTTCAGCAGGAAGATGATGGCGGCCTCAACTCCCAGCCAGGACTGGTAGGTGAACTGAAGGGGGTTCAGACCTGACCATGGGCCGCAGCTGTTCCAGCACCAGTCTCTCCAGGGTTTTCATTATGTGAGAGGTCAGTGCCACCTGTCTGTAGTCCTTGTAGCCACTGTGACGTGGCGTCTTCGGCACAGGAACAAGGCAAGATGTCTTCCACAGAACAGGGACCCTTTGAAGACTCAGGCTCAGGTTGAAGACATGTTGAAGGACTCCACATAGCTGGGGGGCACAGGCTTTTAGCACCCCAGGGCAATTGCCATTGGGGCCTACAGCCTTGTTTGAGTGGAGTTTCATCAGCTGTCCTCTCACCTGGTCAGCAGTCAGGCACTCAGCAGAGGTTGCAGGCGGGGGAGGGGGGGAGTCGTCAGTCTGGATAGGGCTGTTAGCCTGAGATCCAGTTGAGGGGGGAGTAGGACTCTCCCAGGAAGATGGAGGAGGGGGGAGCAGTGGACTCAGAGGAGTCTGAGGGCCGACAGCAGCTGATTAGAGGGGGGATGAATAGGAGCCGGTGTGTCAAATCTATTAAAGAACAGATTAAGTTCATTGGCCCTGTCCAAGCTGCCTTCAACTCCTCTGCTGCCAGTCGGTCTGAAGCCAGTGATGTCCTTTGTTACCCACGGTTTGTTATTTGGATAACAATGGACCACCTTAGTTGGGACATTGCAGTCTACACAGAAGTTAATGTAGCCAGTGATTCACTCAATAAGCCCATCAATGTCCTCTCCATGAAACTCACAAAGTGCATCCCAGTTTGTCACCTCAAAACATCCCTGAAGTGTCTCATAGGCCTCATCTGACCATCTCCTCACTGTCCTTGTGGTCGCAGGCAGCCTTTTAACCAGAGGCAAATAGCAAGGTATGAGGTGAACCAGGTTGTGGGCTGACCTACCCAAGGGAGGGAGGGGGGAAGAGCTGAATGCGTCCTTAACGTTAACGGTCCAGTGTCCTCTCCTCTGTAGTAGGACATCACCCGAGATTAATATGAGTGCACTCGGGTGTTGAGTCTGGAGTTGGGGGGGGGATTCACGTGGCAAATAATGTGGCTGGAGTCCCACAGCTAACAGTTCAATGTCCGGGCTACAGATACATGTCTCTGAGAAGCACATCAAACTACACTCACGGAACTCCGTCTGACTCCGAGCTAACGCCGTTAGCTCGTCCATTTTATTTGCCAGTGATCTCACATTGCCCATGACGAGAGAAGGCAGACATGGCTTAAATCTCTCGTTCTTAAGTTCTTACAAGTAGCAGGGAGTACACATGGACAATAAACTGGACTGGGCTAAGAACACTCAAGCTCTGTACAGGAAGGGCCAGAGCCGCCTCTATTTTCTGAGGAGGCTGAGGTCCTTCAACATCTGCCGGACAATGCTGAAGATGTTTTATGAGTCTGTGGTGGCCAATGCCATCCTGTATGTTTGTTGCATGCTGGGGCAGCAGGTTGAGGGTAGTGGACGCTAACAGACTCAACAAACTGATCCGTAAGGCCAGTGACATTGTGGGGGTGGAGCTGGACTCTGTCAGTGGTGTCAGAGAGGAGGACGTGGGTCAAACTACATGCCGTCTTGGACAGTGTTTCCCACCCACTGGTCAAACAAAGGAGCACCTTCAGTGGAAGACTCATCCCCCCAAAAAGCACCACACAGCGCCACAGGAAGTCATTCATGCCTGTGACCATCAAACTCTTTAACTCCTCCCTCTAAGTGTTAGTCTATATGACCCTAGGTCATTAAACTGGACATTGATCATTACATCTCTGCAATACTTGACGTAATTGTGCAACATTCTGTGTTAATACTCCTGTGCAATATACTCTGTTTTCAGTTTAAAATTCCCTATTTATTGATATTGAAATTTATTCATACCTCTATTACTGCTGTGCAATATCCTCTGTCTCATTATAATCCTAATAAGCTACATTTAACTTGACAGTTCATGCACTATTACCTTATATCCTATTATTATCATCAACCGGTAAACCCACTTTGTACTTCACACTTATTTTATTTTATACTTATACCCACTTGGTACTTAATTTATTTTCTGACCTGTATTATAATGTATTACATTTTTTGCTTAGTACTTCTATTCCTTAGTGCACTGACCTGACAGTGAGCTGCTGTAGCAAAAGAGTTTCCCCTCAAGGATCAATAAAGTATTTCTGATTCTGATTCTGAGGTCTTTTTTGTCTGGACCCCTGTCTTTTCCCTCGCCACTTCGTTCCACCTCTGCATCCTCGGTGTGTCCTCCTCCAGATCTCAGTGGGGACATCGGTTGTCCTGGGCACCATGTGACAGTGGTGGCAATATTAATCAAAACTCGATGCTCCTCCATCTCCATCCCTTTACTTCTCTTGTTATTTTTCTATTTCCTCATCATCACACTCTTGCCTTTTCTCCCATTATTTCATATTGTTAGTCTACCCCGTTTCTTCCCCCTCCTCTCCCATTGCCCATCTGAGTACCCAACAGATAGAAGTGTCCATTTGGGAAGAGAGTCAGGTAGTGATTTATGCTCAAGTGTCTCAAATCCCCATCTCCGTTCTCTCTTTCTCCCTCTCACACACATGCCCTTTCTACCTTTTAGTGACCCATGCATTTTATGGTGATGGACACAAAAACACACATGCACATTAAAATGCATGAATTCACACCCACAAACATGTCTTCCTGCTGCCTCTCCATCTCAATTACACACACACACACACACACACACACACGCACACACGTCTTTTACTTGGTGACATCAGCCCCTCATCATGAATTTTAATGACCATCAATACACCATAAAACACTGAGCATGCACGCACACACATCTGCACAGCAACAGGCGCCACAGATCCTGATGAGCAATTATAGTCTGCACTTTGTTTATTATCTGTTGCGAGAGGCAAGGGACTGCGTGTGTGTACGTGATTTCGATAAAATCAGCCCTGTGTTTCTGCTATCCTATCTGGCATTGGCCTCTCTTTGTCCTGTTTGACACTCCACGATTAAAGAAACCCAGCAACAAACTGAGAGTGACTAACAGGAAAAGGTGGGGAGTTTGTGTGTGTGTGGATGTCTTTTTACCTGTTTCTTGATAATGGTGATGTGTTGTACATGAATGCCTCTGCTCATTGTCTTCACAGGCTGTATAGTGTGTATCATGGGGCTCTGAGATTCATTAAAAACTGTGGTTCTGTTGCTCACCATTGTGCATTAAATTCAAAAGTGAATTGGTCTGCTTTATGTGCATGCCGCCTTAGTCATGCGTACTGTATGTTTTTATTTACAAAGCCAATTTTCCTATTGACTTATCTTCTCTTTTAAACTTGAAATATGGAAATTAAAATCTTTGTTCTCTGGACATTTTGAAATTTGTTGTTCCCAAAGTCCAAACTGAATTGGGAAAGAATGCGTTTAGGTTTTCTGCACCTACTGCATGGAACAATCTACAGACTGATCTTAAACTTCAAAACATAGTAACCCAGAATGATTTTAAAACTATGGTGAAATCTGTTGAGTCCAAGTTGTCTGTGTGCAAATGTTCCATCTGATCATATAAATACTACTAACATTTTTAAAAAGTTTTTCCTGTTAATTTACCGTTGAAACTATGCTGCTGCTATTCTTGGCCAGGTTGCCTTTGTAAAAGAGATTGTTTATCTCAATGGGACAAACCTGGTTAAATAAAGGCTAAATAAAGGTTTTTTTTTTGTCCATTCCACTCTTTGTCCAGTATTGCTATGACTTACTAGAAAACAATAACACTCGTGGACTTTATTTTAACACATAGACCTAATTACAGTACTAAGCTAATTTGAGTCATTCATGGGGCGTACAGAATTGAGGAAAGTTTTGCACCAAACCAAGCTTCCTGTACTGAAGGGTCTGGGACAAATACACATACCATTTTACCCCTAGTACTGTATAAATCCAAGAGCAGCTCTGATTATCTACAATGCAGATGGCTGCAGAAGCCTTACAGCATATGAACTGGCAAGAAGTGGTTCTGGTCAATGACAGATGCATGTTCAGAAAGTATACTTAGCATATGACATCACAGTTAAACTCACTGTAAAGCCCAAACAAACTAACACCTGTCCAATATGCCATCACATTTAAATCCCAAACTGCAGCTGTTTTCTAGAAAATTCTTGGAAAATTCCAGGCATGGAAAGTAGAGAATTTACCAATACACCAAAAAAGGATCCATTAAAAGAGTCACATTTAGTTAACTAAATATCAGCTTCTTCAATGCATGTCTTTAAAAATCATCTCCTCTGTAGAGGATTTAAAATAAATTACCACAGAAAAGCAGCAACAATTGTGAAAACTATGTGAGTAAATGACTGAGTTGACTCAAAGCCTGAAGAAAAGTGGGCATCAATTCAATTCAATTCAGTTGTATTTATATAGCGCCATAACAGAAGTTATCTCATTGCATCAGAGAAAATAATGTTTCAGAGAGGTGTCTCTCTTAGTGTGACTTTTTCATTTTTATCCAACTGAACTGGTTGCAGCTTATTTCTGTTCTTCCTCTTCTATCTTCACAGTTAGAGAAGAAAATGCAAGGAGAGTGGAAAGAAAAAACAATGAGAAGAAAAACAGGTATCCAGGTCACAAGAAGATAAGACAGCCGAGTGGAATCAGAGACTTGAAAGACAGATGGGTTGCAAGATGCCACCAGCCACTAATGACAGGATGGAAGCGAGTGGATGGAGGTAGTAGAAGAAATAGAGAGAGATGGAAAATAAATAACAACAGGAAAAAAGATGATGGTGTCTTAGTTGGACATATGGCAGCCTGAGACAGATCAAGTTATCTGCCCATTTTTGATTTTATTCCTCCCATTTTCTCTTCCATTCTTGTCATTGTCTTAGCACCCTCTTGTCCCTGCTAAGCTGCAGCAACCCCCTGAACTGCAGCACCCTCCTGCCACTGCTGGATCGCAGCAGCCATCTCCTGCTCCAGTTGGGCTGCAACCACCTGTCCTTGCTGACCTGCAGCACACTCCTGCCGCTGCTGGATCGCAGCAGCACACTCCAGTCGCTGCTGGATCACAGCAGCCACATCCTGCCGCTGCTGGTTCGCAGCAGCCTCCTCTAGTTCTGGTTGCACTGTAGCCTCCTCCAGTTCTGGTTGGGCTTCAACCACCTGTCCCTGCTGAGCTGCAGCACACTCCTGCCGCTGCTGGATCGCAGCCTTATCATGCTCCAGTTGGGCCGCAACCATACCCTGCTCCGGTTGGGCTGTAACCTCCTGAACTCTCTGTGCTGCAGCAGTCACACGATACCCCTGAGCTGCAGCAACTCGGAGGGGTTTCACCTTTGTCGCGGACCTCCTGAGTTGCTCTGTATATCTGGTTGTCACCTGGACCTGCTCTGCTCTTCTGTCCTGCCCTCAGGCCATCTACCTGAGGTTCCCAGCCCTGTTTCTGTCCTGCCCCTGGGCCGTCTGCCTGAGATCTTCTGCTTGGCCCTTGAATCCCTTTCCGGATTTCCTTTGTTCAGTGTCAGTTCGTCATTGCACCTCTGTCAAGTGTCCTGGTTTGTTGTACTGTGGATTCTTTCTTGTGGATTCATTCTTTTCTTACTCACCATTGGACTTGTTTTTCAGTTTTGACTGCTTACGTGCTGTGATCTAATATTTGCCTGCATACTCCAGTGTTAGTCCTTTTTTGTTAATAAAGATTGAATATCACCAGCTTTGCTTGCTCGTCTGCATTTGGGTCCTGTTCCCTGACATTCCCTGTTTCCCGGTTTGACTAACTACAACAATTCTTTCCTGTTCTATAATCTCCCTTCTGAGACATTCCCCCACCCTCTTGTCTTTTTCTTCTTGTTTCTGTCTCGATTTCCTCCCTCAAACCTCTCTCCTGCCCCTGTCCTGCATTACCCCTCGTACCTCAGTGTCCACCTGCTTTAATCACCATGGCTACAGCACAGCCAGTGTTTTATGTTGTCATGGCGACTGAGGTCGAGGCTCAAGCCATATTTAACAAGGTAGAGATGGCATAGTCCTCTGATAATTGCCAAGAGATGCTGCACAAAAGAATATTTACATTTTTCAGACTATTAATGGTAAGGGAAAGAATAATACACACATATAGCTCTGTAATGCCTTAATGAAACCTCTGATCTACAGATAAATAGATAACAAAAATATGATGTATGTAGAAATTATTCAAAAGGAAGTGTCAGGAGATAATCAGTGAAAGATATGGCTCACATTCAGTCTTGAAAGGTTGCTATATGAATTAATGTGTAGTCAGGATCGTTAAATATATGTATAGACTTTGACTACATCACCAGCTGACCAGAATGGCTCTTTAGTGTGACATGCCATCAAAATACACTTTAATAAAGGCTGCAGACGTCATTCCATGTCCACTCCTTTATTCCCAGTAGTTCCTCAAGACAGGGCAGGGCAACCTGTAGCTCCAGTATGCTGGCTGTTGATAATCTTACATGTTAAATATGGGTTCATGCAATACATGTCTAGTTTTAGCACTATCACCTCAAAGTAATAAGGTCCTAGGCAGTATTCAAATAACACCTTGGCTTTCAGGGGAGCCCTATGTTTTGGGGGTGGGGGTGGGAGGGTACTGCACACATGTACGTACATACATATGTCCACCTATGTGCAAAAATATACTATCAATACATTTCAGTTCATACAGAGAATATTCAGCCTGGGACAACAAAGAAACAAAAATATTCACTTTTTTTAATTGCTCGCCACTGAGAAACAATACAAATGCCAAAGCACAGTTGACACGTACGGTGTGTAACGTGCGTTGAGTGCACCCACACATGAGTGCCCACAGCAGGAATAGACAGGATTGTTTATTAGACACAAGTTATCGGAAATTGTTATGCGCGATCCCACAGTTTACACACTATTCAGCTTTGCTAGCTACCATTCTTTAGCTTAACAGATTGCAATGGCTTCTCTCTCTCCCTCTCACTCTCTTGCTCTCTCCTGCTCGGTGTGCCGAATGTTTAGTTATTCCTCAGCCTCCTTTAGTGATAATGGTACATGTAATAAATGTAGTTTATTTGTAGCGTTGGAAGCGAGGCTTAGTGAATTGGAAACGCGGTTCCGCACCATGGGAACTCAATCATTCTGCACAGCTGGGAAACCAGGGACACTGGGTGAATGTCCGAAGGAAGCATAGCCCTAAGCAGAAGCCCACGGTTCACCACCAACCTGTTCATGTTTCCAACAAGTTCTCCGCACTCAGCGACACATCCACTGAGAAACCAACTCTGATAATTGGCAGCTCCATTTTGAGAAACGTGAAGTTAGCGACACCTGCAACCATAGTCAAATGTATTCCTGGGGCCAGAGCGGGCAACACTGAATCCTATTTAAAACTAAAATATAGTAAGATTGTTATTGTTGCTGCGCCTGTCAGATTGCCTGCATCTCCCTACCTGCCCACCTCACAATGAAAATGAATTACTAGGTGCGTCAATCACTCCCCATGTGAAAAGACCTTAATGTGAGCTGAGATAAGCTCTAGACCCTCGACTGATTGGAGAGGCTGATGGGTGGGTACATCCCTCCTTAACTTTGGTGATGTGTTCCACTCCCATTGCATAGCAGGACATTTTGTGGCTTTGGAAGATATTCTTATTTAACAAAGCAACCCAGTTTGTTTTTTTTCTGCTGAAAACAGCTGTCTGCCACGTCTGAAAACGATAGTGATGGGCAAAGAAATTCTTTTCAGTGTACCAGAATCATTAGAATTGTTCATTAAAAGGATTTCTTCACCACATCGTTCTGTGCTTGACCGGAGCTCTGACTGTGTAGTCCCACTCATTGAACTGAAACACCGCTGAACCTTCAGTTCTACTAGTAAACTGAGAACGGTCGTTCGTGAAGCCAGTAAGTTGAGAATTTAATAGTCTACAAATGATACCGTTTGTAGACTATTAGACATTTTCATGACACCAAATAATATATTTGGTCCTACTTCCAGACTTCAAGACATGAGAGAGAGGGAGAGCCACTCAGCGTCTATCTATCACTCAGGGCTCACATTCACTGTGAAGTATGTTCAGTGAACATGCACCGTTCTCTCACAGTGAAAGGATCTGAAACAGTCTCAGGCTCAGCCACCCGTTATTCATATTGCAGGTTTCACCACGCATTGTAAACTGCAGCACCACACACACAGGGCGGTGTTTATACCGGAAAAGGTCCCCAAGAGGAAACAAAAACGTGCGCACACACACACACACACACACACACACACACACACACACACACACACACACACACACACACACACACACACACACACACACAGGCCTATCCTTCTAACTGTCCTCTTTTCAAAACAGTAAGGTTATGTGTGTGTGTGTGTGTGTGTGTGTGTAACATTAAATAAATCTAGATAATGTAATATATTGCAGTTCAAGACCAATGTTGTTGAATTATTGCAGCTAATTGTTAGCAGCCTGAATCAGGTGTGTGTTAGCTGTCTTGAACACACCCCATTTCTCCTGCGAACGATTGACTTGAATCACTCACTCTGAGTGTGTCCCTGCACGTTCACTTGCAAAGAGCTCAACTGAACTGACTGAGAACTGATCGTTTTAGGAAGTGATTTGGTTCAGTTCGTTCACCCAGAAGATTCGTTTATTTGAATGAATGACACAAACACTAGAAAACAATGCTAATGAGAGTGGTGAGATGGATCCAAAACAATGAATATAAAGAAGACGAAACACTCTGTAGAGCTGAGGGGAACTGCAGAGTCGGGTGATAATTCTCTGTGGGTTCGGTACTCACAACCCCTTTCATATGCACACAGTCATTTGATCCATTGTCAATATAAAAATATTGATTATGGCAGCTTTAATCAGTAGTTACCTGATCACGTATAAAACATGTGAGGTTGAGCTTTCATCTGAGGTGCTGGTCCCTGGGCAGTGTTTGCCTTTTCATGTCTTGAATTTCAACTGCAGTGCTTTATTCAAAAAAAAATTTCTAAATCCCCTTGAACACTTCCACAAAATGTGGAACATAAATATTTGACTGATTGATCTACTATAAACCCTTTATGTATGCAGTTTACTTGCTTTCAAATCTTGCTGAATACATTTAAGGACACTGCCACTTTTTAAAATGTAATTTTTGGATGTTACGCTGACTGCAGTGTCTGGGATTATGTACTTGAATTGTCAAGATGTTCTTTGTCCTTTTCATGTCCTATTTCCAATTTACTTTTCAAAAAGACCACATTAAAGTACAACCATTGATAGCAAGGCTATGACTCCTCTGCCACAGTGCTATGAAAAAGATCCATGAGTTCTGCCATTTTCTCTTAGGAAACATAACAGTGAAACATTGTTGGGTCTCTGTAAATAATATTATAAAGAGTACGGTCTAGACCTGCTCTAAAGGGAAAGTACAATGAGATAACTTTTGTTATGAATTGGTGCTGTGTAAATAAAATTGAATTTAATTGAATAAAACACTGAGATGAGTGGTCAAACTACATATACTGTATATGTACCTTGTACATATACAGTATATTCTATTGTCAGCATGCGGTTTTCATCTACTGTAGTATTTATTATGTTTTTATTATGCTATTCAATAGCACAATTCTGTGTCTGGTTGTTTTTTAAATCCAATTTCTTTTCCTGAATATGCACGAAATGTTGCTGAGCAGAGGAATAGAGAGGAATAATAGAGCAAAAAGTAGACCTCTGACTTTCTCCCAAGGACTGACTCCATTTCAAGAAAGAAATTAGACATATTTGTCATACCACCCTTGGGTATAAGTGTACAAAATAATATGTTGTTGAAATATAATGACCATTTCAGCAGTTGATCTCTCTGTGTTTGCGACAGTGGTAACTTGTTGAAGGTAAATTGAAGGAGATTAAAGAAAATGGCCAAAATATTTTACCTTTTGCAGAAGAATGAAAAGGTGATGGTAAATTCTAAAGAAGAATGTGAAGGTGATGGTTACTTTTGAAGTAGAGTGGCAGAGTACTGTCTCTTTTTCTGAAAAAGAAGGGGAGGAAATTGGATTTGAAAGGCAAGTGAACTGAGGAGAGTAATTTAAATACGGTCCAAAATGTAAATAATCCAATCATCATCAGGAATCACATTTGTAATCCAAATGCAATGATTCCAGAGTTGAAAAACAGCTGTGACTAAATAAAAAAACTAAATGAGGTTTCCAAGGTGCAATAATGGCAGCTCAGAAAATGTTTCCAGTAACAGAAGTGCTAGCCAGCTCAGAAAATGCTTACAGTAACAGGAAATAGTGTTAGTCAAAATAAAGTACTGATTGATTTCAACTCTATGTTCTGTGTTCTGGATCTGCATGGCATGCCCTGCTTCAAGGAAATGCAGCCATTCAGTCATTCAGAGTCTGAAGACAGATCTTTCTGATAAGTTGCCTTATCAGTAGGTACTCATGGTGCCTGTACATGACCAAACTACACACTGCCAGTGATCGTGACATAAGAATTACAACCTTAATTCAGTTTCATAAACTCAGTCTATACCGTTTGAGTTACTATGACTATACACTATAAGTCTAGTTTACTTGAACCAGTGTGGGTGGAAACACATGTTTGATCCTCAGGGCTTCCTAGCCACAAAAAATATTGTATGGACACACACCCCGGAGGCATGACAAAATGTCGGTATTTGACACCCTGGGAATGGTGCTACAGTAGTCAGTCTAATGGGGACTATGAGGAACATTGAGGTGATACTGTATACTTCAATATCAATATGTTCATATTAACAATGGGTTAAATGAGTATGTGTAATGTGAAAGGAGATGCCCGTAGTAAGAAACCTAAAGACAATTATCACCCAACTCCCATTTGCATTGTAGTATCTCTCAGCTCACTGTTTTTGTACCACAGCCTGAAAGGCTACTGTTTTGGCTCAGACTCACCACTCTTATCAACTCTGTATCCAACAGCAAGCAACTGTTTTCAGCAAAAGAGCTCTGATAGATCCAATATATATTACCTGTCCAGCACCAAACAGCACAATGTTAGCTACTAGCTCATACATTTAGTGGAGCATTTAGCAGTTAAAAAGCCATTATTCTCGGAAGTTGGTGGAGACCAAAAACAAAGCAAACAGGAGAGCGAATACTGGACTAACATTCATCAGGTGGACAGAAACATGATTCCAAATGAATGCTAATATTGCTCTGTGTCTGCTGGATGTGTAAAGAGGAAACTCTTTGCTACCAAATTCACCATATCACCTTTATAAAGTGATAATATGTCAGTGTTGTCTTCACTGCTTGTTCCACTGCCCCCAAGAGGCCAAAATAAATTCAATCATTACTGCAATAATTTCAACTTCATCATCAAAAATTGCCAAACCAGAGACTGTCTGGCTTACACTTTGAGCAGACCCTTCTCTGGAAATACTGCCAAATGTACAACAGTTCTCTTCTTAAAATCGCCACGTGACTAATCCAGCTCTTTAAAGATCAGCTGGCATAGGTTTTTTGACAAGATGGCATTAGTTTACTCGCACTGGCAGGAGCAGTAAAGCTAAAATGTCTCCAATGATAACAAAGGTACTTCACATCTACTGTAAATATTTATCTGGCTGTGCCTATCCAGCTACCCAGGATGCATTTCTCTCATTTAGCCTGCTTTCTGATAAATGCTAATTAAGGATGTAACTGAGGGGAAAGTGGAGTGTAATTGAGGTACAATTAAGACTTAATTCATTTAAAAGCCACTGCTAATGCAATCCATGGATTCTAGTGTGTGCTGGCCATATATCAGGATATGAAGGAACTGTCTTTCTTTCTTCCTCTCTTTCTTTTGATATGTCATCTCACAAATGTGGAAATCTCTCTGGCCCTTTACACTATTGTCAATCATTCTCCCTCTTTCCACCTCATGTTCTTTCTCTGCTTAACTGGTACTATTTTGCATCTTTCTTTCCCTGTCTTTTTGTAGTTACCTACCAGTCTTTTCTCACACTCACTCATAAGGCGTACACTATTGACACTAAAAAGTCTTTCCAAGAGACTTCCACTAAATGATGGCAAACTTGAGCATTAGCATAAGATATTGGCTTTGTTCAACTTTAATACAAAAAATAAAAAGGTCATCAGAGGGTAGCATAACCTTTAAAAAAGTTCAATTCATTCATTCAAGGCATTAATTGAATTATGAATATTGGTCCTTTGTGTAATTCCTTGACTTTTGGACAGTGTGGGGTTGTTATATTGTTGTTGCTGTTTTTATACATGTTGAAATAGTAAGACACACACATACACAAAAACACACAGATGCACACATATGGAACATCAGTATAAACTTAAAGTCATGTTCATATAATTCAGTGTTCTGTGGGAATGATTGTGTGTTTGAATGTAAGTGTGATTAAGTGGACTTTCCACCAGTTTAGACTTATGGTGCCCACTTTCAATGCTGTTTGTGTGTGTGTAAACACACAAAAATGCCTGTGTGTAGGTGGTAGCTGGATGTTTAATTAAGGCTTTGAGGTAGTTTAGTCTTATTTAATGTTTCAGTGCCTCAGTTTTTTCCTACTCTCTCTGTCTGAATTTCTCTGTCTTGCGCTCTTTCTCTCGAGTTACAGGTTTCTATTTGCCTGTGTTTTTTTTTAGCTCTGTTTTCTCCAGTAAGTAGCAGCCATGGCTCCAGCACTCAGCTGATGCCATTTTGTTATTTGCAGCGCGTCCATGCTGTGCTTCGCAGAGTGCCAGAATGTGTGTTCGTCTGCCTACCTGCATGCCTCTATGTCTGAGTGTATGTGTGTTCTTAACCATAGGCTGTGTAGTCTATGGTTAAGATGCAGAACACATGATTGAGATCCAATAATCTGAAATTTCCATGGTAACTAGATGCTTCGGGTCGGCTCACATCAATCTGTAGCAGATTAGGTTTTCTCCTTTTTTCCTGCCCACTAAATTGTCAATGATTCACCGCCGCCCTAATTACTGGGCAGTGCTGTTCAGCGCTATATCTAGGCAGGGGACCACTACTCTGATGTACATTTCCTCCCTCTTCCTGGAACCTGGCTTCCGTTTGGTGGCGTGGTCTGCAGTTTGCCGTGGCTGGTTTAGATGCTGTGTTGCTTTGCAATCGGGTTTCCCAGCGATTTTAAGGTATTTTAAGGTTCTTAAAGTTTTCCTGTACTGCACGTTCATAGCATGTGTCATTGCCTCTGCTCCCTTGCTTTGCAGCGTGGCTGGCTTGCCTCCTGGCTATCAGGGTTAATACTGTTCCACTTCGAGCCTTTGCTTAACGCAGCTTCGCTCTGTTGAGATAGGCTGGCTCTTTTATTTTGCTAACTTCAAGCAGCTTCTATTTGGCCTCCAGCTAAATGTAACTCTTTTTCTTGGTCTCTGGTCTGCTGTCGATAGTGATTGAGCCATGGCCTTGCAGCTCTCACCCTCCCGCTGTCTGGGAAGCTGCGCCTCTGCTCCGGTAAATATATGCAAGTTTTCATCACTTTTAATTCAAGTGTAGTTTCCAATTGAAAATTTTAGTGTTTACGTGCACTTGCGAGCATTTGTAGGCCAGGCTGTGCACCACGGTGGGTTGTCCTTTCCAAATTCCCAGCCTCCACTCCCTAGTGCAACTGCTGTTTTGTCTCTACATCTCTACATCTCTATTCTACAGACATTGTCTCTACATTGGTTAGTTTTACTTTCATTCTTTTGTTCTATTTTGTTTTTTTGGCATTGCAACTGGGTCAGCTCTGTGGCTCTGTCCGTGCTCGGTTCAGCTGAGAGTAAACTGAAGCTGTCCATTTAGGACACTAGGAATGCTACTAGTTTATAAGCAGTGTGTTTTTTCTTTTTTCCTTGTCTTGAAGTTGATCGAACTTGCGGATCCATTCATATGCTCCTATTCACTGTATAGTTACATTAAGTTTCTTTCCAGTTTGTTTGTTGTTTATTCGGAAGATATATTTCTTTTGTACTTCCTGTCTTTCACTGTTGTGTACAAATTTTTTATTAGTAGTTTTTCTTTTGTGTTTGTATTTTTCGATTTTCCCTGTTTGTGTTCCTTCATTTGGTCAACTGTGTGTGTGTGTGTGTGTTTAATGTGTATTTTTCAGTCACACTTGACCATTGTGGTGGCATTTACCTGGCCCAGTATACAGTGCGGTGTTAGGGTGGCTGGAGTACAACGTTGGTGTGCTTCTCGGCAGGAACAGATAAGCGGCCTCTTGAATAATTGGGGCACCAGTTTATCCATTGTGTGCACCCCACACTGCTTGACTTTGTCAGCTGTTTGCTTTTCTCTCTCACTGGACAGGAGCTGTTGGGCATAAGCTGGTGGCAGGCTGATCCTCCGGTGGTGGTGTCCCTTCACTGATCCCTTACTGTAGAGCACTCAGGGTATCATTTGGATGGTGTGGGGTGTTCACGTGTGGTGTGTAGCATCAGGATCCATCCTCGCAGCTAGCCCTTTCTGCCATGGTAAGCCCCCAGCCCTGCCCCTTGTGTCCTCTGCTTTCATTAGCAAGCTATTGTGCAGTATTTGACGTGCAGATAACTTGCAGTTGCAGTGCTAGCTTGTATTTTAAATACAAGCTAGCAAACAAGTTGGGGTTACTTGTCTGTCATTTAAAAAAAAAAGTGAATACAATGTATATCTGTTTTTGGAATCACGTCTCTGGTCAAGTGTTTGCGAGCCTGTGTGACATTTCTGAGTGCCAAAGTTGTTAAATTTCCTAAGAATTTATGATGGTGTTGTCGACGCTACTACAAACAAACCCCCGTAACTGCCACAAGTCTAACTAGGAGGTGCAATTTTCCTCCTTAAGAAAACTCAATACTTTTCTAAATCACTGAAAATGTTCACATGGTGGTTCAAATTTAGTTTCTCTAGAAGGAGGCTGAGAAAAGTGCAGTGGATCCATTTTGTCATCCTTAGATTGACGTAATTCATAACTAATGACTTTTCTATCTAGTATGATAAGTCTTCACTTCTGCTATTTACCATAGGAGGATTGCGTAGTTTAAGTCACTGATGGCAAAATATCCTATAAAAGAGCTAGTTATGTCTGTCTCGACCAAAGAAGACCTGGTGGAGCATCAACATCAAACAACAGCCGACTGCACCACTTCAGAAGTTACTAGGCACATAGTGTCAGCACATCACACTGAATTTGTTGTAATGGAATGACAATCACCCTTCCACCTCACCTTGTTTTTATTTGTCAAGATGCAGAATAACTTTCACTCTTAATTTAACAATATAGTTAGAGAAGCATCTTGACGGTGCTCAAACAAACAAAGATTATTTCAGCCACATTTAAAACAAATTTATACTTTATGTGTCGATGTAGCTGAGTTCTGCATGATGTGCATTTCATCAGCTGCTCATGTCCATGATATGTATTTCCTGTTATCGAATGTCAGCTCTACGGTCAGTACAAAATACTGTTCGCTTTTGCAAAAAAAAAAAGAGGAAAATGTCAGCTGCCTTCATACAATTGACTTTGTAACATGAATGGATTGTCTGTTATGAACTACCTCCTGTAATTTTGGCCCTGACACTGGAATGAGGAGCATGGCGAACATTTTATCATCCACAATGGAATTTAAATCCCATCCAAACACGGTTGTAGATACAAGGGTATGATACAGAGGTCAAGATATGAGGTGTGCTCTAGCTCCTCTGGAGTGCTCTTGAAGGCATTGGACCCTGAAACGTGAAGTATTCTCAATTACAAATTAGGCATTTAACTGACACTCTTATCTAGAGCAACTTCACAGCACTCCACATGGGGAGTACTATCACTATTATGCGGGAACCTGATGTAATAAATAAATTGAACCTAATCCACGCTAAGTGAAATAAAGTCGTATAGGGAATTTGAAGATGTTTTATTGAGCCTAGTGACATTTTATGTCATGTATTATGATTTTCTCACCTGTCAGGCTTTTTTCTCATTGGTTTATGGTTCTTCATTCATGATCTGGCAGTAACAGCAGAGTGAGTAAATCAGCTTCAGCCCCCTTAAATCTGCCCTGACCAGGTTTAGCTGAAAACATTTTTCAGCAGTTATTTAACTGGCAGTTTTACCTCACAACCGCACCATTTGCATTTGATTTAAAAGCCACTGTAATGTGTTAGCGGGTTGTGCCATATTTTTCTTTAATAGATAATGCTATGGAATTTCCATTAGCCATGTTTACCTACACACAGCAAGGAAAGCCCTAGCCTACATGTTCTGCTATGATTTGTCAAAGCAATTAGACCTTCAAATGTGTGTTCCTCCTTTTAAAGCAGTTCTGGTGGCTGTCACATGGGTGAACTCCATTGTTATCCAGTGCTGTGGAGCTGTCAAATGCATGTTGCTCAAAATAGATTACAGGCTATTCACCTTAAGTGGTGCTGCAGAGGCTCAGTCGTTTTGGAGAAGGATGTCACCTTCAAATTGCTGCACAATTTTGGTGATCTTTTAATCTTGTAACGTTCATGGCCTCCAAATCCAGGTTGTGTTTGAAGTGAAATATGATTAGACTGATTGAAGTGTGTTAGGCACAAAATAGAACGGGCTGCATTAACCCTTATATACTATGCAGGTCAAACTTGACCTGTTTTGACATTTGGCAACAGTGAAAACACTGCCATTCTTATAGCCTGAAATTTGATGACTTTTCCTGAAGTGTCCCAAAATGCGCAGAAATGAAAATATTTGTGCTACAAATGTTTGTACATTGAGGCTGTCCGGGATCAATTTTGACCCATATCTTTTTAAATGGATTTTAGATCGACCAGTGTGGGTCAAATCAAGGAAAATGGTGGTTTTAGGGAATCTTGAAACTGTGAAACTAGTAGTGACAAGAGTTCAAGGGGGACCTCATCTGATCATATATGGTGCACATAAGGAACAGAGGTCATAGGGTGCCTTGACACTGTCACGAGATCTGCACCTGCAATTTCAAGCACCTGCAATGTTACAAAATAACCTCAAAATAAACTAATTAAAACCCAACAGTTCCCATCTAACCAACAGAGATCAAAAGAGGGGTTGGGGGGCGTCATAAGACTGTAAAGGTACCTAAGCTGCCATTTCACTGACTGAGGTTATGAGGCAGCAAGACTGTCAGAGGTAACTGATCTGTCTTCCAAGATGAGCAAGCATACAGTGATTTGGAGGAGGAAATGTCAGAGCAGGAGGACAACATGATCACATTAACATTTTTTTTTTGTTTTGTTAGTTGTTTAAATGTAAGTTAATGTTGAATTAATAGTTAATAGGTATAATTAGATTGTAGTTGTGCTTTTTTTGATGATATAGCAGTGAGGACAGTGTTTGATGGTTGTAATGGTTATAAATGGTTATATAATAAACCCCACATTTCCAGAATGTTCTTCCCATTTTCAGTTTCAATAAAATATATTTAAATCATTATTATTATTATTATTATTATTATTATTATTATTATTATTATTATTATTTTATTATTATTATTAGTTTTTTATGTCTTAGGTAAAATAGGACATTATATTGTGTGATAGTAGATGTTTTTTCTCAATAAACAAGTGGTGTAAAACCTAAATATTACACTCTCCCTGCTCTCTGAAACATTAATTAAGGATTAATTACCCATTTATTAATGTCAGATAGGCTATTTATAGAATTTAGAATGGTATAGAATTGGTATAGACACTTGTCTTGGGCAGGGTCAAAACTGACCCGGACCATACTGTGAAGGTATAGAATATAGTATAATATAGTATAATATATAAAAATAGTTTTGGGCCTAATTTTCCTCGATTCACCCCTCCCGACCATCAGAGGAGAAATCTGGTCTGGGACCTTGGTCGGTACCATAGACTGTATATAAGAAGTGGACATAGCCACTGTGACATCACCCATTGGTTTGTGGACTACTGTTCTGAAGCCACAAGTTTGGCATTTTGGCCGTTGCCATCTTGGTTTTTTGGAGCCAAAAGTGATCATATTTGGATGAGAGGGGGAAGCTAGTTAGCTTGGTTAGCAAGGTGCATTTGTAATTCATGTTAACTGTGATATTAATTGGCTAATTTTGGCTAGCAAAAAACTGGCTTAAAACAAAATGTACTTGAATGAATGTACAAAATGAATAGCCGACTCTTTAGAGTGTCTTTTGACAGGTTGCCGTGATAGCAATTTGTCAATCACAAGGTAGCCACGCCCTAAAGCATACCCTGCTTTATCGTCTATTTTACTCTAAATGGGACCATAATTTACAAAATGAACATCAGGCTGTATTGAAGAAGACTTGAAACTACCGATTGAGACCATAAACTCATTAGGAGCATGTTTACTGAGGAAATAAATCAAGTGAGAAGTAGAGTAATTTTCTCATAGACTAAGATACAATCTGACTTCTTTTTTGCAACCAGTGGAGTTGCACCCTGCTGGCCATTAGAAAGAATGCAGATTTAAGGCACTTCCGCAATGACTTCACTTTTCAGGCCCGTGGGTTGCCGCTTGGTTGGTACAGATGTTCGGCCTAGATTATCTGGTAATGTGAGGGGTTTACAGATCCAGTCTTATACCTCCCGAACTGCTTACAGACTCAATCGGGGCCGTCCCAATAAGATCAAACATGTTTGATATTTAGGAGTTAAAATCTGGATGATTACATCAGTACTTTCCGAGTGGGACCACAATATCCAATAAAAGAGACAAGTCTACAAGGAGACAAGCTGACGGTATTGCCAAGCAATGGTAAACATTCAAGTCCTTAAGGCTAACGATTGCTAGCATACTACTGTTGATAGATATTAAAACTGACAGTTAAAAGGTGAAAAACAGACAACCGATGTTGACCACATCTCCCCAACCATTTTCTCATCCAGACTCGTGCCTTCTGCTTTTGTTTTTTTCTCACTACAGCAAGTTGTTGCACCACTTCAGTCTCCATTTTGTTTACATCTGCTTCCCTATAAGATCACGTGAGATCACGTGAGGTGATGCATTGCTCGCTCTGGCACGATAATCTTAATAATATCCTGTAGTGTGTGATGCGCCATTATTTTCAAATCTTGTAGTGTGTGCATGTTTGAGATTAGAGAGAAGAACATCTGTGAAGTTTCTCTTTATGTGCGTGATGCAACCTGATTTCAAAATCGGTTAGGATTTTAAAACTCCTGTAGTCTGAGCCTGGCTTAACTCGCATGTCATTACAGATCCAGCCACTCCCTCCTGCCCTGCAGTAACCCCTTTCCCACCATTCCCCTCACCTGACCTTCCCCGCCCACTTACTCACCCGCTTCCTATTTCCCTAATCAGCCTGGCAGTATAAATACCGTCCACTTCCACTGTCTTTGCCAGATTGTCTAGTTTGAGTGGGAAATGGAGTGTACATAGTTTTGTGCATACGTATCATTTATACATCTGGCCCCAGGAATTTTAAAAGGCATAAAAAATGATAGGAACTGTGAGACTTTATCTGCACATAGTGCAAAAATGCACAACAGAAACGTCAATAAAAAAATAACAAGGAGCTATAGCATTTCCAAGTATGTCAAAGCAGTAAAGCAATTTAAATTAAAACGTAGAAATAATAGGTTTGGAATACTTTTTCTAACTCCTGTGAAGGACTGCATACTGCCTCTTTTCATTATTTGAAAAAGAACTGTGTTTATGGACACTTCAGGGAAAGCCACATAGCTTGCTCACATGTGAGCCTTAAATGGTGTTTGAACTGGACGGAGGCAGAAGCTTGGAGGAAGTCTTCTAAGCATCTGAGTTATGACGACGTATTGATTTTTGTCACCACCTAACTTATAACCTGTAACCTCTGTCTATTCAGCTCGTCAAAAGAGTCTCCCTCACATAAACACTTCGTGCTCTGAGTCCATCAAAACTGGACGTGTAGTTTTGAACCTCGGTTGTATTTGCAAGCTTCGCCCTCATGCATGACGAGGTATTGATTTAGCAGCGGGGCCTCTAGTGTGACCATGAACTGGATCTTTGCAGACACACAACCTCCAGCGGGCTGACACATGGGAGCAGAGTCAACAGTGTGCACTAGATTTAAGACTAGAAAAAAAATAACTCTTAATAAATTTGTCTACCATCAGTTCCCAACAGAGATGAGTTTGAAGTCTCTATACATGTTACAACAGGCATTTATAACTTTACCTAAATCCCAACATGTTCTCAATGCTATGAACTCTATTCTCATACACGTAATGTGATGCTACACAGGAAATCAAATTGCCACCATAACATCTGACTTCAAACGTAATCCCCTGCATAATTATAATTAACTGCATTAGTTGCACTCACACACATGTAAAGCTGCATTAAGTGATATTTTGGCCATTTGGAGGCGATGGAATAAGCTGGAAACACAACAATGACATATTATCATTTTATATAGATATAGCGAATTTACACATGCAGCAGACATGATCAAATTTTTAACTGCTAAATACTCCACTGTGTTCACAAGCTAGTTGCTAACAATGTCTATTTGCTATTTTGTGGTGGGAACGTAGTGTACGGTGGGATTATCAGAGCTTTTCTGCTGAAAACAGCTGCCTGCTGTGGCTGAAAATGAGGTTGATGAGTTGCAGGCCAGAGAACCTACTACAGGCTCTAATTTAATTTAATTTAATATACAGCTGAAAAGGTGAACCTGAAAACCTGATCCGAATGTTATTCTTGACACAAAGAGCAAGTCCCTATAATGTCTCTTTCAGTGAGTTTATACATGTCAATCCCTGATCTCCAGTAGGTTGTACATTTGTCTTCTTTGCTCCTGTGTCCTCAACCATCAGCAAAATCCCCAATCCATCATAAAATCACATGTAACAGACAAAAAAAAAAACGTAATGGTCAACATGACTGTGCAGGTTAAGTAAAAAAAAGTATGAATCTATAAGTTATCACAAGATAGTGAAAAATAGGAAAACACCTTTTTATTCATTGTAGATGCCATACTGGTCATTGCTAAATTCCTAATACACCATTATGTTGAATTCAAAGTCTTTTAAGCAAGGCATCCATTGTTTCATTGTCAAACTCATTGGCCAAAGTGAGCTCAGGGTAGTAATTTACACTTTATGTCATTCAATATTCCATTTTTAAACTGATAATTTCACACACAAGAATGTGAGCTTGTGGATTAGAAGTCAACAGTGTAATTTTACAAATTTGCCCCTCTCCATTTAGCTGGGTCACTGCCATAAACTCTCAGAAAAAATGAAGGTATCAAATTTTAAAGAAATGTCTACAAAAGGCCAAACCTGAAAATACAGTGCAAGACTGAAATATAACGTGCAGTGATGGAGCTGGAGAAAAAGTTATGTCTAAACATAGATTATTATTCCATAATATCAACATGACAAGCTGTCACAACTGTCTTCTTGTGGAATAATTATTTTGAAAACAAAATATCTAAAAAGTGCCAAACTCCAAATTATGCTAATGCCCCCATTGTTCATTTTGTTCTTTAAAAATAATAATTGATTGTAGAGTAAAAGTAGTGAAAAATAAATGCATGGAAAGTCAGCCCAGCCTGCGATTTCACATGCAGCAATAAAACTAATGAAATAATCTCAATATCTCTTTAGAAAAATAAACAAATAAATACAGATTTACATAAGTTTTGGGTGCCTGCCATTTTCAGGGACCTGCATTATTAAAACTTCTTAAGACATACTGAAACAATTAAAATGGAAAACACCCAATTTCATTAAACAGAAATAAATTAATAAAAAGAGACCCCAGCTAAGATATTTTTGACCAGCCATCAAAAAGTATGTAGAATTCTGAGCATTAAAAATAATCACAAAATTCCACATTTTATTTATTCATTTAACTTTTCAATGAAAACATAAATTTTATCTGGCTACACAATGGTCTAAATGTTGTTTCTCTTCACTGTCAAGTATTTAATTCCAGTGGAAAACACTATCTCTATTGTAATTTATTAAGTTTTGCCTAAAACAGATATTTAGACATTTAATATTAGAATAACCCATAAAAAAATCGACATGTGTAATATGTGTGTAATCATATGTAAACTGACCTCAGTGTCTTGAGTGGTAGTATGGCCCTGTGAACGCCTAGTTGCATTTGATGCACTTAATTTATATGCAAAATGATATAGTTACTGGTATTAAACAAACGCTGATGAATGTAAGTTGTAGGATACATTTCCAGAGTAATTCAAGCATTTTTACCATTTGTTCTTTGTAAATATTGTAACTATTACTAAATAAGGATGGAGGTGTTGGGAACTTTCTAACGTACTCCTGCTGGAGGTCAAAATCATTTTTAAAAGATCATTCAAAAAATTTAAAAGCTCCAAAGAAAAAAAAAGAACACTTCATTGTGTACGTGTGTTAGTATGTGTATGCATTCACACAAGCTGTACATGTGTTCCCTTCCGTTCGCACAATCAGTATGCATGCTTGCGTGTGTCTGTGTTAATTGGTCAGCTGCCTAGTTCTTACACTCATCATATTACCATCAGTTTGGAGTAAATCTAAATCCATTTAGACAGCTGGGAGACAAGGACATGATCCATTATTTACACAATCAACCATTTCTCTCGTCTCTGACCCAGAAAGAATGAATTTGTTACTTCTGCTCAGTGCTCAGCCCGGGTAGTTAAGGGGAAGAAAGAAAGAGAGAGACAGATACCCTACAATAATGAATATTTCACTTCATTGCTCAATGCTCTGATGCCTATCGAATAACTCTTCCTGGAAAAGGTTGGAGGACTTCATATGACTATGTTATATATTTGTATGTGTGTACAGGTATGTGTGGGAGACAGGAATAAAGACAGAGTGTTTGTCTAAGACAGAAGGTGTGTATTTATGTGTGTTTTTGCAGTCTATGTCAGCCAGCAAGACTGTTACTCCATTCCTCATTTATCAAAGGAATACAGCCAAGGCTGAGCCGGTGTGTTTGTGTGTGCGACTGTGTGACAAGAACAACGGCGGGCTATGGCTTAATGGTAAAGCGGGTCATCCACTAATCGGAAGATCGGCTTCCCCCAGCCCACATGTCAAAGTGTCTTGGGCAAGATACTGAACCCCAAATTGCTCCCGAGGGCTGTGCCTTCAGTGTGTGTGTGTGTGTGTGTGTGTGTGAGAGTTTGTGTGAATGACTAGTTTCTTTGGACTGATGAGCAGTTGTGTGAATGTAATATGTATTTTGAAGTGCTTTGAGTAGTCGGAAGACTAGAAAGGCGCTATACAAGTACAGTCCATTTACAACTACAGGAAGAAAATTACTTTTTCACACACACAAATATATTAGCATATATACTCAGAGATGCAAAGACTGCCTGTGATGCTTTTGAGTAATGCTCCTAATGTAATTAGTTATTTGAAGTACTAGGTCTTATGCAATGTGTGTTCATGTTGTGCTTGTGTCCGGCCACTTCAGAAACTTGAAAATGTATGTCAGTGTTCATTTTCAAACAATTTGGGATTGTTTGCTATTAATTTCAAACTTCAAAATCCTGAACAAACTAAACCACCTATGTATCTGTACTTTTGCTTTGTTCACACATAGACACATGCAATCATTTCCTATTACACATACACCAACATGCTCTCACAAATGTATACCCATTAAGACAATCACAAACCAATTCCAAAGTCCCTCTAGAAACAAAAAAACATGATTATCAAACTGAGTGAGTGAACAAACCAAAATAACACCATCATAATACCACTATTTAACTGAGGTATCACAGCACTTTCAATTACAAAGCTGCTGCATTTGTTTCCTTCTATTGTCAATGTTGAGCACAACTGAACCCGCATTGAGCCACCATTAAAAACACCAACTGATTAAAAACCATTTAATTTGATAGCTAAAACGGTGCTTCCCCATTTTCAGACGAGCCATTCATCACGACGCCAGACGCACAAATGCAAAAAAACAATTTGACTCCAATTGTTGTAAGCGTTGAATCACGCTGCGAGACATGCTAAAGCTAATTTGCCAGACAAATTAGTTGGCTCGATTCAAACTTCATTGGCGAAGTTATAAAATCTCGTATGGAGAGGAAAGTGCTGCTGCCGTACATTTACAGTAATTGTTTCAACGGAACCCCACTGTGGGGGGCATTTTAGACGCCCAGCCCACATGCCATTTTTTAAACACTGCGACTGTCAAATGGCTTGGCTCAGGATCCCAAACATTACAAAGACAGCTCCTCCATTCCTTTTCACTACTGGAGTCCATCTTCCCTGCAATGCCAACACATGCCGAACTGGTTGCAGTCCAGTATTTTTAGGCTAAAATGCTCCATTAAATCGTGCTGCAACACAAGGTAAAAGTTAGTTTTACATCAGAAGTAGTTCTATTCAAAGATCTGTGGACAACTTTAGACAGCTGGATAAAACAGAAATATTTTTGATTTAAACTAAACAAACAGAGACAGTTGTAATACAAGTGGCACAGAGCTTCTCAAGCTGTTTAGATGCCAGATAAATCCTATTTTGAGATTGGAAAAGTTATCTCTATGTGTTCATGTATTCTTATAAAAGAGTTCTATTATTGAGCAGAACAGGATTGGAGGTGCTCTTAAAAGCTCGTCGAGTGGCTTAAATATAGGTTCCGCATTCAGCTGATATTTCACTGACTTTACAATCAGGTCCTTCAAATATGTTTGAGGATTGGGTTTCTTTTTTTCCGCGAACCCACTGAGATGGTTAAGATTTGATTTAAGCTTTGATTACTGTGATCATGAATGGAATGTTTTAGGATTCCCAAGATCCTGGACAGAACAATCAGTGTATTCCCATTAACTTATTAAAACTTAATAGCCAGTACTGTTCTGAATGAAAATGAATAATTGTTTGAGGACTCTCCATTAATATAATGCAGGAATAATGGCATTCTTCCTGAACATTGACATTGACCTGCTCTCAGTAATTTGTTTTCTATGGTACTTTCAAAATTATTTGATTTGATTTTAATTTCACTTTATTATCAGAATATTTTCTGAAATTTGTCTTGCGTCCCAAGATATTATGCTAAGCTACAGTAGTGTATCTTGCCCGCCAAATTCATTACAGCAAACTGCATCAGTGCTAACAAAATTGAGACAAAGACAAAATTCTCCCTGAAGACAACCTTTCAATGGACTAAAATGTAAATGCTAAGGAAATAACTCTTACCAACCAGTGCACAGAATATTTACTTTGTCTGCCATTTGCCTCAATCCCAGCTTGAACTCTTCTACTGTCAAATTTGAGAATTCATATTGTTCCTTGTGCATCCAAGAACACATCTAATGGGGGGACAAGTCAGCGTTATTGGAGTTTAAACAGGCTTGGCATAGCATCAATGGATGTTTAGGCTCACCCACCTGCTGGAAAATGAATCCTCTTCCACACAACTTTAAACCAGAGGTGACTGCAGTTTGGTGGTTGTCTTTCTGCCTGTACGTTTAGCAACCGGAGTACGGATGTTAAGGCTGTTATTTTCCATTTGTTAGCTGCACTTAGGCACTTGGAATAGTTTCTCAGTACTCAGCCCCAAACCGCTTTATTATACATCATTTTAAACTTGAGTCTGAGTTTGCTAAGCATCTGCTTTTGCTGGACAGATGTGTCCCTTTTCTAATTGTTTAGTCACACTGTCACTGTGATGGCTGCTACCATGGTAACCAATCAGATCCACTTAAAATCCATGACTCCAATTCACACACATACTCGCACACTTACATACCAACATACACTTTTTTTCTTCACACCAAAGTAAAGAAAAGATGTTACTGTCATGCTGTTAAATGTTTCCATTTTAGTGTTCAAGGCTAGTGTAAGCATGTTTTCTATGGTGTGTGTGTTCACTAAACAGCCATATCACTGAAGTAGTCCAAAGCCTGAAGCAACGCTGTTGTATCGGCTATTGGATTAACTGAGGGCATGCTAATAGACATACTCAGACCCTTGCCAGGGTCTTACACTGACAGACGCACACTCTCCCACTTTCTTTCACACACACGACACACACACACACACACACTGCTAAAATGCCTGATTTCAAGGCTGTGTGCTTGGCTAATTGTGTGCAGTCTGTTCTCTGATTATGAAATGTTATTTTGTGCTCAAGGGCACATTTCTTTTCATCAAAAGAATGCTGTTCTTCCAAACAAAGATTGTAAAATCCACATGTTTTGTCTCGATAAGTCCACATTCAAAGAACAGTAAACACACAATAAAAGGATGCACACTTTTATCCATGTAAACCCGGCAGTTTAATGTGATTAAAAAATGTAATTTATATTATCATTAATATTATTATTAGGCTTACATCTATACACCTTGGTGGGTTCCTTTAAATTAACAGGCAGATTAACCTGGCAGATGTTAGGTGGCCTAATCTAATCTGCCAATGCTTTCCAACTCACAAACATAACCAGAGTTAAGGAAGTCATATGACGCAGCACTATCGCTTACACCATCCCAAAAAACTCAATTTTCTCACACAGCCTTTTACATGACTGAGATATGGTTAACATTCTGTTTGTCATCTTGTAACCATAAATGTACAGCAAATCCTAACAGTGATCATGGATATCATGGTCGATAGTCACTTGGAATTTTCCATCAAATTAGGTTTTGGGACTAACATCGAGAAATGTATCTAAAATGATTTGTAAGATGCCCTCTAGTTTAAGTGTGACAGGTTAAAAATTTTTTTAGACATGTTTTGACTTGCATCTTCCCTTACAAAATGTATTAAGATATCTCTTCAGAACACTTACAGCATTTCCTTAATTCATTTTATTATTATTATTAGTAGTAGTAGTAGTAGTAGTAGTAGTAGTAGTAGTAATTATAATATTTATTATTTCTGATAATGATGTTTGAACTGTGTTGCAAATATTTGCAAGCTAGGTTATGTTTTTCAGTGCTTAAAAACGAGTAACAACGCATTTTTGTTTTCAGGTAGTTTTAATGTTATATGCGAAGTCTGGTGCCAATTCTAACATGGTTACTGTATGTAGTTCTTGCTTCTGGCCACATTGTTGTGGATATACATACAGTGGGTGCATGTACAGAAAACAGCCCAGTGGGTGGGGTAGGTTTTGTGCTATGAACATTTTCTTCCTGCTACTGCCACACACTGGATATGTTTACATGCAACTCAGTAATCCAGCCATTATCAGGCAGTAATATAACTAATATGGAGCCTATTTAAACCACGTCAGACTAAGAACAATTACAGTAAGATATGTGCAGCACTCTGTTTTTAAGTCACATTATTTAAGTGCATTGTAGTCTGTGGACACCATAATTCAACTATGTCTAACAGAGTGTTCATCATATTTTGCTGCACATTTGTAGCAGTGCAACTGCTATATGTTTACACCATTGTCTGTCTGATATGATTCAGATATGATTCCAATGAACCAGTGCAGCTTTACCCACGCTTTAAGGCTGGAACATGCTTCTCCTGGCTAAAAGTAAGCCAATGTGCATGAGTGTAGTTTGGTTCAGAGCTGCTTCTTACATACTTATTCGAGTTTTGGATATATCATTACTGTAATTTTTTTCCCTCCTGACAGGAGTTGGATGAGCCACACAAGGCATTGTTGATATTTGGGCGATCCTTTGTAACCTACAGTTGCCACAACACCCTCCTCTGCATAAATCCAGAGATGTTTACATGTATCATCACAGAACTGTAATTTCAGCCTTACTTGTACTTTATATATGTAAGTGCAGCCCAAAGAGTCTTTTTACGCTCAAATACTTTTTTTGTGTACATAAGCACGATCATGATTGGTCTGTGAGCTCTATCAAGCATCTCTGATTGTGAAGCAGTATTGTGGCTGAATGGATCAGGAGCACACACCAGGGCCCCGTTCTTCAAATGTGGCTTAACTAATTCAGGCTAACATGCTGTTATCAGACAAATAATCATTTTTATTCTCATTCAGCTAATTTGGTTCTTTGAAAGCAGTTTGAGGAATTATTGTTATTCCTGGATGGTGTCATCTTGAGTTTCACTGCACTCTTATTTTGAAATAAAGGCAAAATAAGTAGAGAGTTCAAACCATGATCAGCATTCATATGATTGGTTGAGTGATGATCATGTGATTGCAGTTACATGAGGTAGGTGTGTTGGGAACCCGCCCAGCACTCACTGGGGCAATAGACTCATGGACATTATTTTTTTAATTTTATGTGTTCCTGCATTTTGTTCTACATTGTGCTCCATGGTGTTCACCGTAAACATCTTGGTCATGATCCAGCTAACTGTCAACAATCCTGCACCTTTGCAGCTTTGGACTTAAGGTCTTGGGCCCTATTCTTCATATGTTGACGATTTGACATGAGTCTGGATTTTTTGGTTTTTAAGAAGCTGCTTTAAAATTGATCTGGAACTATTGTCAGAGCTAAAAATCCTTAAGCCCAAACCTGCAAAAGTCTACCTTATTGACAGTTTGCTGGATCATGACCAAGATGTTTAAGGGTGAACCCCATACATCAACTCATTTTCAGATACTGATAATATTTAACTGTTTAACAGTGATGAAAGTGTGGAAACATTGTGGACCACAATGTAGAACAAAATAACAACAGTAAAAATGCAGGAACACATACAATTAGATTTATGCCCATGAATTTTACCCTAGTGCATGCTGGGAGGGTTCCCAACACACCTACTTCATGTAACTGCACTCATGTGGTCAGCACGCAGCCAATCATACTAACACTGATCAAGGTTTCAACTCTCTATTCATTTTGCCTTTATTTCAAAAAACAGTGCATAAGAGCGCTGTTATTCAAGATAACTTCATCCAGGTTCAACAAATCAATCCTCAAACTGCTTTCTAAGAACCAAATTAGCTGTATGAGAAAAAACAGGATAACTGAATCTGAATAAGTTAAGCCAGAATAACAGGGCCCGGAAACATGGCAAAGTCATTGATTTGCAAGTCACATAATAGAAGAAAAACCTAAGCACTTGGAAAAATTAAGCAAACTAGACATCTTTGACACACTCTTAACCGAAATTGCAGAGCTGAAAAATATGGTCACGGAATATAAAGTGGAAATCGAGGTGCTCAAAAATGTTTTCAAACCGAAATCACATACATCAAAAAAGAAAACCACCTCTTGAAAGAATCACTGCTGGACCTTCAAACCAGGTCAGTGAGAGACAATTTAATATTTAAAGGAATCCAAGAGAAAAATTATGAAAACCCAGATGAATTACTGAAAACATTCATGAAGAACGAACTCAACATCCCAGAGGAGACTGTAAACAGCATTTCCTTCCCCCGAGTCCACTGGATTGGGAAAAAGAGGACATACGCCAGCACACTCCAAACTTCAGCAGCACCCACCAGACCCAGACCCATCGTTGTCAAGTTTTAGCACTTCAAGCAGCATGAATACATCAGAAGTCTTGGGAGAAGGCTCAAAGGTAAACCGTTTGGGATAAACGAACAGTTCCCACCTCTGATTATGGAGCGATGCAGAGTTATTTTTCCCATCTACCACAACAACCAAAGAAACAGCAATTGCCTTTCCAATTGAGAGTAGAAGAAGTTAGAAAACAATGTCTCTGATGAGACAAGCTTCTGAATTGAGAGCGCAGTGCCCTGCTCTCTCTCTTGTTAAAAGTCAGTCTAGCTCACCCAGCAGTTGATCTCTCTCTCCCTGCAATCATCTTAAATAAATAATAAACAGCCAGATCATCCAACAAGATGGTATTTCCTTAACTAGAATTAAAATGCCAGTGTTCTAAATTAATGGATGTATTGGTCTACACAATCCACAGCAAAAAATTAACATGATAGAGTAATTAATGTTACTCAACAGCGTTTGCACTGCAATGTGTTTCAAGGATAAAACATGAGATTCTACTTTTGCTAAAAAGAACGATGGAAAAGAGGCTATGATGAGCCCCGGTAACCAGACGCCTCCTTCATAACAAAGCCGAATGTCAAGTTATAACTGACCAGTCTGATGCGTGTAGAGGTCTGTGGGGTTATACTGTAGCAGCATGCTGTCATTTTCAGGCCTTTTAATGAAGGTAAATAGACTGTATGAAACATGGACGTAGTGTCCGTGACATCACCCATAGGTTTCTGAAGAGGCGTTGTGAAGCTCAAATTGGGCGGCTCCCGGCAGTCTGGTTGCTGAACCACCTAGAGTCTAGCCACCTGAGAGGGCACCCACCTGTCACTCAAAGTGGCTACATCCTTAATTATGCATAACTTAATATAATATACTTAATAGAATTTAAACTAGTGAGTTATAAAAAAAAATCACCCCCCTCAAAGTTGTCATAAAGGGAGAAATTAGCTATAGAGACCAAAACCGTTTTTTCTTCCAGGCTCTAAGCATGTTTATTTCTGCTGTAAAGTTGGGCATTTTAACATGGGGTTCTATGGGGAGTGACTCACTTTTGGAACCAGCCTCAAGTGGCCATGCGAGGAACTGCAGTTTTTGGCATTGACATTGGCATTTTTCCGCATTGGCTTCATTTTTCAGCCCCAGAGGTTGCCGCTTGGAAACCACACTGCACTCTGCCACGACACTTCTCAAAGGCTGCAGATTTATCAACATATCAGTCCTGCTGCCTTCAGATGCTGCCAGTATTTCATCAACTGAGGGAGAAGCTTTTCATACTGTATAAGGCAGCTGTGGACAGCAACTACTGTAAGAACCAGCCACATTCATTCATAGATCAATGCAGACTGATTTACTGACTTTCCTGCTTTAACCACGTTAATTTATGTGCTGATCGTGTGTTTAATAGAAATGAATGATTTATATTTTAAGCATTAATCTGTTGTTGCAGCATGTCTGCAGCAAGTATTCATTTTGATAAACTAGCCTACTGTATCAGATGTGTAGTGCTGTAAATGGTGCTGATGCAACTGTCACAATGTCGCTATTTTAGTGACTTTGTGTTGCACAACAGCTGACTGAGGCCTCGGACTGTTTGTGTATGAATTGTAAGGTTTAATAGTGGGGTGAGACTACAAGACTTTAACATACTTTACCATTCTAATAAAATAAATAAAGAGGCTGCACTATGGGGTTACAATTAATTCATATGGACTGAACCAAATGTTCAATGTCAGACTCCGTAGTTTTCTCTGGTCCCCTGCCAAACCTGACCAGTGATGACATGTTTAGCCACATGTCCACACATTGAGGTGAAACTGTGTGATTGAGATTGTCGGCTGACGTGCTGAGGTAAGCATATTGTCTCATTTCCGGTCACCAGTGTTTGTGTTTTACTAGTAGCGTATTTTTGCTGCTCTAGCTCATCACAGTTAATTTTGTTTGATTCTTCATTATAGTGAATAGCTATCTGCTATACATTTAAATGT
Source organism: Siniperca chuatsi (assembly GCF_020085105.1). NCBI lineage: Eukaryota > Metazoa > Chordata > Actinopteri > Centrarchiformes > Sinipercidae > Siniperca > Siniperca chuatsi. Next base: position 33,123,452 of record NC_058044.1, on the reverse strand, counting down.
ACACTAGTTCTGCTCAAGCACTCATAGCTCTCTCCTAATTTTAACAACTTTCTCGCTAATCCCACAGTTTACACACTATTCATTTTTGCTAGCTACCGTTCTTTAGCTTAGCAGCTAGCAATGGCTTCTCTCTCTCCCTCTCACTCTCCTGCTCTCTCTTGCTCGGTGTGTCAAATGTTTAGCTATTCCTCTGCCTCCTTTAGTGATAATGGTACATGTAATAAATGTAGTTTATTTGTAGCATTGGAGGCAAGGCTTAGTGAATTGGAAACGCGGTTCAGCACCATGGGAACTCAATCATAGGCTGCTGTAGTTAGCCAGCCTCAAGTAGCCGGTGCGGACTGACCAGAGGTAGCTCCTGTTAGCCGTCAGGGAGACTAGGTGACTGTCCGAAGGAAGCATAGCCCTAAGCAGAAGCCCACGGTTCACCACCAACCTGTTCACTTTTCTAACAAGTTCTCCCCCCTCAGCGACACACCTGCTGAGAAACCAACACTGATTATTGACAGCTCCATTTTGAGAAACGTGAAGTTAACGATGGGCTTTGTAAATAATTGGCAGACTTTTTGGGGAAGACCTGGTCTGATTAGGAGAGACGGCATTCATCCCACTTTGGATGGAGCAGCTCTGATATCTAGAAATCCGAGTTTATTAGTGGACCAAAACCATGACAACCCAGAGTTGAGACCAGGAGGCAGAGTACACGCTTCTCTGCGATTCCAGAGCAGTTACCCACCAAAAACTCCTTAGTGACAGTGTCTGCCACCGACCACTGAAATAGCACAACAAAATAGGAGAATTAAATGTGGACTCTTAAACATCAGATCTCTGTCATCTAAAGCTGTACTAGTGAACGATTTAATATCAGAGTACGATATTGACTGATATGTTAGCCTAAATGAATCCACTCTGCCCAGTCATATTAATACTCACATTTGTCGAGGCATCGGCCGAAGAGGTGGAGTTGCAGCCATCTTCGAATCAAGCCTATTATTCAACCCTAAACCTAAACTAAATTAGAATGAATTCGAAACCCTTGTTCTTAGTCTTTCACACCCAACCTGGAAAACATAACAGCCAATTCTATTTGTTACAGTGTACCGCGCTCCTGGTCCTTATTCTGAGTTTTTATCATGTTTAGTCTTTAAAACAGATTAGTAATTATTGTAGGTGATTTCAATATTTATGTGGACGTTGAACATGATCTCATTATTAGATTCGAGTGTTTTTTGTCAGAGTGTACATACACCCACTCATTGTTTTAACCACACTCTTGTCCTTGTTCTGGTATACAGCATTGAAATTGAACATTTAATAGTCTTTCTACAGAATCCTTCATTATCGGACCATTATTTAATAACTTTTGAACTGATATTACTGGACTACACGCCATTAGGCAAAAACTCCTACTCCAGATGTCTATCTCATAGTGCTGAGGCTAAAATCAAGGAAGCAATCCCATCTGCATTTAATTAAATATAACAGTGTCTCAATACAACAGAGGACTCCTATGCTAATTTAAGCCCCTCCCAAATTGATCATCTAGTTGATAGTGCTGCAGGCTCACTGCGAATGACACTCGATTCTATTGCCCCTCTAAAAAAGAAGATAATAAAACAAAGAAGGTTAGCTCCATAGTATAACCCCCAAACATGCAAATTAAAGCAAACATCACGAAAACTTGAAAGGAAATGGCGTTCCAACAACCTGGAAGAATCTCGTTTAGTCTGGCAAGACAGTCATAAAACATATAGGAGGATCCTCTGTAATTCCAGAGCAGCCTATTACTCATCATTAATAGAGCAAAATAAAAACAACCCCAGGTTTCTTTTCAGCACTATAGCCAGGCTGACAGAGAGTCATAGCTCTGTTGAACCATGTATTCCTATAGCCCTCAGAAGTAATGACTTCATGATTTTCTTTAATAATAAAATTTTAACTATTAGAGAAAATATTCATCAACCGCTGCTGATTTATCTTCAAACACAGGAACCTTAGAAAGAACTGTAAAACGGGATATATATTTTGACTGCTTTGCTCCTATCAACCTTCAACTAACATCGACGATTAATTAATCTAAGCCATCAACCTGTCTCTTAGACCCCATTCCAACTAGGCTGCTTAAAGATGTTATACCCTTATTTAGCACTTCTTTACTGGATATGATAAATCTGTCTTTATTAACAGGCTATGTACCACAATCCTTTAAAGTTGCTGTAATTAAACCTCTTCTTAAAAAGCCCACTCTTGATCCAAGGGTTTTAGCCAACTATAGACCTATATCTTACCTTCCCTTTCTCTCTAAATTCCTTGAGAAAGCAGTCGCCAATCATTTGTGTGACTTTCTAAATAACAAAAGTTTATTTGAGGATTTAGAGTGCATCATAGCACATAGACCGCACTGGTGAAAATTACAAATGACCTTTTAATTGCATCAGACAATGGACTTGTCTCTGTAGTTTTCTTGTTAGATCTTAGTGCTGCATTCGACACCATTGACCATCACATCCTATTACAGAGACTGGAACATGTAATTGGCATTACAGGAACCACATTAAGCTAGTTTAAATCAGGATTTATCCTTTAAGTCCCACATGAAACAAACTTCAAGGACTTCCTTCTTTCACCTACGTAATATCAGGCACATCCTGTCTCAAAATGATGCAGAAAAACTAGTGCATGCATTTGTCCCTTTAGACTCTCCAGTTGATCCATGTATTGACAAGAACTACGAAAAGTAGAAATATTAGCTTCTCTGCACTGGCCCTCTGTAAAATCCAGAATAGAATTTAAAATCCTTCTCCTCACTTATAGATCTCTTAATGGTCAGGCACCATTGTATCTTAAAGAGCTCATAATACCTTATTACCCCGTTAGAACACTGCGGGCCAGAATGCAGGTTTACTTGTGGTTCCTAGAGTCTCCAAAAGTAGAATGGGAGCCAAAGCCTTCAGTTATTAAGCTCCTCTCCTGTGGAATCAGATCCCATTTTAGGTTTGGGAAGCAGACACCATCTCCACATTTAAGAGTAGGCTTAAGACTTTCCTCTCTGATAAAGCTTATAGTTAGGGCTGGCTCAGGTCAGTCCTGAACCATCCCTTAGTTATGCTGCTATGGGCCTAGACTGTAAGAAGACTTCCCATGATGCACCTTTCTCCTCCTCTCCCTCTCCATCTGTATGCATTTTTATCCCATTAATGCATGTTACTAACTTGATATCTTCTCTCTCCCGTAGTTCTGTGCTTTCACATCTCTCTCCTCTCTCCTTCTGTCACTTTCAGCAGGTATTTCTACCTCCAGAGCTGCCTGGACTGGATCTTTGGTTGTGGGCCACCTGCTGCCCCCGTATTCCTGCTCGCCAACTGCTACTACAGTTGTTGTTATTGGCCTTGTTACTATTATTGTCATTATTATTCATATGACTTTCATTCCTATTATTATTAATTTATCAATATTAATATTACCACTACCATTACATTATCATTTTCAAATTCTAGGTGGAATTTGTATTGTGCTGCACTCTCCCCCATGCCCCCTTCTCTCTCTCCAACACGGCAGTGACAGATGGCCATCCACCTTTGAATCTGGTTCTGCCTGTGTCACAGTTATACCAGGCCTCTCAGCCTGTAATCACCCACACCTGCTCCCAATCACACTCCTGCTCCCCATCAATCCCAATCACAGCCAGTGTAAGAACACTCCACTCATCTCATTCACTGTCCGTTCTTGTTCGTGTCTAGGACTCCCCTTACCATTTACCAAAGAACCGCTTGTGATAGTTTCCAGTGTTTTCCCCCGTTTCCAGTGTGTCTCTGGTTTCCTGTGTCTCTTGTGGTTTCTCCAGTCCTCTGTGGCTTCTCCTATCCTCCGTGGCTTCTCCAGTCCTAAGTGGCTTCTCCGGTGGCTTCTCCAGTGGTTCCCCAGTCAATGCCACGGACACAAAAACTCAAGCTTTGAACAATTTTCCATCATGAAGGTCTTCAGATTGCACTGCAAAAAATTTAATTCGATGAATTCTCTAGGAGGAGTTTGTTAAAGTACAGAGCCTGTAAATGGCGAAAAATGGCCTAAAATTGCACATTATATTCAAAATGTCTGACTTCGTGTCTGACTTCGTGACACGACGTTGCGCGTCGAGATGGATGGTAGTTGAGGGTAGAAGTGGTGAACACTGAGCAGCCCAGAAAGTCAAAGAATGCCAGTAGGAACATGGATTCTGAAACAAAGTCTTAGAATCTGTCTATCCAGACAGATAGCCTGTACGGAGAGTTCTGATGCAGCGGGCAAGGAGGTCTGAAGTGAGGGGTAGGACATCGAGTAAAGGGAATGAAAAGCTATGGGAATTTTATTAGAAGTTCCATCCGGTCAATATCATGAGAGTATTCAGGGAGCAATGCTGTTGAGGATGGAGGAGAGAGGAACTCCAAGTTCATGAAATGCGAAAGTCAGAGTGTTGAGACCATATGATGGGGGAGTGGTGTGACAGTGAGAAAGTCATCTAGGAGATGGATGACATACAGGAGTTTGTGGTTGTTTGTCAAGATCCAGCAGACTGCTTCAGATAGAGTTGAATATTTTCAGGCTGATCTTGCACCTGAAGGTGAGATGCACTGCAAAGTAATATATGCTCTTCCAGAGGACGCCGAAAAGATGCCAGTAGCCAGGGTGGATGGGATGGACTTTGAAGGCGCTGGTGGTGTCTGGGCGGGTTCAAATAATTTCAGTTCAAAGAATTTCCTGAATGTGGAGAAAGGTGGACTGGAAAATGGGCTGATTATGAATGCATATTTAACTTTCAGATCCAGGAGTTTATCAACTATGTTTTGCTTAGAGATGGCTGACTGCAAATTGTGACATGTGTAGGAGGAATCTGGCATAACCTGCAAACCTGGGTGGAAGCCATGTTTAAAACGTTGTATGAGGAAGTTAACGAACTGGCAGTCTGGGTGGTTTTATAAGGCAGTAGGTATTTGTAAGAAAACTGAGTCAAAGGGGAAGGGAATGGATAACGTGTGCTTAAATACTTTTTTGCGTGGTCTTTGTTCCCAAACCTAGTTATAAAACATTTCTGAAAGATGCCCCATGTCAAGCTGCAGAGCTAATACAAGACTGTGGAAAATTAGCCAATTAAGTGAAGTAGGAGGACCTTCAGACACCAACAAAAATATTGACTTAGCCCTCCTGTGTTTTGTCTGGAATGCAGAAATCTCTAGTGTGGGTGTGCGAGTTGTTATCTTTGTTTCACTCACTAACATGCAGCACCCCCTGCTGATATATACAAGTCTTATTATGCTTCTGACACATAGAGCCATGAAGAATCACACTTGGTTCTCTGTCCTCATGTACCCTTTTTGATTTGCTTTTGAACTGTGTCTGTTCAATGGCCCTAAATAAATTAGAACTAGAAATGGAGAGAAGGTAGAGAGAATGTGACAACATGCATGACAAGATGGGAAAGAACGAAATAAAGCACCAAAGATAAAGAAAGAAAGAAAAGAACCACTGCTGGATATTTTTCTGCAAGATTCTCTATAAGACCATGGCTCTAAGGTCACACCAGTACAAAAAGTTTCAAACACTTTTGGCTCTGTTTTTCAAAGCCCAGATATAAATACAATGCAGTGTCATTATCATAAATTACTCATTACTGGGCCATCATGGAAACAATTAGGTCAGTTTCAGGTGAAACTAGGCAGAGTAATCAACAGATACTCAGGCAGACTCCTTCCTGAGGGCAGGGCTTAAGTAATCACAGAGTAGCTTAGTTCCCGGTCCATTTTTCACAATTGAGAATGACTTCCGGATTCTGAAAACAGTCTCCAGATGACTACAACTGAAACCTTTTCTACGATAGAACACTCCTGGACGAATGAGGGACTACACGATATTATCATAAATGTGTACGTTTATTGGTCACATATCACTTCCAACGTTGGAAAGCACCAAATATTGTGAGTACCTAACAATGCAACAAAAGCACACCAAAAACTGATGTGTGCAGAAAAAAAACAGAATTGCCTTCAATATTGTATTACTGCAGTGAAGTACATTGTTGCAATGGAAAAATATTTTTTGACTGCTGTATGAAAGGCAAAGAAACTCCTTAATACTGTGCATTACATCAATGAGTCAGGGAGATTTTAGACCTGCTTTTTTCTTCTCCAGCTGACCTATTCTCTTTTCTGTCCTTGTTCATTCACAGATCATGAACTCAGCCCTAACACACTGGAAACTAATTTCCTGTCTCCACATGCTGTCTGCTTCTCTTGAATCCCCTAACCGCTCCAACAACATACAGCAACCCTAGTGATTGACAATAATAGACTTGGCTTGTACTGAGCTGCACCTTTTCATATACCACTGTGCCTGGTGAGAAGGTACATCATATTCAACCTGGCAAGAAATAATTGATAATGATTTATAATGTCATTAGAAAGTGGATTGTGGCTCAGGTTACATTTAGGATTCTGACTACATTTAGAAACCAAGACCAAATGTGACCACAAAACATCTCTGGTAGGAGGTCAGGAATTATGTTAGGCATACAAAGCATGTGACTTTGACCCCCATGATGGCAGTTCACATCCTATCTCCTACCAACAGTCAACGTAGGTTTCTTGGGTCCATGAGGGGGATCATTTTCTAACCTTAAAGTTGTAATCCTTGGGGCGCCCCGGTAGCTTACCTGGTAGAGGAGTTGGAGGTGTGCAGCCTGTCTTCTGCAGCTCTTAATCTAACTTGTTCCTTCTTGTTCTATTATTCCCTTGCAAAAATTAAAAATGATCCACTGACAAAAAAATGCCAAAAAGGACCATTGTCTCATAGACGCATTTTTGATGAAGATGATGTCAGTGCAAACCATGGTGACAAACAAACACATCGTGTTTCCTGTGCTTCACAATAAAAGCCACCCTATGTTTCACCAGTTGAACACTTCAAATGGGAAGCAGCGACAGTGGAATGTCGAGTTTTCATTAGCAGTAACTTAATGCAGCTCTGGTATGGTGTTAAGAGAGTAAATAGTAAGCGATGAGGCTGATATCAATGAGATCAAAGTACACTGGATTTCATGCATGCATTTTTTCCCTGTGAATCCCTTGTGAAACAAAAAGAGAAAGGAAACGGATGATATGACCTCCCATTAGTTCCTTGGGATCAGTAACTGATCGTGGATAAGTTTGATGTTTTTTGAACATTTGGGCACACTGAGAGTGAGTCTTTTTCAAGATATGCATCTGCTGTTTTGGTTGGGGTGTTTTTTTAGGTAATTTGACCAGGCAGTTGACCAGGTCTTAATTTGATCAAAACAGTCATGGTTTGAAGATAGGTAGATAGTATTTAATGTTTTCAGACCTTACAAATGTGTTTCTTATTCATTGTCATTTCTGATTATTTACAAATATAAATCCTGCACGCTGTGAATGTTGTTCATGCTGTTGGTCATTGCTGCTATATATATATATTCACCAATTATTTCACCTTCTTGTGTATACATAATAGTGCTATGTTTATTTCTATCCATCTTTGGTCAGCTTTGTTGTCCTTGTTTTTAGCTGTATGTCTATTTCTATCATCCTGTAAATTGTTCTTGGAACTGTGTGTAAGTACATTGAGAGCAACTTAAAATCGGAATAACATACCTTGTATGGGTACACATGGACAATATATGGAAGTTTATGTGCAGCTGCAAGTGGTGTGGTATATATTTTCTCAATGTTGCTAACATAAAGGCAAATTAACATTTTGACAATTCTTATTTAATACAGCCAGCACTGCACAATAAAAGAGCCGTTTTGCCTCATCTGGACTGCCTTTCCTGGTTTTGATCTTTGCCTGCCCGACAATCCCTGTAAACCTTTGTATATTGACTCTAATTAAATCACTGAACTGCATTTCTCTGCCTCCGCTGTCTGCATTTTGGGTTCACCCCCTTGAGTTCTCTGCTTGGCACATGATAGTATGAACTGACCAACTATGGACCCAGCAGACTTATATTCTGATGAACTGGTTGATCTGATTTCGGACCTGGTGTGCTTAAAGGATTTTTGGAGGAAGCCTACCTGTGATGATTACAAAGAGACTGTCGTGTCTTTGCACGCAATAAAGTTTCCTCCAAGCAATGGCTGAGGAACTCCATACCCAAGTGGGCCATAGACTTCCAGCACTCATGAGCCTCAGCCCCAGGTTCCCAGCAGTCAATCCCAGCCCGTCTCCCAGCCAGCCAGCAACCAGATTGCATCCTCTCTGGTTAGTATCCAGTCCTCACCTCAGCCTGCAACCTGCCTGTCCTGAGCTGACCCAAGCCCTGGACCTGTACCTGAGCACCCACCTGCTTTGGGGGTAGGGGTCCTCACAGCCAGCCATCTGATTCGGTCTGCTAGCCTCCAGTCTGCACCCCGGTCTATTAGGCTCGGGATTGTGAGCCTGCAACCTGCCTGCCCAGAGCCCAGAGACTCCTGGGAACTGTCCGAAACGGGATCCGGCATGTGGCTATAGCCAGCCACCTGCCAGTCCTGAGCTGGCTATAGCCACCTTCCCGCTTCAGACAGTTCCCAGGAGTCTCCTTTCTGGGGAACCTGGCTAGCCTTTATCACAGCCCCTCCTAGAAAGCGGGGCTCTCAACGTCAGCAACAATTCATTTCTTCCAGCACCCTGGTCTCGTTTTTGCTTGACCTTGGTGTAGACCCAGACGACAACTTCTAGAGTGCTAGCCCACAGCCATTGACCCAGTTGGCTAGCGCCGATCCAGCCAGTTCCCTGCCTAATCCCGTCCTGGAGCAACCCTCTGAGAAGCCCCTCATAAGAAAGCATGGCTCCTGCCGACATTGTGGCTCTCCGCTGCCCAGCACCTCGTCCTCTCATCTGTCCAGCACCACAGAGCCTCAGCTGTCCAGTGCCAAATTTATTTATAGAAATATATATTAGTAGCACAACAAAATTGTTATTAGTATCTGTCACAGCTAAGCTTGTCTGAAAAAATAATTAAAAACTCTATCCACAGCCTTAAGAAAGAAGCCAAGAGGTCAACAGGTCTGCTGAAATGAGCTTGAAACTAATTGGATGTCCCTCATGCTTTATGTTTTCTTTAGATAATGATGCAACACACACACACACACACACACACACACACACACACACACACACACAGACACACGAACAAGAGGTTTGCAAGCCCTCTCTTGCAACCCTGTGGAGAGGTTAGTGACTCCTAACACATGCATGCAGTGGAGCAAAGCAGCATCCTGCAGAGTGGTCATTCACCTCTCACTCACATACAGACATACACACACACTCCCAGTGTGTCCTGATTCTTAACCTCAACTACATCTGCTACATTAGAGCTACATCATGTACACACACACACAAAAGCAGTAAATACATACACTGTTTTCACATTTTGTTATGTTGCAGCCTTATGCTAAAATCACCATGACCAAGAACTATGGTCACTCTGGCTGAACTCCAGAGATCTTGTGTGGAGATGGGAGATCCTTCCAGAAGGACAACATCACTGCAACACTCCACCGATCTGGGCTTTATGGCAGAGTGGCCGGACGGAAGCCTCTCCTCAGTGAAAGACACATGAAAGGCCACTTGAAGTTTGCAAAAAAGCCCCTAAAGTACTCTCAGACTGTGAGAAACAAGATTCTCTGGTCTGATGAAACCAAGATTGAACTATTTGGCATCAATTCTAAGCATCATGTCTGGAGGAAACCAAGCACTGCTCATCACCTGTGCAATACCATCTCAACGGTGAAGCATGCTGGTGGCAGCATCATGCTGTGGGGGTGTTTTTCAGTGGCAGGGACTGGGTGACTCATCAGGGTTGAGGGGAAGCTGAACCTGGTCCAGAGTGCTCAGGACCTCAGACTGGGCCAAATGTTCACCTCTGTGGAAGAAAATGTATTACCTAATAGATTTAGTTTTATTTTATCCTAATATTGTCTTTTTCTGTTTCCTGACTATGTTCCTGCTTTTCTGTATGGCATGAAAGGAGCAGGATTTAGTGGCATCTAGCAGTGAGATTGCAACCATTTGAATACTGCTCGCCCCACCCTCCCCTTCCAAGTGTGTAGGAGAAACTACAGTGGCCATTAAACTTGCAAAAAACGTGAAAGGCCCAATCTAGAGCCAGTGTTTGGTTTGTCTGTTCTGGGCTACTGTAGAAACATGGCGGTGGAACATGGCGACCTCCGTGGAAGGGGACCCGCTCCCTCTGTAGATATGAACAGCTTATTTTCAGGTAATTAGACACTAATGAAAGCACATTTATAAATATTATATTCCATTTATGCCAATAGCTCCTCCTAAATGTTACACACTTGAACCTTTAAGCTCTGTGCTGAGACAAACTATTTTATGTTGATTAACAGATCCCTGTGAGTGAAACCTTTTGTTTGAGGAGAGCCCAGCCCTGTGAGCAGTCACACATTAACTCACATGGGAACTCAACTTGCCCTAGAATCTCAGCCGCTTTCAACCTTTTGCTTGTGTGTCATCACAATAGCAACCTAGGTAACACTGAAGTGTGACCTGTCTTATCCAGGAAAGGCCGGAATTAATTTTGTCTTTTGCCATCTGAAATAGACGTGTATTGAGTCTATGTAAATCCACTGAAACAAACTTGTGTGTTGAGCAAAGGATATAAATTGTCTGCCTTCAGAATAGAGGTCAGAGAAATAGGGATGCAACCTGTATGTGTGTTTCTCTTCATGCTGCGTGAATGCTCATCATAACCATCTGTATTCTTCTGAAGCTTTAGTAAAGATTATTTTCAATCAATTTGGAACTTGAGTGAAGTTTTTTACAAAAAGATTTCTTCCTTACCTTCCAACAGGACAATGACCCTAAGCACACAACCAAGACAATGCAGGAATACGGTTTAACTTCAATTATAAGGCCTCTTCAACATATCATTTCAAACCATCATGTCCATCATGATCATCCACTTTGGGCCAATAAACAATGTTTAAGAGAAGTTGCCAAACTCATGCAATTTATTGACATGACATTATCTTAAAAATATTTGGAGAGAGAGAAGATGTAATAGCATATACAGCAAAAATACAAACATGAAAGGGGTGAGCAAAAGTCTACTACTAAAACAAAGGAAAGGGAGATTAGAGGGGGCGAGCATCTTTGCTTAACAAACAGGTGAGAGACTGACAGACAGCGTGAACGATTACAGAATGAGAAAAAATAAGGAGTCAGAGAGGAGTACTGCCATCCTGCCTTTGCTCAGCAAACACAGAACAGTAGCTCTGGGGTTTTTGGAAGAGTGGGACGGAGAGACAGAGAAAGAGAAGAAGAGATGAATGGAGGAGAGCAAGAGAAAACAATGAAGCACAAGTGAACAGAAAGAGTGAGACGTTTGAGGATAGAATGAGAAATCAGTGTGTGAAGGGAGACAACCAGTGACAGTGCCGAGGGCTTGTTAAACAGGCTCTTTTTGTGCAGAGGCACGGCTGCCTGACAGACAGCTCTGATAGTGAGCATTAACACACACACACACACACACACACACACACACACTATACACCAATACACACCCACCTAGTGATAGGGTGTATTACATATTACTTGCTGTTAAGTCTGCAGTCAGAATAGATGTTCATTCATGACAAGGAACAGCACAGGAGTAGTATGTCAGGGCATACCTGCTGCTTGGCGCGTGCACACACACACACACACACACACACTGGTCGGTATGTATATGTGCATGTAAAGAGGTTTTAGTGGGAGGCAGAAGGGGAGTCACTGCATTTGTTCAAGGGCACATTAGCAGTAGGTAATATAATTCTGGTTCTCAAACTGGATCTTATTTTGATAGGTTTGGCCATCTTTTCTATTAGTTGTGATAACATTGTACTCACCAAGTAAAATCCTGAGATCTGGGAATGCAGCAACATTGCAAAAAAGAAGTATGATGGGTCAAGCAACACGATGATCAGACAGGTTGTAAACAAACTCCCAGGTTAGCCAAACTTATTTTGAAGAGAATAAGAAGGCAAACACTAAAATTATTACCCAAACTGTCTGTTGTAATTACATCACAGTTTACAGACCAACTTCCTGGTTCAACTTCGACCTACTCTACATGCAATAGTGTGTACACAATTTTCCTGAGCAATTAAAGAATTATTACCAACACTGCCAGTGTGCTCACTTTCAGATTTGCCTCCAAATAAAGTGGTCTGGATAATGTAGCTAAACTGTGGAACTGTTTACTACGAGAGGCTCTCCCGGTTTGTGTGTCTTTGGTGGAGTGCCAGTACATAGCCGAAGTCCTGCTGTTTGTTGCGGTTACTGTTCGTCAGCCATAAATATCTCGTTAAGCTCTGAATATAGCAGTTATAAGTGGGCCCATATGTTGTGTTTACTGCCACTGAAGAGGAATATATCTTGTTCATGTACGATCAGTGTTAATTTTGTTAACAAAAACTATGACAAAAAATGTTCGTCAACAACCTTTCTTCCATGACTAAGATGAGATGTTGACGAGCTGAAAATAGATCTTTGATAATAAAAACATTTAAATGTTGTCAGGCAGAAGTATTGAATCTACATTGACACCCGACATTGAAATTGAAAGCGCTCGTTATGATTGGTGTTGAATAAACATCAGATTTTCAACCATAACTTACACTGAATACATATTGATTCAACCATCACCTAAAAATCAGTCTGCAACTACATTTTAGCTGATAATATATTGAAACAATGTTAGTGAATCAGCACTGATTCACCCATTATTTAAAAGGGTGCCTGGGACAATGTTACACTAATTAATTACAAGAAACCGGACCTTTTCATGACATTTTCTTTATTTACATACATTTGTACATGATATTGTTCTCAACATGTAACTGAAGTTCAAGACAATTTTTGCTTTAATAAAAAAATAAGAAAATTAGCTGACTCATACACATTTCCAAAAAAAAAAAATCAAAGACAGTAGGATAAATTTAAATTTACATAATATTTACTAACAAAATTATTAAATGTGCTTTGGAATATTTATGAAACATACAGATCAAATATATAAAGTGAAATATAATATCACCACATGTCTTTTAAACAATGAGCGAAATACATTTTTTTTACATTTTAAAACCTTAAAGGCCAGGACTGTTAGTATTCAAAACAGGGAATCAGAGAACACGGTTCAATTTTTTGATAGTCAAAACACAGGTTATCATTCACATTACTGAATACAGTCACTATTTAGGTGTTCAGGTGTCAACATATATTGCTAAAACTGAAGTATGAATTATATTATTCTTGCTAAGAAACCAGATTAAACAAAATCAACTATAATTATCTTATAATTTATTTTCATGGGGCTAAAAGGGGCATTAATTAATGAATTAATCCATATTATACATAGTTTATTGTGATACAAACTTACATAACATGCAGTCTTCCTTTAGTGTCTCCTTGAAGGGCCTCTTGTCTGTCTTGTATTCCCACCTGAAGCTCACTTCACTACAAACGGGACGTTTTCTGTAGATCACCTTGGAAGTTCCACCTTGACAGACTGGAGAGAGAGAGTGGTTGGTCAGAATAGCTAAGGAGGTGGACAGAAAGTAACATCTGTCCAATATGTAATGCACTTAGATTGCAGTTGTTGCTGTATTGGATTGAATTTTAATGTACAGTACATGCTTGTGGTCAAAATAACAACTTACAGTGTAATACAATTCCATTAAAAAATCATGGCCTCAGAAATTGCCATACAGCTAATTTTGACACAGTAACTCTGACAGACTAGTGCTTTCCCTCAACTATCTCCTGAGTGCAGCCAGTACTTGAAAAAGGTGAGTATGCAGCCCAGACTTTGACAAAAAAGACTTTGCATTGCTGGCAAACAAGGACATTTATGTAGGAAGTTCCCACCGTTCTCAAAGAAGGTGTTAGCACACAGCTTGGATGACTTTAAAATGTTTTTGAAGAATTCTGTTTCTCAAAAGGATTTTAAGTCAAACTAACCTCATAAACCTTTGTATGTTCTTGTAATAAACAATCATCTCTGTGTATCCCTTAGTATACAGTAAGTATAAAAGTATAAAAATGGATGTATATAATCTTACTAGTTTGAGCACCAGCAAACGTGACATTGGATAGTACAGCTAACTTCAGTAAGTTTAAGTTTTAAAAAAAGTTTGCTATTAACCTAGCAAACATCTGTCTTCACCTGAGTGATCAGCATAAAATAGAATAGATTTAAGCATTTGCCTGGTATTTGCTGGAGTCAATAAGAGTGAAAATGAGACCCTATTTTAACATCACACATGCTGATGACTAACATTAGCTTAATGCTGGCTGGCATAATTTCCTTTAACAGAAAATACAACCACTTTACAATAGCTACTTTACTAACCATTACAACATTAGACGACCTGTAAAGACAGCAAGATAATGTCACTGGTTCAAATGTTTGCTATAAAAAACATAACAGGACATTTTTAAAGAACTTGAAAATTCTGCAAACATCCATGTGGAGTTTTTTGTTTCTTTACTGAGCAAACTAGCCTATTGGTTGCTTGCTCCCCACCAGATCACCTTCACATATTACAACTATTACAATCAATGGACCAATTTGCCAAGACAATAATGCAGCTATGAGTTGACATAGCATTTTCCTTAGTTAAAAGATTAAAACTTACCTCCTTTTCCACAGGCTGGTGAGAAATTATGAAAACGTTGGGCAGTTGGAGCAGTTGAATAGCATTTTTCTAGGGGAGGGCTTGGATCTCACCCCTCCTTGCCATTTCCCTCGAAAAACGACATTAAGATGTTTTCCTCATTACATATAAATTATTTAGTTTTCTTTGTCATCTAAAACCAAACAAGTTGAAGAAGTGAAGTGAAGTAAGTGCTTTATTTAAAACAAAAGTGTCCCACACCCCCCTAAAATGGTTGTTCTCCAGTCCTGTCCTCCAGTTTAATTTAAAATACTTCGGGAAAGTTGGCAGTAGGCACAGTACTGATCAGTACTGATTAAATGTTAGTATTTCAATGTTGAAAACAAGACTTAAATACAATGTTGATTCAATGGCATTTTTTTCAACATTTAAACTGTGACTGCTAAATGCTTATTTAAAGTAGAAAGTTTTCAACCTCAACCATATACCACATTCAAAAAATGCATGATATTTTCCCCCAGTTGTGTGTCTAGTCTGTCAAAATATTGTCATGGATTTACGTGTGCAGATTGATGTGACGTGTGCAGATGCTGTCCTAAACCGACAGCGAGTTAATGACAAAAACATGATGGCTATAACGCTAAAAGGGTTTCGTTGGAAAAAAATTATAGATCTATGGAAACTCTTCATTTATAATTAGACAGAAAGGAAAACACAATACACTATAGTAATGGGAGATGGACAGACGCCCTGTGGCTATTAGGCGGGTAGAATACAACCAACCTGAAGAGACTCTTAGAGGCGCTAACTGTAAGTCCTAATGTTAACTAAGCATAGCCTATACATTTGCTAAAGGTTAATATTACTGGGCAGTCAGCTATGTCAAAGTGTAACAAATTTGCTAGCAAGCCAGGTTGGCTTAGCCTGGCTGGAAGCCAGTTTTTCTCACAAAAATGTTTTCAGTTTTCAGTTTCAGTTCAGCAAATGAATGAATGGCTTCCAGGCTACTGTTAGCTAGGTTAATGTGTTAGCTAACGTCAGTTCACTAGCTTCAAAGCTTGTGAGTGAAACATGCAGGGCTTGACAATTAACGTTATAACTTGTCCAGGACAAGTCAAGTTTTGGTCGGACAAGTGAAATGCGTTATCATATATTGTCCTATGATTCGAGTAAAACATATGGGGAAAAAACGTGTAGGCTTTTCAGACCTGTTCCACAGTGTGTCTAAATGTGCATCACATGTTGCTGCTGTAACTTTCAAAGCCTTGCCAAGCTAATTTTGAGCTGAAAAAATAGTTTTTACACACAAAATTATGTAAGTTGTCTGTATTAACACTGTATACCAACAAGAATCTATGTGATTTACAGTGCAAAAAATTTTTTTGTGTGAAATCTAAAAGTGGCAATCGTAAACCATGTTGCTTATGTGACCTGGATGCATCACGTGTTATGCGGGGAATGTCAAGTTTTTTGAGGAACACCTCAGTTCAGTTGCTTCTCTGCTGTCCAATTAGATAAGCAGCAGGGAAAACTACTTGTGTCGTTGATAACCTGGAGCTGTTTAATCTCAAAAGTTAGTGGAGCACAAGGAGCTTCAATTTTCTGTTATAAATGTGTTTTTGATTGCCTGAGTAGCTGCTGTTTGTTGATAGTTATCACAGGTGTTTCTTAGATGATCATGTGTTCCCTAGCAAAAAAAAAGTGTGATCGGGATAAGAGCTGCAGTGGACAACTACTGCTAGTCTTTTTAGTCTAGTCTAGAAGAGGACGTTTGTTTTCATTGGCTAAAGATCCTTTTGTTCAGTTTTAATATT
Organism: Siniperca chuatsi; assembly: GCF_020085105.1. Lineage (NCBI taxonomy): Eukaryota > Metazoa > Chordata > Actinopteri > Centrarchiformes > Sinipercidae > Siniperca > Siniperca chuatsi. The sequence goes on along the minus strand of NC_058044.1, from coordinate 33,106,993 downwards.
TAAATTTTATGTACATTTTTCATCCAGCCAGATGCAAAGGTATTTACAGTAGGCATATGTACTTTGACCCTGTCAATGGATCTTGAAAACAGGATGAATTTTATTTTATGCCCATTCATTCATTCCCAATCAAGAAAAAACATAAAAAGGAATACAGAATGGGGAAAAACACTGTCAGAAACAGCGGCCCCCTCACACTTTGCAACTCTATTATGTCATGATGCATTTTTCAATGATTTTCAGATTTGCAGTCATGCATCACAGTTCTTTTCATTTTAGGAATTTTGCAAATGGAACCCATTACTGATTTTCAAGAAAATTGGGTTAACATTTACTCAAAAATATAATCATACTAGTATTTGCTTATAATGGTTGCTGAGTTGGTCTATTCTATTCTGTTCTGTTTTATTCTGTGCTTGACAGGCACTTTGTTTGGTGACCTGACAATGGTACTCACTAATGGAGTCTCTGAGTGTCACCATACACATACACACACACAAAGTGCTGCAGAGAGGAAAAGACTTTTGATTGCACTTCCGTGCTCTGCTGGTATTGCCAAATTGCCACCTTTACCCCCCTCCCCACTCGTCTCTGCCTCTCTCTGTCTCCTCCTCTCTGTTTGTGTCATCCAAAACAAAACATGGGCGAAGGATAGAAAAGGACACAGGGGAAAACACAAGGGTCAAAACACAGCAGCGTTTCAGGATCTGACAATTACATAGTGCTAAAGCCCACTGAAAACACTACAACATACCAAGACAACTGAGAGTGAATCTGCAGTTAAATCTACAGTTCAAGTGTGACTGCCGTTCTTATTTTTTGTAACACTTTCCGATCAAATATTGCTACTTTTTGACATGCATGCATGCCAAAATGTTTGCACCTTGAGTTGCATTAGAACACTGTTGTTAGACACTAAGCAACTACATTTCATATGGAGTATGTTGACCATTTAGCTTTAATGTACGAGGATTACATGATTTATCAGTTTTACTTTCCAGAACAATTAAGCATAAAGCCATCCTAGCAGCCGCTAGAGGCTGTAATGTTAATGTAAAAAATATAGCCCAAGCAGCAATTCAAGCCAACGCAGACTGTTATAAGTTTAAAGCTTTTGATCTGGAAAGTAGTGAAATCTCTCTTTTTTTGCATTTTCACAAATAATAAAGAATAAATAAGAATAAAGAAAAACAATTTCCGATTTGTGTTATGCCACGCCCATTTGTTGCATTTGTAGCGCCCCCTAGTGGTCGAAATATCAAGTCATTTGGACTTACGGTGTGAGAGGCGTGGCCTGTTCAAAATTGCATGTTTGGGCCTCAATTACAGTGCTATCATGTGGCCAATTGGGTTCATATCTCTGTGGAAGCACATGCACATTATTTCCAGTTATTTGGCCAAGTTTTTTGTGTTGTCTAGCTCATTCCAATTTGAGCCGCAGCAAGACAAATAAATATAGCCGCAAGTGGCAATTTGTGGGTTCAAATCCTTTTTCACTCAACAGAAGGAACCAGCTCAATCGGCCAAAACTAAAGCCGTGAGCAGCAACGAGAGGGTTTCAGGCTTCACAAAGCTGAGAAAAGTCACTTCAGCTACTTTAATTCTGTTTAAAGAAGGAGTGAGACCAATCACATTGATTGAAGCGCTTTGAGTAGTCAGAAAGACTAGAAAGGCACTGTATAAGTACAGTCCATTAACCATTTATAGTCTGATTTGTGTTTTTCCATGCCGATTTTTTGCATTTGTAGTGCCCCCTAGAGGTCGATTTGAATGAAACATTCAGGGCATGTTTCAGGTATACATATCCTGTAGGTTTTGTGATGATTGGCCCAATGGTTGTTGACTTTGGTCTATTTATGTCCAGAGCCACGCCAATTTTAAAGTTCATTGGTCAATATCTTGAAAACTAAATAAGATATAAACAAGCCTTATGTAACCTTTGATAGGCTTGGTCCAATGTTGATCCACCGAACATTTGGTCACAATTGGACCTAAGATTTAGGAGGAGATGTCAAAAATGTGTTTTCAGTTTCAGCCCCTTTGGGGCTTGAACTCCTAAATATGAAAGTGTTGGACTTCCGTTGGACTGGAAACAGCATACTGATGATTTTGGTGTTCTCAGAGCCTTACTAGTAAGTAGGAGAAATGCCATGGTGTAATTAAAATTAAAAGGAATTAACCCCTTGGGAGCATGAATGTGTTCAGCAAATGTCAATTGATGTCAAATTGATACAAAAATTACATAAGGAGTCATACCCAGGGGACCATGAAAATCTGGCTGTTAGTTTTTGATATACCTTGTCATGGACCAAAGTGTTAAAGCTCACTAATAAAAATATTGTATGTCAACAATAAAACACATTACAATTCGTAATATGAAAGGTGTCACTCGTAGTGACAAGACCCACAGAGAATTATTACCTCTATGGCTCACAAGGCAGCACAAAATTCCTGCTGAAGCAAGCTCTTCTCCATTTTAAAGTTCTGTACCTCAGTCCAGATGGTAGTAATGTGAAATGTTGATTGAGAGGATGATCAGTGTCATTTGCTATTGTGAGTGCTAGGCGTGACAGATCTGTGATTCATGTCTGAGAGATTTGGTGTGGAAAGGCAGATGATTTTGGAGGCAGTTTGTTTTTGTTGGACATAGTCAACATTGGTGAAAGTTCTGAACGGTGGGGTTTCTTGGGTACTGGTATGATGCTTGATGGTTTCCAAAGGGTGGGTAGTGATGCTGTCCTGTAGGGTTCCCAGAAGATGGAGTGGAGTATGGGAGACAGCTCCATGGTACAGAGCTTGAGCACCTTAGCTGGGATGCCATCTGACCCTGGTGCTTTGCCAGGTTTGCACCTGCCCAGCAGCTGTCAGACATCCTCCAGTGTGAATGGGGGTTGTGCTGGCTCATGAAAGGGGAGGGCTCTCAGCAGCTCCTCACAGGCAGCAGAGTGGTTATGGATGTCAAACCTTGTGTAGAAAGTGTTCAGTGTTTGCAAAGGTGGTGGAGTCTGGTATTGTGGAATGGTTTTATCTTGATTCACAACCAGTTAAGTATTTTACTTTATGACAGGCTTGTTGTGTGTTAATGTTTCTGAACCCCTGCTCCAGTCGGTCCTTATATTTGAGTTTGACCTTGATAATGTCATTTGTCATATTTCTGTTGATTATTTTATGGAGAGCCCAGTCCCGATGTTGAAATGCCTTCTGTTTTTCTTTGAAGCTGTGCTTGATGTGGGAGGTGATCCAGTGTTTGAAGTTTGGACATTGCTTGAACGTTCTTATGGGTATGGTAGTGAAAATGCAGAACTTGATGTAGTCATTAATAACAGAAACTCATTCATCCAGAACGCCTTGAAAAGTCCCAGTCTGTGCATGCCAGTGAGCTCTGTAGTTGTGCAATGGCATCCTCTGACCATTCTATGGCACAGTGGGTTGGAGGCTTGGTGTGTTTCACTTCCATCAGCAGGAAAACAACATTCTTGTCTGCAAAACCAAGTGGAGGATGTACCCGAGCTCTGAACGCATCTATAATGTTTCCATAACACAAGTCCAGAATATTGTATTTCCTTGTGGGAATGTCCACACTGGTGGAAAGAGGGCAGAACAGGTCGAGTCTGCTGCTGTTGTAAACCCACAGTGAACACAACATAGCTTCGGGTTATTTAGCCAGCAAGGAGCTAGCACCCTCGGCTACTAGCTCTACTGCTGCTTTAGTGTTAGCGCTGAGTAAACACAGCCGAAGACCACAGAGGGGAATCCCCTCTTGAGATAGAAGGGGTGTAATGATAGTCAGTTACTGTAATATAATGGAGGTAAAAGGGGGTCTGAAGGGACGCTTCCTCAGTCTGGTGCATACACCTCCATGCCCACCTCTTTTTCTTGGTCGGATCTCAGATGGAAGGATAACCGCTGGCTTCATGTTGCAGAGGATAGAAGACCGTAGTTGTAGAAGATCTGCTATAGGTGAATGGTCTGTAGCCGCGAACCTGTGGTTGTAACGCTGAGCTGTCATTGGTAATCCAAAGGATTATGAATGTGATCCAGAGGACCTTGCATAGATCTAGCATTTTAGATGTTAAACTACAAATAGGAGACTCTTACAAACTCACAAAACTACTGTATACAAAACAAGATGAGCCGTTGCAGCAGAGCGTGTGTCGAGGTTAGTTTTATGACCAACAATTTTGGTGTTTTCTAAATGCAGCAGGTATCTGTTTTCAGTGAAAAAGCTCTGATATAATATATATGATACTTTACACTACATAGCCAGCACCAAACAGCAGCCAAATTAAGCAACAAGCTGGCGATCTTGCTGGTGCATTTAGCAGCTAAAGAGCCAGATATTTCACTCAGGAATTTGTGGTGACCAAACCAGAGCTAAAAGGAGAGTATATATTGGACATATATTTGTTGGACACACAGACACACAGCTCTAACAACTAAATAAATGCTAATGTTGCTCCGTATCTACTAGATGTGTACATAAGCAACGGTTTTCTTACACATTGTCATATCAACTTTATAAAGTGATAATATTTCAAAGTTGGGTTTACAGCTTCTAGTGCTGCCCCCAAGTTGCAAAAAGAAAAAGTCTAAGTGTAACCATAATAATTAAGAATAAGCTTATGGGAACATTGACTATGCATACCAAATTTGGACCGAAGTGATTACTTCTTGGACAGGTGGACCAAGATCGGCATTCTTAGGCTGCTTTCAGATTCTAGTGCAGTTTGTTTGTAGTGTGAAAGCAAACAGACCAACTACAGGATTTTGTGATAGTAGATATATGATTTTAGCAGGCATTTTTAACCAAAACTAAACCTAAACTATTAAATCCATCTGCTGATTGTTAAAGGTCCAGTATGTAGGATTTAGTGGCATCTAGCGGTGAAATTGCAGTTTGCAACCATCTGAATAATGTTCACCTCACCCTCCCGTTCCAAGCGTGTAGGAGAAATTACAGTGGCCGCGAAAATCTAGAGCCAGTGATTGGTTTGTCCATTCTGGGCTACTGTAAAAACATGGCGGTACAACATGGCAGTGGAAGGGGACCCGCTCCCTCTGTAGATATAAACATCTTCTTCTAAGGTAATAAAAACACAACAGCTCTTATTTTCAGGTGATTATACACTAATGAAAACATACTTATAAATATTATATTCCATTTCTGCGAATAGCTCCTAAATGTTACATAGTGGACCTTTAACTGTCAAGGAAGCAATCTGTGTAAGTGGCATGCAAGATCATTTGGTAACCATAGTAAAACGTATTCTCGTCAGCAGGTGATCATGGACATTTTCCCTGTTACATCAGAAAGTGAAGTGAAGAAAAGTGAAGGAGTTAAAACAGAGGTGTGTTGAATTTGTATCCTGTGTTTTGGCAGTTCCTTGTTAAAAAGTGAGTGAAACATAGTGATTCCATATTAACTGCTATGTAACTTATTTTCACTTCTTATGATCTCATTGTTTTATTCTCAACCTGTTCTTTAAATGCTGCCTGGCATTATTTAAATCACTCTGTGGGTCAGTAATTTGCTCCAATTTTGTTGTTATTGTAGCCTCACAAACAGGTTACATCTCACAATGGCAGTTTTTGCTGCAATATTTTGTCTTTAAAGCATCAGTTGAGAATCTATTGTGCCCAGCAGCTGGAAGCCAGACCAAATACCAAAATACTGACAGAGGTTTGGATGATGACAACCACCAGCACAATGTATTTTGAACAGACTCTATTTCAGGCCAATGAGCGATTATGGAGCAGATGTCTGCTAATTTAGTTCGGAAAATGATTTCTGTCTTCATCGTCTGGTTTCTGTATAGTGATGTGGAACAAGGTGGGTGGATGAGTCCATCACTGACACAGGTTTGTGATAAGACTAGCATAGAGAGAGCAAAAAGAAAGTGAATTTCTTGACTTACTAGATGAATCAAACCAATAAGACATTATTATACAATATTAGAGTAATGATCAAAATAAGATCTAAAATAAAGCATGATTGTCCAACTGCTTGGCCTTTTTTCACCTCAGCAAAGTTTAAATATAACTCAACACAGTCTTCAAGTTTTTCCATTTTGAATACAGCACAATGCAGTGAGAGATACTTCAGTCTAACCAGGTGTAGAAGGAGTTCATGTCGAAATTTCACCAAAGGATAGCAGTTGTTAGTCGTCTGTTGGCTGGTTAAAAGCTGATCCAATCACTCACTAAGTCATTTTGGTCTACGCCCACTGTTGGTGCCCCTGATCCAAGCAAATGACAATTGCACATTGTCAGACCAAAATGAGTGAAGATAAATGTGCAGGTTGGTTGTGCGAGGCTAGTTATATTGTTGTCACATTACAAGAAGTAATACACCTCCACACTTGTTAAAGTCAACGTTTCAAAGTAATAAGATATTTCCACCAAGAGAAAGTCGGCTTTTGAGAGTTGGACAGAATTAAATATTTGTTACTTCAAATTTTTTTTGAATTTTTTTTTTTTTTTCAAAAATCTACTGTATGATTTTTAAATAAAAAGCTGGTCTTCAGCCAGTAGTATATCATTACCTTTACAATAATGTATCCCCATTTGGCATTTTGTTGAGCTGTTTAAATCTGTTACATTTTTGGGGATACAGATTTGCTCTGAGTCCTCAAACAGAAGCGTACAGTCAGCAAAACTCCTTTATTACATCAGCAGTGAAAAGAATGGAATACAGAGTTTAGAAATGATGGAGACAGAGGAAGAAAGACAGGGATGGCAAAAGGAATAGGATATTATTGGGGGTTGGGGGGCAGAGAAAGATTGGAATGGATTATAGATTTCCAAAAGAGGAAAAAATTAAATATTACTGAAGCCCAGCTGTGCTACAACCACAACTCGCTGAGTTGACACATACAGAATCTAAAATTCATCAAGTAGTCAGTGGATTCTTGTCTCATAATCTTTGTCATCTACAACCTCTCCTCTTTCTATCTCTCTGGATTTGTCTAAACTTTGTCTAATTTGTCATATTATATGGATTTGGAATATCTGCCTTTCTCTTCTTCATCCTGCCATCAGAGAGAAATATTGTCAACATGTGCCTCACTGTGAATGTCTACATACCTGTATATCAGTGTTTGTGACCAGGTGTGTGTGTGTTTTTAAACTAAGCCCCACTGAGATCATCATTTGCTGAGTCAGCTCTGAGTCAGCAGAACAACGCACACAACAGCAGACACACACACACACACACTGGAAAAATAGAATGATTTCTTCCAGCTTGGTTGTAAGTTTGTATTTAGAAAACATGTTCATGTTCTGTGGTGGTGAAAGTTGGGCCAGGTGTCGATGGTGAGGCCTCATTCAAATGAATGAGGGAGCTGCATTTGTTCAAACAAGACTAATTTTAGTCATTGCGTTGTTCTTAAGTGCATAGACTCTTGTGATTTACATTGTGGAAAGACAATGAGACAAGCCAATGAGCCCTCAGAAACTGGAGCGTGAACAGTTAAAACGGCTTGTGTGGACTTAAAATCTGGCCTTGCAGGAGTTCCACCAACATGGGTTTTGGAAGCTGGTCATCATATCTTTGGATTTAAGGTGGGGGCTAACATTTTGTGCTGATATTCATTATCTCTAATTGTGACTATTTTCATGCCAAAAGACGACAGCACTATGTTGCCCATTGAAATACACTGTAGTTAGGGTGAAATAGACTCTGAGATTCTAAAATTCAGCAATGAAACCCAGGATAATAGTGACATGTTAATCCTAAAGTGGGATAAAATAACTAACTCGTCAATACCAGGGAAAGGTTGCATTAGAAACTACTGTAACGCTGATGATGTACAAACATCCAACTGTTATATGTTAATCAGTGTAAATCCACATTTGAAGCCTCTTCTATTATTTGTCCAAAATATAAATAATTGTTTTCATTACTAAAAATGCTGTCATGACATATGTCAATGTAAAATTAATTTAATTACATTTGAAAATAGCCAGTTGTGCACTGAACCAGGGTTTCTATTTATTATTTCTACTTCTAGTATAAAATGTTAATATTGGTAAATTAAAACAAAGACTGCAATGTGGTTTAATGATAATCTTTATGTTAGGTATATACTCAACATTGAATCTTGAATCTTATTGTGCTACATCGGCCATCACATTACTTCAAATTCAATGGCAGCTCTGTTAAACCTTGTCCAACATTTCAGCTATTCAAGATGATATTCACCACTAAATATTTGGTCTGTCTCTGGTTATTGGCTGTCTCACACTGTGGACTTTACTTAGCTCATCACAGTGTGTGTCGACATATCTTTAGACAAACACACTCCTAATAACTCTCTCCTATTGTCTCTCTGTTTAAGTCTTGCCCTCTCTTTCCCGCTCTCCTCTCCTTTCTAGCTGAGAGCCAGCCACAGTGGATTTCTACACCACACTGTTCAAACAAAGCACTGAAAGAAGCCGAGCACTACAGGGAAAGCTTGATATTAAAACCAGTTTCAAAGGAACACTGATGTGCAAGCGTGCACACGCACATAAATACACTCAGACGCTTGAATCCAACACTAAGGAGAAATCTTTTGTAATAAAATGACAAACGACACAAACTACACATGGTGCACAATGTTGACTGATAATGCATGTCTCAAAATCTGACGTAAGACATCAGCTCATTATCCACTGCCACTGATCATGTGTTAAGAGCAAGACATTGACAAGACATAAATGCATGCATTATTGACTGTTCTTTACAGATAGCTTTTTCCTATGTCTTTTCTCTCTCAATTGATTGTTCTTTAAATGTATCTACAGGCCAGTCCAGTTTGTCTCTCATCTATTGGCTGGTGAGAGCAGGTTGGCATTAATGGGGCATGACACAATTACCATAATATTTTGCTGTGTCTAAATTTGAACTGTAATAATGAATGAAGGCATTTTTGTATTGCTTTTTACCTTTGTCAATAGTCATGTAAATGGTGCCACCAGTCATCCAGGTTTGTGCTTCATGAGTGTGAGTCCCTGCAGCATGCACTGGGTTATGCAAACAGCCTTTAACAGTACAAACAGACACACCTTTTGACACTACTGTGTCTTAGTCAGAGTCAAAATGGAGAAAGGCATAAGTTAAATTGAAAATAGCCAGTTGCGTACTGAACCAGGGTTTCTATTTATTATTTCTACTTCTAGTTTAAAATGTTAATATTGGTAAATGAAAACAAAGACTGTAATGTGGTTTAATGATAATCATTATGTTAGGTATATACTCAACATTGATTCTTGAATCTTATCGTGCTACATAGGCCATCACATTACTTCAAATTATCAATGGCAGCTCTGTTAAACTTTGTCCTATATTTCAGCTATTCAAGATGATATTCACCACTAAATATTTATAAATAAATCCTAGAATATGTGCACATTTCTCATTGGATAGTAGGTTGAACAGGCTTTAAAATCTAGACAGTGAAGATAGTAGTGTCAAAATGTTAGTCTGCACTACTGAAGACTGCAAATCAATCAGTGTGCTACAGTCGTTTCTTGCCTATGAAGGAGCTGTAATGTTGCAAGTGAGTAAAGGACCCATGTGTGGGCATCACAAGCTCCATTTATTTTGCCTGAAGTGATTGTTTTGTTGAATCTGCACCATGAAAAGTCATGCTACATTAGCTACTAGCATTGTTGTTTTTACTGTAACCATAGATGTACAGACAACAATCACATGATTACTGTTGATGCTGACTAAACTGTCTAAAGACTGATGATTCACAGGCAATATTTGAAGATATAAGAAACACTTTTGGATATGATTTACAACAGATTTATGAACATTTATGTTCGACAAACATCGGAGATGGTTATCACGTCCGCTGTGCTTTCCAGTTGGACTGAGTTATTACACTGAGAAGAAGGGGTGCGATTTTTGACAAACAAATGCATCAAAGTGGCACACTGGGCTACAGTGCATTGTAATGTAAAATGTCATTCATGGCCATTTGTTAGCATGGCTGTTAATAGTAGCAAGTCAAAGAGCTAATTTAGGAATGTCCATTATTCGACCTGCTTCTCAAGTGCGCTGAAGCTGTTTGTAAAAGTTGTTCAGTTGTCATGCATTTTATCATATATTTTTTCTATTTACAAAGCAGGCACACAGTGCTGCTTACTTTGTATACATGGATGTGGTGAGGGGCTGTGAGTTGGCCATCATCTCCAATGCAGATAAAACTAAACAAAGGCAAATCCATAAATACTTCGGAACTACGATGGAAATCAGGGCTGCCAACTCTCACGCATTGACCGTGAGAGAAAAATTGGCAATTTTCACACACTCTCCCGTCACACATCCATTTTTTCACACACTGAAAAACAAATGTATAACTGATAAATCAGCTTCACCCAGCTGATGCGACACCAGTGTACACTGGGATAGTAATCAAGTGGACCATTCTTGCGCTGTGAATTGTGGACAGTTTGTGAATAGAGACTGGTAGAGTTTTGTGAAAGAAAAATTAAAAAATTAATCACTGCCAACAACAGCAAGTTTGATGAATTGATCCCTGTCTGTCATTGATTAATTGATGTCTTTTACCTTCTTAAAATGTAAGTATGGCTATGTGAACGTAAGGAGGATTATGTTCCTATATAAGCCATTCAATTTAAGACAATGAGATGGTGTTGCCGTTGCTCCATCTCGTCATCTTACTTTTTCCAACTTCTAGCTTTCCTTTTTCTTCAAACTTGAGTAAACTTTTGTGTAAGTGTAATTTAAACTATGCTCTCAAAGAAAATGAGTTTTGGTATTTTTTTTCGCTGTGAAACTTCTCCTGCTACTCGGACAGGGGACCGCTGCAGAACAGCTGTTTGGTCACATTGTTTATAACAGGGAACAGCTGATCATGCTGAAGCCGAGCGACATGGTGCCCAGGACAACCGATGTCCCCACTGAGATCTGGAGGAGGGCACACCGAGGATGCAGAGATGGAACGAAGAGGCGAGGGAAGAGAGAGGGGTCCAGACAAAAGAGACTTAAGAACAAGAGATTTAAGCCGTGTCTGCCTTCTCTTGTCATGGGCAATGTGAGACATGTGACACATAGCTACACCAGGATATCCCGGATCATAACATTTCCATTGACGGCTTTCAGACTGTTTGGGCAGACAGGGATCGCACCGGGAGCGGTAAGCGGAAAGGAGACGGGCTTGCTGTTCTGGTCAACAACGGATGGTGTAACCCTGGTCACGTTACTGTCAAGCAGAGTATCTGTAGCCCAGACATTGAACTGTTAGCTGTGGGACTCTGGCCATATTATTTGCCACGTGATTTCTCACATGCCATTGTTGTGGCTGTTTACATCCCCCCCTCTGCTAACCCGGCATCGGCGTGCAACACCATTCACGGCACCATAGCACAACTCTAGATTCAACACCCGAGTGCACTCATATTATCTCGGGTGACTTCAACCATGTCAGTGTTTCAACAACATTGACTAATTTCACCGAGTGTGTGAGTTGTCCTACTAGAGAGGAGAGGACACTGGACCTGCTGTATGATAACATTAAGGATGCATACAGCTCTTCCCCCTCCCCCCCTGGGTAGGTCAGATCACAACCTGGTTCACCTCAAACCCTGCTATGTGCTTCTGGTTAAAAGGCAGCCTGCGAACACAAGGACAGTGAGGAGATGGTTAGAGGAGGCCCATGAGACACTTCAGGGATGTTTTGAGGTGACAAACTGGGATGACTCTGTGAGCCTCATGGAGAGGACATTGACTGGCTTACTGAGTGCATCACTGGCTACATTAACTTCTGTGTGGACTGCAATGTCCCAACTAAGATGGTTCCATTGTTTTTCAAATAACAAACAACAAAGGGTAACAAAGGACATCAAAGATATCCTGAATGCCAAGAAGAGGGCCTTTACCAATGGGAATAGGGAGGACGTGAGGGCAATCCAGGCTGACCTGAAGGTGAAGATCAGGGAGACAAAGGAGAAGTACAGGAGGAAGCTGGAGTGGAAACTCCAGCAGAACAACATGAGAGAGGTCTGGAGTGGCATGAAGAGCATCACTGGCTTCAGTCCGACTGGCAGCAGAGGAGTTGAAGGCAGCTTGGACAGGGCCAACGAACTTAATCTGTTCTTTAACCGATTCGACACACCGGCTCCTGCTCATCCCCCCTCTAACTCAGCTGCTGTCACCCCTCAGACTCCTCTGAATCCACTGCTCCCCCCTCCTCCATCTTCCTGGGAGAGTCCTACTCCCCCCTCAAATGGCTCTCAGGCTAACGGCCCTCTTCACACTGCTGACTCTCCCCCTCCCCCGCCTGTAACCTCTGCTGTGTGCCTGACTACTGACCAGGTGAGAGGACAGCTGATGAAACTCCACTCAAACAAGGCTGCAGGCCCCAATGGAGACTGCCCCCGGGTGCTAAAAGCCTGTGCCCCCCAGCTATGTGGAGTCCTTCAACATGTCTTCAACCTGAGTCTGAGTCTTCAAAGGGTCCCTGTTCTGTGGAAGACATCTTACCTCGTTCCTGTGCCGAAGACGCCATCATCTTCCTGCTGAACCGCATCTACACCCACCTGGACAAGCCGGCAAGCACGGTTGAGGATTAAGTTTTTTGACTTCTTCAGTGCTTTCAACATTATCCGGCCAGCCCTGCTGGGTGAGAAGCTGGCAGCGATGCAGGTGGATGCCCCCCTTGTGTCCCGAGTTGTTAACTACCTGACTGGCAGACCACAGCATGTGCGTCTGCAGCACTGTGTGTTGGACAGCATGGTCAGCAACACAGGGGCCCCTCAGGGGACTGTCCTCTCTCCCTTCCTCTTCACCATCTACACCACAGACTTCAGCTACCACACAGAGTCCTGCCACCTTCAGAAGTTTTCTGATGACTCTGCTGTAGTAGGAAGTATCAGCGGTGGTGATGAGACTGAGTACAGGGCTGTGGTGGGTAACTTTGTCTCATGGTGTGAGCGGAACCATCTGCAGCTCAATACAACAAAGGAGCTGGTGGTAGAAGGGCCAAGGCACCAGTAACCCCGGTTTCCATCCAGGAGGTCAGTGTGGACATTGTACAGGATTACAAGTACCTGGGAGTACACATGGACAATAAACTGGACTGGGCTAGGGACACTCAAGCTCTGTACAGGAAGGGCCAGAGCCGCCTCTTTTTTCTGAGGAGGCTGAGGTCCTTCAACAGCTGCCGGACAATGCTGAGGATGTTTTATGAGTCTGTGGTGGCCAATGCTATCCTGTATGCTGTTGCCTGCTGGGGAAGCAGGTTGAGGGTAGCAGATGCTAACAAACTCAACAAACTGATCCGTAAGGCTAGTGACATTGTGGGGGTCACAGGAAGTCATTCCTGCCTGTGGAACATCAAACTCTTTAACTCCTCCCTCTAAGTGTAGTCTATATGACCCTAAGTCACTGAACTGGACATTGGATCATTAACATCACTGCAATAGTTGAAATAATTGTGCAATATTCTTTGTTTAATACTCTGTTGCAATATACTCTGTTTTCAGTTTAATTTATTGATATTTATTCATACTTCTATTACTACTGTGCAATATCCACATTCTCATAATCATCTAATAAGCTACACTTAACTTGACAGTACTCATTATTGCACTATTACTTATTACATATATTATTACATTGTATTATACCGTACATACTTACCAACCTGTAAATCCACTTTGGTACTTACACTTATTTTAGCTTTTATACTTTATATCCACTTGTACTTAATTTATCTTACCTGTATTATAGTGTATTATATTTTATTTGCTTAGTACTTCTATTCCTTCTATTCTCAAGTGTGCATTGACGTGATAATGAACAACTGTAACAAAAGAGTTTCCCCTCGGGGATCAATAAAGTATTTCTGATTCTGATTCTATACAATGTTTTTATGTTTTTATTTTTAAAAAAGGGAGTAAAAAAGCATATATTTTGCGTTACACTGAGAAAGTATTGTATGTACTCCTCATATTAAAGAGTGCTAGACACTGGACTTGAACATGTTCAGTAGGGTTAAACATGCAAGAGTGTATGACAAGTTTTTCTGATGTATATTTACCACTTTTCTGGCAGAATGTTTAAACTAAGCATGATAGCCATCTTAATCATAATGTGTGTTGTGTTGTTGTCAACCATACTTATTCATTGTTGACCGTGATTATTGACTTGGCTTTTCATCTATACATGCTTTAAAATTGTATATTTGGCTTTTGAACTTTTTTTTAAGTCCTGGGGGTTGAAGAGTGATGACCCCAACTCCTTTGGTGGGTAATGTCACAGAAGGCTGACTCATAAAATGCACCAACTTCACCAATACCAAATCTTACTCCAAACTAAATTGAAAAGTTGGCAGCCCTGATGGAAATAGCCTTAAGTAACTATGGATAATAGGTTTAACTATTAACTATTACACCAGTAAACATTTTAGTGTTTTTGACATTTAATGTTGTCTTGATTCAATGGGGTTTTTGAAAGTGAATGAGACGGCAAACAAACAGTCAACAAAGAGTTAAAAAGGAAGAATATAAAAAGAATGGGGGGAGGACAAAGAGAACAACAGCATGACAAATTGTTTTCCTCTTGACTACCCCCTCAGGTTATACATTTGGTCCTTACCTCTCACTTTCTCTTACTTATTCTCCTCTCATTTCCCCTTGTCATTCTTTCCGTGTTTCTTCTCCATTAATCACAACTCATGACAATTGGTCCCTCTGTCCATTTTAAATGTTTGAGTGACGTGACCCTTAACAATACCATCAAAGCAGTTTGCAAGACATGGCAGTTACAGATGTAGTGTATGATAAAGTCTGACATTATTGTTTAGAGCCTATATTCATAGTATATATTATAGTAATTGCTGTATAATTAGCTCTTGGTCAGGTAACTGACTACAATACACTATGAAAAAGCCACAAGCATCGATTCTTGTGTAAAGAAAAAAAATCTCAGAAGTCATTATGGCACCAAAAGCAATGAAGGACATCATGAAGCAACACTAAAGATACCGTCAATTACCAGTTCTCTGCGGGTCTGACAATTTCCACCAAAAACACATGTAGGAAGAAAAAATTATGCCAAACAATTCCATTTACCACAAATAAATGCTATTCACATAGCTTTTTTTCAAATTCAAAGGCACAATGCGTTTGCGGCTGCAAACCGTAATTGTTGCGATACCAGCAAGTAATATATAAAGGGGACTTGTTTCAGGAGTGCGCATGATCTTCACACGCGCGTACATAACCCCAGACGACCTTCACGTACAAGCGTATGATCTATGGTGCACAAGCATCCTTGAGTGATGAGGATGCGGACATGTCCAGTCACACCTTCCTCTCACAACCCCCCCAAGACCATTTGTTGATCCCCAATATGGGCATGGAGTATTTTTGGGAGTGGCTTTGTATAACGTACACAGGACTCTCTGATATAACATATATACATATGACATTTTGTAAGCCTGATACATTTTGTGTACCAGGCACATAACTGTTTGGTGTCAATACTTGATCTGTGTATGATTGTTTAGACTGCGGGATGAGAACAGTTCATTGAAAATGATGATATGGAACTATAAAACATGTTATTGACTGTTATGTCCAGACTTCAGGGACACTCTTCTCCCCAGGCTGAGGAGCCTGACCCTGAAGACTGGATAAATAACTGATGCTTCTTTCCCTCTGTACTCATTCAGAGCAGATTATACTGATGTATGTTTTGCTGCTGTGAGTCTGTCTGCAGACATTTGAAGTAAACCTACAGAAAGACAAGTGGTTGCCTTGAGTGTTTCTTTATTCTGCAGAATTTCCACTACAACATGGTACAACTATATAGCATTGTTGTGGGGGACAGATCATATACTAAACACTGACTGTGGGACGACAGTTGCTACATTTGACAGAGATTTTGCATTGATTCTGGACAATGGCTGCTATATTTTGACAGAGATTTTTACATTGATTCCGGA
The DNA here is from genome assembly GCF_020085105.1 of Siniperca chuatsi. Taxonomy (NCBI): domain Eukaryota; kingdom Metazoa; phylum Chordata; class Actinopteri; order Centrarchiformes; family Sinipercidae; genus Siniperca; species Siniperca chuatsi. The sequence continues at coordinate 33,091,034 of NC_058044.1, read as the reverse complement.
CAACGGCTGTATCTCCAGTGAGCGTCTGATTTGCCGTGCTTCTTTTCCATTTTCCATTTTGGGATCCTTGTTTGACCAAGGAGCAGTTTTATGCCAGAGACTGGGATCATTTCAGAAACCAAATCTGTAAAGAACTACGTAACTCGAAAGGGTTACAGCACAATGGGATGGATCTGTGTGTGGAGAGACAGATCCATCCCATCCCCCAGAAACCTATCGTGTAGAAACAGATCTTGAGGTCTACGACCCTGAATCCTACATCTTTTTCAGACTATGCATGGACAACTCTGTTATTCAAAAGGCTCAGAGGGACACCCCTGATGCGGATAAACCCTACCTCATTACGTCTAAAGAATGGGAGACCTGGTTTACCACTGGTTTTGTAGTCCAGTGGAGTGATTGGATGAGAACTCTTGATGTTCTCTCGCAAATCGACACATTCAGATGGTATAAGACTTACAAGTGCTATGAAGGTCTCAAAAGAAAACTTTTTGACACTCTGATAAATGAGCAGACTCCAGAGGTTCATAAGCAGAACCAACCGGAGCAGGCAGACCCTGGCACATGTGTACCTTTGCCCCAGATCAGCACGGACTGATGAACTCAAATATTCAAAACCCCTCCCGTTTATAGGGGCCATTCTAAAGATTTGCGCAGAAGGATACTCAAAAAAGAAAAAAAATGTAAATGTTGAATATTTCAATTGTTCTAAATTTAGCATGTTGTGTTGTGTGAGGACTTATGCCTGGTGTGATGTGCCGCCAACTTATGACATGCCTAATTATTTTCCAAAATCCCTGGATAATGGCAATGATAACTCCTGGGTGGTTGAAAGAGTTGAGGAAAATAAATGTACCGGACTGTCTTGGGATTGTATCGCCTTCTATTTACGAAATTCAAGACATTGCTGCAGATGCTTTGCAGAAATGGTTGATCAAACCGTTTCTCATTGCAACACTAAAACAGATAACTACAGTGGATAATAGAGTGAATCCTGTAATTAAGGATTCTCTGAACATTTGGATTGGAAAAAACACTACAGAATAATGAGGAACGTATCTAGTCTGCAAAACGATATCAAAAAGAAATATGTCATGTATAAGATGAGAACTTTGCTTTGTGATGCTGTTAACAATGCAGTATGTGACACTGATAGATTACTATGTTGTCCTAGATTTGAAAAGCAGACTGAATGTGTTAGACAAGTGACAGAGGATTGGCATGCTATGGTACAAATGATTGCATATAAATACGCAGTTGTGAAATCTACTCTAGTCAAGGTTGTTAATTGGTTTCCTTTGAATGATAATGAATTCAGAATCAGAATCAGAAATACTTTATTGATCCCCATAGGGAAACACTTTGTTACAGCAGCTTGCCTTTACGTCAGTGCACACAGGAGAAAGTACTAGAAAACCAAATGATACACTATAAACACTATAAACAGGTCAGAAAATAAATAAGTATCATGTCGGTATTAGTATAAGATAAACTAAGTGTCGAGTACCAAGTGGGTTTACTGGTTGATGATGAAAGTACAGTATAAAATACAGTGTCACCACATATGTAATAAGTAATAGTAATAATAAGCGTAGGTGCATGTTCTGTCAAGAGTAATAGGTAGGTATATGATATCAATACAATAAATAAGAAAAACTAACATGGGAAAACTAATACTGCACGGGAGTAGTACACAGAATATTGCACAATTATTATTAATTATGGCGGAGATGTAATGCTCAATGTCCAGTTTAGTGACCTAGGGTCAAACAGACTAACCCTTAGAGGGAGGAGTTAAATAGTTTGATGGCCACAGGCAGGAATGACTTCCTGTGGCGCTCTGTGGTTTTCCGCTGAAGGTGCTCCTTTGCTTGACCAGCACGTCATGGAGCGGGTGGGAGACACTGTCCAAGATGGCATGTAGTTTGGCCAGCATCCTCCTCTCTGACACCACCGCCAGAGAGTCCAGCTCCACCCTCACAATGTCACTGGCCTTACGGATCAGTTTATTGAGTCTGTTTGCGTCTGCTACCTTTAACCTGCTGCCCCAGCATGCAACAGCATACAGGATAGCACTGGCCACCACAGACTCATAGAACATCTTCAGCATTGTCCGGCAGATGTTGAAGGACCTCAGCCTCCTCAGAAAATAGAGGCGGCTCTGGCCCTTCCTGTAAACAGCTTGAGTGTTCTTGGTCCAGTCCAGTTTGTTATCTAAGTGTACTCCCAGGTACTTGTAGTCCTCCACAATGTCCACACTGACCCCCTGGATGGAAACCGGGGTCACTGGTGCCTTGGCCCTCCGTAGATCCACAACCAGCTCCTTTGACTTTGTCGCATTGAGCTGCAGATGGTTCTGCTCACACCATGAGACAAAGTTACCCACCACAGCCCTGTACTCCGTCTCATCACCACCGCTGATGCATCCCACCACAGCAGAGTCATCAGAAAACCTCTGAAGGTGGCAGGACTCTGTGTGGTAGCTGAAGTCTGTGGTGTAGATGGTGAAGAGGAAGGGAGAGAGGACAGTCCCCTGAGGGGCCCCAGTGTTGCTGACCACGCTGTCTGATACACAGTGCTGCAGGCGCACATGCTGTGGTCTGCCAGTCAGGTAGTCCACAATCCAGGACACAAGGGGGGCATCCACCTGCATCGCTGCCAGCTTCTCTCCCAGCAGGGCTGGCCGGATGGAGTTGAAAGCACTGGAGAAGTCAAAAAACATGATCCTCACCGTGCTTGCCGGCCTGTCCAGGTGGGCGTGGATGCGGTTAAGCAGGTAGATGATGGCGTCACATGGGTCATGTGTTTTGTTTTTGTACTTTTTGTATTGATCTGTGTGCGCTGATGTTAAACAGATAGCAGCATGTGGATGTTGATAATGTAATGTAATGTTTAGTAGAATCTTTGCTCAGTAAAAATACAAATGTCTGTATTGATTTTTTAAGTGTATACCTGTAAGTGTATACCTGTCAACATCATTATCTGATAAGACAAGACTGCTGATGATGTAAAACATGCCTTGGAAATAAATGACTCTACAATGATAAATGTCTGTTTCTTTGTCTTATATTTAAAAACAATCAAAGATATACAATTAAAAATGTATCCAGTCAGTTCCACATGTTTTAGGAGATAACAATTTCTGTTAGCCGTTTCCTTCTGCTAATAAGAGGAGTTGGGGCGTCAGATGTCTTTCTCTTAAACTCTTAGATTTTTCTCTTGACTTGATGATTTGGTAGAACTGATAAAGGTTTAAAATTTCCTCAATCACAGAGTATTTTCTTTCTTGAGCCTCCATGTTAGCCTGTTCTGAACCATGACCATCTTCCTCGACTGGGATAGACAAAGTTAGCCTATTCTGATCCCGTTCTCCCTGCTTTACCATAGTGAGAAATCTCTGCAAGGCGATGGAATATTTTTTAGCCTTTTCATGAATATCTTCAGTTTTCTGCTCCAAAATGTCTTTAATAGCACGATCCAATTCATGTTCTGTTATCTCTTGAATAGACTCATGTGCAGGTTGTCTTCTTAAAAGATCAAGTTGTTGTTGAGGCACTAGAAACATTTTTTGAGCATACTCCATGGTCTTCTAATTCTGTCTTGAAGCAATAAGACTTGATATAAAGGGCACAGCAATACTCAGGAGAGGCAAGAGAAATCCTCCAGACTGGTTAATCAGCTTCTTTTATTTCTTTGACACACACCTTTTTATTAGCAATTAGTCTAATCCCTGCCTTCTTCTTTTTTAATTGGCGATACTGTGATTTGTTTAAAGGTACCTTTCCCTTTAAAACATTGTATGCTATCTCGCATAATGTTAAAATAAAGTCTGGGGATGCCGATTTAATGATATTCTTTCTCTGAGAAGGAGATGCTCCATGCAAAATTTACAGACAAGTTTCTTCTGATACGTTCTGACATGATTTTATTTCTTCTTAGACACATACACAACAGGCTGGTCAGAAAGCAAATCAGTTCTGAGCCAGAGATGATCGGATATCTTGGCTTTATAATCAATCAATAGATACCATTTTTTCAGCGTTTTCAATCAACATTTTTACAAAATAAGTATTTCCACTATTTGACGGCCCTGATAAAATTAGACTAAATGGATGCTGTAGTCTAAAATCAAAATCAACATGCTCTCTACCCCCCATTTTACTAGCCCTAGGGTAAGGTTGTCAGATCAGAGAAGACACGACGCTTGGTGTACACCACTTGAAGCCTTTTAACAATTGATTTGTTTTTGGGTTTTTTTTAGCCCAAATGCCTTTTTATTCCTCACTATTGTGTCTGATATCATCACTATATTTTGTGATGTCTCATCACAATTCTCAAACTCGCACACAAGATTCACTAGGGTGTCGTGTGTGACCACACCAGTGTTGCGTGCATTCACTATTTCTTCTTGTTCAGAGTCTGATAAGCATAAGCATTTGGACCACCGGACGCAAATTCTAAAATGCAATCATCACCTCCAGCGTCTCCATTAATTTCATCAGTTAGGTCCCCTAAAAAAGGGCTCTCCCCTAGCTTGTCCATCAAATCATAAAGCATATGTCTTGCATGAGCCATCGTAAAGGCTCCAACAAATATGTTTATGTTTTTAATTTTAGCAGCTGGTGCCATTCTGTATCTCCACTGAACAAGAGCAACATCATCAGATACAAATGCAAACTGTCTGACATCATACAGTTTGCTAAACATATAGCGGGCAAATTGCTCTGGATCTGTCACTAGTTTGCATGTAATCTGGTTTTCACGCATCGCAAAATGACCCCACAAAGAGTTGAGCAACAGTTTGTTGATACTTCGCACAGCTTTGTTGACAGCTATTTTCTCTGGATTTAGAAGAATAGTCCTGTTTGTATTTTGCTTTGAATCCTTCATCTTTTGCAAAACTAGGGTAACTTGAAGCCTCCTGTTTTCGCTGTAGGAAGGTTTTTACATACTCTTTGAACAAATCATTGCTGTTCTGTGCAAAATGACAAACCTCATCAATCTTGGTGACAACATAACCTTTCTCAACAGCCTTTTGCAGTTCTAAGCTGTCCCAAGTTCCCGAGAGGGCTCTCTCAGGATCTGTGTGGTTTCAGGCACTGGTCTGGTTTTGAACCTCTGCACATGTTCTACACAAAGGAAACATTAGTTTATTGTTACAGCGATATGGAAGCACAGGGTGATACAATCCCCTTGGAGGTAGCACAGTACATTTAAAAGCCCAAAGTAATTTTCAATCGGCTCAAAGTCGCAGAAGATTATTTTAGGATGTCCAGTTGGGTAGCTTCCATGAGCCTGCACAGTTGGATACAACAAGGTGAAGTCATAATAATACATTTTCTCACCCTCAGCAAAGTTGTAGTGTAGTCTGTATGCATTGATGCAGCCCCCAAATAGCGCCTTTTGTGGGTTAAGCTTTTCAGGCATCTTGTAACTTTTCAAAAAGTCCTGCAGAATCGTGTCTCTGTTTTTGGTTTGTTCCCACTCTGACATCACCTGTACGCGGAGTTTGTGTGTCTGTCTAAGAGCTTGTATATTTTCTTTAAACTGTCTGTAAAGAACAACAAATGCAATACCGTTTATAGAATTTTTATGTCTGGGACTGTAGCACTTGGGACAGCTGTTCCAAAAACAACCAGAAAACTCATAGGTTGTGCATACATTGTCTCGTTTACAAAATCCGTCAACATGATATGGTCCAATTTTTTCTTCGCCATGATTGAGGGCATGCTGAATATCTACCTTGTTTTTGAAAGCCTCAAATTCAAGCCACTGTATAGATGCATTAGAGAAAGACTTGTTTTGATTGGTGTAAGCACCATCATATGTCGTGCCAGTGTGTCAGGGGGCAGGAATTGTGTTTTAAACACAGCCATGCAACATGAAGCAAGTGTGGTGTAATCAAAAGGATCCAATTTGGTGAACTCGACAAATGCTTCATGGTACATGGCACGCTTTACGCAACACAACAACATCACTGATCCCATACACTTGAAGCTCAGCCTGGAAATCAAACACTGTATTGTACCACTGCATATAGAAAGTTGCCCCATCTTTTTTTGGATATGACAACATGTCTGACAAACATGGATCTGGATACGGCCCTACATAGTTAGCATTCTCGACTGTGTTGCGTAGGTGTGGGAAATAACTTTATTTGGCATCTTCGAACCCTAGCACTTCCGGAGCTCTCGATAAATGCATTGGGAGAAAACTGAAAGAATAGAGCCACCTTTGTTTGTATTCGTCGTCATGCTCCCTGGGTCGACGAAGTATTCCAGCATGTTGTAATTATCAAATCCCAACAGATTGTGTGCCATGAACGTGTAGTTTTTGTACAGAAAAACACACATGAAAACACACGTTTTTGTGTGTGTTTTCGTGTTTGTTGTTATGTGTTTGTGTTTCAAAGTCATAAAAGACAAATTTAGTCTGGGGCAGTAATGGTTTTTCTGGTTGAATGAAACACTGATGTTGTATGTCTAATTTTAACAGATCGCCATAATGATCACATTTACCTTTTTGACTTTTATGTCCCACTGCATTTTTGTTGTAGCTGATTGCGTACAGACACAATATTTTTGTCTTATCACACGGACTAGCTCTTTTGCGAGGTTTGGTTTCTGTCACGTTTTTGTGCCTTAAAACAAGACACCGATCTGCAAATGCGCCGACAATCTGGTCATCACCTTATGTTTTTCAAATCTTTTTGCTTATAATACTCTTCAGACAGACATACATTGCAAAATTATTGTGGTAAACCGGGCTTTTATAACCCTTGTAACAGGATTTACACACATAGTCACTTCCAAAAATTCTGTTTTGTTCTGTATCATGTGATAATGGTCCTCATACAGATAAAGCCATACCGTGTCTTCTTGGGGTTGCTCTCTGGTCTGGTACAGATCCAATTTTTTAGTACCGTGATTGTGATGAAAAACAAGAATCTTAACATGCCTATGCCTTTCATATTTTGACACATATGCTAGCAAGACTTTGTGGGTCGAGCTAAATCCTGCATCTGCTTGGATTTTTCACGCCTGTTCTTGAATTTAATTTTCAGACATGTCAGGGTTTTTGTAACATGCTAAACACATGGAGAAGCACATGTTATTGTCTGTGTTTGGAGAGACATAGAGACATGCTCTTTTCTTTCGAATTATCTGATCATAAGGCATGCTCCCTAATTTGCATCTCACACCTCCGCGTTTATTTAAGGCGGTTGAAACAACAAATTCAAGCCTATCATCTGTTTCTATTTTTTATTACATTGCATTACATTCGACATTGTGGGTATCACCAGTATTTAAGATCGCGTACACGTCGCTGGACATTAATGGACCTCTCAAAACTACGTTTAAAACACTGTCTGGTGCAGCCAGTTTTGATGAAAAATCAACAATTTCTGTTAAGTGATGTTTTAGTACGTCCAAAGCTGATATCACTGTTAAACTTTCTTCTCTCTGTGATATTAAAATCATGCATCCCACGCGCCCGTCTTATGCGATCAGTTAGCGCTGTACTGCTTGGATCATTTTTGCGATATGTTATTACACTCTATTTGAGCTGTTTTGGATTTGGGGTCTGGCTGTTTGTATTGTCTTTGTGGTTCTGTGCTACCCCCCCATTTGATCTGTTTGAGAGTCATTGTCTGGTTCAGTAAATTCTGAGGCATCTTGTTTCAGTATACCCATTTTTTGCAATAGCTCAAGACTCTGAGCAGGTGTCATTTCTACATCCTCATCTAATGTGTCAATTTCGTTTTCAATATCAGTGAAGTATTCGTGATGTTTAATATGCTTCAAGCCACTTCTCTTCACTGTCTGAATCTGTATCACTAATATAGTGATTGATTTCATTCTCTATATCTGAAAGCCTCTCGACTGCGATAATTCGTGATCATAATCACTACCACTCTTATCATCACTGATTACAATAGCGCAACGTCTTCCATGTTTGGATTTGCATAAGCATTTACGACTCATGATCGAACACTACAAATAAGATAAGCGATATCAGACACAACTTGTTTGATCACACACTATGTTTTTATAGATCCATCTTTTCAAGAATAAGACCAATTCTTCTGTTCATCAGACCTATATTCCTTCTAAGACGAGAAAAAGCTATAAGGGCTAGCCTCTTGGAGTTTTTTTACTACTGACACTTCTACACACCTGTAGCTGTGCCTTGCTACGCCTTACCAACCCTTGTTATTCTTTTTGCGAATATGTGTAAGTCTTGTTTTGAAGTGGCTGTTTGCGTCTTGAACTTTGTACCAATGGTGTGATGCTTTGTTCCTTACTATGTGGCTTATCCAGTGGAAAACTACTATCGTCCCAACACTGGATCTGGGCGTCCATCCAGTCCAGTAACTCTGAAGGCTCTTCAGATGCTGACTCAGGTGGCAAAAGACTTGGGGCTAATATTAATGCTGCCTCTCTCAGGTTCGGGGTGTCCGGAAGTTGATTAGGTTGTTAAGAAGGTCCTGGCACTGGCGTTTCAGTGATCCATATGGTCTTTGATGATGTACCTGGTATTGTATGCGGGTTTGTTGTCTCATTGTTGAAATTCCTGTATACCTCTGTTTTAAAACATGTAACACAACTTCTGGTTTCTGATATTCAATATGCCTTGCCACTGGTCTATCTGAGGCACTAATAGTATCTGTTTTGTTCATATAAAAACACACACACACACACCCACACTGTCATTTACACAAGTTCAATTGTGAAAAGAATGTTATTTAAAAGTGAGCATTTTTGGATCCAGAATACTAACAGGGTTTTTCTGTTGGATATTTCTTCTTTGTCTCTAACAACAATGAGCATATGGCGTCACTTCTTTGGGGGATTTCATCAAATAAATGAAAATGAGAAATAGACCCAAATGGCATTTTATTACCGCCCCTGTCTCGATGTATCTACTGTGGGAACATACAAATTGAAGCTGTAAAAATAAGAATAAATTAACATTTTCCTGTGGGAATAGGAAGAGGGGACTGACACCCCTTACACTGTGCTCACACACACACACACACACACACACACAGAGGCTGAAGAGATGAAAGAAAACATACACTATGATCAGTCTCACAATTTTTAAAATAATAAATCCTATTATATTGTATAGTTAGTTTTAGTTTTGAAAAACCTGAAACAAATGTATACCGTCAGAGACACTGAGCGTCCCTCGTAACTATAGCAACGTCGCCATTCCTTCATGCGCACAGTTAAGGAGAGGAGATCCGCTGCACTGCTGAGCTTACTCTACACTGTCGTGTGGCATAAAATACAATATAAAAACATATAGAAATTTCCCCGCTTTTCCTCTGACAGTTTAAATAACACTTTACATTGACGTGAGTCGCTTTTCATTGAAGAAAATTGCCACTGCGAGAAATGCTTCTGTAATCATCCCTACAGATGCATACAAATATAATTCATTACACTCCTTAAAACAAATGCTGATCTGAGGACATGCTGGGACATGTTTGTAAAACTTAGGACCGGGGTGAAGGGGACAGATTTATTTCCTCTACTCAACACATCTCATCCGATGCTAATCACACCACCATGTCAGGATGTATCCCCACTTTTCACACCCCGTATTTGTCTACAGTATTCTCCGTTAGTTTACTACCATCCTGTCCCCATATAGCTACTGGGGGAAAATACAAATTGAAGCTGTAAAAAGAATAAATTAACACCTCTTTACACTACACACACACACACAGAGGATGAACAGACGAAAGAAAACATACACTATGAGCAATCTCACAATTTTTTTAAATAATATATCCTATTATATTTATAGCATTGACAACTGCCCCTCAAACAATTTTATAACGACAGAGACCCCCTGTGCATCCCAGACATGCGCGTCACTCATAGACGCTCATACACCATAGTGCATACGTGCGCGTGGTCATGCGCGCTCCCAAAAATAGTCCCCTTTATATACTACTCAAGCACAAATAGCAAATTGTAGAAATTCATTCCAAAACGGTTGGTGGACAAAATGAATCCATTCAGTTTATGCATGCAATTTAGTGGACAAAATAAAACTGGGACTAGAACCACCAACCTTGAAATTAGAAAGACACGCTAACTATGAGGTCAGTGGTCACTTGACATTTATAGTGGTTAGGAGGCACGGCAAAGGAAAGAGGTCTTGACACTATAAACTATTGTATAATGTAGGCTTTTTAAAGACGTGTGATGTGATCATTGTCAGGTTAGTCTCAATGGCTTTACAATTTTTAATAAGTTGATATGAAAAGGAAAGAGTTGAAAGATTTGAGCCCCCAGTGCTCAGCTTAAGTGGTAGATGTTTTATCCGTTGAGCCAAACATATCAAATAGCTTTCATAATGAGAAAATAACTACAGAATTAGGAATTCTAATAAAATTCCTGTCAATCAATTTTATCATGGCTTTCTTGAGGGTATTTAGTATTTAATATACTATTTCCAAAATGAGTGATCAATATATGGTGAACATTTGATATTGTATTAAGGAATCTGAGTGATTACAGTATAACTTTTTTATTTGAAAGTTATTTTTAAATATTCAGATTTCTGACATCTTCACTAATTTGGAGATTTCGGAAAAGCAATCCCATAAGATCAGAATCAGAAATACTTTATTGATCCCCGAGGGGAAACTCTTTTGTTACAGCAGCTCACTGTCACGTCAGTGCACACAGGAAGAGAAGTACTAAGCAAAAAATATAATACACTACTATATAATACTAATACAGGTCAGGAAATAAATTAAGTACCAAGTGGGTATAAGTATAAAATTAGAATAAGTGTGAAGTACAAAGTGGGTTTACCTGTTCATGATAATACTACAGTATACACAGCTTTTACCACAAATAGGTGACTTCGGAATTGTTGGTAGATGCCAAAAGAAAAAACTAAATTTTTCTCATTTTAGTTTATGCCCTGCAATTTTTAGCACACTGTGATTTTACATGTAATTATTTGGAATACATTTTAATTTTCATCTTGTCTTTTTTTTAATTTACCTTTGGTTCGGGGAGCGGAGAGTTTTAAGCTCTCATTTTAACAAGATCTAGTAGAATTAACAAAATATTGGTAATGCAACCTTTATGACCAAAAATGTGAAAAATAGAATTTGAGTATAGTTGACAAAGAAAGGATAAATTCCCCAAAATAGTCAATAGCGGCTCTGTTAAGGTCTGCTTTTTCTGACCATAATTTGTCTGTCTTGTCTTTGGCTGTTTTTTCAGTTTATGAAGAGAAAAAGGCCCAAAGATGAAAGGTGAGAGTAACGGAATGTGTGAGTAATTTATTTTTCCTTTTATTGCCACATTTTACCTTGAAATTGCACTTGGACTGTCCCTGAACATGGCCTCATCTCTTTTGAAACCTCATATGTCATCTCTAACTGAAGACAAAGAGGCTGTGGCAAAGGTTGGATGGAATATTTTTCTAAATGGACTCCGTTTGATAGGGTGAGTTTCTCCAAAAACCCAGGTTAGTAGTGCCACAACACACTCACTGGAGGTTTCATAGTTCCATTTCATATCTGCAAGAACATGGTCTGAATCTAAAGCAATCAGTGAAGCTTAATTAAAACTTGTATATCATGAATTGAATATCTGAATGAAGGCTGACCAAAGGCTCACTGATGGGCCTCAACTCCTGCCACTGCCTGATCATGGCCTCCGGTGGCCAAGTTTAATTCCATATTTATTCCATATATAACAGTGTCTTGCAAACATTTCTGAGGTCTGACAGGTCTGCTTGATCAACTTCCTAATGTACCTACATTTCCGACACACAATGCATCATCAGCAGTATTTGCCCAAAGGGTCACAAAATGTTTTCTCCCAGTGAAAGATGAGCACTATATGTGGAACAAAAAGAAATATTGGCAGAAAACATTTCTACACACAATACTGTCTCTCTGTCAGGGTCTGATGTTGTTTACCCCGAGCTTAAGTTTAGTACGCGGGACAGCCAGGAGCCCCAAGTCAGCCGACCTGAGGGACCTGGAGGTGGAATAAGGGGTTAGGGGGTCTGCAATAAAGGAGGGGGCCAGGCTATTTAGGGCTTTATAGACAGGAGAACCTTGAAACCAAATCTGAACCGTATTGGCAGACAAAGACATGATATTTATAATTAAAATAGTGCCACAATTTTTGTGAAACGCCATTATGGAGAGTCTTAGGAATTTCTACAACAATGGTATGTTGTACACCAGAGATTGTTGGTTAAATTATAACCAACTAACCCTAAAACCAACCTTCATCTATGCCACGCTGTCTCAGCAAATTTGGACATCTGACAGCCAGCACTGTAGCATTTGCAGCACGTCAACACTGGTGATTCCGCTTGTATTTACTCATTGTATTTGACAACCACTCCTTTAAACAAGCATAAGTAATAATCAAGCATCACTTTATTTTTCTTTCGTGTGATATTGTTTCTCAAACACAAACAACAGCAGGCCTATATCGCACTTTGGCCAAAGGAATTGAAACTTTTTCAATCATGGTGAGCTGTTTTGCTGAGGAAAACTAGTTTTGAAAATATTAGTAGCTTTACGGAGGTGGATACAATAACATGAACACCTGTGCAGTATAATGCAATCTAATGTCCTGTTCCATGCAATCTAATCTAATGCAATTGCCCTGCAATAAATATCGCCTTTGCAACAATATAGTATTATAGTATATATAATCAAGTTCAGTTTTAATGTTGAAGCTAAAATGACTAAACAGAAGAAAAGAGAGGAGAGGAAATACTAAATGAATATGAAGAGAGAAAGAACAAGAGAGTTCAAGAAGTGACAAGAATCATGGAGAGGCATGGAAAACAAAACAGCAAAGTAAAGGAGAGGGGGAATAAATTAAAAAAGCCAAAAGAAGAAGAAAAAAGATTAAGGATCAGCGAGAAGTAAAAGGGAGAGGAGAGATGAAAAGAGGATAAATAAAAGATGGAAGATGAAAAAGTTAGGTGAACAGGAACTGGAAGGTGGGGTAAGAGAAGAGGAAAAGAGAAATAAGGTAGGACTAAAAGTATATAGGAAATGAAAGATAAGATAAAGAGAAGACCATAAACTGTAGGGAGAGGAGAGAAGACAATAAGACAAAAAAACATTGTAAGATAATGAATTAAGACAAAAGTAAAGTGAAATGAGGAGAAAGCAAATGCAACGAGAGAGAACTGGTGATGAGCGAAGACAAACTGGAGATGGAGAGGAGGGGAAGCAGTGGAGCATGGGTAATGTGTTCACAGCAGAGAGAGAGAGAGAGAGAGAGCAGAAGGCTTGTAAATGTTGGATGAGAGAAGTATACATGGCACTGTGACTCACTGGAGCTGCCCCAGCACTTGTGAGGGCAAGTGCTTTACACACGCTTTCTCTCTCTCTCTCTCACACACACACACACACACACACACACACACACACACACACACAGTATTACTATTACCCTTTTTGTGAGGACTCTTATATCCATTCCCTAATACCCTAACTACCCTAGTCTTAAACTTTAATCCTAATCCACCTCCTTAAATGATAATAACAGTCATATTACTCTTTTCCCATTTACCAACACGTTTATGAAGCCCCAAAGAAATTATGAAACAAATACTCACATGAAGACCAACTATTTGTGAAATATTTTAAGAAATTATTAAAACTCAACTCAATATTATGAAATGTTATTTCATCATTATAGGAGTTTAATCATGCCACTTTTTTTTCCCACAATGTCACTTTTCATGATAGTGGTGTTTAACAGGAGCTAACTGGCTAAATCTGGTAGCAGTTGTTGAGCTTGCTAAGAGGCAGGGGGCATATGATTGGCTGAAAGGCGAAAGGGTGGTGACAACACCACTGTCCACATTAAGAAGTGAAATGTGTCATTATGAAAAATGTCATTAAAAATGAAAACAGGCTTTTGAATAAGGGTATTTCTATAAAAAAGATCCAATAAATCTATTAATATGAAATAACATAAATGAAATAACATTTCATAATAATGAGTTGAGTGTTAATAACTGCTTAAATTATTTCACAAAAGTATGTATTTTACACAATTTGATCATATATTTATTTATTTCATAAAGTCTTTTTTTATTTATTTAATATTGAACAATTTGGGGATGTTCACCTATTAATATACTATTTGTGAAGGCACAAATATTGGGTTTTATACAAATATTTGTTCATTTATTTGTTTATTTTGTCCAATATGTTGGTTTTGATCTATGCGTCTATCTTAGAGTTAAACCTGGCAGCAAAAGGCATTAAAATCCTTATTGGTCAAATATGTGCAGAAAGTATTTTCAGCGGGGGGCCTTCCCTGGATACGTGCATGCGACATTTTACACGCACGCGCGTATTGATGTTTATAATAAACAACTGACAGATGTAGTAAATTTTCTATAGTTAAATCTGAAACTAGCATGGAAATAGTATTACAGCAGGACAAACAACATGATCCATATAATATTTATTGAGGATATTTAAACCTGCAACAAGCTCAGCTGCTGCTGTCTCATCTAAACTACAAAACTGAAAAGAAAAAAAATCATGAACATACAGGCTGAACATGTATGGGCTTATGACCATTTACTGTGCGGTGTTTTATTCAATATGTTGTAACTAATGCGGCATGTTTCAGATAGGCCTACTGTAGATCCATCCTGTCTGTCCCCAGAATCAGCACATGTTGGTACTTTCTCTGTGCGTTTGGTTTTATATCCTTTCCTCCACAAGTCGATTTTGGGGTTAGTTGCTAGTCTGTGCGTACAGGATGACACAGATGGTTATATTTTCATGAACCCAGCGGCCCTGCCCAGTGCGTCAGGAGTGTGCCAAACACACTTTTGGTAATTTTGTGGCCATGGTCCCTTGGCACACCTGTGGCAAACTTGGGAAAGGGTTGGATCAGAAATAATACATTATCATACATTATGGGTGGGTGCGCTAGAGGCTATGCCGATCATTGCCAATCACATTCATTACTTTCATCCTGTGTGAACACAGGGCTCTCCCCATCATGATGCACTGACAGTATGGGTATCATGTAGTGAGTTTTCCTCAAAGAAAACGTAGTATTGTCCATTACGTGCAGAGTTTCAACTATAAACAGCCGCTCAAATATCCTGCCAAGTCCAATAAAACCGTCCATACCACACACCTTCAATGTAAACCCCTGTGATTAAACCATTTATGAAACGCCACCTTGTTATTCTGAGTCTCCTTGTTAAAGTGTCCGAGTGAAACAAACAGACTTGGATTCAATCTGTGTTGTAGAATATCAAAAAACCCTTTATTCACTGGCTGTTAGGTTGAGCAAATTATAATTTTCATCCCAGGAGAAGTTACATGCATTGGTTCGATGCAGAGTCTGAGTGTTTTATAGTCAAAAGATAGAATAAGAAAATAAAACAAGTACACAAAGAGACAAACACTTTGCCAGTCAGGTTATATTACCTGCATCAATGTTGTAATCTAAGACTTAGTATAGCCTAACAGAGTTAGGTTACTCAATAGCCTGTAGTCTACAACGCATTGTTTTGACAGTATCATACAACACATGTAAAGTTGGGTTTCTGGGGAAGTCAAGTTATGGGCTGTAGGTTAATATTCTCTTGTAGATTAATAGAAAACAAAAGCAAAAAAAAAAAAATGAAATTAGTGAGTGCAATATGTCATAATGGTGAGCTTTGCTATATGCAGAGGACATATGATTGGGTTATATCCACATGGTTGAATGCACTTATTGTAAGTCGCTTCAGATAAAAGCGTCAGCTGAATAAATGTAATGTAATGTAACAGCAATGCTGTTTCTGTAATGGACCTTTATTATTGAATATCCAAAAAGACTACATCAGTTTTGAGAAACACTGAATACACTGGAGGATGGATATCAGTGATTTGTCTTAAATGTTTTGCTTTGCCTTTTTTAGTTATTAATGATAACTTAATACTGTGATTGTTTTGATATTGGGGGGACGGTGTTGCATTTCCTTTCTAAATTAAGAAGAGGGTTAAAAAATATTAATACTGCTGGGGAGAGCCTAACTTCTTTTAAAGAAAAATATGATTCTGGCCTGCCGACCTCAATAATTTCCATACAGTCCCTTAGTATGAACTATACAAATATATAAATTAAATTATTCAATTAAGGTGGTCATGCAAATTACTGTTCACTTTCAGCTTTTGCTGCTTTGATTTTGACCATTTAGTTATTAATCCCCCCAATTTTATCACTAAATTACTGTAGTAGCCCTTTAATCTGTCTACTTGCAGTTTAGGAGTTATTTTTGCAAACGTAAACATGCAGTGTGACATGCCTCCTTCTTTTCCCCCGACTGTTTCTTGTGAATTCAGTACACCAGACAAGTCTAGTGCGTTTTCTCTTCCCCTGGTTGGGCAGGTAAAATATTTATGAGTGTTTTAACCTCTGGCTGACCCCAGTACAGCATTACGAGGGGCTTCTTGGAAAGTTCCCAGGGGGGTGGAAAGACATTGACTAATATACTGCAGAGAAAGCAAGAGAGAGTAATTACAATGTCTGACGTGTCCTTAGATTTTGAATGATACTGTATTTGTTGGAGTGAGGGAGTTTGATTCAAAGGTGCAGTATAGGCATGAAATATACAAGTAAGGTGGCTCTTAGACTGTGCATGCAAACGGGAAGCCGCGAATGCCCGCATCTACATAGTCATACATGCGTGAGTATTGTCTCTTGCATGCAACCATCCATTTTTATCTGTGCATGTGTTCTACATATATGCCTGCCTTTATTTCAGCCAGCCAAGCGTAGATGTCAGCTCACTAAGTACCTCTTACTTTTTGCTGCTATTTTCTGTCTTTGTTTTCCCTTTTTCCTCTGCATTTTTCATTCCCTTGTCAGTATTTCTCATGACTCGCCCGCTGATGTTACTGTTCTATTGACAGGTCATAATTTTACACCCCAGCAGTTGTTTATCTGCTACTTACATGGATGAGTAATAGCTGGGAAAGAGAAAGCTTCCCTAACAGCTTAATTATGTCCTCTGTCACATTGTTTAAGGAAAATAAACCAAACTGTGTCTTCCTCTTCATTTTGATATTTTTCTCTTTTCCTTTGCTCTGTGGTCTTTCTACATTTTCAGGATAAGTTGTATGTTCTAAAAAGTACTACGGTCCTTAGCGACAAATGGTTGTGTAGTTTAGTTTGCCAGTTTTAAATTACATTTACATCAGAACTCCTGGTTTAAACTGATATGACAAGTGATGCATGGTACAGTTTGAGAGCATGTTTGTAGGCAACATGGAGGGACAAAGGTTTCCCTGGCTTTTACTCTGCAGACATTGGAACAAAATGACCGTGGATAAGTGGGTATATTGTCCCGATTCTCCTTCCATTATTAACATGACATCCCTTTTGTTCTTAACTTTAGGCTTTAACTCCCCTGCCTTACATGCCTGAACTATCTTTCTTTATTACAAACTGCCTTGTCTTGTCAGCTGCTGGGAGCTGCCCATTATGATCAGAGTTTTACTGGATTCTAAATATATAAACTTCAGTAAACCTTTTTCTGGAAATGTTTTACTTTTTAGGTCAACCTTTGTTATGGAAAAACAGGAACAGCTAAACACATTTTTGACGCACATACATGTTATAGGACCTTCACTTAAAATAATTACTATATCATTCTTTAAATCATTAAAGATTTTTATGAATAATATTGTAAATAGCATATCATGATATTGTTAACATAACTTTAAGGAATATCATATATAATCTTTCTTCTTGCATGCATATATTGAAGCAAATATGATGTTGGATAAAATGAATATCTTAATCATGATAAGGTGTGCATGAAACTGTGATGACTCATGTGATGCAGCAATGTCACCTGACCTTGTAATGGGCTGATTCAGTAATTGAGGGAGTGTATTGTGGGTAGACATAATACAATTATGTCTCTCTCTCTCTCCTTTTAAGTTCTACTTTATACTAAGATTTTTTTTAACTTATAAGTCAAAGTTTAGAACTGTTCTGTTCTGACCATTTTGTTTTACACATACTGGCCCCAATTTAAGCTAATAATGTAACCTAATATCAAAAATATCATATTATTTCAAATATTAGATTGCAATACATTAAATTACAATATATGTTATAATCTATAAATGTTTTTTAATGAAACACACTAAAAGCGTATCATAGCATTATTCATATTATTGTTTTTTTCTTTTTCATTCCATCAGAAAAAAAAAATATAGATGCCACAGTTATAACTAAACAGGCATTTTGTGCATCTGCTATAGCACAAAAAGTTTCCCACAATAAATGAATTCACCCTAATATTGCCATAAAAATACACAAAACAACCAGGCCATGTCACCCACGTCTGCTAATGAACAGCTGCAGTCACAGCCTCCAGGCCTGCTTGCAACTGGTCCGAATAGAGTGACCAGTTTGCTCAGATTGAAGAAGCCACATGTCCCGCTCAGAGTCCATTGAGCAACACATGTCAGGAAGCAGAGTTGTAGAATGACTGCTGTGGAGTTTTTAGCATTAAGTGGAACTGCAGGGCTCTGCCACAGCAGACAGTCATATGCAAAATGTGTCAGACCTCTGGGTCTACTTGTGTGTGTGTATGTTGAAAGTGTCAGGGGCTGAGGTTGCAGCGTGCAGGCGGATCACTGACGCATGTCCAAACCTTGACCACTGTCTCTCTTGTATCAGACACACACACAGACATGCACGCACACACGCTGGTCCCTGACACATCCCTGAGGCCGATCAGTCCATTGTACAGGCTCTCCAGTGAGCCACAGTTTTTACATATATTAAAATGAGCCTTGGGTACAGAGCTGCCCCTGAAGACCCACTACTCTCATTCCACAGTCCACACACACACACACACAAACACACACACACAGCTGAACAGAGGACACAGTATATACACACAGGCTGAAAAGTAGCAGTGTTCTGTGTGTGTGAAGACAGGGGTGTAGAGGATGCAGTAGACCATATCTGAGGCAACATTGGTCTCTTCTTTTTTAACTGAAACTTTTCTACTTTTTGGGGTTATTTAACCTTATTTACCTCTGGGACCGCACATGAAAGAATGTAGACTTTCACTGGGACCCAGACTTATAAAAAACATTACTACTTTTACCATATGTGGGCGGCTGTGAGGCTTAGTGGTAGAGCGGGTTGTCCACCAATCGGAAGGTCGGTGGTTTGATCCCAGCTTCCCCCAGCACACATGTTGTGTCCTTGGGCAAGACACTGAACCCCAAATTGCTCTCGAGAGGTGTGTGTGTTTGAGAATTAGTTAGTTTCTTTGGACTGAAGAGCAGTTAGCATCACCCTCGTCATGTATAGTTAGTAATGGGGGACATAAAAAACAAACTTGAGCAAAAATATAGCCTGTCAACAATATGTCACACCTATTTGGTCAAGAGAACAGATGTGAAAAATTAACAGTTGTGAAAAAACAGTGAGTTACAGTGGAAGAAAGTGAGACAACAAAATATATAATGTAAACTTCAGAATGATGCAGCTAGAATCATGATGAATTATTTGTCATCATTTCCTCAGTTGGTATCTGAGGGCTCAAACTGTGTAAGAAACAGTAAAATGGAAAACCCTCTGATTTCTGCAGGCGTCACACTTCCTTGAGAATGGGGCCATTCAGAGTCAGTATCCCCATTACGCTATAAATAAAACTGCTTTAAATATGTTATTTGTATAGGTGGGGCAGGTCATTTAGTTTTTCATATAAAATACCACTTGAAAATCTTTGTAATGTTCTTAGCATAAAATGTTAAAATGGTGATGATATGAAAGAGGATGTTAGTTAGGGGATTGAAAATGTAATTTTTCTTTTCACTGTGCTAGAAACTGAATTGAGTTGGCCTGAATTGACCGAAAAACATATGAGCTACAATACAGGTGAAAGTGAGACAGAGAAAAGAAATGGTGAGAGAGGTATCTGTGTTTCTGTCACTGCGAGAATCCAAAATAAACAACTAAAGGACTGAATATCAAATGTCAACTAGCCTACCCTTAAATACTTTTTTAGTTTGTTGATTTGTCCTTTTGGCACCTGTGGACACTTGCAGTTAAATTCATATCCCAAGATGAAGTTTTTAAGAAGAAAGAGGACTTACCAGAAATAACCGTCTTCGGTGATGGATTGAATTTGTTTATTTCATGTGAGGACCTGAAAGTGGAAGAGGAGATATTCTATTAAAAATAATCTTGTCTATTTATTCATCGAATAATACCGAAGAAACAGAAACAAATGCTCAAATTATACCAAAGTGAGTGTACTTGGAAATGGAGAGAAATTTTCATCAATGCCTCTCATCACTGAGTATGTTCCACAATCATTTATCTATTCACAAGATTCAATTTACAACACAAATAGGAAATTCACACAATCAGCCTCAAGTACAAGTGTAATACAGAAGACAACTTGAAAGCAAGGAAAAGAAAAGTCTGTGTCCTGTTCTAATTGTACTTATGTACAACATTGACTCCAAGGTACGTTGGCACTACAGGACCAGATCATATAAATGAAGTCCACCATCCAAATGAAAAAATCACTTACCCTTGACAGTGAAAAAAAACCCCAACAACTCAAAAGATGCTTCAGAGACACAGAAGAGGAGAGCAGACTCTTGATATGCAGCTATTGAGAAAGTAATAACTATGTATCCTCCTAAGAATACATTAATAACCAATTGTCTTTACTGTCAAAATAGATTTAATTACTACTGAACCAGACATAAACACATTTGGCTTGGAAGTAGATTTACTGTATTCAAGTGCTTATTTATTTCAGAACTCTGATTCTAATATGTTGAAGAAGAAATGATGACAGGTGCTGTCTGCAGAAGATACATCATTCAACCATACAGTGTATGGTTGAGGGCTCCCAGGGGTGACAGGTTTATGCCAATTCATACACACCCCCATTTATTCAACACTCATGCATGCATGTCCACACACACACTAGTCTGCACTTCTGTATCATTTCAGTTTCTCTCTCTCTCTCTCTCTCTCTCTCTCTCTCTCTCTCTCTCTCGTGAACTCTGCAATCCTTTTCCACAAAGTGAGGGCAATCAAAGTGCACCAACTGGAATCTATGAAGTATGGAGAGAGAAAGAGAGATAGAGAAGAGGGAAAGAAAGAGAGAGAGGTCTACCTGTGTTATGGAGTGATGGAGGTCAAAAGGTTGTCATTGCCAAAAGCTGCTAATGGAAAGTATGATATCTGAACATAGCACCTTGGGAAGGTGGGGCAAACTAAACATAGTTGCAGGCAAGAGTTGACTTTAAGCAGAGCAAGACGCTGTCTTGATGACTTGAAGATGTTTGAAAAGTTCAAAGTAAAAGTCCAGCAGTGAAAGAAAAACAGTTTATTCAGGAGATGGACTGAAACTGTAAATACCTCCTTGAGTGGGATTATTGACTAATTTGATATTTTATTGATCCTTTAAGTTAGTCATGTAGAGGTGCTCCCCATTGCAATTGTACTTTCAAGGTGATATATTCCATCAATGTAAGAGCCACATAATGTTAAGATAACTATTTACTGTGGCATGTAAAATTCCTACTTTTTATGTTTATTTATGCAGGAAACATACATATATAAGTCAGAGCACAAATGTGGGGCTGAGAGAGCTATGAAAAGCATGTGTTTGAACAGTTTCAGCCACAACTTGTACGAAAGATTAATGTCAGCCTTTAAAGGTGAAACTCTTTTCTGCTTTTTGTGAAGTAACCACTAACTCTAAAACACTGATTAATCTCATGAAGAATGAAAGTGATTCTGAAAATGGTTTTGCTCCACCACAAAATGGATGTGACAACCACAAATTAGACTTCATTTTCTCATTTGTCATGTAAAAAGTTTCAGCTCCATTTTAAGTTTAGCTAATGACATGAATGGTGAAAGAAGGTCAGTTATCAGTAAAGTAATGAGTGATGTTTGATGGCATATAGC
This sequence comes from Siniperca chuatsi, assembly GCF_020085105.1. NCBI lineage: Eukaryota > Metazoa > Chordata > Actinopteri > Centrarchiformes > Sinipercidae > Siniperca > Siniperca chuatsi. Next base: position 33,069,036 of record NC_058044.1, on the reverse strand, counting down.
ATTTACAACTGTGCTGACAGATGTATGACAAAAAAACATACACAGGTTACAATTGATTTGTGATTTTTCAAGGCCAATACTTTAGTGAAACAGCTACGTATGTGGTGAGGAATGTATTCCCTTGTATTCTGTGGTAACTGTTTGAAGAAAATATGCTACCCCTCTTGATTTGAAGAATCATATACTGAGGTAGTACTTCTTCAATAATGATCCTTACACTGAAATACCAGAAAAAATAGCAACACCTGGAATGCAATCCAATAAAAAAGCCTTGCAATGAATCCTACTGTAGTGAATTGGAAACAGTCCAAACGTTTAACAGCCAAGCTAGCCAATTGGCACAGTGTTAAAAAGTATTGCTTGAGGTTGTTCCATACTTGTCAAACCCTAACCTCAGGCAGATTATTTCTAGTTGGTCTAGTTAGTCTAGGACTTGCAGTGCCATGGACATGATGTTTGACTTGTAGCACAGTCTTACAGTCAATAGATTATCATAGGAACTGTTGAACCTCCTGCCAACCAAACACACCACAACAGCGCACAGGTGCATTATATTACATAATGGACCACCACCATAACTGCTCTCATCAAAGTGACAAACAACCTTTTACTTACAGCTGATGCTGATGTTCGTACTTCTAGATTTGAGCACTGCATTTGACAGTGTGGATCACTCCATTGCCTTGAAAAGTGGGTTGGCACCAGGGAGACCACTCTAATATGGTTTAAATCCTATATATGAAACAGGACTTTCTCAGTAGTCATGGGTAATGCCTCCTCTTCAGTGGCACCTCTGACCTATGGTGTTCCCCAAGGCTCCATCTTTAGCCCCTTGTTGTTCTGTATATACATGATACCACTGGGACAGATCATAACTAAACACAAAATCTGTCTTCAAATATCAAACCTGTAGCCAGAAACGGTGTGATATTCGACATTGACCTTTCATTTGAAAAACAAATGACAAATGTTGTTCGATCTTGTTTTTATCAATTAAGGAGCATCTCAAAGATCAGGTCTTTTCTTTCCCAGCCTGATCTCGAGAAGGTCATTCATTCTTTTATTTCCTCTCGGTGAGATTATTGTAATTCATTGTATTCAGGTTTGAGCCAAAAAACTGTGTCTTAATCTGGTACAAAACGCAGCTGCTCGGCTTTTAACAATCATATCAGACCTATTTTAGCCTCTCTTCACTGGTTACCAGTTCATTTTAGAATTGATTTGGTGATGTTGGATGCATGATTGGTGAGGTTCTCCCTAATGGACAGGAAATACACTTTGTTGTGATAATCTGAAGCCTCTTGTGAATATGAATTTCTTCAAAAAGCAGTGTCAACTGCATTAACAATTTTCAGGTAAATGAGTTTTGCAGTTAACCATATGAGTTTTAGTGTGCAAATGACAAATTCCCATTTAATGTATTTTTGTTCACAGCATCTCAAACTGAATTTGGCTTGGTTCTTTTTTAGTGCACAAACTTTTGTTTTGTTGAATATTTTAAGTATAGGTAACTCTTCGTTATGAAAATTTAATTCTGATAATTACACCAACAGACCATAATGATTTCTCAATAACCTGCATGTTCCCATCTAAAAAAAACAGAATTATATCAACACTCTTTCATTATAAATCTAAGAAAGTGAGCCATTTGTATCAAAAAATGTATTCATGTATGGGTTCACCGTAAAACATCATGGTCATGATCCAGCTAATTGTCAATGACCTGCACTTTCTTAGGTTTGGGCTTAAGGATTTGTTATGACAACAGTTCCAGATGGATTTTAAACCAGTTTAGAAGAACTACAAAATACAGACTAGACAGATCAGACAATATTCTAATCTGGATAACTTGGTTATCCACGTACGAAGAACGGGTCCCTGATGTATTATATAACAAATACTCCAAACTAAACAACAAAATACTGCATTGTCTTCCTACATGATACATCTGAGCTTTGCTTGATAACCACCCCTATTGACAGGATGACAATGTTAAAAGAACTATTTGGTAAAGGTTAGGGAAAGGCTGCTGTTATGGTTGAAAGGAAATAATCTTAGTTGTAGATGGTAGAAAACAATAAACGAATGATCAGTCTCTCTGGTTTTCCTGGGATTTGCGGCATTGTAACGTCAAGCTACTTTGTTCCTGACAAGACAACAGTCTTGTCAGGTAAACATAAACATAGGTAATTTTCAAGCATTTGAACAAATGGAAAATGCTCTTGCATAGAGAGCTGAACTGAATTGGAACGTCCTGGTTCTGTCTAATACGAATAACTAAAAATCCAGCCGTGGGACATAACCTTGCTCAACACTACGGTATGTTGTGTGGTTCACTCCATATTGTTAGATAAGGATGGTATTTAAAAAAAAGAATGGTGTTTATTCAACATTTCTATTTAAATTTGTCTTAGAATATGTACAGCAAACCTCAGGAACATGCTTTATGTTTTCAGAAAAACAGATTAAAGTAATGCTCATTTGGTGCTGGGCAGGTGGTATACAATGGGTTTATCAAAGCATTTTCTTGCTGAAAACAGCTGCCTGCTGCTGCTGGAAACGTGAACCAAACAGTAAATACAACGCCTCCTTTCCTACCCCTCTTATTTCTAATTCATTCTTCCTTTTTCTTAGCCCTAGAGCTCTCCCTACTTGTTTTCTTGTCTATAGCAACAATAGGGAGGGGTGAAAAGACCCAGGAAACTGATATTGGGTTGACTATGTTGACAAGGGTCTGAGGACTACTATATTGACACTAGAATGAAGAAGAGTCTTCAATTATATGTGTTGGAGTTGTTGCTAGTTAGTGACATCTATGTTAGTTAGCATCAGAATGCTAGCTAGCTGACAAGGATAACTTTTGGTACAGACAAATTGTTCATTGCATGCAATCTATTCATTCCTGCACAGCTGTGAGAGGGTGCATACAAGCACAAATCAAGCACAAATTGCAGATTGCAGCATTAATCAGAATTCTCCTAGCAACAAGGCAGTCTGCCACTTTGCTTGACTGAAATCCCATGATGGCAACCGCCTATTCGTTTCTTTATTTAAACCACAGAGTAAGTGGAGCCCAAGAGTTGGCTTGAGGCTTATTTTGACTCCTTTGCACACTGCAGCAACTTCTACAAATCTTTATTGTTAGACCTTCAGGAGTGCACAGTATCGCACATCCTCAGAGCAGAACTAGACTGGCCCTGGGCTAAGATCAATGTCAAATCCTTTCAGATGATGTGAAACATCAGTGTAAGCTAAGGTAAGAGTCCTGGACTGCTATTAGCCCTGGGCTAAGAACAGGGCCAAAGAGGTTAAAACTGCATTACGCCTGTGTAAAAATCAGCTATCAAATAGCTACACAGGAACAAATTAATCAATACTGGAGATGAACAAAACAACACCACTATTTAGTCCAATTACAATTAAATGCATTTTAATTTAAATTATAGAAATAGAGAGAATGGAAAAGGATGAACAGCCAAGAAAAAGAGATGACAAAAACAAGTGGTGGCTTGAGAGGAATAGACAGTCGCCACTCAACCTCTGCTCCACTGTGAATACAGCAGGGGAGCAAAAAAAGTCTCCCTGCCTTGACCTGGGAGAGACTGACAGCATGTCTGTGTGTATCAGAGAGACAGAGAGAGAGACAGAGAGGGAGTTTGTGTTTAAGTGTGACAGATAGAGTGACAGGGACAGGGAAGCAGCTGTGTCCCCAGCGATTGTGGTTTCTTGTCTGGTTACATATTCAGTCCTGACAAACACTGAAGGCTGAATAAGGATTTACTGGACTGGACAGTTATAGACAAGAAAGACATGCATTACTTGTTTGAAAGATAATAACAAAATATTTGAATACAAACTTATTTTTTACAAATTCATACTGTCCATCAATAAATGTCTGCAATCAACATGTAAGGCTGTAAGTTTGTTGTGACTGAGAAGCTAAACCAGGCAAAGTTTGTTACATAGCACACATCAGAGCTGCATCAACGTGATCATACCTGCCACACACATCAGATGTCATTTTGGAAGGAGTGCACTTTACTTTTTCTTCACTATTTAAATTTCTTTCTTGCTTCATATCTTACTAAGTAAGTAGTTATATGTATCACTGTCTTTAATGCACAAGTAAATGAAATCAAATTAGAAATTTACAGATTACCAGATTGTCCAGCAATGACAGAATCCATCCATTTTTTTTTTTGCCACTTCTTCAGAACTGGGTCACGTGGGCAGTAGGCTAAGCAAGGTAGTCCAGACGTCCCTCTCCCCAGCAACGTTTTCCAGCTCCTCCTGGGGGATTCCGAGGTGTTCCCAAGACAAATGAGATATATTATATCTCCAGCAGGCTCTGGGTCTACCCCAGGGTGTCCTACCAGTTGGACATGCCTGAAAAACCTCTAAAGGAAGCCGCCCCGGAGGCATCCTGATCAGATGCCTGAACCACCTCAACTGGCTTTCGATGCAAAGAAGCAGTGGTTCTACTCTGAGCTCCCTCCGGATGTCTGATCTCCTTACCCTATCTTTAAGGGTGAGCCCAGCCATCCTATGGAGGACAATCATTCAGCCGTTTATATCTGCAATCTCATTCTTTGGATCACTGCTCGTGACCCTAGGTAAAGGTTGGAACGTAGATTAACTGGTAAATCATAAGCTTTGCCTTCCGGCTCAGCTCCCTCTTTACCACAACGGTCCGGTACAAGGCCTGCATTACTGCTGACGCCGCTCCAATCCGCCTGTCCATCTCATGCTCCATTTTACCCTTACTCATAAACAAGACCCCGAGATACTTGAAATCCTTCACTTGGGGAAGTAAGTCACTCCCCACCTGGCACAGAACCATGGCCTCAGACTTGGAGGTGCTGACTCTTATCTTGACCGCTTCACACTCAACTGCAAACTGCCCCAGTGCATGCTAAAGGTCACGGTCTGATGAAGCCAACAGAACCACATCATCTACAAAGAGCCGAGATGCAATTCTGAAGTCCCCAAACCAGACACTCTCCTCCCACCAGCTGCGCCTTGAGATCCTGTCCATGAAGATCACTTAATCCCTTGTCATCATTTCTTGGTGACAAGCGATTGGTAACATTGGTAACACTCACTGAAAATGTGTTTGATTTTGTGCTGAAAATTGGGAAACAAGTCTATCTTTGGTTATATAAGGACCGGATGTCTCGTAGCAATGGCCCTGGTACCCCATACTCCTGCAGGACCCCCCACAGGACACAGTTGTAAGCCTTTTCGAAGTCCACAAAAAAAATGTAAACTGGATGGGCAAACTCTGACAGTAGCCTCTCTAATAATTAATGTAAATTGTTAAAGAAAACGCTTGCACATCAATACAGTACACAATAAAATCACCTGGAAAGCTTAATTTAAAAGGCAATTTAGCCTACAGGAACCGGTAGAGGTGATGTCAGAGCCAATCTTCACATTGCTACTGCACAACCGTTGCCGGATTCTCCTAAAACTGCTTTCACTAAGATTTGAGCTTTTAGCTCCAAATATTTCAAAACATTTTCATGGCTTGAGTATAGCAAGCAAGTAGATGCCATATTCTGTTTCCCATGCCGACAGTTTGTGTGCAGTGGTGCAGCTTTTACTCATAGTGGGGAACAGGGACAGGAGAAATATGAAAAAAAAAAACAGTATATAAAAGCACAAACATCTCTGACTGGTAAAGGCAAATGAATGTTAATCTGCGTGAAAAATGATAACAGGAAATTTGATTGTAATTTTGAATCAAATGCTCACAGTTGAATGGTTGAAGGTTCATTGAGCCTTTGATTAAGCCTTTGGCAAGATGAGGACTTTGTAAGCGCTGTTTTGGTTTTAAAACAAAAAAACGGTGTCGGTTTTGAAACGGAAAAATCAAAGAACAAACCATACTCGGATGATGTTCACATTTTCATGTGGTGTTTTGTCCGCCATCTTTTCATTATTACTTTTTTGGCTGTTTTGGATCACAGGCTCTTCATGGTAGTTTGCTATAATAGGCTGATGCTGTGACTTACATTGCCAGAAATAAAATGAGGAGGAAGTGAAAGCAGGTCCTACAACAAACCTAAATGAACCAAATTTAAAATGACATCACAATGATTTAACTAGTTTAGACCAACAGAAACAATCTTCAGGTGTGCTTATACCTTTAAAGATCTATAGAAATAGTTAAGGAGTGAAATAAAATCATACATGTAATAGGAACAGCAGCTGGTCTCTGCCTCTCCTCCTCTTTCCATCCCTCCATCTCTGCATCCATCCTAAAACCCATCCATACCTCTAAATAAAGAGGTTAACATGACCGGGGATGGCGTCTAAATGTGATTACAGAAGTGATTTTTTAGCCCATCCAACCACTAATGTGACAGGCAGCCATTTTCACACACACACACACAAACACACACACACAGACACCCTCCGTCCTCATGCAGACATACACACCACATCCTGTGATACACACAAAAAACACACACACAAACACAGACAAACTCCCCAGACACTCATAAAATTAGATGGACAGAGATGAGAGGAGGGATCGGTAAAAGGTGGTGGTGTGTGTGTGTGTGGGGGGGCAGAGAGAGAGAGAGTGACAGACAAAGCTGGTGGGAAATAATACGTACAAACAAACATACAGTATACAGAGGAAAAAGAAAGACAAAAAGAAACATACATCTACTCAACAATACACTAATTCACTGTATGTTAGATGCTACACATCACTAAATGAATTGTCCCCACCTTTCTAGCCTTACACATGTTTAGTTGAGGTGCTCAGTCAGTATTATTATTGTTATTATGAAATGAAAGTGGAATTCCTCTAATGTTTGATGTGTCATTGTATTTAACATGTACTTTCACTGCTCTGGATATATTTAGGATTTTAATTTGGCTTCTACCTGGAAACATTTTCTGAAACAGCAACACAACAACTCCTTCTTACCTGAACTACCAGTTCACTATATTAACGGTTAAAGTCATGTATAAATTCAAAAATAAATTACTATATGAAAGTGTTCAAACGTTATTTGAAATTAAATAAACAACATACTGTTACTTAAGATGAATATTTATTTTTCAAAAAGAAGGGTGAGGACTAATGTAACAAACACTGTATTTCAATCAAATGGGTGACATTTTGGAACAGTTGTAGTAAGGAGCAAAACAAATGTAGCATTTAATTAACAAACAAAAAAATATATTGTTGCCATTAGGCATATTGTACATTTTTGACACCACTTGGTTGTGTATTGTAAGAAGGGTATGTGTAATAATCTTGTATATCAAGCCATTGTACTGTTTTCTACTGTGCTGTTTGTAGGGAATAATTGCCTTTGCAATTTTCTTTCCTATTTTTTGTGTAATTACTTACCCTGAAATAAATTTGAATTGCAAATAACAAAGGTCCTCTTATTAAGATAATGAGGTTAAAATCAGAGGCTGAACTTGACTTAGTGCAACCAAGTACATTTACTAAGTACCTCACTTAAGTGTGAGATACTTGAAATATTACATTTTACTCTTCTACATATATTTGACAGTTGAAGTTACTATTTACTTTACAGAATAATATTTTACATGCAAAACATAGGTATAATCAGCTCATAAAATATGATACATTGTTATAGATTTAGCTACCTAATTATGTATAATAGATCAAATTAGCTCCATACTGGCAAGATACATCATTGAAATGCTGGTTACAAATTAATGCTTCACTTAATCCAATAATATAATACATACAAATACAACATTGGAAAGGGACCATTCTGCATAATGAGTACTTTCACTTAATACTTTAGTACCTTTTGGTGATCTACTTTTACTTTTGAATACAGGACATTTAATTGTAATGATATATATGGAAACACTTGTTCTGTAGACTCTTAATAATTTATTAGGACGTATATAGGGGGACAAACATGATAAGTAAGTCTCAACTAATTTATTAAAAAGAGTCAGGAAATTATAATGTAGTTACACAGTTGTGTGGAGTTAGTTGATTTGCAGAGGAATTTTCTTCTAAGAACTGCTGGAATCTTGACTGACTTAGAAAGATCCATTTGAACCCAAGGAAACATTCCTTTATTATTGGAAAATGTATTTGTAAATTGTATGCTTTCCTGTGATTTCAAAAGACAAATCTAACTAAAATGTATAATCAGTACCAAATTATCCTTGTCCTTTTTAGGAACTTTCTTATGAATTTACAATTCAAGTTATTTTCTAGGAAATAATTAGGAAACGATGGGAGCCGGAAAATAAAGGGTTACCAAATATTTTTACACTATGATATTGCTACTTGCGTAAAATATTTGAATACTTCTTTCCTCACTGGTTACAGTAGGGTTGTAAAAAATGGGAAGAAAGAAGGAAAAAGAAGAAAAAAATTTTGGGAAATGTCACTGGTGGACTCATGGTGGCAATCGCCTCGCCAGGTGCTCCCACGTTTAAAAGGAATGCAGCAAGTGCCCACTCGGATGCCCCTATGGTAGATAAAACAGGATAAAGTGCCCTCTGTGGTGGCCCAATGTGCAAGAAAACATGATAAAGTGCCCACTAGGGTGCCCTTCCAGTGGAGAAAATGTGATGCAGTGCACAAATGGGTGCCCTTAAAATGGAGAAAACGTGATGCGGTGCCCTGTAGGGTGCCCTTTCAGTAGAGAAAACGCGATTAGGTGCCCTCTAGGGTGCCCTTTCAGTAGAGAAAACGCAATGCAGTGCCCTCTAGGGTGCCCTTCCAGTGGAGAAAATGCAATGCAGTTCCATATAGGCTGCTGTTTCACCATAAATGCATCGCAAATTTCTGCATGCACCCACTGCATGCAGTTGGTGCCTTATTTGATTGTTTTCACCCCTGCCCCTCAGACAGCCTGAGTTTGCCACTGAGTGATGCCACAAACTACAGTCCATTGTGCGCAGATTTTTGTTCTTTAAACGCACTGTGGGAGGTTTTTGTATTTTGTATGGCTCTGGCATCATGATATAGGCTTCATTGTGTTAAGTTTGCCTTAACATATGGCAATGGAGCACATGATGTCAAAAGAGATACAAAAAAAACACAGAGCTGACTCACAAAGCGCTGAAATCAGCTGTGAGAGGAAAGAAAGAGAGAGGGACAGACTGAGTGAGAGCAAGTATAATCTTCATCATTTTCTTTTTCTCAGTTGCTATCTAGCTCTCTCTCCTCCCCTCTCTCTCCCCTGCTAGATAAATGTGACACTCGGGACTCCCCCTTTTTTCCACTCTCCCTTGATGGATATCACATACACACACAAACACCCTCTCTCACTGATGTATTGCCAGAGGATGGGTGTGTGTGTGTGGGTTGAGGGTTAACGATTACGGGAATTGTCATTCACCGATCATTCGTCTGCATTTGTAAACCATCAACGTCAAGAGCTTACACACACACACACACGCACACACAGATGTTGCTGGGGTGTGTGTGTGTGTGTGTGTGTGTGTGTGTGTGTGTGTGTGTGTGTGTGCGTGTGTTTCTGGCATTTTCCGTCATCTAATCTCCAAACTTCACATTAAGAACATTAGAGACAGATCATGTATCATTGGTCCGTGTGTGTGTGTGTGTGTGTGTGTGTGTGTGCAGAGACACTTCCACTGCCTCTTGACACTGATGGGTTGTAAATTCAGATAGATAGATTATTATAGAGAAAGAAAGAAGGGAATTTTACTTTTTGTTTTTTAATTTAAAGTGACCTTTAACACCATTCATGGGAGGAACGTGTGCTGCTGATCATCAGCTGATCTCCCTGCACCATAAACTACACACCTGTTCACAGAGCCATCTATTTAAAAGCGCCCCAGGAAGTAAGAATGACTTGAATGCTAACTTTACATAACTGACAGCTATTTTGCAAAGCAAACCATAAACATTTTGGTTCCAGGTGGAAGAGGAAACCATGTGAGCAAGCATCTGCACAATGGTGAGCTAATCATTGTAACCATTGTAAGACTGATTTTGGAAAGAAGAAAGAAGAAAGACAAATAAATATATGATGCGTCCCGTAGTTTTACAATATAAACCACAGACACTAATGCAAGCATCCTCTGACTCATTATAGTTGATACTTTATTTTTTAAATTAACGAAAATGTTGTTTAGCTCATAAGCTAACTGTTGATTTTTCCCCACATCTGTATGCATAAAATATCAAAATTCTCAAAGCGTAATATGTCAGAGTTACTTCTTCTTGTGCTTTGTTTCGGGTACCTTTTCATATAGACCATTTTAGTATCGTCCTCTTAACCCTGTCTCCCAGAAAGCATGTTTATAAACTACTGACAGCAAATACATTTTGTAAGAAAACAAATGTCACCCAGATTATGTTTTTTATCAACATAATGAGGAAACATTAGACTATATTTGCCAAGTCACTATATTTCCTGTGATAGTGTTTTCCTACACTATCTACTCTTGCGATACAATACCCTCACATAATGACTAAAGCATGATAAAACTTTTTTCTTTGGTTGTGTTTAGGCAGTCAAATCACTTGGTTATGGTTGGGGAAAGACTATGGTCTTGACTTAATAATGAAAAAAGTGACTTCAGACACGAGACACATTTATCTAAAACCCCAGTGTTTCCCTAACCTAAACCAAAGTGCGTTTGTTACCTAAAGCTTGGTCTCCGCTGTTTAAGCCTTACACTTTGTACACACACCGTCCACCTATGACTTGTGTGTGGTACAAAAACGTAGCACTTCCTTCACTGTAAAAACCCAAAACAAACAAACATTAACAGAACAAAGTCCATGCAGCAAGTATGTTTTCTCACAAAATGTAATTAAATTAGTATACGTAATTTCTATGAACTTCTGCTAAACTTACAGGCAAATTACGTAAGCCTACAACCCACACTGCATAAGCGATATATTAATAATAATAATACTAATTATAGTGATAATAATAATAAAAGACATATTTGATTTGAGGGTGGTTTTTACATCTGTAATGCAACATCGATTCCATTCACATCAGGATACTCCAAAATAATTTAGAATCATGATTCAACATATGAACTGCTGAACCACATTCTGTGAAGGTGAGACTTTTCATATAATGCACAACTACACACCTTTTTTGTTTTCTATTTCGGACAGTTTATATTCTCTGCGCTCCCTTACCAAATTCTCCATCTGGGTTTTAGTCTCTATCTCTCCCAGACTCTCATATTTTAATTATTTCTTAAAAGGTTTACTACGAGCAAAAAATTATTTCCAGTGCAGCAATAATCAGGGATTTATATTTAATCATTCAATCCAAAGATTTATTTTATAATAACATTTTTTCTTTTATTCCCTGATCAACTAATTTAGTCTTCTACCTGAATAATGAGAAATGTATTGAAGGCTGTTTCCCACTAACAGAGCCGGCTGAATGTAAAACACACATAGTTCTTCATCAGGTAATATAATCGCTTTGTTGCCACGTGTTGAAAAGGAAGCAGCAGAGAACTGAGGTTACATTTGTGAAAATTAGACTCCAGAATAGACTATACTGAAAGACAGTCAGATGAATGCTGACATATGTGGAGTCACAGAAGAATGTGCATGCACACACACACAGACACACATGCACAGACAGACAGACTGTGTAAGAGGGCAAATGACTCAGCGGGATCCATCTGTCCAACATGACTGGTAAACACCAGGCAATATGGGCTACAGAACTTGTGTGTGTGTGTGTGTGTGGAAAGAGGAGTGTGTCTGTATTGCTCTGGGTTTAGTTTATAAGCTCATCCCCCTATTTTATATGTCTGACATAGACAATAAAATAATTTTCTGTTAAAAATGAGTTCAGAATTGATTCTGTTGATACTGAAATCAGAAAGGCTACTGCTGTCATTTGTTGAGCAACAAGACAAACACTATTAATGAATATGAAATTGACCAAATACAGTATTAACTATTGAAAGAAAATTGTGATAATCAACATTTAAATCATGACAAGCTGTAAATGAATTATCTGCTCAGTAATCTCTATCCTTCACTGTCAAGACCAGAGAAGATTTAGACAAGAAAGAAAGACAGTTTTGCATAAATAATAAAACAGAAACTCTAACATCTCCAGAAAGCTTGATGCTGATGTTAAAGGACAGGGCTGGCATTATTCTACATTGTTCTTATCGTCAACAAATCACATGAAAAGACCAAAACCATCAACGTGTTAGTCTGTCTTCCTATGCTTTCCGATTTCCCTGCCCTGTCTGTGGCTCTCAGCCCCAAGCCCACTGGTTCCTACTGAAGATGGAAATCTTTAAAAACTCATCACAAATTTATAGTTTTAAAAAAGGCTCAGTAATTTCCTGAAACAGCTGGACACTGTAGCTTTAAGCAGATGTTACTCAAACTGGAGTAAATAATGATTAGTTGATTATTTTCAGCAGCAGATTAATCCACATTTGGTGCTCTAGTGAGTATTTCTGGCAGCAGGACGGTGTGTGTAGGATTGAGTCAAAATGAACTATGTAAACTGTGTATTCATGCTAATGAAGCAACATGTCAACCAGTGCAACAGTTCGGCTCACTGATGTGTTTTTAATAGTTTTTGGACAACAATGGATGTATGGCACAGAGGAATAAGATATATCAGGCTTTGGACATACCCACAATACCATTGTAATTGTAATTCAAGTTGTAATTGTCAAAGATTATGTCAACATTGCCAAGTTGAGACCAAACTGTATTAAGCACTGTAATTAATAAAAATCCAGACTTATGCCAATTAAATTAAGTGATTCGAAAGTTGTGTTTTTATTAATAACCTTGAACGTCCTTCCACAGATTTAGACTGGAAATAGAAATGTATATTGAACGAGATAAAAAAAGTTTCATACTAATAAGATACACATGCAGCAACCATACAGCAGCTTGCCTACTGTTTATTTTTGTTTTTTGAACTTAGTGTCAAAATATGCATTTTCATGTTACAAACACTTGGTTTGATTATGTCTACAAAATGAAGCACTTAATATGTTGTACAAAGTTGAGTTAATGAACTGTGAGTTATGGGACATAATTGAAATTCAGTTTTTTGTTGGACTATGGTCATTTTTTGTCATTAAAAACTATACATATTCCTTTTTTTTAAATAATTAGCTTTTACATTAGTATTATGAGTTCATCTTCCTCTTCTTAAGAGGAGACACGTCTCTAAAAACCACACCTGGCATATGAACAGTGATACATGTTTTCTTTCTTTACCACCTCCACTCCTGACAGTCTGACTCACTGTTTCTTATCCATATGAAGACATTTTGTTCAGATCTGCATTTCTAAATGTGATGTATCATTCATCAAGGGCAGAGTAATAGCATGCTAGATTTATTCCATAGACATCTGGTTGGAATGTATGCATTTATCACTGCAATGGCTTCACAATCACCCTTTCACTGCTGAGCTCAACCGTGCAAATCCAGACATACAGCGTACATATGTACGTGCAAACACTCCCCAAACACACACACGACAGACATACCCGCTCATTTATTTCTTGTACATGGAGAAATATTTGCCCGTCCATAAAAGTGCAGGTGTGTTGGAGAAACAGTATATCAAACTCAGTGAGGGAAATCTCAGGTTTTATCAGCAATATGTAAATGTACCTCTCAGTAGAATTTCCTCCTCAGTAAGGAATACATCTTTTCACAATATCTTGTTCACATTAAGTAAGTATTTATTCTACATTGCCAGTCTTTGTACATTTGTCCACCTCTTTGACTGAAATGGACTTTTAATTCATAGAATGTACTGTATGCTCTATGCCCCTGGTAGCGTTGCAGGGACCAAAAGGATGCAGAGTTTGTATAAAGGGTATGCACTGATGTCACTTCTTCACTTAATCCCATTCCATTTTACCATCACTAAGTGGCAAAACAAACCCACTATAGCTGTCCTGAATGAGCTGAACTGCAATACATAAGGGAAGACAAGACAAATATCTACAATAAGCAAAGGCCATCAGAAATAACAACGATCTGTAAATTGTACCAGACACGCAGCGGGCTGACATTGAAATGTGCGGTTGCTTACACATATATGTAGCTGGACACTGGGAAATGTACATTGAATTAAACCATGCCTGAAGTCTTATGCCTTGTCCTATTTTAAAGCCTGATTAAAATCATGAACTTAGAAAGTCTGTCTGTAAACAGGTTTGTAAAAGCCTTGAGACAAAGCCCATAAAAAGTATTGCTTTACATTGCTTCTCCACTATGTACTCTTGAGCATTCTGTAAAAACTTTAGCCTAAATTCTAATCTGTAGGATTTTAGGGTTTTAATGAACTTTTTCTGTCCCTGTCCAATTAAGCTTTGGTGAAAGTTCAACAAGGATTTTTTTTTGTCTCATGTTCTGCCTTTATTCCTCTATTGGTGAATTTCTGATTCTTCCCATTCTAATCTTCTCTGTCACTTCTGCTTTCCCAGCTGTCAAAGTCCCCACATTCACAATTCTGATGTCACCATTTCCAAACGGTCTTTCGGTCCACGCTCCTCAAGCCAATCAGTCATTTTTTTAAAAATATCATTGCATTTCTGTCATTCTGTCTTTCAGACCTACTATTGCTCAACCACCTCCCCACCACCATTACCTCCAGGATGTTCAGGGAGATTCAACTGAAAGTTTCCATCATCTGCTGGCTTTACTCCAGGAAGGAGATGGCAAGAACTCCTGAGGTCAACTGTCACTAACACTCATTCTTCTGAGAAGCTCCAAGAAGCTCTTTGTTTTAGTTGCTGCTCTGGATTTGTTGTCAGATGTTTGTTTCTGGACAGACAACACTGCATTGCAATTACAATCATTGAGAGTGGAAATTTTGGCATTTGGGAGCTCTGAGCAGCTAAACAGATTATGAAACCGGTCATATTGTAACTTACTTAACACTTTGACACTGTCAGTAAAGAGGAATGCGTGACAATCTGGTGTGCAAAATTAGGTTATGGGGTGATTTGAGAGGTGCAAGGAACAGATGGCCACACCCGATGAATTTACTGCATTATTTCTGAAGCTGTAACTCTCAGTAAAATACATTTTATGTCTAAGCATGTTTTTTTCCTTATGTCATTTTGTCATTACTCATGGCATTTCTTACTTTTATTCCAAGCTTTTGTTGATCTCGTGTTTTACTGTATAGAAGGACTTTTTTTCAGTATATTACAGTAGGAAAATATAGTTATTCAGATGCACACGAGCCGCATATTACAAGGTTGCTTCATTTTAAAATGTTGTAAATCGTAAATAACTGAGGTTTAAAAATGTGTGACGCACCACTCTGTTGCACCCCCATCTTGTGATTTAGATTAGTCTTCTCTCTTAAAAAATCTCTAATACACTTTTAAGACCACTAAAAGCACATGTGTCTTCACAGCATGTGTCTATGTGGGACTATACTTCCTCCCTCACAACCAGTTTGTGGATGAGTGAAAATAGAATTAATCTGAGTCCAAAAATGTCACTTCCAGCCTGTTTGCCTCCAGCTCTTAACAGTCTACTTTACTATGACCTGAGTGTGCATGAGCGATGAGGTCAAGTCGAAAACATTTTATACAGATGTTAATATTTAAACACTTGTTTTTTTCTCACCCAAACCATGAATTAAACACTCTCCTTATGAGTCACACCTTGCTCTCTCTCTCTCCATCGCCATTGCTGCGTATCACACCGTCTTGTCTTTCTCTTTTATAACTCCATCCATGCATCCCTCACTCATCCATTCCCCTCTGTCTTCTTATTTTCCTACATCTATCTCTCATTGTCTCTTTCTGCCTCCCTCCCTCTATCTCTCCACCCTCTCTTTTTTTATGTGGTTCAATAATTGATGTGAGACGTTCTGTCTCCCTTCGGCTGTCTGGGGAGGTTTAAGAGACATGACCCCGCTATGGAGGGCACTTTGTACAACTCCTGACACGCACACACACAAACATACACACACGGGCACACACACGCACACATTTTACTGCAGAGTTCAAGCAAGGGTCATTTCTGTTGCATTAATGTTGCAGAAGAGAAAGTGCTTGGTGTGCGTGTGTGTTAAGCATTTATTCAGATCCCCATAAGTTGACACCAAATAAGGTAAGTGTGTGTGTGTGTGTGTGTGTGTGTGTGTGTGTGTGTGTGAATCACTTAAAATTTCCCTCGCCTTGAACAAACAGCTAATCAAATTGTGGCCTTCTATGATGTCTTTTTCCTTGATTTTTTTTGTTAATGTCAGATTTTTAGCATACTTTAAGTGACACTTATTCTCTTTGTCAGTCCAGCCATGGCTTCCCTTGCTGACTACCCAGTTCTTAGTCCAAACAAACTGAAAACATAAAAGGCAGCCCTTCCTGTGCACTGAGGGGTATTCCCTAGGAAAGAGCTCCAAGATACAAAGTTAAGACAAGCAAAATCAAAGCTTTTTATGACAATAGTCACTAAATGCTTGGAGATATCCCAGGATGGTAGGCGAGGACGCGCGTGCGGGACATTTTTGGTGGTCATGCTCACTTGGCTCCACCTGCCTTGGGTGGGTGCCAGGAAAACAAGGTGTGTCTCAGTGACCTCGGTGTCAGCATCAGCAGGCGAGCGGAGGTGGGTACACAGATGTCACTGAACATACAGACTAATCTTCTGGTTGAGTTATATGTTGTGCCCTCTGTGGTGGCAAGTTACAATGAGCACAGTTTCACTAACATTGAAAGCATGGTTGGACTGATTTCAGTGAGTTATCATCCCCTCCAACAAATGAAGATAGTCTATGTGAATGTGGATGTTATTCAGTCTTATAACATTAGTCTGACATTGGTGACAGATTCTGGTATAAAAAATAATTCATGTTTTTTATACCATGTTCTATAGTATGGTTGTGAAAGTGCTGTGTAGCAATTAAGCCCTTGCTGACATTATTCTTCAGAATAGGCTTTTTTTTTTTTTATCAAATCCACATCCAGATCCAGCTAGCTGAGGCCTTTCTGTGTTTACATGCTCTCTCCTGTCTCCTAGAAATTATGTCTGCTACTAACTTGTTTTGCCCATTATGTTTTCAAGGAAACATAATTGTTGCCTGGATTGTGTTAACTGGCAACACATGCTAACAACTGAAACATGTTGTCAGTGAACATTTTGCAGATAGGTTTGGTATTAACATTTTCTTGGCAGTATAGTTAATTAACAATGGTTCATCATTATCTTGATAAAAATGTAATTTAGGAGGCCTGGAGTTTCTTGTAAAACATATTTGCTGTTGCAAATCAGAAGTATATAAACATTATATCTAGGGGACAGGGTTGGCCTGCACGGGTTTCCTCAGTATGCTCCAGTTTCTTCCAAACACCTGCAAGTCAGGCGAACTGAAAACTTCAAATTGCCCATAGGTGTTAATGGTTATCTGTCTAGATGTCATATTTTGTTCAAAATATACTATATCTTTACTAGAGTTGGGCAAAATGACAGTATATACTGTGCAACGGTAGGAATGTGTCCACCGGTAGAGATTTGGCAATACTGTTTCCACCGCATGAGCTATCCGTAGTGTCTGTGCTATGTATTCAGGGCAAGCTATGTAGCGAATCAGGGCTAGAGTCTGGCACGATATCATGACATGTGTGCTGTCATGAATTCAGCTGCCTTACAAGGTAATGTGATTTGGGCAGCAGGACTGCTTACCACCTTCTTACGTGACGTGAGCGCAACAGTTGGTGGCGGTGATGCACCTCTAAGCTGGTTTGCCAACTGGCGCAGAAGAAGAGAGTGACAAGAAAACATGGAGGAGGAGAGTGAAAATGAAAATACAGAGCGAGAGAAGTTGTTTTTGTTTGTTTGGAATTTCCAATTATAAGAAAAAAATAATCAAATGTAATGAAGTGCGGTATGGTATGGTTGTTTTAAACCATTTCTTAATTGAATTTACAGAACAATTACTGTATCGTGCTATATCCCGTTACCGTGATATAAAATTACATATAGAAGTGATAGAAGATTTTGGCCATATCACTCACCCCTACTCTGTACACAGCTTCCTTTTTTCAATCTACATGCATGCGATCCTGTCGAGCGTGCAAGTATCAGAATCAGAATCAGAAATACTTTTTTGATCCCCGAGGGGAAACTCTGCTCACTATCACGTCAGTGCACACAGGAATAGAAGTTCTAAGCAAATCAGAATATAAAACACTATAATACAGGCAAGATAAATTAAGTACAAAGTGGATATAAGTATAAAATTAAAATAAGTGTAAAGTACAAAGTGGATTTAGAGGTGATAGATTGATAAGTATGTACGGTATAATAATACAATGTAATAATATAAGTAATAAGTAATAGTGCAATAATGAGTACTGTAAAGTTAAGTGCAGCTTATTAAGATGATTATGAGACGGTGGATATTGCACAGCAGTAATAGAAGTATGAATAAATATGTATTCATAAGTATGCCATGCCTTGGTATTAACACCCGCCTCCAGCTCTACCAACGCACCTGCTTGTGAGCTCAACAGGGTCAGGTGTGAGGAATGAGAGTGTTTGGAACACACTGAGCATACAGGTGGATGTGAAGAGCATTATGCTGCAGGAGTGGTTTGAGAAGTTTCTCCCGAAACGTTTTCTTCCACTGTTAACACAGGTCACAAATGGAAAAAGTTGTAACTAACACGAATCCAAGCTGACTACAGCCTCTGTTTTCTGTGAAGGGGCAAATAAATGTATTATACCCATCTCTAAAACTTAAAGAGGAGAGTGTTCTATACTAAAAACAGCTCATAACAGCAGCAAAAGCAGTTTTATTACCAACTGCGACTCACTACAGTCAAATCTTTAACTCATGAAGTCAGGACTGCACTTAGTTAAAATCAGCTGTAACAGCATTGCTTACAGACTGATGACTTTGCTGTAAAATATTGTGAAGTATTGGATCAACAAGTCTGATTCCACAGTACGAGTGAAATCAAATCATTTCTCTCTCCTTGTCTTTCCATCTCTCCGTAAGGGCTCAGCATGGTCCCTGCACCCACTGTTTGTGCCATCTCCTCTGCGAATGATGTGTGTTCACACTGTTCGCAAACACTTCATTTGATCATACTGAAGCCCCTGTGCTTGTGAAAGTTGCTATTACTCTTTATATAGACAGTACACCGGAAACTATTATTATAAACTAATTATCATTACATCACATAATGAAATAACCAAGAGATGCAGAAAAAACAGCTATCACAATGATATCAAAATGTTAACATAATACAAATAATTAAAAAAAGAAATGATTACCATACAAATCATGGCGCACAGTACATCAATAGGTACAATTAAGAAGGTTCTTGATAAGGGTTGGGTTTATTCTCTGTTAAGGATAAACATCCATTTAGTTCCAATTACACTAAAAAAACTATTCAAATATTCTGTTAAGTTTTAATGAAATCAACATAACATAACAGATAGGAGTGCAGATAAAAAAGGTTGATTGTTTTATCATTGATCATTTACATCTCATCTATATTTCAGTCCTCCCTTCTCTGTCTCTCTTTCCCATCTTAATTGAAAGGCCATAGCAGGGGACCCAAGCAGCAAATAGCCTGATCAATACAATGCCTGATGTGTAAATTGATCGTGCTTGTGTGTATGATGGAGACTGTTCTTGTGTGCAAGTGTTTGAGTGACGGAGAGAGTGTTTCCCTGTATGTGTGTGTATGTGTGTATTCATGCTCCCACTTATTGAGGTGTTCAATCAGTCTAATTCATTCTCGCCCAGAGACTGCTGTGTGGTTGCAGGACGATTCATTTACTCTGCATGCTCCAATCAAAACTATTCCCAGCATTCCCTGCTGTAATAATCACTGCATGCCAAACTGCTTTACACTAAGGGCCAAGCAGGCACATGCAGAAGTGTGAATGACTGAGTCTTTATGAATCTTTATTATTTAAATTCATAGTGGACATCACATTAGAGAGAATCAAACTTAGTCTTTCTGGTACGGTGGCATGTAACTGGATATTGTCATACAAACTGTGTTTATACAAAATGTTTTTGTGATGAAGGCCTGTTCAGATGAATCTGGTTTGGTCTGACTTCATCAGATGGGAGCAGATTAGCGCATTAAATCAAAATGATGGACGGTTTCAAGAAGTCAGAAAAGCAAAACATTTCCAAAATCTGACTCACAAAGAAGCATTCTTTCGCTCCATCTGCAGTATCGATCCCTTCCTGTCTTTGACATCAGTGTGGCATCTGCTCAGTCTCACCTTCTTAACAACCAAACCTAGACAGCTTCCTTGTTTGTTAACCATAATTCATCTTCTCCACTAAGAAAGCTATTTTCAAAAGTAAACATAATCTCAGGACACTCTTCAAACTCCAGCCATCATTACAATTATTATCATCTGGCTGAGCGTTGCACTCTGCTTCCACGGTGGCCCCCTCTATCAGCTTGTCAACAATCATTTATTAGACACATAGGCATAGAAATGTGAGTATACAAACTGGGAGGTCAGAAACAACAAGGCAAGCAGTGATCACAAAATAGAAATTATGCATGAAGCTCTGTCATGAAGTGACTAAGAGACATGGCAGAACAGAGTTGAATTGCTGACAACGTATATGTGTGCATTTATATGAACAACAGTATCAAATTTAATGTATTCACTAATGTAATTTCAGAAATGTGAAATTGATTTACAAATAAGATTAAACTTTGTTTTATTGTTCCTCCAAAGGGTATTATAGGTATTATTGTGTGTGATGCTATATGCATAAAAATATGGTACATTCACATTTTATTAACAAATCTTGTTGTATGTTTGCTGCATAGTTAAGGCAGTACTACTTTATTTAATCATCTGTAATTTTAATAATTTCCAAAAGGTTTCCTGGAGAGAAGGATGTATTTTGGTACTAATAATAATATTTAATATAATAATAATAATTATAGGGAAAATAGAGACAGTTTTCAATTGGTATACTTCTAATTAATTAATTGAATTCTTACCATAACCTAGGAATATTTGCAGGCAAGCTGAATATGCAAAATGGGAATAAGCATACAATTCAACATATATTAGGAATAAAGTGACCAATAATAAATTAATAATTTACTTGAGCTTAAATTAAGCTTTACTTTCAAAGGAATTCCTGTTTTTCCTTTTAATAATTTTAATACTTCAAATTGCTATTTAGTAGCAAATTATTTCTTTTAGTTCTTTCCAGGGAACTTATTATGAAATGATTACGATATTATGGACCTGTAAAATAAAGGATTACCATTAAGTCTATCAAATGGTTTGATATATGAAAGTGTTATGACAGAGGAATCTGGCAGAGTAATTTAACACTTCCTCATTGTTCCCCACTGCTGTATGTGCAATAATAATAAGAATGGCAAAATAAATAATTTTCCCCTCTACATATTTTTCTTTCTGCTCTCCTTATTAAACCCAAGTATGTAAAAAAGTATTGAAGTGGTAACCCTTGCACATTTGATGAAGGTGGCAAAATACAGAAATGATGATAGACAGAGATTCCTTCCTTTATAGTTAGATAACAATGTTCTGTCTGTATGTACGTATGTATGTCTTTCCTTCAATTTACTCGACAATCGTTCATCATCATCCGATCGACTTCACACTCGGTGCATCGCTGAGGACCCGAGGGAGTGCAGTGTTGAAGTAGATTGGATGAGCGGTTCTGGAGAAAGTTTTGAAACATCTCCCTGCAAAGCCGAGCCGGAGAGCCGGAGAGCCGCGCAGTTCCAGACCCACAGAACACATGCACAAGCTTCAGAGATGAACTATTTCTCTTTATTTAGGGGCGGTACTACTCCGCCATGTTGTCGGAGGTGCAAACAAACAGGTCGTTGGAGTTGAGATTGCTCGTCTTTCAGGTTATCACTTAAATATTTCTGTTTTTGTCGGTGCCAGTGGTAACCAATAGATTGTGAAGTTTTTATCTGCTAAATGTGCCTCTTTAGGACAAAAATTCATAACTGAGGAAAAACAGAGGTAGCTTAATTTCATTGCATTTGTATTTGTTTTGCTCACGGTAATGCAAAAAAGTGATTCACAATCAAAACACAGCTGTATTTACACATTCCATGACCGAAAAGGAGAAGAAAAATCTTAATTTGCCTGCCAGAAATGTTGACATATGTACCGCAAAAAAGGGATAAATATCAACTCCATATTTTCTTCGTACGCTGAAACAGGCACCTCCTGACGTGTTTGGTTTGTTTGCACCTCCAACAATATGGCAGATGATATCGCAAGGAATTGTGGGTAGAGTGCAACGTCACTAAAACCGAGCACTGCATTAATGCAACACTAAGACATGTTAAACACAAAACATTAAATAGCTTTGGAACCGTTTATGATAGAAAAAAACTTTAAATTGTGTCTGAATCATCAGATGCTCGGCAACCAGGGCCGATTTACGTGCATGTGATCACATGATACGGGAACAGAAGCTGGCTCCATGGCTGGCTCACTTTAGTGGACATTTTCAGAGTCAGTGGGCACTCATAACTCTGCATTTGTAGGAGTGCACAGCTGTCCCAAGAAAGAAAACATGGCAAAAGAAAAGAAGAATTATATGGTGAAAGGATGGAAACAACAGAGATTCAAAGCCTGACAGCTGGTAACGTTACACAAGGAGGAGTACCGCGAAGGCTTTGATCCATTTGAAGACAAAAAGTGATTAACGTAGGCTGTGTTGTATCAATTGATTGGTCTTGATTGTGGTTGCGACCCACAATATTTTGATCACCATTCATGTGTGTAACTGTGCTATCTGGATAAGATGCTGTGCAACATTGTTATTGATTATCGATTCACAGGGCGCACGCGACACAGAGAGCACGAGAGAGTGCGAGAGAGAGAGAGCGAAAGAGAAAGAGAAAGAGAAAAAGTTGCTTGACTGTAATGAACTTTCAGGTAGAGGTGGAAGGTACGTTGCTCTTCTCCTGTGAGGTAGAGGGGGCAGGGTAATGTTGTTCAGGCAGGCTGAGGCTGTCAGGTGAGGGGGGAAGGGTTTTATTTCCTTTCAGCTTAGGTGATCAGACTTTTTGAAAAAGTAAAGAACTGCAGTCTTCCATATATCGACAGATTAGGTTGTCTATTTTCCAATGATATATAGCACTTTGATATTTACTCTCAGAGGTGATATTGACCAAAATGTAAAGACAGCACCACCATTTATATCTTGTCACATTGTCTACAGAAAACACCCAGGAAAATGTTCAATAAATGGCTGTAACTCACTGAGGAAAAGGAATATTTGCATCAAACATCACGTGGAGCTCCAAAACAGTAGTACAACCAACCAAGTATAACTTTTTATGTTGAAAAAACTAAAACTCCCTGGTTAACTAGGAGGTATATGGAATGCTCACACAAAGGTAATGCATGATGGTGACGTTCCACTGCACCAGAAAGAAAGGGTAGGTTCCCCTGAATCATATGATGTATAACACGTGATACTGACTGAAAGAATAAACTCAGAATTGACAAAAATATAAAACTATGTCCAGGTATTTCTTTGTCTATGTAGGTTTTTAAGAGTTAATGTTATTAAGCTAACAGTAGCTAGCTAATGGCAGGGCTTTTCTTTCAGCATCTCCCGCAAATGCTGATAACATCAGTCTATAATCAGATTTTTTTATTGAGTATTTTGACATTTTTAATACATAAAACGATCGTACATAATACTTTTCATGTGTGCAGTGTCTTTGGCCTACATTCAGTCAATTAAATGTCATTGAACAAAAAAGCAGAAATAAGAGCGGTGCCAGAGTGGTCTAACTCCCTCTTATTAACAAACTGTTTTAAAATTCTAATTACAGAAATCCAAATAGATGTATTTGCGATTTGGGAGGGTAGTGCTGTGTAAAAAGTACTGTCAGTACTGATCACAGATATAGAGAATATGAAGATCCATTGTATTTAACCATGTTTTACAGCCTCTGAAACCCCATTGTGTCATTTTCTGTAGCAGACTTCTGAAACATGTCATCAGGTCAATATTATGTTTATAAGAAACTGTCAGAAAATTAGGGAAGGTCATGAAGTATCAAGGTGATAAAACAATGTTAAGTATGTCCTCTGGGCTGTTATAGAGGGCCAGGGTTCTCAGAACTCCAAACAGAATATTCGGGTTAAACGTGAGAAATGGCTAAATATATTGAAATAAATACAGTGGATTTTGCATCATGCATTGTGGAGACTACAGAATGAAATGGATAAATGATAAACGATACTGAAAGCACTGAATGGAAAAAGGAGAGTATTTTGCTTTGATAAGAGTCCTGAAAACTGTTCAGTTTTACTGTATTTTAATCCAATTATGTCCATTATGGGATATATCCCAAATACCACATACAACAAACTGTGCATGTACAGTTATTCAAAGGCACTAGAAACCAGGTAAAGGTCCAGATGCTAAAGAAGAGCTGATGCAGTGGTGAAAACAGAATCTTCTGAGCATGCTCAGTTGTTGGTCTGAAAGATAAAAAGTCTCTTTGGTTTCCTCAAGTTTCCAACAGACCCGCGTCCAGTCACTGCTGTTAACCTTCTCCTGTCTGTCGGGTTCTTTCCTGCTTACTCTTAACATATCTAGTTTTGTAGTTGTATATCCTGCTGAATCTGACATGATGCAAAAGGTTATTTGTTACTATATGCCACACCTGTCTGAAACTAATAAAATCAGCGTTTAAAAAGAGTAATAAATAATAACTATGATTCAACAACCGCTCTCATTCGCAGGTCTGTCACGCCCCTCGGCGTCTCACACAGACGCTTCTGCGCGAGACTCACCGGGCTTTAATGATCTCCAATGTAAAACCAGCCGCCGCCCCGGCCGTGCCTTCACTCCGGCGTTAACCTGAGCGCAGCGCCAGCCTGAGAGCAGCAGTCCCGTTGGAGCACCGAGCACCCGCCGTTATTGCTATGGAAACAAAACCAGTCCGCTTTGCGTTACCTGTTTCAAAACCGTAATTTATTTCAAACGGATTAAGATTGTGTGCGTGTGTTCATGGAGTCGCCCCCTTCACACACACACACACACACACACACACACACAACGTTGGAGTGGATGACGTGGCTCAGTATTGATTTTGTTTCATCATTCTGTCATTCTCTGTTTTAAGAAAGATGATTTCATATTAAATATCCTCAGCCACATATTCTTGGAAATATAAAATTAAACGAGCCACGTCATATTTTACCTACAATCACAGGCTATAAAACGCCTTTTGTTAACAGATAGTGGCGTTTGGAGGCCTATCTGTCTGTTTGTAACACATCCAGGGGCCTTATTCTGAGATCTTTTTTTTTTTTTGCTGTACATTGACAATTCTTCTTAAATCATGACTTAAGCAAAATCCTTAATCAAATAATTGAAAATTAATTTTAAAAAAGCCAATTAAAATAACAACAATAATGACAATAATAGTGTTTAGTATGCAATATGCACAAATAACCAAACCTTTTCTGTTTATGTCAGGATACTGCATGCTTGGAGGCCCGTTTGACCCTATGTGCAGTTAAGATACAAATGTTCATCTTGTTTCATAAGCAACATACTATAATACTATATATACTGTAATGTTGCAACACAAGGACCCACGGGCATTATATTTATATATGATTTGTCTCTTTGTGTAAGTGATAATTGTGTGCAAATAAAGAAAAACAAGCAGTATGAATGAATGACTTTTATTATTTATTATTGTGAACTTTTGAACGGTATTCCAGGCCAGTAGTCAACAAAATGCCATGGGCTATGTTATGAAATTGGAAACATCAGGTTTCAGCATTATGATCACTTTAATTATCATTAAGGGAAGAAACCAGGCTGCAAAGATGGGCATGGAAGTATATCCAGTAGGTTTCTGACAGGAATGTATAGGCCACTATTTACACAACCCTGGAGATTTGTTGTATCTTTATGATTCTTGGTTTTGGGATTATATGTCAGCATCACATGGCTCATTCCATCAGAATCAGAATCTGTTTTATTAGCCAATGCAAGCACACAAAGAATGTGTCTTGACATTTGCTTCCAAAAACACAACACAGCACAATAAAAAGTAAGGTAATAATAATAATGAAATAAAGTCATATTAAAATTAAATTAAAATTTTAAAATCAACTTATAGAATGGAATAGTAATAGTTTTGAAATGGGATATAAAACTTGAAATGAAAAATTGACTGTAAAGGAAATATGGACCGTGCTATGGACAAAATGAAGTGTATGAAATATATGAAGATGACAAGAGCTACAAATGTGACATGTGCATAAATGTAACAGTGGAGGTTGAATGCAAAGTAAAGTCCAATTTGATGAAATGGTGAAAATGACAAGTGCAGGGATTAAACGAGGGATGTGAAATGTAAAGTCCAGATCAAATTTGATGAACCCATCTTGAGCCTGTTTATGTGATCATGTTACAAGATTTGATGCAATTTAGGCAAGTTAGAAAAAAAACATTGAAATAAATAAATAAATTCCATAAAGTGTGAAATTAAATCAGAACGCTAAATCTATTTTATTATAAATTGTGTGTGTGTGTGTGTGTGTGTGTGTGTGTGTGGAATCGGTATGGGGTGGGTGGAGGTTTAAAATGGCGCCTGTCTGGAAATAGGTCCATTATGGTTTTAAAGTACTTTAGTTCTTCCAAACATTCCTGACTCACTCTCTTTTATTTTCTCTCACTTCACAACATCTTCTCTCTCTCTCTCCCTCTCTCTCCTTGCCTCTCTCGTTCTTCTTCTCTATGCTGTCTCCAAACTTCTCTCCAGCCAATTAGTGCTCAGTCTGTTCCAGCAGAAGACAATATGTCTGCTGCAAATCCAGAGAGGAGGCCTTAAACACTCTCCAGAGAGAGAGAGAGAGGGGGAGAGGAAGTAGGAGGGATGCAGAGCGAGAGCGAGAGAGAGAGAGAGAGAGAGAACACACATATATGCATTAGGTGGGGAGGGTCTTCTGGGTGCACTTGCCTCTTTTGCTCCAAGTACCCGAGGTGCCTTTCTGATTAGATTTGGATATATGAACTCAAAGTGATGTTTCCTTTTTCAGGCTAGATATGCAGCTGGCAAGCTTTCCACAAAGCTTTGTGAGGAGTCAAGAAAGTGTTGTAAGTGTAACAAGATTAGCAACTATGTTACTGATATTACTATGACTTAAATATTAAATAATATACAGGTAAGGTTTGTGTGTGCGTGTGTGTGTGTGTGTGTGTGTGTGTGTGTGTGTGCAAATATACATCATGTGAACAATGATGCAATGTCACTGGGGAAAGATATGGTCAAGCCTGACGCCAGACATCAGACATACCCATTACACACACAACGCCACTTACACACACACACACACACACACACACACACACACACACACACACACACACGTCAGGCTTATAGATGATACAGTGGAAAAAAGCAAACTAGACATACTGTGACTGATGGAAGACTGAACAAGTCAGAAAGAGATGGGTTACAAAGAGAAGAAAACACTATTAGAAGATGATACGTAGCACAGACTGCAATAGTTCTGTGTTAAAGCTGCTAATTGTTCTGTGTTGCTGACTTGTGCTTATCAAGGAGGAAAGGCCACAGAAAGAGCTTACAGAGCATCACAGAACACTAAAACTCCGCTGATATTTACTATCACATTATACATAAGTTAGTGAATAGTGGATACGATCGGCAATGTAACATTTTATATACTGTGATCCAATAAGAACTTACAAATTTCAACTGAATCATTTTAAAGCTGGGCTAAAATCACAATTTATTACTGATAACAACATATTCTTATCCTCTCATCATCTTTATTGAAAATTCTATTAAAGTTAAGAAAAGTCTATTAGTGGGGCACGCCAGTAACTCACCTGGTAGAGCGCGTACCACGTATCAGGGCTGAGTCCTTACCGCAAAAAATATGGACATCCTTTATTTAAGTAAAAGTAGCAACCACAGTGTAAAAGTACTTTGTTATAATAAAAAGTCCCGCAAAGTATTATTAGCAAGTCAGTTCCACATGTTAAAGTACTTATTATAAAGGCAACTGGCCCCTCTCATATGTTGTTAAACCGTATTATTATATTCGATAATAATACATCATATGTTTTGTTGACCATATGTATTGTATGCAAAATCTGAATCTGAAAATTGACCACAGGCATCAGAGAAATGTAGGGGACTAAAAAGTACAACATTTCCTTGTAGTAAATTAGAACAAAGTAGCATAAATGGAAACACTCAGGTAAAGTAGAAGTGCCTCAAAACTGTATTTAAGAAAGTTTCTACCACTGCTGCCATAACCTCCCATGTTCACCTCCCTCAACAAAACAATAGAACTAATTAAATAAAATATGCAGAGTAAATAGATACAAACAGATGTATTAAAATAAAATATGAAAAATAAAAACGTTTAAAATAATATCTCTTCCATCCCAGCTAAAACTGATCACACCACTGCTTCTTATTCTTCTTATTCTTATTAACATACCAGCTGCATTAGTTGGATTCAAAGGCATGGGACTGAGAATTTACACTACAAACTTCATTCAATGCCGTTCAAATGCACGTTGCATTACAGTGATTTCAAATCAAATCAAGTTTATTGTTGCATACACAGTACAACATCAGAAATTAGATCTCTGCAAGTATTAGGAGTTCTCTCCTGGGGAGCCACTGTGCAGCTCCCGGGGACCGACTCCACTTCTAAGGCAAGGAGAACAGGAGAATTAACCTGATGAACATATGTGCCAGGATTCAAACCCAGTACCTTCTTGCTGTGAGGCGACAGTGCTAACCACTGAGCTACCTCAAATTTCTCAACGTCTCAAATTGTGCCACATGATAACACTAAAAAGGTTAACCTTAATGTTATCGCTCAGAAAATATTGAGATGACGTTCAGTTTCTAAACAGTAATTTCCTTTTTAGTCTAGTTTAGTTTAGCTAATTTTCTGCCAAAGCATCAAAAGTTTGAAAGGGCTTAATGTGTTTGAGAATTACTGTACCATGGTCTTTTTGCAAATCATTGCCACTGACGGTGTTTGTAGACAACAACCAAGTGGTGTCAACTGTCAAACTGTGGGTAAGAGTTATAATCTAATGTAAGTCCTTACAGTATGTACTGTGTGCTGAATAAAGTAGAGAGAAGCACTTGTGGGAGTTGTAGTAGAAGACTGAAGAATGATTTTAGGCTCACAGGGAGCAAAAAGTGCATGACATCCACACTAACTGTCCTCCATCAACAGCGATTTACCATTGTGCCTGTTTCTCCATTGTCCTTACACAGTTACTATACCTCACTGCACCGTAAGTGACTCGTTTAACAACAGGAAGATGTGTACAATACAAGGGGGCTTAACTGCTGGAGAAAAATCTGTGGTTTCAAATGTGCTCAGATGATGCATTATTTTTAAAAACACAAATTTAAAATGACTTGTAATTTGTTTTTGTCTCAGGAGCACGCACAGGGAACTGATCACAGGAGGTCGTAACACGTTGCAGTCAACACACTGCTTGTTGAGAAGCCTTAGCTACAGTATGACAGAAAGAAAAAAACCAGATTAGCCCCTGCTTTTAACAATTTAGATCAATGCAGAACAAATTATTATTAGAGATTTAAAAGCAGACGAAGCATTTGGAACAGATAAAATATTTTAATCTAGGGGATGATATTCTGTAATTTGCAATTTGTACGTTTTATTTGAAATAATATTTTACCATCAGTTGTTATTACTGGTTCTATGCTCTCTACCCATAAAGGTCGCACCTTAGCAACATGGGAAGCGTGTAAAATTCCATAAAACACCAAACTTTCCTTATCTGTCATATTTAGCTCCTTTCCTAAATTGTAATTCTGTTATTTTCCAAGACTGGATAGAGGTTAAACAAACAACATCCTTAAAATGCTCTCTCATTTCTCTATTTGTTTTGTTTTTTCTTTGTTTGAAGCGGAGACTGTCCTGCAGCTGCATGCTGGGCTCTGACTGGTCGATATACAGCTAATTATGACGCAATCCCAGTCCAGACTTTGTCATTTGGCAACTAATCACATTCCAGAACAGTTTGTTTGGAGAATGGTTAATATACAGTACAGTGTACAGAACTAAAAATATATTATAAAATAAGAGTACATATATAGAGATGAATTGTTAACAATAAAAAAGAAACAAATACTTTTTTAAATGCATGAAGAAATATAAATTCATTTCACAATAAATTCCATTTTAAAGTGATTATCACTTTCTCTTCTTGTGTATGATTGTGGTCATTTTAAATAGCACCCTACTATTACCACTAGTGTATATATCCCACCTTGTCATTTATAATATTGTATTATCTACTATTGACAGCAATTTAACACATTATTACAATGCAGGTTCAATCACTTACTTATTTATTTGATTAGCTATTTTGTTATTTATTTGTTTTTGAGCTATTTTCTTGACATTAGCCTCATTCTGCCTCGTTGTCATTCAGATCAGGGCTGGGTTAAGGTTCCAGGAGGCCCCGGGCCAATGAACTGTGGGCCACCATTCAGCCCCTAACATATACACATTCTCCAGTGCCAGAAACCAACCAATACTTCTAGGCTGTGATACTACCCTGCCCCTGGTTTGTATGTCAGTTAGTCTTTGATACTTTCACCAAAAACAAAAGTGTTTAAGGACATGCACCATGTAGGCAAAATATCACTATATACAACATATATCAATATATCAACTAAAACATTAAAGATACTAGATCAAAATGTTGACAATATTTGGTAGAATTTCAGGATCCACCATTGGGAAAAATATTAATTCTAATTAATTCTAATAACTTATAATAATAACAAATACAAACAATAAATAAAGTGGAAGTGGAACTCCCTCACCCCAGCTGGCAGAACTTGGCAGAACAGTTTTTGCAGAATACACCCTCTGCTTGTCCAAATTTGAAAAAAAGGGCAAATCAAGAAGTCAAAAAGACTTTGCAAAAAAGGAGTAATACGCAAGTAAGTATGAGCTTTAATTTGAATGTGATGTATGCCATTTCTCCATTTTTTCATATCTGAAAAGTGTTTGCTATCTACCGCTAGTTTTTGCTTTTTAGATGGTGATGCATTTGCTTGTTTTCACTGTGTCCTTTTTTCCCATGTGTGTACACATTCTTCACACCAGAAGGTCACAGAGAGAGAGAGAGAGAGAGAGAGAGAGGAAAGATGACTGAAGTGCTTTTAACTTTCCTCTCTTCCTCTCATCATTCCTCTCTCCCCCTCTCTGTCTCTTTATCTCTCTGGAGAGCAAAAGGATTAGAGGGAAAAAGACAAAGTGTATGCAGCAGTTGCCCCTCTAAGTATGTGTGTGAATGTTTGTGTGTGTGTGTGTGTGTGTGTGTGTGTGACCAAGTGCAGCGTGAGTGATCGTCTAAACCTGGTGAAACCTCCTTGTCTCTTCCTCTTCTCAACCTAACTTCTTCTTCTTCCTCTTCCTCTGTTTGCATCTCAGTCTTCTTTCCCTCACACTCACACACGCACCCACCTATACAGTCGAACACATCCAGCAGCCTCTGCTGCAGCCGCTCTGCGAGGTCAGAGAGTGTAAGTGTCGTCAAATGCATGTCAGCCTCTTGGGACCCTTCTCCTCCCTCTCCTCCCTCTCCTCCTCCTCCTCCTCCTCCTCTTTCTTTCTGCTTTTAAGACATGGAAACCACAGTAACCACAACAACTCCAGGCACAATAACTACCTGCTCCCTTGTGTGTGTGTGTGTGTGTGTGTGTGTGTGTGTGTGTGTGTGTGTGTGTGCGTGCGTGTGTGCGTGCGTGCGTGGGGTTATATAGAGGTTGAGGAGCTACACTTCTTGGCCTCTGGCATTAATGCTGGAGCATTAATGTTGGACATTGTGATTTTGCTGTTATTCTTTGTATTTTAGCTGCTACCTTTAACTCCTTGACTGGGGGAGCTGCCATTTTCATTACATTTTACCCTCTCCTGTTTTTGTGTTGATAGGGAGTTAGGTTTAGGATTGTAACTTTTCTTTTTGAGTAGTAATTTTTAATCTATTTTATTTAAGCTTCTATCTGGCATTAAAAGATTGAAAAACTGAACAAACTGACTCCTCACATTCTTCATCTAGTTTCATGTTACGCCCCTAGACCAACTTGGGGTTGTAACAACAGTATTGGGATTGTTTTCAAGAAATGAAACAGCGGGCCTGTGTTTGTTCTACATTGTATTAAACAAGAGATGACTGTACCAAGCATTATCACAAACTCATCTCATTTAACTTTTCTTTTTTCGACATTAATAAAATCATATATAATAATGCAGTTGTAGTTGAGGTTGAGCTGAGGTTTAGGATAGACAACTTCTAGGTAAACTTGGCTGGTTTTGTATAGATAATGAATTCATTTTGAAAAGGCCACGCCCCTCACACCGTAAGTCCGATTGACTTGAAATTTGCTGAAAGTCCAGCTCAATGTGCTCTACAAAAAAGCTTCTTAGACTATAAAAGTCCATAATGATGGATTTTTTTTTTTTTTTGCTACTTTGCATAACGTGAACATTTTTTAAACTAAAATCTACTTTTTGGATTTTGACTATCAATACCAAATTATGGATACAGCATTGCAGGACTGAGGTACACGTTTCTATTATAAATGAGCAAGATCGGTCAAAAACATGGCTGCCATCAACCAAAATATCTTTGCAAAGGGCAGGGGCTTAGCAGGAAATTGTCCATAACTCATTAACGCACAAATGCCAAAACGTGTACCTGAAAACCCGGTGGACAGAATCTCTATTTCCTATGTCTAAAATAAAAGCTGTCCTCTCCAGGAAAACTACAGCATTGATCATTTGTTCAGACAGCCCCAAACAGCCTGCAGCATTTGTTTATGTTGAGTGCAAAAAGTGAGGGGGTCAGGGCGGTGACTGGCTGGATGATCGACACTGGAGATTGAGGATGTAGGTTTATTTTACCCTATGACAGTCAATGATACCTTAATAAAGTTATGTTCACTTTTTATCGTTAGACCAAATGTATACCAACAAGTAACAACAAGTATTATGTGTGTAGTGTAGCCATACACACACACACAAAAAAACGCTGTTGTAATAAACCATATTTTTACTTTAAGGTCCATTGACTGGTTGACGCTTCAGAAACCCCAGTGCCAGAAATGATGTAGGAAAGACTGCCTTTGAGTCAGTCTGGAATGGTCCGATTTATATTTATATTTATATTTATATTTTTATTTACGCTGACATGTTGTAACAACCTCAAGTACTGTCCGTATTGATGATTTTTTGCTTGTATTATCACACCAGCTCTAGTGCTGTTAGTGCTCTCTGCCAAACACAGGTATTTTGTGCTTTGGTCACGAAATGAGAACCTTGACAGCAGTTTTTGAAAGCTCTTAGGCATGCTTTCAAAACAACTTTTGCTGCTATAGTAGCACCTAGGTCTCACGGTATCTTAAATTACAACTCTTCTCAATGCTCGAGGCAGGAACAAGCTTCATTTTTTTTTCAGAAAAGCAGATGAAAGAAAAACCTTAACAAAAGATTTTACAGAGTCATAAAAGCTATAATGGAACGGCAGCTAGCTCGGATGGACTTCGGCTCTATATGATGTCTGTTGTTTTGACTAATCCTTCCCACCCACATTGTTGTTAGGAGGAGAGCACCGTTGTTGGGAGATGGGAAGATTTGGCTAAAATGCGCTGTGCTTAAGATTTTCCCTACAATAGTAGCTCTTGTATTGTATAATGGTGAAAAGTTTGGCCATAGGCCTATATATTTGTAAAGATTGTTTAGTAAAGTTAGCCTCCATATAGATCTTAACAGACTGAAGTCATTTAACATTTTTTGCTAAACATTTTATTTAAGCGATCCTTTGAATTAGGTACAAAAATAATTTAGATGAGCATAATTGGAAGCCAAAATCAAGTCCTTACACTACTGGACAAGATTTAGGCACACAGATCAGTAAGCATGGCTGCCTATCACAATGCGTATTTTGATGCAGATCCAGAGGCAGAATTTCCTACTATATTTTACAACAATCAATTAAGAGGTATGTGCTCTGCATGAATGCTTTAGATGGCATATTGGTATTTGTAAGATAGGGTCTTTGAGCAGGAAAATGTTCATTTCAGTATGAGTCTCAAAGCGTTTATGGGTTGAATGGTCAACTAAAGAATGACCATCCACATATTTAATGGTGATATTTTCCTTCAAATTATACCACTAATCATTCGCTATTGAGGAAACAATGAAACAAACATTTTCTTTAGCTTGAGCTTCAGTTTAGAAAGAAAGAGAAGAGAAGAAGAAAGAGATTGAATGAAATAGTGGATAAGAAAGGAAAAGTAAGAAAGGGAAAGTAAAGAAATAAGAATAGGAAGAAAAAGGGAGATAGTTAATGTCCCTCCAACTACAAATAAAAAATGAGGAGAATAAAAGAGAACAGATAAAAAGGTAGAAAAAGAAAGGCCAGGCAAGAGCAAAAGAAAAGTTTTACAACAGCAATAATATAAATCTATCCAATTTACTTTGTCTATGTGCATCTGTGTGTATGTGTGAGAGTGTGTGTGAGTGAGTGTGGGTAGCGCGGGTCCACTAAAAAGGACCTATGTGGCACATAACCAGGCGTGGACCCACAATATTACCACAGGGATCTTCTCTGTGTCACACTCGCTCACACACACATCGATACACACATGCACACGTAAAGGGGACAGGGACAGTATAGCAAGCCTTTAATGAGAAGTCTGATGTTCTCTTAGTGGCCTATTCCTTGAGTCTCAGCTTAGTTTAGAAGTGTGTGTGCATGCAAGTGTGTTTGTGAGAGGTGTGTGTGTGTGAGTGTATGTGTGTGAGTGTGTGTGTGTGTGTGTGTGTGTGTGTGTGTGTGTGTGTGCATTTGAGAAAGACAGAGATTTTTATGGTTTATTCCCACTAGGGAGACATGCATGTGGTGGCCAGAGCCAATTGGACATGCCTGAAAGATTTCTTTTGGAGAGTAAAATGGGGAAAAGGAAAGAGAGGAAAGAGAAAGGCTGAAAAAAAGATTTATCTATAGACTGGGCAGGACACAAAGACCGAGAGAGAGAGAGAGAAACCCTGTAATCTATTCATTATGTATTCTCATGGTGAAAAGAGCATGGGTGGAGGATACATCTTTGTAATAGGGACCGTCATTATTTTAAGAAGTAATTATCAAAGCTGCTCTCCCTTTGAAATAATAAAACCATTATCCTCTCTCTCTAGATGTGAGCAGAAATAGAAGTTAGAAAGCCCACATTTCACATCTCCGGCAGTGAATTTTATCCCAGCACTAAGAAACTCAAGAAAACCCCCCAAATAAAAGAAACACATTCCACGTAAACTAAACGTAGATACAGTGGATAACAGAGCTGTCCTTTCCAACACTTTATGTTTTACAGTCTTTGAAGTTTTCCACTTTCTAAAGAAAACAGAATTAAAGAATTAAACAGTAATTTGACGGTGCACTGAATTGCATTTACTCTGGTACTGTACTTCAGATTAAGACTTCCATTCCACTTTCAATTCCAAACATGTGATAATGAAATAGATAGACCAACACCTACAACATTAAGTTTTGCCGATATTCAGATCCTTTTCTTTTAGAAATACTCCATTAGAAAGTCCGGAATTCTAAATTTTATGTAAAGCCACTGTGTGTAGAAATTTCATGTGAATATACAATCAGTAACACCTTATTTTACAAGTCCCACAGTTGCCTATAATTTACTACAGAGGAACTGATATGTAACTGTAAATTCACAGGACGATTCTTTGGAATTTGGTGCAGGGAAAACTCTGTTTAAATGGCACATTTCTTGTTAATACATATTTTTATATACCAGTTAAAACAAATGAACTTTAATTCTAATTAACTGAAATTAATGCATTATCAGAGCATCTTTCAAATTATTCTGATGGCATAAGGTTTGTTTGCAGAAAAATTAGAGAATCCCAAGGAAAATTGTGCAATCTGTGGCTGTGTCCAAAATCACTCCCTCCTTCACTCATTTATTAATTCCTCATTAATAAACACTAAATAGCTCATTCAGAGTGTCTCATAACTGTAATTTACACATCCATAAAATGCAAAGCATTGTCTTATGGCATATTTGGCATATGTGTCTGCAGCCATGCTAGCGCCTATTGTGAGGCTGTACATACTTACTTAGCTAAGTGCTAACATCAGTGTTTACCATCTTAGTTGACCATGCTAACATCAGCTAATTAGCTTTAAACACAAAGTACAACTGAGACTGATGACGGATTTAGTCACAAACAAAAGTATTGGACAAACTGAAAATTTCACCTGATGATGGCGCTAAATGAAAAGTCAAGGGATCACCAAGGTGATTACACTTCGTCCTGAGGGGGACATTAATGTCTGTACCAAATTACATAGCAATCCATGTAATAATTGTCTAGTGATTTCAATAGAAGTCAAAACTGTCAACCTGCTAGAGGAAATGCAAAAGGATCACAAAATTCAGTAGGATTCATCCTTTGGGACCATGAGCTACTGTACAAAATTGCATTGTAATCCCTCCAATAATGTTTAGATATTTCAGTGTGGACCAAAGTGGTGGACCAACCAACCAGCCAACCAACCATCAGACTGACATTGCCATCTATAGATCCATGCCACAAGTGTGGCTGAAAAACTAGTGTACATGCCATGGACACTACAGTTGTCCTTCCATTTTGGGAATTTCTTTTAGGGCACTATGTCCTGCGTACATTTCACAGTTAGAATTCAGAGACTTAATTAAAAACGAGGAGGGGAAACATAGTAGTAGGAAATAGGGGGTGATTTTGGACATAGCCTATGCGTTGCTTTTAGCTCTCCATTTTGCATTGCTGTCTGCCAGTGTAATTTTTATATTACCACTGGGGGCATTTTATGGGATTATCATTACTGATACATAAAAGTAAACACAGCATTTTAATGTTGTAGCTGGTCAAGGTGGAGCTAATTATATATACTGGATAGCGTAATCAATGACAACACATTATATTCTATAAACTGATCACATGTTTTGTATGTAAAATCTTAATCTGCAAAGTAACTATAGCTTTCAAAGAATTGCCATGAAGTAAAATGTACAATATTTCCCTCTATAATGTAGATGAGTAGAGGTAGTTATTAATAGAAATACTAACATAAACTGTACTTAAGTACAGTTATAGAGTAAATGTACAAAGTTACTTCTCACTCTCTTTTTTGTTTTTGTGATTTGGGTGAACTGTTCCATCAAAAACAAATACAAGCCACATGACATATCAACGCGTTACACCCCAAAGAAAAGCAGAGACAAAGCAGAGACAAACCTGTGGCCCCTCTGGTTGTTGGACAGTCTAACACCAGCACCAGAGGCACTCGCTTGGCTGAAGAACTGCTGCCAAATAAACAGGCTGTACCCCATTAGACGTATGGAGCTGGCAGGTTTGGACCTGCTGCAGTGTTTTATTTCATGTTTTATTCCAACTTGTTTCGGCTGGACTGTGTGAGGGGTTTTCTAACCTGCAGTATTTCTTTCTGTTTCACCATGTTCTAGTGATTTCTCCCTCAGCAAACTCTTTGATTTTACAAATGTCGGGTATAAGCCTGCACGGGTTTGACAGGGGAATATTTTCACTGGCAGCTGTGCTAAGTGCAACTTGTGTAAAGTTAACAAGAAATACTTAGAATATGAAGAGACAAAACACTTCGTAAATAGCTGCTCGGGAGAAATGTCTATTTCTTTTTTTTCCCTCCAAACTTCTGTC
This sequence comes from Siniperca chuatsi, assembly GCF_020085105.1. Classification (NCBI taxonomy): domain Eukaryota; kingdom Metazoa; phylum Chordata; class Actinopteri; order Centrarchiformes; family Sinipercidae; genus Siniperca; species Siniperca chuatsi. The sequence goes on along the minus strand of NC_058044.1, from coordinate 33,031,248 downwards.
TCCTCTTTTCTCCTCTCTCCACCTCCCTCTTTCTCCTACCGCTCTCCTCTATTTCCACTTGTCTTTCACCACTTCCTCTTCTCTCTCTTCTCTCTCTCTCTCTTCTTGACCCCCTTCATTTTTATATCACTCACCATCAACCCCTAAATCTATTTCTCTCCCTCCCTCCTACCTCACATACCCAGCTTCACAGACCTCCCTTCCATAGTCTGAACAAATCAGGAGATGATCAGATTCCCCAGAAACTCAAATTCTCCCAGCATGCCGCGGTGAGGCAAGCTGAAGACATGATGCAATGTTGAATGGCAGAGCAGAAATCAGAAAAAGGAGAGAGATCATAATTAAAGATGGATCAAACAATTTCTGTTTCCTTGTTCATCCCTCCTGTTCATGTAGACACAACCAGCGTTCTGCCTGCTTTCCTTAAAGAAACATGCCTTATAATTAAGATTAGCTAGTAGGAAGTTAGGCCTGGGGTTTATGTATATTTTTGTCCCGGCTTTGGAGATGGGATTTTTTTCCCCCATAGTTCAAAATAAGACATATATTTCATGTTTCTAGCTGAACTGTAGATGTGGAAATTTCACATAAGCTAAAATATTTATTTAATCCATAAATCCAAATTTTGTTTTTGGTACCTATAACACACTACATTTTCCATCTCACCTGTAAACTATGCAGTGCTGAACTCTGTTAAAACCATTACTATTCCTAAACTCAAGCATGTGGGTCCTGTAAATTCTACCTGCATGAAATTCCTAATCAACTCATTAACTAGGTATAAGCAAAAATGATATCAGCTCAATTGAAACTGACTATATTCCTCTATTTATTAAACACGATGTACCCCAGCCATCCGATGCACAAACATACAGTAGATTCTTGTAGCTCCCAATTTTACCCACAGTTCCAACTGAACTGCCATTTCTCCTGGATCACAGCACATTCTTTAAAAAACATCCAGCATAGAATCACCCCTCTTACAAGTGGTTCGGTAAGAAAAAAAAAAAAGCCAACATTAATTGTTGGACCATGACAGGAATATGAACTCTGGCCTTCATCATGAAAGCTTGACATGCTACATACTCATCCACTACCCTGAACTACACAAACTTTACTTTCTGCTTTGCTACACTGAAGAGCACATCCACAATAAACTCTCCCAACAGACATTATGTACATTGCCTCAACCAATCTCCTGTTGATATTGAAGTCAGTGTAAATAACTAAAAACTTTTATGACAGTCAGCTTCATTCCTTGTATGAGATGGACTGAAGTTAGTGTTTTTGCCCTCTTCTCATCAAACTCAGCAACTGCATCAAATCTAGCTTGGATGAAACATCATATGAAAGACACATATTTGGTCCTGGTCCATTTATGTGCACCCCATTAGACTACATTGTTAAACATACATCTCCTTTAACTTTTAGGCTGGTGACAACCAGCTTCATCCTTGTTTAAAGCTGAAGAATCAATAGATGAATTGATCTCAACTACAGCCTTGACAAAAGCAAAATCAAATGGTTTAAAACCTTCTGCAGCAAAATGACAATAAATTTGAAATTATTGTATTGATTCCTCAAAATCAAACCACCATTATTATTCAAATCTTTGGTTACTTTTCTCTCTATATTTAAAAAACTTGCAATACATTTTAGAATGTTTTTCAAGTCAGCACTAAGGTTTGATAAATAAACTGCATCATTTCCAGGATCAGCTCCTTCATTTCTGTCTGACCTGAGAATCAATCATATCCTTCCTATCCACCCATCTCTCTCTTCCTCCATATTTTGGTGCTTTTCTATCCACCTTCATCCTGATCTGTAACTATAAAGGCTTCTAACAAGATCAAACAGAAACTATATAATCCGAATGTGTGCTTCCCTTTACTGGCTCCCTGTTATTTCCAGTTGAATTTAAAATCCTGTTATTAGAAAAGCCCTTTCTGTAGCACTGCATGGCTCTGCCCTCACACGTATTTCTGCTCTGCTAGAAACCCGAGCACCTCCAAAACTGGACTTTAGTCATATGGTGACAGAACTCCATCTCTCCTTCTATTCAGTCCATCAATAACATTAAGAACGATCAAAAACACACTCACACTGTTTGGCGTTTAACTGTGCCTGCATGACCTCTTGTTTGAATTGTGTGAAAAGCTGTCGCAGTGGGACTGTGGGTATGTTTTTGCTTTTGGGTTGATGGATTTCCTCACTGTCTTGAACGGCATCAACTGTGTTGTTTAAAGTACTATTAAAAAGTTAAGATGAAAGTTTTGAATGACTAAGTGTGGCCTAAATTGCCTTTATAATGGAAATGCAAAGTAAAATGAAAGGAAAAAAAAGATTCACAAATAAAAGGAATCGTATCCTGATATAAGCAGCTGGTAAAAGAACAATATAACAGAAAACAACAATCCGTCATTTTTGTACCTTTTCTTTTTCTGCAGAGCAAAGCGTCTCTGTAGACCGTTAAATAATTTAAACGTGCACAAAATTAAGATCCTAATTTGGGATTAGATGACACACATTGCCCCCCCCCCCAGTTTATCTGGAAGTGGTATGTAAATGTGGCTGCTCTGTGAGAAGATTTTAAACAAATACATTTTTGGTGATTTGTCAACCCTGGCGCTCGATAAGACGTTACATTCTTAATTAAAAGGGGATATACCGGAACAATCTGTGAAATGTTTTCCATTAAAGCCTGGAAAAAGTGTTGATTAAGTTCTGGTGATGGTTCCTGATTTTCTAACGGAGCAGTAAATGACATCCTTAGTGGAGGAATTGTGACCTCACTGAGGGGAAAGAACAGTCGTTCCTGTGTTTATTGCTCTTGTTAAGGCAGAGCTGAAGGCACTGTATGTCACTATTTGTGAATGTTAAATACTAAAGATGTGTTATGTTGATTAAAGCAGTCAGGATAATGACAAATAAAGGCCACCCCAAAAAAAAAATAAATAAATAAATAATAAAAATAAATAAATAAATAAAACATAAACAACAGATAACCAAGATTCATTAAGCAGTCATATGTACATACTTCACAGAGAGGAGGAATCTGCACTTACAGTATGTAACAATAAATCCCAAGTGTAAAAAATACATGACAGTAATGCGGGTGTGTCATCGGAGAGATTAATGTTTGAGAATAGATTGCGAGTCTCATGCAAGATAGATTTATTCTTAAATGGCATGTGCGAGTGATTTAAGAAAACGTGTAGCATTCAGCAACGTTCATGTATTTTGAATTTTCTTAGTGAACAAAATGCACAGATGGTGCAGATGGTATAAATAGTTAGCTATAAATAGCCTTTCTCCACAGTGGTAAAAGTGCTTATAACAGGGTATAGACTATATGAATTAGGGATTTTGCCTTAATCTAAATGACTTTGGAGCATAAATGAGTCCACTATGAAAGTCCACTAGAGTCCACTGCCAAAAAAAATCTGACAGTGTAACATCACCTGCAATGGAATGTATTCTCTCCATCTCTGTGACTAACACATCTTGACTGAAAGTGTCTATGAAATCTTGGTGTCACTATGGACCAACATGTGGACCAACATGTGTGTGTGTCATTCCAGCTGAGAAACCCTGCAAAACTCAGGCTGATCAGGTCTCAAGCTGAGATGGAGATGATTATTCATACTTTCATTTGGTCCCGTTTCTTCTACTGTAACCGCTGGTCCAAAATGCACCTGGTAAGCTTTTGATCTGTGACACCAATCATGATTTAAAACTAAAGCAGACTTTTGAAGCTGAGGCTATTAAGATGAAAAAAACCCAACATAACTAATAATGTTTTGAGAAGAGATAAGTTAACATTTTGCTATGATGGTCTTCTTGGCCCCCGTCGGTACTCCTTGTATGTTAAATGTGTTGGTAGGGCGCGGGTTAAATACAGGATGTCTACATAAATAAACAGTGTATGCAAGTTTTAAAACACTGACGTCACTGAGAAACAGAGAATAAGAGTGAGGCAGAGAGAGAGAATATGCACTAATAAGCATGCAGAGGGGGACAGCGAGTGATTTACTCTCTATGAGTAAAAGGAGGGTGAGTGAGAGAAAGTGTGTGTGTCCATTGCTAATGGATGTTTCTGCTTTGCGTGTGGTTGAATGTGTGTGTGTGTGTCTCAGTGTTTTCTGTGTCCCTTTCGAAGTGCACTAATCCTGTTATGCAGCAACTGGTGTGTGTGTGTCTGGGTTTGTGAGGTTGCATGTTTTAATGGGGTTGCTAAACTTTCTCATCTTTCTTCTTATTTTGTTCACCTCTGTCACTTCTTCTCTCTTTCTCCTCACTTCTTTTACTTCATCTGATCTTACGCTTCTTGTCTTCCATCAATCAGACTTCTGTCCATTCGTAGTTCTCACTCCATTCCATTCCACTCTCATGTCTATCCTCTCACCCCTCCCTGCTCTCCACTTATATTCCCTTACTTCCTTCTCTCCTCTCTGTCTTCTTTTATCTCTTCTCCACCACTTGCTACGTTGTGTATTTTCCTTGCCGTCAATACATTTTTCATTCTTAGCTCCAACGGTAGACCCAGACAAAGCCGCGCATGGGAGGCCCTCTGAATCCCAGCCAAGACTATTTTCAATCCATGTGTGCAACTTGGTAGTGGTATTCTTTTTAGCAAAAACACGAGTCTCCATCTTTATTTATTATTGACTCCCATCCATTTTCTTCATCCACGACCCACACAAATAAAGTGATTTCAGGAGTTTCCCTTGAATCAAGGTTAATTTATAGTGCAGCACCTAACTCACCCTATCATATTTTAACATATCTGAGGTCATTTCTAGACATTTACTGACAGAGGGAATAATTCAGTAGAATGTGATCTCCCTATGTCCATTCAGAAGTTATGAACATGCATGTTATCACCGGCTATCATCACTGTTGTTTGGTCCGCAGCCAAACAGAGGGATATACAAAAGTTGCAGTTAGTCCAAAAAAAAAAAAAAAAGCTGATAGAAAAGCTCTGCACTGTTCTTATCACACAACCATTCACAAAATGCATTTAAAATGATCCTGATGAAACCAGATTTCATCTAATTATCATGCTGTTTGGAAAACCATCTTCTCAGGTAAAACTGGATTATTTTTGACTGATCCTAAATACACTAGCCAAAAAAGCATTTTACTAGAAATACTTACAAGGGTCAACTATGTCTTCCAAGACCTAAAACAAATTATTTGATAGAGTTCTATACAAAGATTCCTCAGATTTGACCCTTTTATCAACCTACTAGACTATGAGAATAAGTAAGTTGTTAAGATGTATTTTCTTTAGCAGAGAAGTTGGGCTGACTTGACGTTTGAATTAATTCTTTCTTAAACACTGGTAAAAAGAATGCCACTGTCTGTTGGCCCATCTAACCTTTGGTCCAGGACAAAAGATTTCAACGAGTAATGCAGTGGATATTCATGGTTCCCACAGGGTGATCCATACAGTTTTTCCTCTTGCGCCACCATCAGGCCAAATGTTTCCACTTGTATACAAATAAATATATCACTATCTAATGGGCAGCCATGAATTTTACTTCATGCTCTCCAGAGGACGAACCCTTTCCATTTTGGACACTTCATGAGCTTTTCTTTCGCACCACCCTCTGGCCAAAATGTTAACTTTGCTACAAAATTTGCTGAAAAACATTTTTTTTTCTCCCAAGGAGATAAGCCCTTTTGATTTTTACAACCCCGTGGCCCTCTACTAATCACTTTTTTGCATTACAGTTTTATCCCCGGAGGGTTCTATGAATACCAAGATTGTCAGTATTGTATTGTCACTCTTGTGGGCTGTCATGAACATTGAACCCTTAAAGGTTTTAGTCTTGTCTTTGTAGCAGCAGGAGGGGTGCTATCACCTTACTTGACATATACTGTATTACTCAATATATGATAGATTACCTCTGATCTAAATGAGACTACCTGATAAAACAAAGAAACCTTCTCGAGTCCGCCCATGCTCTTCATCACCCTCCTCCCTCACCCTCCTTCACCTCAATTCCTTTGTCACCCTTCACCTCTGTCTCATTAATGACTGGCCAATTAAGCTGCTCACCGCATTGTTAGTGGAGTGTTCAATAACACACAAGGGTCAACGGCACTTGAAAAACATTGCGCACTAATGGTAATTATAGTTTTGGAAAAGTCAAAGGGGTTGCGGGTACGGCAGGTTTAAATGCCAGCATGGGGTAACAGTTTTTAAATGGACCTTGTCAACACATTTGCCTGTTATCTTTTCTCTTTCTGCCTTTCCCCCATCCTCTTTTCTCTCCGTCTTCTTTCTCTTTTTTCACCCATCCTTTCCTCTGTGTTCTGGGGCTGCTGATTAAGTAGGGGTTGCTGGTAATGAGCCATGAGGACTAATTGGGAATGTCAGAAAAAAGGAGACAGCGGGAGACATAGTGCTTTGGCATTTACAAGTGCAATAAGTCAAATATGAGGAGAATTGATGAAAAGCGGAAGTTACAGAAGATTCAGATGAATCACGAAAAGTCCTAAAGTCTTATTTATCTTGAAATAAGGGAACACATAGTAGCTTTTTTCCCTCTGAGTGTTCTTCATATTTTAAATCATTGGCTAATTTAGGCCAGCTTATGATTTGACTACAGAAACTTGCTTATGTGTGTGTGTGTGTTCTTCATCTAGTTTTAATGGGCTATTTTTAACGACAATTCCGCTAATGTAGTGAGATACTTTTATGAATTTTCTTGAATTAAGTGACTTTTTCTAGGAACAAGTGATGTGATTTTTTTTTATTATACAAAACAAGTGAATGTGTGTCACTACTGTTGATAGTCCTGTCCCTTGCATAAAAAATAAAATGACAATTTAATGAACTGATAGGATTAGCAGCATGCCACAGACTGATACATGTGGTCACCCTGTTGAATGAAGCAGAAATACATGTAAAAAAAAATCATTTTTATTGTGTTATCATTTTCAATATATTATTATAACATTGTTATATAGAGTATTTATTCTACATGAAGGCAAATAAGTAAAAAAAACAGCATTTCAACTTGATTACACTGCAGCTGTTTATGCATTTAAAGAGTCGAGCACACGATTGTCTGATCTTAGGTACAGTTTACTGTGCAAAAACAAGCAAGGCGATAGCCACATAAGGTGAACAAACACACACAAATGCAAATACACAGACTAAGTAAGCAAAGTGTGGAAAGTAAAAGCCATAAAAGCCAGGATCCCTTGTTTTTCCTCCCCACCTGTCTTTCTGTCTCAGTTTTCTTTTAAATCACTCATTACCGAGTTGGCACTGCTCCAGAGATCATTAAATTAAGGCGCAGGATATATTCATTTATTTATTCTTAAAAATTTTAAACACACAGAAACATACCTTACTCAACTTTTTTTATATTTAAACTTTCTTTCTTCATTATTTTACTTTTAAATGAAGGCTGTATCATTTTCAACCTGTGCCCTTAAAATTTCCCTTCACATTAAATTGAGTCTCTTAATCAAACAATCAATTAGCAAGAAAAATAGCATTTAAAGCTATTTTATTTCTTCTCTGATATTATTATTAGAAAAAATATAAACCAGAAAAGCAAATAAGAAAGAGTTTGTGCAATTTAACAAAATATGGTAATTAGACAATCCAACCTATAAATTTTACCTCCCATATCTGATACACATTTAATTTAATTTCATATATTAATAAAAAAAAAATCTCATCTTTGTTTTCTTCTTTGAGATGCAACTAAAATAACACATCAGCTATTTTTGTAATTTTCATGTGAAAGGAACAATTGTACTATATTTGAGAATTTCCTCAAACTCTCTCAACCTAATTTACTGGCATATTTTGTTGGTGGACACAATAAAAGCAACACCTGTAAAATATAATACAATTCAATCCCACAGTCTTGTGATGACAGTGTAAACATTTATTGACTGTCAGAGAGGTGTGGATTGATACTTATGCACTTCCTGCAGAAAGACCAAGCTGTGATCAGTTAAAAACTGGTTTGTGTTAATACTATACCTACATGATTTTTCCTAATACACCCTTTGCATAATCCAGAATTCTTAGATTTTTATTTTAATGCTAAAATCACACCAGACTTCTCACCTCCTCTTGGAAAGCCGATGAGTCTGGTACAGGCTTCAACAAGTCTTCTCTTAAAAAATCCGCTGGCCTCTACAGTGTGAGCGCAAGTGTGTGTGTGTGAGGAAATGCGTGTGTGAGAAAGTCTCTTTGTCATCCACTTTGCCTTTTAGATTGCATAGCTTCATTACAGAAATTAGTGCATTAACAAACAAAATCCTCTCAGCGCGCACATTAAAAACATCTCATTCCCACCTCGACACACAATCAAGGCCATAAAACAATACGTTACAGCCCTGACTAATTACCAATGTGAAAACTTTCATAATTGAATAGCGCCCCTTACCCAATCCCACCTGGCCAGGGTGTATTAAAAGAGGCTGTTCTCAATTTGAATTTGTCAAAGCAAACAAATGAGATAGTTTGCATGGAGCGATTTGTCTGAAGTCAGGTAATAAGGTGGGAATCACAACCACTTTGTTGTTTGGGTGTTTGCTAAATGAATCTCATTAGCGGTGGGAAAACTCTGCAGAGAACATCACTAAATTATACTGAACCCCAGTTATGAACAAATAAATGTACATAAACACACATATGCATATGCAAGCACATACAGTACAGATCAAGGTTTATGATTGAATAAATAAGTTAGAGACTGAGTTTTTACTGTTGCTGTGCTGTTTGCATTGATTTTACTACGGTATGTCTGCATGTCTGTCATGCCTATTGTTGGGAATTACAATGGTTAAATGGGAGCCAAATTGTGTAGGTCAATTAATTCAATTAATTACGGCTATCAGAATTATAAGATAATCATAAATAATACATTTAATTAATAAAGTTCCTCGGGGGTACCACCACCAAGAAGAGAAATGATAGCCAAATCAATTGACTGAGTCTCATAAAATATTCTGAACTATCAATTTGGAACTCTGATTAATAATTAAATTAATAACTATAATCAAAATTACCATTAATAGCTAGTAGGTTGAAGGATTCGGAGTTCTGCATAGGTTGACGAATTATTCACTCTTGTGCATCATTAAAGAAACCAGCATAATTATACACAAGCATTTATTAAAAGATGAACAAAGCAACAACACACAGTATAAAATCTAACTCTAAATGCACAAAGCTAAAGAACAAAAGGGTGTGTGTGTGTGTGTGTGTGTGTGTGTGTGTTTGTGGGTGAGTGGATTCAAAATGGCCGACGCCACATGGTGTTAAACAAAATAAATCTAATTCAAATGGCGGCTGAGGCTGCGGCAGCATGGCCAGACAAAAGAAACCTAATTCAAAATGGTGCCTGAGGCTGTGTATGTTAAAGAGTGTTGCCAGCACCCTGCGTGGTAGCTTGCTGCCATTGGTGTGTGAGTGTGCGTGACTGGGTGAATGAGCGGCAAAAACCTTGTAAAGGGCTTTTGATAAAAGTGCTATATAAATGTAGCCATTTACCATTTAGTAGCAGTGGAGTTGGTGAATATGTGACTGAATAACAGAATAAAGGAATGTGTGTTACTGGAGCTGTTATCTGAAATTAGAGAGCTAAATCCACTGGTTAAAACTGCTTTAATGGCTTTTTTTCTTTTTGGCCACTAGGTGGCGGAATAACTCAGAAAACAGCTGACAGACATACTGCCCTGACACATTACCACCCTGTTTTTTTAGCCAACATGTTAGCATAAAAATTATACATCCAGCAGAAACATTAAAATTCATTTGGAGTCATGTTTGTTTCCACCTGATAAATGTAAGTCCAATATTCAGTTTTTGTGTTATTTCCTGAGGGAAATATGAGACTCTTTAGCTGCTAAATGTATTAATTTCTTCACCAGCTAGTCGCTTAACTTGCTAAAAAAAAGCTGCCTGCTGCTGCTGGAAACAAGGTTAATGAGAGCAGTGAGACTATAACAAACAGTAAATGTGCCATAAAACCAAAACAATGAGCTAAGAGTGGCTAAAAAGCTGTGTGGAGCCACAGAGTTGGGTGATAATTCTTTGTAGGCTTATTACTGCAAGTGATTCCTTTGACATTAGATGTAGGCCAGTCATTTGATTCAGTGCTAATGTAATAATATTGATTAGTGGGGGTAACGTCAATTATCTATGAGATGGTAAAATGTATTTTAAAAAGCAGTAAATTATTTTTGTTGGATTTTAATTACCACTATGTAACTCAATTTAAAATATGATTGTATTTTCATTCTACATATTTTCTGATTTTTTATTTATATGAGTGACTAAACAAAAGATGTTAAATATGGCAAATATCCCTACCTTGTTTTATTAAGTGTTTCTTTTCTTTAAACAGTCAAGCTAAATGTCACTTAAAGGCGCTGTATGCGACATTCACACCCACTAAATGTCACACTAGATCACCAGCATCTCAGACCAAAACAAATGGGTGCTACAGCGCACCAGACTCCATTGAGAAAAACGGTAGTTTTATCTTGCAGATCATTGTAAAACACACTTCATTAAAACTGGAAGAAACAAAATAAAACTCACCAAAACTATCTTTGTTGGTCTTTCCACTTTTCCAACAATCACCAACTCTGGTTTGGTCAAAATAAATCCTTAATTCACTGCGTTAGATGAGAAAGGAAACAGCTGTTATATCGGTCTCCGCACAGACACACAGTATCACACGGAGGGATTCACGTGCACTAACATGCACGCACGTCCAGACCAGCTGTATTTACAAAGCACAGAGAGGCTGAGATAACAACACATGCAGGGGGAGTGTGACATCATTCTCTGCTCAGGACGCCATTACTCCACTATATCATTACATAGCAAATAGTTGTTTGCTGCTATATTAATGTTCAGAATCTCAAATACAGAACCTTTAACTGAAACACAGAAGGTGCCAGAGAAAGACATTCAAATGCAAATAAAGCAAAAGACTGTGACATTCACTTGACATTTACTATGGATTTATACAATGAACTGCAATTTCATTAGAAAAACAACAACAGTCATCAGTGATCCAAATCAATTTGATGTTTGTCACTTGTGGGAAGGTCTCTTTTTACGAAAAGTGTTTAATTGATTATGAATTTACTCTTAATGACTAGAAAATTCCACATCTCGTTTCGTCAGCTATCCTCACGCATATGTCAGCTAGACAGCAGTCAGGCAAGCATTTGGAGCGCAAATCTGTGGGTTGATGAGAAACAGAGGGGATGGAGAGCAAAGTCAGATACTGAGTGTTTATTAAAAATCTGATTGAAACTAAAAGAGAGGCCTAAGTCCAGACCTGGTCTAACTGAACTGAAATGGCCTTGAAAATGACGTTGACACCTCTGTGCAGTCCTGCTTATTACAACTCTGACTTCACAGACGAACCTGCAAAATAAGCTTCCAAATTACGCTACAGTGGACTTGTTAGTAACATTGGGCCCTACCTTACACCCAGCGCAAATGTACTTGTGCCCATCTGTGCACCCATGGGCGTGTTGGTCTCAAAATTAGGTTTGGTCATGCACATTGTTAGCTAATTGCTATCTTGAGGCAGCAGAATTCGATTGCGCCATTGACCAACAAAAACCTGCTCTAAAGTCAATGGTGCAGTACTTTCCTGCTATTTAAAGGGCGCATTATTCAGATAGTAAGATGTTACACACACAGGGACGCACTGCAGCGCTCATCCTCCCCTGTTAAATATCGGTGCGTTAGCTTATATGCACCCGTCCCTCAGCGAAGATGAGTGCCGCTGTAAATTTCGCTTATCCTGCCAGGCTGTAGCAGACATCTGTAATCTCCTGTCAGATGATATGGAGACTAATGCCAGCTGCCCCCACACACACACACACACACACACAACCACACACACACCTTACATGCTTGCTGATTGTTGTATGCTTATTGTGTTTAGAACAGACGATTGTGGTTGTTGGCTGAAGTTATTGATTATTAATCTGTGCTAAGGTTAAATAAATTCTATTGTACTTTTAAAGAGCACTTGCCTGTGGTTATTTTGTGTTTGTGTTGTAATAACAGCTGGTTGTGAGGGTCAGCCAAAAATCTATTGATTGACTTGCAGATCTCAGCCTCCAGGTTTTTAACCAGAACCAAGAAATGTGATCACATAACTCCTGTTTTAGCCTCTTTACACTGGCTCCCGGTATGCTTTAGAATAGATTTTAAGATTTTACTGATTACTTTTAAGGCACTTCATGGCCTCTCTCCCTGCAATATCTCTGGCCTCTTAGTACCATACACGCTGGCACGTACTTCCAGATCCTTGGGCAGAGGTCTTTTGTCTGTTCCAGAGACTAAAGGGGACAGAGCGTTTGCAGTCAGGGCCCCGAGGCTCTGGAACTGTCACAAATTCTCCCAGCTCATATCCATCTCACTATTTGGTTTCTGTTTTCATGCCAGTCCTCTAACTCTCCTGTCATTTCAGATCCCAGTCCTCCCTCCTGCCTGGCCATCATCCCACTCCTCTCACCTGGCTATCCCCGCTTATCTCCTCACCTGCAGCTCATCCTTCTCCCATTAGCCCTCAGTATATATCCCAGCCCCTTTCACTTGCCCCCCACCAGATTGTCTAGTGTGTTGTGTGATTGTCCTACCTGTTTGGGACCTTTGCCTGATTACCTGGACTTCAGATTCTGCTCCTTGTCGGATTGCTTGCCTGTTGGACTGACTCCCTGGTTTTGACCCTTGCCTGCCTTGATGAGTAAATTGAGTTTCATTGTCTATTGCCTGTCTCTGAGTCGCTTCTGGGTTCACTTCTGCCAGTTTCTAAGTCGCAGTTACAGGAACAGCCTTCCCGAGAACATCAGGTCGGCTGAGTCAGTGATCTCTTGAGTCCTAAACATAGTTTTATCGGCGAGCCTTTCCTGATTTCACTTGAGTTTTAATTTTCTTTGAACTGTCTTTTACTTACTTAAACATGTTTTTCTTGTTTTTCTGTTTTCTTTTAAAACCAGATGGTTTTATGACGTGTGTTTTTATTTTGCTGCCTTTGTGAAGCACTTGGATTTTGAAAAGTGCTCTATAAATATTATTATTATTAAAACATGAGGATAAATAACTATACAAAATATAGTTATAATATGAGAATAAAATAAAATAATACACTACAACACCAAAGTTACAAATCAGGCATCAAAAGAAAAAGCTTGTTGATATGTTTTAGGCAATGATTTAAAAACAGGTAATGTACTGGCAAGCCTGATCTCCTCAGGCAGAGAATCCCACAGTCTCTGGGCCCTGATGGCAAAAGCCCGGTCACCCTTAGTCACCAGCCTTGACCTAGGGACAACTAGCACGGGTAGGCTAGAGGATCTCAGGTTATGACTTGGAGCATAGGGAGTCAAAAGCTCCGTGATATAACTGGGGGCCAGACCGTATTGGAGCAGAAACATTCTGCACTAACTGAAGCCGAGCCACCGAAGATTGACTAAGACATGGAAACAGTGCATTGCAAGACCTGACCTGTATTATAGCGTATTATATTTTTTGCTTAGTACTTCTATTCCTATGTGCACTGACGTGACAGTGAGCTGCTGTAACAAAAGAGTTTCCCCTCGGGGATCAATAAAGTATTCCTGATTCTGAAGTCCAGGCGTGAAAAGACAAAGTCATGAATAAGCCTTTATAAGTCAAGAAAAGACAAAGCTGATTTAATTTTGGTAATATCAGCCAAGTCCCTTTAAATGTTTAACTTTCATTTTTTCTAACTGAGAGAAAGGTAAGCAAAAACATGATAACTGCACTGGAGTTGGACCTACTCTATCCAGTTTAACTGCACCAAATCCAGTGCAGTTATCATGTTTTTGCTTTGAATGAAATTGATGAGAAAATGTATTTGAGCTTAGGCACTGAGACAGCCTGTAAGAGAACAACAACAATGACTTAAGGCTTAGAGTTAGGGGGGAAAACACTGTAGCTATCCTATCACATTGAGGTTCTACCTGTAATGTTCCTTTAAGCAGTCAACATGGAACTTTTCCATAATGCAGATGTAACACAGAAGCCAAAAGACATTACTTCAACAGATAAATGAACCCATTCGTCTAACTGTCTAAAAGGGGCTAAAGAGAAGGGGGAAAGTAAATAAAGAGAGGTCAATGCAACACATCAAGCAAAAAACATTGGCAAACTAAGTAGAAGAAAGAAAAAGAAAAGGGGCCAAAGAGAGCGAAGGAAAGTAAAAGGAATACATGAGACAAACAAAAAAAGATGAAAATAGGGTGAAGCATAATACAAAGGGGGAAGAGAGGGTCTTTGATGAGGATAAGAGGGTTGAAAGAAAAAGAGGGGGGAAAGAAGAGTAAGACAGTAAGAGAAAGAAAAAAGAACCCAAATAACATGGGAAAAAAGATACAAAAAAGAGTCAGAAAGGAATAATAAGAGAGAACTGGAGAAAGGGAAATAAATAGTTGGAGAGAGGAAAGAGCAGGAAAGGTGTGAAGGGAGAGAGGATACATCCAGAGAGGAGCAGAGGAGATGAACAAAAGAGGAAGTTATTACTGCTCAGCGGGAGCCAGATGAAAGAACTGTGATGGCTGAGGCAGATGGAGCTCCTCTCCCAAATGAACAAGTCAGCCTGATGAAGAATACAAAGTGAGATATATCTCCTAGCAGGCTGCCATTGTACACATCACACTGTGGCTGGACTTATTCATTCCTCTGAAGTATCTTGTCGAGCAAATTCTCAACAAGTCCTCAACAAAATGGGTCATTCATCAGTCTCTTCAACATGACACACATGACTATTCCCAAAACGATCCGTATGGGCGTTTTCTGATCTGCCACCTCTATGGTTTAAACAAGTAAGGTAAGTTTAGGAAAGAGTAAGGGTTGGGCTTAGGATTGTAGTCTTGGTTAAGATGAGACAAAATTCGACCTTTTATGTTGAAAAGAAATGTTGATGGGAGATGGGACTACATGAAGCACGGTCTCCGGGTTCGATGATGCATGTGTAACGCAGTGTAAACATAGGTTGTTTTAAGCTTTTGACCAAACGGTCGATGCTGATGTTTTTCTGTCTCCAAATTTTAGCATGCAACAAATATTTCATGTTCCCAAAAAAGGCAGTATGGTATTTAGTTGTTGTACAGGAAGTAGGTTAGTCATTCTTTTTGTTCCTTTACATTCAATCAAAAGGACTCCAGGCTTTTCTGGAGCGATCCCAACATGCCCACGAGGATATATTTTATGTTTTTAAGAACCCTGAAACAGCAGAAAAAGGGTGAGGAAAACAGACTGGTAAGAAAAGAAAAGAGAGCGGATGCAGAGATGAAAACAAAGTCCCACTTTGAGACATTTCTACAATTTGGCTTCAAAGCCTCTTGGTGTAAGCAACTTTGATCTGACTAATTTATGTTCTCTTTTAACAAAAACTGTTTATGTATTATGTAATGATGTTTATTTCCTCCTTGTCTTGGAAATGAGGCAGTTTTTGGCAGAGTGTGAAGAAGAGGGACAGCCCCTACTTCATGCGTACAAGTGAGGCAAAACAAACTGAAATCTTAGTGTCCCCACGCAGAATGATACAAAAAGTAAATTGTATTTTTGGTACAGTACATAAAACCCTAATGTTTGCACAGTGGAACAGAAAGAAGGCTCTCTTTTGTACCAGTGGTTTGACTCTTTTTCTTTACAGCTTTTATTTAGAACTCTATCTTTACCTCTTTCTTAGGGTGTGCATGTGTACCAAACAGTAGGTTACAAAACCTTTTAATAACGGTAGATTTTGTAGAGAAAAATACAGGAAATATACATTGTATAGAGTGAACAAATGTTCAGACTAAATTGATGAATGGTCAGGGCCATTGGCATATGCTGAATAGATAGGGAGGTGAACCCAAACACAAATTAATAGAATTACTAGTAAACTGAACATTTGTGAGGAATTGGAGTGGAATTGGTCGAAAACTGAACAAAAAAGTACTAGATTTCTGATTATTCATAATAAAATTTTACAACAGTGTCCTTTTGAAAAGCCGCCTAGACATATCCTTGGAAAATAACAGTATACCATTCTCATACTTTGTGCTATCTTAATCAAAGTTCAGTTTTTGTTTGTATTTTTCTTCAGTAGGATTTTTGTTTTCGTGCACAAAAATGTTTTTCTATTGGTGTTCAGACACACTGACAGCCTACCTTTTGTCAATGCCTTTTTTATTCATATAGAATATGGTTCAGCATAAAATAGACCCTTTTAATTTCAGTAGATGATTTAAGTAATTGTTTGTTCAAAAATAGGGATAGATGGGAAGACAGAAAGGGGAGGATGCTGCTACTTCTACCCCACAACTGACATGTTGCGTTTGTGCTTCTATAATTTAAGATTTAGAACTAAATAACATCCTGTAATATGACAGTAATAATTATATAGAAAAAAATGAACCATTTAGCATTTCAATGTTTTAAATCAGTGAGTGCTTACAGTTTTATCATCCCTGGAGAGCCGATCAGCCCGAGGGTAACATTTAAATACAAAAAGGCTCCCAAAAGTATAACGACTTACTGTAAGCAGGAGATGTCTGTATAAACAATACTAACATTAGTTTTACCCAACATTGTGCAGAGAGATCAGAGATCTGAAGGGAGATTTTCACATTTGATGCATACATGCACAGATCCACACACATAGAGTCACAATAATAAATGTGTATGTAGCATAAGCAGTACTGCTCAGTAGTGCAAAGGCAACATGAACAATTGGCCCTATTCAAAACTCAAAGGAATCTTTCATACGTACAGACCAAAGATACCAGTTTCAGGATACATTCAAAACTAACGTTTAAGTCTGTTGCAGCTAATTTTCTCCATCAACTGAAAGTAAAACTGAAAACCTAAGCATACTTGTTTGGAAAACTGTAGTGACTTTCGTTTTGATTGGAGGTTACAGTCTGGACCTTACTGTTATTAATGATGCAGCCAGGACTTCTCAAGTTCATTATTTGTAACGATTACTAGTCTTTGAGCTCAGCCTCAGCAGAACATCCTGTTTTAACTAATAAAGTTAGCAGTCTTGAAAATTCTGAATACCTGGACGTTAATGAAAGACGTTAATAGTTCAGCAGAAAAATGGCCTGAAGAGCTAAAAAGCCAGAAAGAAAACAGGAACACTCACCACCTCCAAACTTTCAGTCTTCTTCAAACGCATCTATGTGTTTTCTTGTTTTTCTGTCAGTTTGTTGGTGACAAACCAACACAAAATCTAAATTAAGAACACTGTTCCCTCGGCTAAAGTAAATGACAAGCTCAAAATCTAAATTACCTGAATGTTTCAGCCAATAAACAACATTGTTTTCTCGACAGACACCAATAACAAATATTTGACCAAATGTCTGGGCAGTGGGCTTGAAACTCCACATAAGCCTTGATGCCATTACTTATTCAGGAAGTTTATTGGTGTGTTAATAATTGATCACCTAATTAAGGGGGGAAGTTGGGGAGATATGGGGCTGAATGCCTCTTTACCAGTGGGCTTTTGGTAAGTGCATGGTTTGGTGGAGCACGACAGAGAGGCGCCGATGAGAGTAACTTCTGACCAGCACATAAAATTCCTTTTGGTATGAATTGACCTGAGTACGGGACACACTAAAGAGGAAAAGATGCACAACAGTACCAACTAACAGTTCTGTGCACTTCATCTCAGTTTCATTAAAACGTCTACTTTTGTACTTTGTGGAGAGCCACCTGTGCTACCTTTGACTTTGTTTTCTTGGGCAGGTGTTGCTGTTTATTTCAAATTTCCATTTAGTGTTACTGTTGTCAGGGCAGGAGAGCATTGGGAACAGCATGAAGAAGTCATGAGACCCATTTGCAGATGTCAGTTCCTTAGGACTTGATCTCGCTGGAAAGTTGTGCAAATTTTACAAAATAAGTTGACATCTTCTCATGACACATGTACAAAAAAGTATTTAACATATTTTTTCTAACTTCAAATAATAATAATCAAAATGAATTAAGCCAAAACAAAACTTAATACTTGTCCTGACAATTTTATTGTTAATAGAATAACAAAAGAAGTTCATAGAATTGTCTTAAAAAACACAGATAGCACTTTTCATAATTATTTCGGGGGGTTTATAATACATACAATCTGAGTTAATGGTTATGAAGATATGATGTTAAAATGGCCTCACCACCTGTTTAGTTGTATGAACTCTTGTGTACATTACTACTTTTAAAGGATAAGTCTGGGTATATTTTTCTTATTGTCAACAAATCCCATGACAAGATTCAAACCAATGATGAATTGATCCTACTAACAAGTATTATGTGTGTATACAAAGCCTGATATATCTTATTCCTTTGTGCCATAGAGCTCCATTGTTGTCCAAAAACTGTTAGAAACACATAAATGAGCCACACTGTAGTTTATTTTGACTCAATCCCACATACACCATCCTGCTGCAGGAAATACTCACTAGAACATCAAATGTGTATAAATCCACCGTTGAAAACAGTCCCCAAAATTGCAAAATCTCAGCAAGCCATTTCTCACCTTCAGCCTGAATGGAACAAAAATACCAAAAATCAACAACTGTATTTGTAAAGCTTGCAGGTTGCTTCTCAAAATTCAGTTTGAGGAACAATAATCACAAAAATCTATGAGCAAAAAAAAATGTAATAAACTGAGATTGTAAAAAATGTAAAAGTAATCATCTATTAAAAGTGATGTGTCATGTGTGGTGGTCATTGTACAAAGAGCTCTGACATGTTTATCCCGATCAGATTTTCATCTGTTAGGACTGTCTGTTTTACGGAATTACTGAGCCTTTTTTAAATGAAACTATGTATGTGTGAATCATTTTTAAAGATTTCCATCTTCAGTAGGAACATGACCTTGGGGCTGAATGCCACAGACAGGGTACACAGGCCAAAATGTATTGTGTCACTAACGCATTGTTAGTTTTGGTCTTTTCATGGGATTTAGTGACAACAAGGAAAATACAGAACGACACAAGCCTTATCCTATACATTGTAAATATTGTTCACAATTATTTACAAAAATATGATACAACAATTACCTCAGTGTGTTTCCAGACTGAATATATGGTCAGGGAGGATTATGCATTATCAGAAAAATCTTGCCTCTTATCAGCACAAATGTATGTAATGGTCAGATATTATTTAGATTCATTTTGATGACCTAGATAGTAGACATATATGTACAAAACTAGTAAAACTCACAGATGAACTATCTAGGTGAATCACTTCTGGACGGCATAGATTTCCAGGATTATTTAAGAAAAGGATATGCACAAAATGTTTAAAAATATATGTAATGAGTCAGGGGAGCTGTACCCAGTTATTATTTATTCTTAAAATGTTCTTTTCATCATAAACTGTTTCTGGCAATATAGGGTTTGTCATTTATTAAACCATAAAGCCACACAAAACATTTATTTGCATTGTGAATATGGTGAGGCCACTTCAGCGTTTAAGTGGTTTTCCAAACAGTGATGGTTTATAAAACACCATTTCCCTCACACTCTCTGCAGGACTCGTTTTTCTTAGAGTGATGATTTCACTATCAGAGCCAACGGATTCTCCTAGAGAGGCCTTTTAAGAAAGCCGTCTAATACCAACCATTCATCATCTTGTTGGAAAACACATGCCAAGCCAGCGGATAAAAGTGGCATTCATCATTCCATTTATCGTACATGAACATAAATATCAGCCATGTGGGCCACACTTTTTACTCTGCAAGGCTTACAGTAGAAGCAATTCTAGAACGAGAGGCTCCAGTGTGACTGAGATCAGTGTTTTGCATTGCACTTTACCCTGGGGTGTCTTAAAGATTCTTATTTTCTTTTTTGTGTGTGTATTTACTGATTTTAGTAAATATACACCCTCACCCTTGGGCTCAAGATCATCTATGGAATCTAATCGGAGTAAATATAGTGTCATTAAACCATAACAACATGGTTGGAATAAAATATGTGGCAACTTTCCACATACTGCGGGCCCTGAAACTATAAGTTTGAAAATTGCAGCTTTTAGTGTTTGAAACAAAAATGATTCAAAATATGAGATATTTCCTATGGCCTTGCATTGTTAGTTTGCAGTAAATGGAAAAGGTAAGTGATTTTATTAAGGCCTAATCGTTCCATTTCTCTCCCTTTTTGCCTGCATGAAATCATCCAATTATTGTGAAAGTAAGAGATTTAAATGTTAATAAAAACTGATGGGGAAAAAAATGCACAAAAAGGCGGAAAATATAAATGAATCTTGGCAGAATGCTGTGTCATGTTATGCATCTATAATAAAGTCAAACAAATAATAAAAAGTTGTACCAGCATATATTTTAAAGCATCGGTAGTTACTGAAGACAAGTTGTATGTTTGCAGCCTTTCTAGCTCACTCTTTGCTCAAGTATCCAGATGCACTGCGCTGAAAGAGAATTAGGCCATCTCCCAGCCAGAGGCAGCTGAATGCAGTATTTAAAAAGCGTTACTGTAGAATACAGTACAGTAATGGGCATGCTGGGATCACTGTATTCAAGTGTCACACTGCTGGCATAAGATCCCAGTGAGGGGCCCTGAGTGGTAAACTTTTTGTTAACAACAAAAGATGCCAAATAAGAATGCAAAATAACAGGCCTTGATCATTACATTTGTGGCACATATGTTGATTTAGATTGTCCAAAATCTAAATTACAAGCCCTCTGGATTTATGGAGTGAATTGTGCATTCTGCAAGTGAAGGGAAATCCCACAGTGCATCTACAAATATAATGATAATAACATGGCAATAGAAGGGACATTTAAATTCCTACAAAAACATGCAATTAATACAGCATATTTTCTAAGAAAATGTACTTCCCTATCTATTGACAGCTATTGACAACATTAACAGGCTGACATTTGATGATAAAAAAGGCCAACATCAGCTTCATGTCAGTCTAACCCTACCGTGAATACTCACTGCACACGTCTTGAGACAATCAAGATATGGACATCAATAATTGGAAGTAAAAAGTATAATACAGAACCCTTGTGTAACAAATGAGCAGAGGAGGACAAGACTCTTGGGAAACTTGCTTAAATAGATTCAGTTTATTGTGGTGTAAGGCAGATATGGATGTAGTCCAGCCAGGACAGGAGATGTGTAAGTGGCAGTGAAGTCAAAGCTCAAGCACAGTGAAGGAGATCTGAGCAATGAGATTCATGAAGTGCTGCTGAAGTCCCACAGCGCACACTCCTCCTCAGCTTAGTTTGTTTGGCCTTTATTATTTTTATCTATTTATTCATTCATTCAGTTAGTAATTTAGTAATTGAATGCCATAATGCCACAAGAATATTTTTAAATGTTTGGGCTGACATGCTGAACCCACAGATTGGTTTCTACTGTGGGTCTCCAATGCAGAAGTGTGAAAGAAATATAACTTTTATCAGTTTGATTTTTGATATTTTGATTAAAACTGACCATGCAGCCATGACTGACCCTGTCTTTTCCTGTTCTTGTCTCTTTCTTTTTAATCTCTCTGTCTTTCTGCCTCACCTTCCTTCAATTGGTGAATTTTTGCTGTACCGCAATTTAGTATATATTAATATCATTATGTACATATAGCAACATCCACTGTGAATTAGCATATTTTATATATGTTATGATGGGTTTTTGGTTGAACATTCAAAGTTCTTGTAGCAGTCCATAATTGCTATTAGCTATTATGCCATCACTTCTTACTAGTATTAACAGTTTGATTTGATTAGGATTTTTGTGTCTACTACTGAGCAATTGCCAAACAAAGCTGATACTGTAGCAGCGGTGTCTGGTAAGTCCCATGCATTTCCATCTATATATTCCTATTTATATTAAATTCTCGATCCAAACCAAAGATTATGATGATGATAAAATAATGCTTGAATGTAATACAACTGCACTCATCATATTCTTCAATCATATTCTTTTAAGTTCAATGTGGACAGACCTGACATTATTATTAAATAAAAGGTCAATACTGGGCTGATTTATTGGGAAATTGATGTATTAGTATAGCCCTAGCCAATTAGGCATCACACTACATTGATTGCTTAATTTTACCCAGCAAAATTAATGTATTTAGTTATAAAAAAACAAAGAAGAATGGAACATTGTACCACAGTAGAAAATTAAGAGTCAATGGTCATCAGGATTTGTCTTTTAACTCCCATATGAAACAAACTTCAAGGACTGTCTTTTTTCACCTACGTAACATTGCAAAAATCAGGCACATCCTGTCTCAAAATGATGCAGAAAAACAAGTCCATGCATTCGTTACTTCTAGGCTGGAATATTGTAATTCATTATTATCAGGCAGCTTGAATAAGTCCCTTAAGACTCTCCAACTGATCCAGAATGCTGCTGCACATGTACTGACAAGAACTAGGAAGAGATCATATGTCTCCAATATTAGCTTCTCTGCACTGGCTCCCTGTAAAATCCAGAATATAATTTAAAATCCTTCTCCTCGCCTACAAAGCTCTTAATGGTCAGGCACCATCATATCTTAAAGAGCTCATAGTATCCTATTACCCCACTAGAACACTGCGTTCCCAGAATGCAGGGTTAGTTGTGGCTCCTAGAGTCTCCAAAAGTAGAATGGGAGCCAGAGCCTTCAGTTATCAAGCGCCTCTCCTGTGGAATCAGGTCTCAGTTTGGTTACAGGAGGCAGACACCATCTCCACATTTAAGAGTAGGCTTAAGACTTTCCTCTTTGATAAAGCTTATAGTTAGGACTGGCTCGGGTGAGTCCTGAACCATCCCTTATTTATGCTGCTATAGGCCTAGACTGCCGGGAGACTTCCCATGATGCACTTATTCCTCTCTCCTCCTTTCCCTCTATGATCGCAAGGCACCTTCTGTTCCTGCTCGACAACCACTACTACAATTATTATTAGTAGTATTATTACTATTATTATTATTAATATTCCTATAATTTTTTATTATGTTATTAATATTAATATTACCACTACCATTACCTTATTATTATTATCATTTTAAAATTTTATGTGTAATTTGTATTGTGCTCTCTTACCTCCTGCGCTCTCTCTCTCTCTCTCTCTCTCTCTCTTTCTTTCTCAACCCAATACGGCAGTGGCAGATGGCCGTCCACCCTGGGTCTGGTTCTGCTCGAGGTTTCTGCCTCTTAAAAGGAAGTTTGTCCTTGGGAATTGTTGGGTCTCTGTGAATAATATTATAAAGAGTACAGTCTAGACCTGCTCTATAGGAAAAGTGCAATGAGATAACTGATCTAACTAATCTGTTATGAATGGCCGCTATATAAATAAATAAAATAAATAAATAAATTGAATCATCCAGACATGCAAAAAAGTGAGACATTCTTAAATGAGCCAATCAATAGAAACTGAATAGGTTAATTATCTAATATGTTTGATTAATCATTGCGATTAGAAAACAGAATGAGCGACGGAGTGGCATGATGACATATATGAGCTTTTCAGTGTGAGCGGCAACAGATCAATCAATACTCATTGTATAGGTCAATAGTTGCAGTAATTGCCCAGCAGTGGCTGATGGATGATGTTAAGGAACATGGCAGCCAGATGAGAACATGACAGGAAAATCTCGTTATCTTGAAAATGAATGAAGAAAGAATGAGGAGGAGGACCATACCTTTCATATAATAGTTATTTTATAGCAATAATAGTTGCTTAGTTAATAGTGTCATGCTCATGTTCTACACTGAGTATGAACTATATGATGCTGAAAAGGATGTCAGATGATATATTAAATTCTGAAATGCAGCAGTATTAAATTAATCTCTTTCTTTTAATTTAATGAAATTGGTTCATTATTGCTGTTCAAAAATCAATTGCTCATTATTTGGATCTAAATATTTTCATGGCAATTAAGTTCTGTTCCCACATGACCTTTCAAAAGCAAATTTTCAACTGATAATTATATAATGTTGCCCTGCTAACTTGCTAATATTTAGCATGTCAGAATGCTATGTTGAAATTAAACTCAAAGTACAGCTGGGGGCTGAGTGGAATTGGTTTATGAGTTTTTGAGGTTTCTTGTCATGAACCACTTAAACAGCTTCGACAAGTGCAAATCTTGAACTGCTGGTGGTACAGGGGATTATCTTGACTTCATCAGTCATTACGATTCATGAACATGAACGTATGTGCCGAATTTCATGACAAACCATTCCGATAGTGGAGTGAGAATGAAGTCCTAGTGCACAGGAAACCAAGACCAATATCTAAATTTTAACTCAAACCACCACTTACAACGTAATAGATCAGTTGTGAGAACCTTCCTACACAGAGCAGAACATCTTGTCAGTGAGGAGGCTCAGCCAGCTCTAGGCCAACGGGTACAGTGGAGGATGAGAATCCCACCCGAACTCAACAGGGTTCCACCAGGACCATCCCAGTGGGACTCTCTGGACTTTCAGAACATCTTTGAAAGTCACAAGGATTTAGCACTCACCAAAACCCATTCAACGCCTCAAGATGTCTGCTGGTACACCCTAAAGAAAGGGCCCCTTGAGTGATTCATGGCATCACATGCGACAGCTGTGGGGAACACTACACTGGTGAAATGGCAAGACCCTGGTTAAGCAACCCCATTGCCAGACAAAAAAGTTGATAATGTATGATTCTTCAAAACCCGCAGATTACATTCAACAAAAACACTTCAAACATCCACTGGCAACATTTTTTAAATTAGTTCTTTTTACAATCTGCAAACGGAGACTGTCCAACAGCAGCAACAGTCCTTTCCGCAAGCACCCCAAAACAACATATATTTACGTTCAAGTGACAAAGCCTTCTAGCAGTAGGAATTATGACAAGAGCAAAGAAGGAAGTCAGGTGACGTTTTATAGACATCAGACTTTAACTCGTGACAACCAACAGTCAACATTGTTTTTTTTAAAGCATGACCATGAGCATTCCCTAACCTTAACCACGTGGTTATTATTGTAACCATGATGACAAAGGTCCCCTAACCTTAAATAAGTAGTCATTTTAGCCCAAACCACAATGTTTCCCTAACTTTAACCACCTTCTACTGTATGTGGCATTCTACAGGGCATGGACAAACAACACATTTTGTTGTTCAATATGGAGAATTCTTTTGACATCAATGCACTACATACCCATCCATCACCTTGACCTCTACACCCTTACTTTCCACTTTGGTACATAAAGGGCACACTACTTCCTGCAATGGCACTGAACGTTGGCACTGGATGTAAATTGTGTGTTGATATGAATGTAAAACCATGTCACAATCTGCTCCTCAGTTCCCCTCGGCCCCTGTCTCCAGCACCAGCTCCCTAGGTTATGTTTTTCTTTGTTTCATCTCATTCATTCACTGTTTCCTGTTTTATTTTGAAATACACACCTCTGCTCTTGTTTCAGTAACTTCACTTACTGCCTTTGTGTGTTTTCCCGCCTGTGTGATTGTCTGCCCCACCCTGCTCCCCCCAGCTCCATTTGCTGAAGAAGACTGTGAGATGGGGTTGGCCTCGGATTATTTTGTTAGATATCCGATTTGTCAAGATGTTTCATTCTGTGTTCTCATTCAAGTGTTGGACTGACATTCCCATTCCTAGAGGCTAAAAGACAGCTAAAAAGAAATCAGAACACAGAAACTAGTGAATTTCATAGAAAGGTCTGTTGATTGTTTTGATTTGAAACATTTTACACATTTAAACAAGACAAACCAAGACTTGTCATATGAACTGTAGAACCATTTACACATGGTGCCATGAAGACCTTCTCATCAGACAACACTCTGATTTCTGGAGGACTTTGTGATAAAAAAGTGCATACAGATAGATGGTTTGATGGGCTGATTGATAGATGGCTGTGAACTTTCTGATGCCAAATGAACACCCAGCTTACTGAGTGAAAGGTCAGCGAGAGATGAGAGATGATAATGATTTTTTAATGATGGTTGTGAAAGGCACCCCATTTGCTTCTCATGTGAAGTGCTTTGAGGGAGAGAAAGAGTTATGTAGAGAGATAAAGCAAGCTCGAGAACACAAGTCTGACAAGCACAAATGGCCCACCCCTTATACTCAGCAGATGAACAGCATAAACTTACAAAGCCTTATCCATACGTTCTTCTCACTTCTTAACTATAGTACTGTGTGATGTAGCGACTTGAAAAAAGGTTATACAATGATGTTATACAATGTTTATTGGGAAATTTTTTACTTTACTTACAGTAGGTACCACTGAACTCCATAGATTAATTTGTTCATTGTATGACTTAAACTGAACCTTTAATTTGAAACATAAGCCATTAAGTTTACAGTCGCACCTCTCTAAGACTGTTGCAAACAAGTTTAGTTAGCGCCCACAGCTGCAACACAAAGTCTGCCTTTACAAGCAATAGGAGCAGTGAAGCAAGTTAGTACTGAGCTGCTAACTCTGAAAGAAGAAAAAAGGAGCGGCCGGTTTCCTACAACTTGCACAATCGAAACACTACACAGCAAAGACTGTATCAGAGCCCCAATTCTTCCCCGCCTGGCTCATCCACAATGGAATCGCCAGCTAACAAAGCAGCATCAAGGCAACCGTTTCCCTCCATGGACTGGTAATGTAACTTAACTGGGCGTAACATAGCATAGCATAACAGTGTACATGGCTAAGCACAGGACTGCTTAACTTTGGTCAAAGTACATCCCAGATAGCACACATACCCCTGGCCGATGTTGGCTTGAGATAGTTACGTCGGCATTCTATTCATAACATCTGACAGCATCGGCCCATTGGCTGATTTCTTCTAGTATGTGCTCAATTTCAAAAGTCTCAGATTAGGTAGGCTTTGGGTCAGCCCACTGCCTTTGCCGCCACCGCAACAGCACTGAGTGGCACTCTCTCACCAGTTGCTCGCAGCATGTATAAAGGAGAGACGCTTGTTACTAGTTTTCAGGTAAGCTGTCACTTGAAGTTAACTGACATAAAATAGCTATGTTGTTAATTCTGTGACATTTAATAAAGTTGATAAGGCACGACCAGGTGTGCCATATACTTTAGCATAGGTGAAGAGCCCAGATGCTACCGCTAACATTAGCTTAGCTTGATTTTTGTTTAGGATTTTTCAGTCTTCATTGTTCACGAGGTTTTTGCAGGGAGCCAAATTATCCGCAGAGGTCTCCTCCTCTCCAAAACAAACAGACCTGGTAATTAAAACCGGAAAAAACACTAAGCAGTTTCACGTTAAAAATCAGTGTTTCTCCAACACAATTTCAGTCATGGATAGTGAAATATTTGCCGAACCTAAATAAATAAAGGTCATAGTTAACAGAGGCCATAGAGCGGCCGAGTGGTACAGCTTTGATTCATTGGCCAATCATTATCTGGAGAGCATTTTTGACCAAATGGCGATGTCTCCGCAATAAATTGCCAATTAGCAAACGCTCTCCATACTACGTCTCAGTGTAAATTTTGACAGCTATTTTAGATTTAGTCTTAGTCTTTCGACCAGAATGCTTATTAGTTTTAGTCATTTTTATCCTTCATAGTTTTAGTCTAGTTTTAGTTGACGACAACTCAAAACTATTTATTCAACTAGTTCAATTAGGATAAAACAGGTATCGGAAATTGGAATCAAGGTGACAGTATATGTTTATTTTTAAACAGTTTGATCAGGCTGTTGTGTAGGTTGTACTTGCAAATATTACCATTAAAATCACACTAGTGCTGATACAACTGGTCGATAAATATGCCTACCTGGCCTTAGAGAGAAGAAATCATACACAAATATCTTCCAAATAAATTGCTGTGTAATCTTAGAAAAAACAGTTTGACTAGATAGTAATTGAAAACTACATTGAGCTTGATGTGTTTGACAAATTTCAAGTCAACGGAGTCACAGTGTGAGGGGTGTGACCTTTCCAAAATTGCATTTTTGGGCCTTAATTACAGTGTCACCATGTGGTCGAATGGGCTCAAATTACTTTGGAAGCATCTGCACATAATTCCCAGTTATTGGACCAAGTTTTGTGTTTCTAGCTCTTTCCCGCTCACAGCAACTTGTGCGACATAAGACAAATAATAATAATAAACTCAAAAGGGTTCTACCACTTAGCGGTTTGAATCCTAACAATAATAATAAACCGGCTCAAACTCAATAGGGTTCTACCGCATTGCGGTTTGAACCATAAAAATCGCAATTTCATGCACAGAGACGGACCTTTATTGGAGTTTAACTATCCAAAGAGCTACAATTTAGAACTCCAGGACTCTGTAAACTTGTTGTATTTTGATGTACTTTCATGAAATTTGCTCATATTGGCTTGATGTAATCAATGAGTAGATGAGATTCAGGTGCATCACTCTCCAGGTAGTATTTGCTGACAATTTATCTATATTCCTTAGAATGTCCAGACGCTTGCACACAGACATTATGATTTTTGAGATATTGCAAATTTATTTTGAGTATGTCATTCTATCTGATTGGTTCTAGTTCTATTGTTTTACTGGTCAAATGGAAAGTGTTACTCCTATGTGTTAAGAAAGTGCCTGTTTGTCCTTTCTTGATTATTTGCAGACATGCAAAAACATGCACATGGCTCAGTGGTCTAAGTATGTAATTGAAGGTGACACAAATACGGACGACTGGCACATCAATAACTTTTTTTAGCTCCTTAATTTGTAGCAGCTAATAGCAGACACACATATATAAATTAAAGAGATCACTTGTCTAGGGGATTATAATACATTAGCACTCACACCAGCGGCTGAACACAGAAAGCTTTTATTTTTAAAAAGGAAAAAGAAACAAAGAAAGAGACAGAGCTGTCAGTCCAACAAGGAGAACAACAATAGCAGTGAGGCAGAAACACTCCAGATGTCACCTCTGCGTGTGTGTGTGTATGTGTATGCTTGCTCATGCACGTGTGTGTGTGTGTGTGTGTGTTTTGGAGAGGGAAGGGAGGAGGGTAAGATCTTGTTTGGTCTCCTCTGTCCTCAAATGCTCTTTTGGGATCCCCTCCACCCCCACACACGAAGACAAGCACATACAAAGACACATACATGCACACACACAAACACTCTGACTCTGTTAAAGTGCTTCACTTCACTCTTCTGGGTCACTGGTAGGTCTCACACATCATGCACTCATCAAACTGTGAGTGTGAATTTGTGTGTGAGTATGTCAGCACATCACTGTGAGAGAGCAATTGAATGGAAGAGTGTATATACTGGTGTCTACACAAGTACTTTACATAAATAAATACAGTATACAGTAACCTACATCACTTTTGAGAGAGAAACATCCGTCCCTCCCCTTCAACAAACACGCACACAAACACACACACACACGTATAAATAGAAAAACATAATATTTACAATTTTGCAGGGGAATAATATCACTGATGACATCTGCAATGATCACAGCTGTTCAGAAGATGTAAAACAGGTCCCATGTGAATAGGCCATTACTTTGCACTGCACTATGACAATGTCAGCCTACTCCATGTTTGTAGTGGTGTCTCCTCCAGATGACCCTTTCTTGCTCCTGGGGAAACTTTTTTTGCAGGAATCATGATTGAAATTTCAGGTGTTGTTTCAGAAAGCTTACTGCAAATTACTGTCATGGCTGAAAGCTTTGTGTCACAGCACTTTTTCATTTTATCTGGGTATTTACCGATGAATGTGAGTGAGCAGAGCCACAGATGAATTCATCTGTGTAGCTAAATTTAAGGAAGTGATTCCATCGGCATTTAATTCAATGCCATGTCTCAATATAACAGAGGAATCTTATTTTAACTTCAGTCCTTTCCAAATTGATAATTTTGTTGATAGTGCTTCAGGCTCACTGAGAAGGACACTTGACTCTATTGCCCCTCTAAAAAAGAAGATAATAAAACAAAGGTTAGCTCCATGGTATAACCACCAAACCGTAATTAAAGCAAACATTGCGAAAACTTGAAAGGACATGGCATTCCACCGAGAATCTAGTCTGGCAAGATGTCTTAAAACATATAGGAAGGTCCTCTGTAATGCCAGAGCAGCCTATTACTCATCATTAATAGAGGAAAATAAGAACAACCCCAGGTTTCTTTTCAGCATCTATCTTTTGTAGCCAGGCTGACAGAGAGTCACAGCTCTAGTGAGCCATCTATTTCTATAGCCCTCATTAGTATCGACTTTATGAGCTTCTTTAATGGAAAAATTCTCTACAACTGTACAACCTGATATATTCAGAGTGCTTTTCTCCCATCAATTTTCACCAACTAGCTTCAACGATTTCTTCATCGAAGCCATTAACCTGTCTCTTAGACCCCATCCTAACTAGGCTGCTTAAAGAAGTTGTATCCTTAGTTAGCACTTCTTTACTACATGTGATCAATCTGTCTTTATTAACAGGCTATGTACCACAGTCCTTTAAAGAAGGTGTAATTAAACCTCTTCTTAAAAAGGACACTCTTGAGCCTGGGTTTCAGCCAACTATAGACCTACATCTAACCTTCTGTATATCTCTAAGGTCTGCAATCATTTGTGTGACTTTCTACATAGCAATAGTTTATTTGAGGATTTTCAGTCAGGATTTAGAGTGCATTATAACACAGAGACAGCACTGGTGAAAATTACAAATGACCTTCTAATTGCATCAGACAAAGGACTTGTCTCTGTATTTGTCTTGTTAGATCTTAGTGCTGCATTCAACACCATTGACCATCACATCCTATTACAGAGACTGGAACATTTAATTGGCATTAAAGGAACCGCACCAAGCTGGTTTAAGTCCTATTTATCAGGCTGATCTCAGTTTGTACGATTAATCCTCCATGCACACCAATGTTAGTCATGGAGTTCAACAAGGTTCGATGCTTAGACCAATTCTATTCACCTTATATATCCTATGTACACCTTTAGGCAATATTAATAGGAAACATTCCATAAACATTCATTGTTATGCAGATGATACCCAATCATATCTATCGATCCAGCCAGATGAAACCAATCAGTTAGCTAAACTTCCAGCATGCATTAAGGACATAAAAACCTGGATGACCTGCAATTTTCTGATGTTAAACTCTGACAAAAGTGAAGTTATTGTACTTGGCGCCAAACACCTCCGCGACACATTATCTAAAGATATAGTTACTCTAGATGGCATTGGCCTGGCCTCCAGCACCACTATAAGAAATCTCAGAGTTATCTTTGATCAGGATATGTCCTTTAACTCCCACATAAAACAAACGTCAAGGACTGCCTTTTTTCACCTACATAACATTGCAAAAATTAGGCACATCCTGTCTCAAAAAAAATGCAGAAAAACTAGTCCATGCATTTGTAACTTCTAGGCTGGATTATTGCAATTCTTTATTATCAGGCTGCCCGAATAAGTCCCTTAAACCTATTATCATTATTATTCCTATTATTGTTTTATTAATATTAATATTACCACTACCATTACATTATTATTATTTTAAAATTCTATGTGGAATTGTGTGGCCGCCCACTCTGAGTCTGGTTCTGCTCGAAAAGGACGTTTTTCCTTACCACTGTCGCCAAAGTGCTTGCTCTTGGTGGGAATTGTTGGGTCTCTGTAAATAATATTATAAAGAGTACGGTCTAGACTTGCTCTGTAGGAAAAGTGCAATGAGATTACTTCTGTTATGAATTGGCACTATATAAATAAATTGAATTTAATTGATGCCTCACACAGAGTAATAGAGACAGCATAAAAAAGACTGAGATAATAAAAATTCATTCACTCATCATATATACACACAATGCTGCTTCAGAGTGAGAGAGAGAATGTGGTAGATTATTAATTTTTCAGCCTCATTCACAAAACAAATAATCAGATTTGATTTTAAAGTGCACTCAGAAATATTTCCACAAACATTTCAGCATTCATATAAAATAGCTTATATTAAGAACTGCATGTGTTTCAATGCATTTATATGCCTCCTGTAAATAACCACATGAACAAAGCATACTTCATTCACATGGAAACAAATTTATACGATTGATCAGTGATTAATTATGCTATAAAGGCTTATGGGCGCGCAGCTGTAAGCAACAACAGTGCATGTGCTGTTTTCGAAGCGGCCTTCAGGACAGAGCATGCCTTTTGGGACTGCAGATGGCTCATGATGCTCTTCCGACTAGCGAGGGCAATTCTCCTGGATCTCTGCAACAGCCTGGAGCCGTGACTGAGCAGGGGAGCAAAGAGGCTCCAGCTCATTCCTCCACATGTCCCAATACTCTCTGCTCTCATCTCCCTGGACACTAGGACAGTCCAGAGGGAGGCAGGAGACCTGTGTGTCATACTGTATCACAGGCATCTGTCAGCCACACGCTCACAAATGTGCCAGTTGGTACCATTAAACTGGGATAAACTCTGCAGTCAAACAGATTTACGTAGATGAGAGCACTACAAAGTCCATAGATATTGCAATATTCATTACACCCCAGAATGATGTGTTGTGTGTGTTGGAGCATTCAACATATTGACATATTGATGAATTTGCTAATCTTACAGCCTCTTTACTAGTGATGCTAGAAATGTAAGGTTTTCCCTGATGGGACTGTTTAATGGTTAGGATGTCAACAAAAACATCAGGATTCTTCACCTGAGGACAATGAATAGCCACAAGGAATTTCAATGATATCCAAAGAGCAATTTTTGAGATACCTTGTGATGAACCAAAGCACTCAAAAAATATGAAAAGTTTCAGGAAAGGTCATGGTGGTAACCAAAATCAGTACAAATCATTCTGTAAAGACCATACATATCCACAACAAACTGTATGTCATGATAATCTGGCCAGTAGCAGCAAAGTTTTGAACTGCCAACTTAAATGTTATGTTTTTAACTGAATCTTGGTTACAAACTCAGGATCACTACCAGCTTGTTTAACTGTGTCCTCCACACTATGACTGTCTTAGTAAACCCAGAAACAGTGGTCATGGTGGTGGCATTGTGAGTGCCTTTAGGAACAGTCTCAAATGCCAAGTTATCCTGTTTAAACTAGGTGGTCTCCACCCGATCATATTTGCTTTAATTTATCGCCTTCCAAAATTATCAGCAGTTGTTTTAAAGTATGATAGAATTGTTCTTTGTGGTGATTTTAATATTCATGTTGATGACTCAAACATTCACGCTGCTAACTTTTCAAACATCACTACATCCTTTAACCTTAAACAGCATGTTTGTGGACAAACACATAACCGTGGCTATCCCCTTGACCTTGTTTTTACCCTGGGTGTGAGAGTTCCCACCGTGGAATTAATAGATGAGTGTATCTGACCATAAATGCATAGTTTTTACCTGTGAAATAGATATCATTAACACCGTCCAACCCCATTTTACGTGCTCTCGCATTTTTAATGAACAAAGTGTCTCAAGGTTCTGTACACTTTTTAATTATCATAGCCCACTACTATCTGAACACTACCATACCAACGAATTGACAGACTTAACTCTGTCTGTGTATCCATATTGAATAATATTTCTCCTTCTAAGTCAGGTCAAAGCCAACACAAAGAAGGCAGCCTTGGATAAAATATAATATTCGTAGCTGTATGTCGGAGTGTAGAAAAGCAGAGCGAATATGGAAGAAATCAGGTATCCAAGTACACTAGGAGGATATAAAGGAGTTAGTTTTCATCCTGGACTCAGGAACAGACAGGAGACCCCTGCCCGAAGATCTCAAACTACGTGAAGGTTCATAAGGGATTAGTAGGTCTAAAATATAGTCTGGGGCCAGGCCATGTAGAGCCTTAAAAGTAATCAACAAGATCTTAAAATCAATCCTAAAACCAACAGGGAGCCAATTTAAAGAGGCTAAAACAGGTGTTATGTGGTCGTACTTCTTGGTCCTGGTTAACAGCCTAGCAGCTGAGTTTTGTACAGTCTGCAGTCGTGTCAAAGTTTTTTGATTAAGACAAGTGAACGGGCTGTTACAATAATCAAGGCGTGAAGAGATAAAAGCATGTACAACAGTTTCTGCATCACTAAGATTTAAAATAGATCGTATTTTTGCAATATTTCTGAGGTGATAAAAACATGATTGGACAAGCTTAGTGATATGTTGCTCAAAACATAAATTGACACCAAAATTTCTTGCAACAGGCTTGATATGTTGTGACAGGTTACCAGTAGATGGCAGTATTTGTTTAGTGATGTGTTTGGGCCCAATAACAAGGATTTCAGTTATATTTGCGTTGAGCTGAAGAAAATTTATCGACACCCAATTTTTTATGTCAGACAGGCAGTCCTGCAGAGAACTCAGCGTACTAAGGTAAGTGGGCTTGACAGGGTGGTACAACTGCGTGTCATCCGCATAACAATGAAAAGAAATACCATGTCTGTGGATTACATCACCCAAGGAAGCATGTACAAAGAGAACAGTATTGGTCCCAGAATTTAACCTTGAGGCACACCGTACTTGATATGGGAGAAGGATGACATGAAGTTATTAATGCTGACACAGAATTTCCTATTGGACAGATAAGATGAGAACCAGTCTAGTGCAGTGCCAGATATGCCCAACCAGTGCCTCATTCTATCTAAAAGAATGCCATGATCAATTGTAACAAAGTCCAACAGCATAAGAATTGAACACATGCCTGCGTCTGCATTCATTAAAAGGTCATTGGTGACTTTGAGAAGGGCTGTCTCAGTGCTGTGGTGTTGACGAAAGCCAGATTGGAACTTTTCAAAGGTATTATTGTTTTCCACAGCAGCAAGGAGCTGCTTAGATACAAGTTTTTCGAGTATCTTTGAAAAAAAGGCAATTTGGAGATTGAGCGATAGTTATCCAGGAGGGTGGGATCAAGCCCAGGTTTTTTAGGACTGGCTGGACACAAGCTGTTTTAAAGAAATCAGGGACGCAGCCAGTAGACAGCGAGCTGTTAAAAATTATTTATAAAAGGGGCGCAATACAATCCATAACTTCCAATAAAAACCTAGTTTGGATTTTGTCCAGAGGGCTGGAGGACACTCTCATAAGAGACATGATGTCTGCGAGTTCAGGCAGAGTAACAGCAGAAAAATTGCTCAAAGAATCCCTGAGCGGGTGATCCACATCTATAAAGGCAGGATTGGAGGTGATATCAGATCTTATTAACTCCACCTTTCCAGCAAAGAGCAAAAGAAACTTTTCACAATCAACATCACACTCAGCAGGGGCACAAGGAGAGGCAGGGTTAACTAACTGATCCACAGTCTTAAATAGGAATCTGGGGTTGTAGTGATGAGCAGAAATAAGTGCAGAGAAATGACATGTTCTTGCATCTTTCACCATCCTATTATAAAGAAGTAATAACTCTTTCATTGCTACAAAGTGGACCTGGAGACCTGATTTCTTCCATCTGCGTTCTGCTCTTCTGCATTTCTTTTTACAGCTTCGAATACTGTCATTTAACCATGGCTGTTTTCTAGTCTTGGTCTATTTTTGAGAGGAGAGTTGGACAGTGTACAGAATTTTAAGGCACTATGCTCATTAACGATAACACAGTTAAAAACAATGCATAGGTGATCAGATACAATCATGTCCCTGGTTTCCACAGATGGGGTTTTCAGGCCCAAAGTAAAGACTAGGTCTAAGGTATGGCCAAGGGAATGAGTTTGGCCAGACACATGTTGTTGAAAGTTAAAAGAGTTAGTGATATTTAAAAAATCAGCAGCAAGGGCATTAGAGGAGTCATCAACATGAATATTAAAATCACCACAAAGAAGAATTCTATCATAATTTAACACAAGACTGGATAAAAATTTAGGGAGTTCCAACAAGAAGGAGCCGGGAGGGGGCCGCCAAGTTTAAACATGAGCACTTCAAAGGAGGAAAAGTCATTGCAAGCTATCAGATTACACTTTAAATGCTTCCTATAGACAATAACAAGGCCACCACCACAACCACAATCCCTAGGGTGACTAAACCAGTCATAATCAGGAGGGCACAATTCAACCAGCTGACTGTGATCACCAGGACGTAACCAGGATTCAGTTAAAAACATAAAATCTAAATCAGTAGAAGAGATAAAATCATTTAAAATAAACATTTTGTTAGAGAGGGATCTTACATTGAGAAGAGCCATCTTAAAAAGTCTGTGCTGCTTCAGATTTGAGGTTGAGACTGGAGGTAGGGTTCTGGCCTGGATCTTTATTAAGTTATTCTTATTATTATTATTGCTGTGTCGGCTGTGTCTGTGTCTGTATTACTCCACGACAATAATGTAAAAATACAAGAGCACAATATTCCTCTGAACTTATCTCTGCTCATCAGCATAGCCCCAGGTTTTTATTTAAGACTGTTGATCAGCTGGTAAATCTGACCCCTCCTTGTTCCCCAAATGAAAGCGACAGACTGTGAAAAGTTTTTTATCTTACTTCATTGATAAAGTACAGTCCATCAGAGCTTCTACATACTGTACCCTGATATCGTTATTTGTATGTATGTATGTGAGAGTGAAAATATATGTATGTGAAAGGAGAATGTACTGTATGTATGTGAGCGTGAAAATATATTCATGTGAAAGGAGAATGTATGTATGTGAGAGTGAAAATATATTTGTATGAAAGGAGAATGTATGTATGTATTATGGCTTGTACAGCCTCTCATATATATATATATATATATATATATATATATATATATATATATATATATATATATATATATATATTTATTTTTTTTTTTCACTGCACTTTACTCCCCTGTTGCTCACACACAGATTTATTTAATGCCCTGCCACATCTTCCTGTGCAGTCTGTCAAGAGTGAAGTACACTTGTCATTTGTTGATACTGCTTAGGGAGAAATTGGGAGCATTTGTTTTGATACAAAGAAACTCCCAGCTAATGCAAACACTGCAAAATAGCTGTCACATAAAAATAAAAGATTGTATAGAAGCCTTAATCTATATAATATTTTGATTAATCCTGTAGCCCTATTGTCAGTGATATATTGCTTTTTTACCTCCCTTTCATTCCCAAAGGTAACACCAATGGTTCACAATTTGGCATCAATTCAGCATGTTGAGTTAAGAGTTGCCACGTTTTTTATAGGCTAATCAACAACATTATAAACAAGCAGTATTGATAAACAAATACAGCTGGGAAATCATTACATTACTGTTTACTAGGCGCATTTCTCAAGAACAAAAGGAAGATGAAATGTAGGAGAAGGCCTAAGAGAGTGAAATACTGGCTTGGTCATATGGTAGATACTTGTGATAGTGAAGTTGGCG
Source organism: Siniperca chuatsi (assembly GCF_020085105.1). Classification (NCBI taxonomy): domain Eukaryota; kingdom Metazoa; phylum Chordata; class Actinopteri; order Centrarchiformes; family Sinipercidae; genus Siniperca; species Siniperca chuatsi. The sequence continues at coordinate 32,994,026 of NC_058044.1, read as the reverse complement.
TCTGATTCTTTGGTTGTCCCTTTTGTCTCTGTTGTCTGTTTCTTTTATGGCAGCATATCACACCTTTCTAGGAGTAATGCACAGAAAGCGCCTCAACGGCTAATTAAGACATTGATATATTTCTTTTTTAGTTAAATTGTACATATTCAACATCAAAATTGACTTAAGTCCACTTTTAAAAGAAATAAAATTTCAAGATTCTATATAAGCTTTAATTTGTTTGGAGTGAGGCTGAGGCAACACTAGTGTAGGGGAGATAAATGTTCTTAGAAAGGTCAATAGAATAAAGAGCGAGCGAATGAAAGAAAATTGAACAAGGGAAGGAAATAGTGGGGGGATAAAGGGAGGAAATAATGGCAAAAGCATTTGGAACAAAGACAGAAAAAAGAGGACGACAGAGAGCAAAAGAGGTTAAGGGATGGAGAAAGAGAAGAATGGAAAGCTACAATGCTAGATAGTGAAGAGGGCATGAAAGGGTATGGTGAAAGCATGGAGCAGATGGGGAAAAGTGAAAGAAAATAGAATAAAGAGGTTGGGAGACGAGGGAAGTGAAAAGGCACTGTTTGCCCATTGAAAACTAAAGCAGGAGGTAAAGAAGGGAAAATCAAATAAAGAGCGTAAGGAAGCAAATCATTAGGAAATTGATTTCCAGGGAATTATCGCCTACAAAGGAACAGCAGAACAGCAACTATATTATTAGTTTGACTGCTTAAACTGTTCAAATGTGATGACAGAAGAATTTGGGGAGAGCATTGGTACTGAAGCAGAAAAGCGTCTTTCAGGTCTATACTATGTTTTGTAAAATATAAGCTCTTATATGGATTATATTTAGGTTTGTCCACCAGGCATGTAATCATGTACGTGGATATCTTACTGTACCTGGATCAGATAGGTAGGTGGGTAGGTGGATTAAAAAGATTTGTTAATTCAGGTGTGAATACATGCAGATCATACTGCAATATGAATGCGACTGGATTGGCCAGACCACATGGCTGTTATCGGATTTCAGTCAGGGTTAAATGCATTCTGTACAGTTTGGCTGTATTCTTAAGAAATAAAATTCGTACAGCAAGTTGAAAGGTCACTTAATTCTACGTCTACCTGCTATCTCAAGCCGCCCATCAAAAAGCTACAGATTATCCCTTCCACTGCAAAGGAAAATAAGAACAGCCCACACAGCAGCTTCACTTTCCTCAACACATCCTCATACCTAAACGACAGAGTAGGTCGATTGTCAATGACTTCCAAAATTACATATATGACCCTTCCCCAAAATGACATAAATGACCATTGGAAAGTACCAGCGACAGGCGTACCGCTTAAGTACATTACGTAAGTCACATGACGTTAAACATGTGATTAATGTTGTGAAACAGTCACAGTTTGGTTAGGTTTCTGTCCCATGTTTCAGTGTATACAATAAAACTGTTGACTGATGAATGTTTTTTTTTCCTTCTTTCCAGACAGCCAGGCAGGTTTCAGATTGTTTTCATTCTATTTCTTAATTTATTTATTTAATCAAATTACTGACTTATGCTGCATTTATGTGCTAGTTAGAGACTGAAATCTCAGAGTCTCACCCTATCTGAGATTGAGGGTTTTCGGAGTTCTCTAATGAAACATATTGTAGCCTTGGAATAGTTTGTCACCTCACCTGGGTTGCTATCAGTGCCACAGTGGTCCTGTTAGCGTATGATGTCTCTCCATACCTGAACATCAAGTTTTGTCGTTAGTGTGGAAGTTGTTCTTTGGTCAATGTTTGTCCCCTGATTGTTGTAAGGTTTAAATGACCCAGTAGAAGAAGCAGATAAAGCTGGTACCACATAGTAAGGGCCTTGTGCAGTATAGAAATGGGGGTGACTTATCAGTTTAGCACCACCTTTGGTGGTAGTGTTCCTTACAAAACTGTGCATTACACCAAACTGGAGCCCTGGTTTTCACTATACCTGAGACTGTTCCTCTGACAGAGGTGCTTAAAGCCCATTTCCCCTTTACTCAGGAGCTCTGACTGTGACAGAACAGTGAACTTTAGGTCACAGCACTTGTGGGTATGGATATGGACATTAGATATGAACATTGTCCCAGGTGTGACCTCTGCAGCCAGTTATGCAGTCACTGGGTAGTGTTGGGCAACATGTGCTAAATTATATATCACTTTTTGGATGGTAATGCTTCAGTCTTGTATTTTCAAACCATTCGTTAAATAATGAATATCCCAGTGAGAATGCCTCTTTGTCTAGTTTGGTGTTTCTCTTGATTGACAGGTGTCTCAATCAATTACAGTCCAATGTGGTGGTGCTTCCTGCTTACCTCACCCATTCCACTAAGGATTCCCTTTCCGCTGACTAAATTTGGATTGTCTGGCTCCAGGACCTGACACTGATAGTGGCACGCAGTAAACCTAAATCAAAGCTTCAAAGAGTCCTTCCAGTAAACTGTGGGTGACATGTTTATGCAGCCCATAGCTATCCAGTGCAATGGCACATTTGGTACACATATTTGATATGACAAAGTTTGCAAATTGTTATATATTTTCTGTTTTATAAAAACATTATATCGACCCAATAGAGGAAGCCCCATTTTCTTACAGTAACACAGTGTCTTGACCATACCCACACTTTCTCCTGTATTTCAAGGCCATCTCCTGGCGCCCTTCCGTATTGTTGTTTTTTCCCGGGAGACTCCCGTAATTTGCATGGTCCTCAAACTTTATGAATACACAGATCCAAGTTTTAGACCAGGATGTTTTCAGCAAGGGAGAACTGCTGACCCGGACTGAGAATACTGTTGGACTGTGGAAGGAACATTTTTAATAATTCCTGAACCGACTGGCATGTCCTCCATAGATGACACAGAACTGAAATGCCCGGGTGAAGCCTAGTCCACTCTGTGGCGGTGCCTCTTCAATTCCACAATGCCAGTGGACTGGCAGACCAGGGTGGTGGTTCCTGTTTTTAAAAAAGGGGATAGAATGGTGTGCTCCAACTATCCAGGTATCACATTGCTCAGCTCTGGCCGATTGTTGAACCTCAGATTCAGGAGGAGCAAAGCAGATTCCATCAGCCCAAGTACTGGACTCAGAAAAGGCTTGTGACCATGTCTCCTATGTATGTTTTGGGGGATACTGCAGGAGTATGGGGTATAAGCCATTCTGTCCTTATATATAACCAGAGGGATAGGTGTGTCAGCATTCTCAGCACAAAGTAAAGTGCATTCTCAGTGGGTGTTGGGCTCCCACAGGGTTGTGCCTCTTCACTGATTTGGTGCAGTCGAGGTATGGAAAGTGGCCGGTATGGGGGCCAAAGGACTGCATCTCTGCTTTGTGTGGATGATGTAGTTCTGTTGGCTTCAACGGGCGGTGACCTACAGTGCACACTAGGTCCATTTGCAGGAGAGTGTGAAGTGGCGAGGATGACCCGCTCAACAAAATCACGGCTGTATACCTTCCTGACTCCACAATGGTGGAACGAGCTCCCCATTGACATCCGGACAGCAGAAACTCAACACGTGATCCGACACAATGTGAAAACACAACAAATTTAAATAAAAACTCTCTATTACTTATTGTTTCTAAATGTATAACTAACAGTTCAGCATATTTGATTAAGTTTGTTTACTTATTGTACTACTTATTGTAAGTCACTTTGGATAAAAGTGTCAGCTAAATAAATGTAATTTAATGTAATGAGGGTCAGCACCTCCAAGTTTGAGGCCATGGAACTCTGCTGGAAAACAGAGTTCAAGCACGGTGGTCTTGTTCAGGAGTGAGGGTAAGATGGAGCGTGACAGGAGAATGGGTGGAGCGTCAGGAGTAGTGGCGGAAAATGGATAGATGGATATTCATATGGTACTGATCATGTTTTTACTGACCTTTACATTTTTTTCCTCAAGCGCCTGATCAATAATTGCAACACTGTGGCCTCTCTCAACATAAAAATCTGAAACTGAATACTGAGGCTTGAGGCTAGTCACCTCTCGACTCTCTGTTTCCATGTCCATCTTGTACATATGTGTACGTACATACACAGTCTAACAGTTTTTATCTTATTGTGTGTAAGAACTAAATATTAGTATATATAATATGAGAGAGAATTTTTTTGTCTCTGTGTAAGTATAGTGCGTGTATGTCTATGTGTGCGCTTGTGTGTGTGTGTAAGCCAATGTTAGTGATAATAATTGATTTGACAGAGTCTAGAAGTTAGGTGTCAGCTAAAATGAGAGTAAGGCTGAATGAACCCACCATGCACACACACATACACACACTGTCTCTGCAGTGTTAAATAGAGTTATTTCAGCTTGCCTTCATCATCACAGACACCTGACACACACATGCACACACACCATTACAGGCAGCTAAATAGAGAAAGCAGAGATACATGCTGAAATAAAAAAGCTACATTACTGTATCTTTACAAGCTAAACCTGGTGAAATGATTAATATTCTGTACAGCTGAAGTTAATTGTCTGCAGCATAAAATGCACTATGGAGGCAAAATGGTTAATAAAATGACATATATAATTGTGTGTGATCTTTAACTACAATGGGTTGTTCAGAAAGCAGAACTATCCAAAGACACTAAGGAACTTTTCAGAAAGTTTTTTCAATGCCAAAATTCCAAACTGACAATGACAATGGCCTCCAGTGTTAAGTCAAAATGTGCATCAGATCCGAGAGCCAAGCCAGTAATTAGAATAACTAAGTGCATGCATAATGGATGAGTTTTTCAAACCTGTTTTCTGTGATTTGTTTAATTACATTGTGTATTGCATGTAAACAATTCTGCTAAGCGTCAACAAATTTGAAAGATGATAAAAACTTTTACTGAATGAAGTCAAAGGTGACCTTCGACTTCATTCAGTTTTCTTTTTAGAATGTACGGAATGTGACTTGCATGAGCAAAACAAAGTAAAAGCAAAAACAGCAATTAGCATAAAATTAAAAAAAGTTAAAGAAAATAATAATCTGTATCTCTAAATCTTAAAGTTATATTCAACAAATCCCTTTCTTGAAAACAGCTTGTCAAAGAATGAGAGCTTTTATTGATAATGCAAAATCTCTGCTGCACATTCACTACTATGTTCAGTTATGGATTTATTTTGTTGCTGAACACAATGCAGAGTCAGATATAATGATATAAAAATGTCTTTAATAAAATAACTTTCTGCATTAAAAACAAATGGCCAGACTTTGTTTTAATATAATGTAGTTATTTCAATTTTGTTTTCAGTAGGTGTGTGAGGTTGAATAATTTAGTAGCCCACAGTGCTCATTTAGCCCAGGTTTAAAATGCTCTGGAGTCCTGGCTGACTATTGTGTACAATGACTTGTGGTCGCCAGGAGAAAAGATTGCTACAGCAGTTCTCCCTCTCATTTCGCATAAAATCTGTTCTCTTACAGCTCAATACCCTTTAAAGGCTGTTAAAACATATGTCTATTTCACCACTTAACAAGTTACTGATGTTAATTTTAGCAAAAGATGTGTTATGTGTTGACAAGTTAAATCCGAACAGTAACACAAATTGTGTGTAGTTTTTTTACAGTCTGTTCTAAGCATAAAGACACATAAAGAACACAGACACAGATTAAGACACACACAAGGATGTCATTCTCTGATTTATCACTGATACCCTTTAATATTCTGCCTACAAATATGCTGCTACTGGGTGACGTTTTGATATAAATATACGCTTAAAACGATGTAAACAAAATGCTACTCCGTCTCATCAGAGTTAGAGTAGATTAGTCAGCTAACGGAACCTGGTAGGTGATATTCTCTATTTTTATTTTGGTCAACAAATCCCACGAGACCAAAAACAATAATGTGTTAGCCCATCTCTCAATACTTACAGATTTCCCTATTCTATCTGTGGCTCTCAGGCCCAAGCATGTTTGTGCCTACTGCAGACGTAAATCTTTAAAAATGGCTCACAAATTTTATTGTTTCATATTTTAAAAAATACAATACAATACAATAATTTCCTACAACAGCTGGGCACTGTAGTTCTTAACAAATGTTACTCAGATATTGCAGGAAGAAACATTGTATTTGGTGGGGTCTATTTTCAGCTCCGGATTGATACACATTTGGTGCTCTAGTTTGTCAAAGCAGTGGACCAGTGAAACTATGGAGGACCTACGGGCGTGCTTTGATTGTACTGACTGGGATGTTTTCTGGACTGCTACCAACAGTCTGGATAAGTTCCTCAGAGCTTTGAAAGACAATGGGACAGTCCTGACACCATCCTCCGTGACTCCATCCACCAGCTCCAGCCCGCCCGCTGCTCCTCCCCCACCTCACCAGGGGGCCTGGGCCTCTCCACAACTGCCCACCTTAGAGGCCCCCTCCTCCTTCTCTACCACAGCGTCGACTCTCTCCATGCAGGTCCGGGACGCTAACAGGCTTTTCGAGAGGCAGAACCCCCAGAAAGCAGCCGGGCCAGACTCTGTCCACTCCATCCACCCTAAAGCACTGTGCTGATCAGCTGTCTCTGGTTTTCACAGACATCTTCAACACCTCACTGGAGAAGTGCCATGTGCCAGTCTGCTTCAAAACCTCCACCATCATCCCCATCCGCAAAAACCAAGGACCATAGGACTTAACAATTACAGACCCATCACCCTGACCTCTGTGGTAATGAAGTCATTTGAGCACCTTGTGCTTATGAGTCAGGTGGGAGATTGACCATCTGTTGACCTGGTGCCAACAGAACAACTTGGAGCTCAACACTCTTAAGACAGTTGAGATGGTAGTGGATTACAGAAAGAACCCCCCCCCCCATCACCCTATGTATCCCCAGTCAACACTGTGGTGTCCTTGTGCTTCGTGGGCACCACCATCACCCAGGAGCCCAAGTAAGCACAGCAGAGGATGTACCTCCCAACCAAGAACAACCTTTGACACCAGAGTCCTGTCTGTGGTTGGGTTTAAGCATCAGAAGCACTTTGGTTAAGGTTAGGGAAAGATTGTGGTTTTGGTTAAATGTTAATAAACATATCATGTCTCATGCTGCAAGTCAGTGCAGATATTTTCTATATTAAAGACCTGATAATGCTGTGACTTCTGATGGCTACTTAAGATGGCTTCTTAATTTCATAGACATGGCTAGCATGGAATACTGAGCTCCTAACATGCACCATGCAAAAACAGAAAATGTCTCATACTGGCAACAAGCCATTACAACAATATAAAATCCTTACTGTGGATGATCTGCTCGTCCAGGGTGGGTGGAATGGGCTGTGGGGTGAGGTGAATGGGTGGGGTGAATGGGGAGGGATGCAGGGGTTGCTAGTGGGGTTGCGGGTGTGCAAAATAGAAGCTCTATTCTGCTTGTGAATTTTATTTTAGTTAATGCGTGGGCACATAACCTGTTAAGGCCTAGCCCTAGCCCTAGGAAAAAACTTAAAATAACATACCCAAATGAATCAGGAATAGCGCCTCAACCATAAGACGAGAAAATTATCTTGCACCTTTGATCACAACTTGCTCTTATATTTACGAAGTTTATAATTGTACGACTTTATTGTTAAAAGACTTTGCAATAAGACAGTTTTGACAACATACAATTGGTTTACCGATTCTGATTATCATGTTTTGAAAACAGTATAACATTCATATCTTCTATAAGTAGACCATCTTCCATCGCAATTTTTTGTAACTACGCCAATTGTTGTTTTGTTCAAAAATTCTGTAGTCACTACTAGCAGATATTGTATTGCTCAGATATTTTGGAGGAAAACAAATGAAATAGGTTGCCAGTGAACATTTTACAGATATTCACTACATTCACTATCAACAACTTGCCAGACTTGCCAGATATGTTAATTAAAATTTCCTCATTATTGGACTAGAAAACGTAATGTGCCCGGCAATGCGCTTCTTTCATCATGTAGGCTATTTGTTGTTGCAAATTGATAGTATATGAACGGAATTTCTGGGAGACAGGTTAGCATACTTTTGAGTTGGGTGTTGTTTTTGGGACTTGTAGTTGACTTCTTGAGTTTTATTAGCATTATTTTATAAATTTATTTGAATTAAGTAGATTTTTCTGATGAAGTTGCTCATTGTTTGCGCTACTGATAACTGTTTCATGCGCATCAAAGTGTCAGTCACTTAAATTATCTATGGAAAAAAATAAATTAAACTAAAGGATAATTAATGTATAGGAAAATTAATAAACCTGTTACTTCTTGCACCTAACCACTCGATAATAGCATCACACCCTTTGCTATGCCATTTTATTATGTTCAACCCTTTTTAAGTCCTCAGAGGAAGCCTGGAAACAAACACAATCCATTAATTAATGAAGGTGGAGCGTTCACTGGGCTGCGATGTGATCAAGAACTACTCCCCCCCTCTCTCAACAACTGTGCCAACACTCTCAGTCTGCCTGTGAGCCCAGAGGTCTGCTCAGTGACCCGTAGTACAAGCAGAACACTGTGGTTGTAATGGGCAGCACCCAGTATGAACGCATGGAAGTGTGAAAATGTGAAACGGGCCGTTCTACAACTGAGAACACAAATAAAGATGCAGGTACTGTGGCACTGTCACTGCTTTCTTTTCTCGCTTCCAGCTTGTCTCTTTCCTCCACGTCCTTATGTCCCGTCTTTTCATTTGTTCCTACAGTAACACTCCAGTAATCACACACACTCATTGTAAAAAAAATAAAAATAATCCTGAATGTGCCACTGCGAGTTTCACCTCCTTGCCATTGGCTATGAGTGTATGTGTGTGTGTATGTGCAGTGTCATCAGAAGGTATTCTGGGGGCAGCTCTTTAAGATAGTGATTTTATCATTATGTAAATGACATCAGGAGAGCAGCCTAATCTATTTTGATTGGCTGCTGCTCCCACATCCCTGTGTGAGTGTGTGTGTGTCTATGTGAGTGTGGGTTCAAAATGGGTCAATCAACAATAATTGTTTCCTGTTCTCATCTTGTCCGTTGAGAGGTGATGTCAAAAAGTAACTGTTAATTTGATGCATCTTCTCTTGCATGCATCTTGTGTGCTTGTGTTTGTGTCAGGGCCATAGTCAGACCCTTTTCCTCGTAGAGCACCAATGACTGTGACAGTCACCACTGCCACCTACATTAGAACAGCAAACTTTCAAGGCCATACACAAACCCAAATGTTTACAGTCTCTCTATTGACCTTATTCAGCTTTAAACATCATACTGCATTTTATAGTTTTTAATCATCAATGCTTTTATTAGTTCTTGATTTCATCATTAAAGGGGAACTCCACTGATTGTACACATCAATGTCAGATTAATAGTTATGAAAAGTACTACTCTGCCTGTGAAAGGAGTTTTAAAGCCTTTAAAAACAAACAATGTCTATTTGCAACCTCCAATCTCAGGTTATATGGCCTGAGTGTGCACAGTACAAGAGTGGTTTTCCCATCTCAAGTTGTTTAATTTTAGGAGTATAGAGGCCTGAAGAGGTGGAAGTTTTTAATATTTCACAAGAAAAAAGGTAAAATTAGAGAAAGGTAAAAGATAAACATAATGCTAATTCCACTGATGGAAAAAGCTTGCGAATGGAACTTCAGTTAGGTTATAGTGATAAACTGCTATTTAAGAATGAATTTTGATGCTTAACTTTTAAGCCAACAAAGACAAGAAGTAATTAAGCGCACAGGGTTGTAGCTACCATTGGGGAAACTTGAGTTCATGCCCTGTATTTTCTTCTGAGAATTTGGGATTTTTAGAGGAAACTTTCAGAAAAAATAAATCTGCAACTAACTAAATGTAAAAATGCAAAATTTTAATTACTACAGGCATGGTTATGGATGAAGTCATAATGGCTATACTGAGCTTGTGACCCCTCAGATTTATCTTAGGACCCACATGGGCACCCCATGTTGTGAGCCACTGTGTTATTTAATTGCATTATGGGAAACATATGATCTTGTGTTGAATATTGCTGTCATTGTTATATTTATTCTTTCTTATTCACTCTCAATGCTGCGTCTTTGTAAATTCTGTTAGTATGTCTGCTATTATTACTTATGCTATTTTTGTAAAGTGTGTTGAGACACCTTATAGGATGAAAATGCACTTTGAATAAGTCTTCAGTTGAATTGACCTGACAATAAGGCCATCACATTATAGCAATATTACAGCAGTTAGAGATGAAACATAGTAAGTCACTATAACAGGTGTTGGAGTGTCTTTGAAATTAACCAACTATATGTAACTAGCCAATTTAGAAAAATAAAGGTTTATAAAGAAAAAAGCAAAACGATGAGTGTTTTGAATTTCAAAGCATGTGCCCTTGTGTGTGTTTTTTGAGTATTGTTTCCCCAAACCTCCAGCTTCTCTGTACTTATCAGCTCTGCTCTGAAGGAATGCCCTGCTCTGTGGGTGCATGCATGTGTGTGTGTAATTGTAAGTGTGCACATGAGCGTGCGCAGGTCAGCTGTGTTGATGAGATAATCATTAAGCGCCAAACCATGAAATATCAATTATACAAAAGTCTTGTTTGTATTTTGCCATCTAAAACTCATCCAAGACGGCTGTAAGAATGCCGACAGAAAGGCATAATGATGGCGAGAGCGGATTAACAGGCGCTATTACAATGGTTTCAAATGCAAACAGAGCAGAGCTAAACAGATATGAAAACCTGCTCCTTCAGTTATCATGGCCCTCACTGGTATGCACAAACCTCACACTGCTAATTTTATAATAATTCTTTGTAATTAATAACTGGCATTGTCCTCTAATAAACATATGGGGAATGTTTACTGTCTGCAACAGATGTGTGTTATTGATGCCTACTAATGGCCAATATCATCAAGAATTTGCAGACCCAGAATTCTCTTCTGGTCATGATGGAACAGTGTATTACAAGTTAGCAATAATAAATATGCAATGCCCAGTTAGATTTTCAAAATCCAAAACTACTTGGTTAGGTTTAGGCGCAAAATCTATTGTTTAGGTTTAGGAAAAGATAATGGTTTGGGTTCAAATAACTACTTCCTTAAAACAATGAACGTTGACTTTTGGAAACAAACCCGGTCACAAAGACATTTTGTAATTCTTGTTATATATATTCAGTATTGTACATAGGCTACTGATACCACTTCTACTAATCATAATACTGCCAATCCAGGAAAAGAGACAGAATACTTGTTTTTCTTAACAATATGTTTTACCTATAGGCAGATTCAACTGGATTAAAAAAACGTTTGATGTAAATTATATTATGTAATTAGTGCAATATAATTTTATGTGAGCTAATCCCAGAACTCCTCTCAATCAGTTTTGTAAAAATTCTATATTTTCTTCTTCAAATAGATTTATTTTAAAGGCTCTGTAGGGTGAATTGAACTACAGTTTTATTGGAGGTTAAACCAGGTCACACTCATATTCAACTTTTGATTAAATAGCAGTCTTTGGACAACTCTGAATAAGATATACACTATTTACATGCATCACACAAGGGCTCCCATCGATAGAGTTCATACAAATCCTTTACAATTCAAATGATTGAGAATTAGCCTACTCACACCATGACCACGTGCTGTTGTCTTCTCATATTTTGCTTGTGTTCATTAATATTTTTAGGCATTTTCAGTAAAAGCTTTCAGCGAGCCATATCTCTCTTTCACTGCCAAAACCTGGAAATGGAACACTCAAATCCATTTATTAAGATGCAATGGAATCATTATCTCACCGCTCCAGCACAGACCAAACTGGTGTTGGAAAAGAATTTACCATTCCAAAACCTTTATGAGCCACCACATCAAGGTTACACTAATAATGTAGTGCTATGTTGCCATCCTGTGGAGTTCAGAGGAGGAAAACACACACCGTACTGCATCTGTTCAAACTGAACTGGATGAGAACATGAAGTTAAAAGAGTGCTCTTATCTCAGAGATATGTGGGTACAGAAGACTACATATTACTCGGTGCATTTCAACCTGCTGCATTCAAATCAAGATAAAACTGTTATGCCAAGAGATTCTAAGAATGCAGTTGCTGCATTAGGTTAAGTACTAAGCAAAACAGCATTTGATTTGGCTTGACAAATGTGTAGTAGAAGTTATCCAGTAGCGTTTAGATATACTTTCATGATCCAAAAGTGTGGTGGAATACTCCATCCAGTTTAATGGATCAGTTCACCCAAACTACTAAAAGACATTGTTTCTCACTTAGCTTCAGTGGTATGAAACTATACAGTTAGTTTCAGTTTTACATGCTGAAGTTTTGAGATATCTATCTCTGAGATTTTTCTGACACTACATTGCCATTACAATATAGGTGAAGAGAATGCAACTAATTTCTACTGATGGAATAGTCCCTGTTGACAGCAATTTATGTGGATTATCTAGAGCAGTGTTTCCCAAACCTCTCCTGGAGTACCCCTTGTCCTGCGTGTTTTAGACATCTCCCTGCTCCAACACAGCTGATTCAAATGATCAACATGTTAGTAACTCCTGAAGCTGCTTGATAACAAGCTGATCATGTAAATAAGCTGTGTTGGTGCTTTGCAGGGAAAATAAATATCTGTAGCAAAAGTTAGGGCAATCCACCCATCCAATTCTTGTTGAGACATTTCACTCTGAATACAAACATTTCAACCTGGTGATGGAACTAGAGAAAAAATCACCAAGGTCATTAGGAACCACGAATGCCTGTGCCAAATTTCCTGCCAATCTATCGAGTAGAACTGGAGATATTTCACTGGATAAGGGAAAAAGATAAGGAAAAGTTGCTGGATCACCAAAGTCAGTAAGATTTGTTCTGTGGGAAGCATGAATGTCTGTACAAAATTTAATGACAATCCAACTGATATTCATAAACATATTTCAGTCTTGACCAAAGTAGTAGTAGTAGACCAACACTGACTGACTGATATTACCATCAACCAAGTGCTCTCACAGGTCCAGTCCTAAGGTCAAACCGCACACAAAAATTCTGAATGCTCACAAAGCTGATTCAGCGACTGATTAGTAACTATGATTACAATACCTGCAGTCCAGGACACAAGATCACCTGCCATTTTCAATTGGTGGACAGATAGGCCACGTTCACTAATTCAAGAAGGATGTACTGTATGACATAATTTACATCTGGCTAACTGTGCCTGTGATCCAATCACAATATGAGCTACACCACCTGCAGAAGTGGTCTGGCAAAAACAGCCACATTCTGATTGCATGCCGCATGCATTTACACCGTCCGTAATGTACGTAATGTCATTTCTTATCCAGAGGACAAGTCCAGATACAGATGGCATTTTAATGCCATGTGTAAATGGAGTGTTACTTACATCCAAATTATGTCTTTCTATCTTGACCTCTCTCTTCCTCTCTGTCACAGACACAGGTTAAAATTAGAAAACCTTCCATCGTGTCTTTAATTGCACTTAAGATTAGTTATTGCCATTGTATCTATTAAGGCTGGCAGTTGAGTATCTCAGAAGCAGGTGTTCTACTTTAAAAGTCAAGATACATCAACATCATTCCTTTTTCTTTCCCTCTTATAATGGCTTTAATTGAGACAAATATTAAAGAAATTAGATTCATGTCTTTTCATAATGAACAAGTGCCATTAGCGCACCATGAGAATGATAATTAGAGAGTCGACTCGTGACACCCAAGTGTGTGTTATTTAGTTTTGATTAAAAGGTGACTTATAACAGCTGAATTTTCCTTATTTAATTTTGACATTGAATTATGGCCGCTTTTATCTTTGATAGCAAAGTCAATTGCTGTCATTTCACTACATTCCTGCTGTCTTCTGTCACCATTATCACCAGAATTACAAACAATTTGAAAACATTCTGAGATAGCATTAAGCACAGATATCCTATCCTTTCCTAATAGTGTCATGCCACTGTGGTGGTATCTGTATGTATGTATGTATGTTTGTATGTATGTATGAAAGAATTGTATGAAAAGTATGTACCAAAGAATTTCTTGACGTCTCCTTGCTGATACAGTTGGGATGTTCGCTTGCATCTTGAGCAAAGACATCACAGTTATCTGGCCTTATTTTAGGGATGGCAATGTAAATCAATCTGTTGGTCAGTCGGACCGAAATACCTCAACAATATGGATGGATTGCCATGAAATCTTCTACAGACATTCATGATCCCCAGAGGATGAAGCCTACAGACTTTCCACTGAATCATGAGGTTGACATTTGTGGTTTTAAGTGAAATTTCTACTATTCTAACTATTGGATGGATTGCCATAAAATTCGGTACAACTATCCTTGGTGCCCAGAGGACGAATCTAAATGATTTTGGTAATCCTCTGACTTTTTCTCCAGCACCAAAAGTAGATTGACACTTGTGGTTTAGAGTGAAATGTCTCAACAATGGATTGCCAAGACATTTGGTGCAGACATTTATGGTTTTTATGACCTTTGGTGCTCCCCTGACTTTTTATCTAGTGCCATCATCAGGTCAAAATTACAATTTGTCAAATACTTTGGTTATCTTATCTTATAGTTTGGTTTTCCTTCAATAAGTATTACAGCCTCAGAGTACCACCAAGGTGGCTATGAATGCTTTGTCTTGTTTTACACTGCGAATGGCGATCTTTCTAACTCTTTGGTCAAAAGCAATATGTCTTGACATAAACTGGCTGTGGAATTTGGTGCGGATATTCACAGTCACCAGAAAATAATTCTAAATGCTGTTGGTGACCCTGTTATCTTCCTCTAGTGACATCATGAGGCAACAATTTCTATGTGTACAAAAAAAATCTAAATCTAATTAACAGATTGCTATGAGATTTACTGAACAACATTCATGCTTTCAGCAGGGAGTGGAGTGTCCACAACCTTTTCATTGTGGACACTCCATGCTGTGTCTCACTTTCTAGACTGTCTTCTTTGAACTGTGCCTTTCAAGACTGAACATGTCAGAATGGTTTGACAAGCCTGTGTCATTTCAAAGGCTCCTCCAAATGTGGCCTTTCTTGAATTTGGAGGACACAATTGGTGTACTTGCTGTAATGCATAATGACAGTCCTTGTTGACTCAGAAAGTCTCAAAGTATCATGTTGCTGGTCACTGGCTAATATATCACGTAAAATGGACCAAGAAAAGAGCCAATTTAGGATAGAATTAATGGAAGCCAGGCATCAACTCTACTGTTGGCAGGCTGGGCAGGTTGCTCATGCTCTTACTCACACACACACTATGAAAGAAAAATGGAAGTTTTACTTTTTCTTGCAAAGTTATATGTTTGTATTCTCATCAAAACTCTTCCTCTTTTTTTGTAACTTCCCCTTGCTTTATACAAGGAAGTATAATCTCCCCAAACCCATTTACCTGAAACAAACCATTTTCCCTGCTGTTTTCCAGAAATACAGGCATAATATGTTGATGTAAAGGCCTGTATATCTACCTTTGGGTCACTTTTAGTTGAGTGTGGCTTGGACTTCGGTTATGGCTTTCAACTGTTATCAAAGTCAAATCTTGTCCAAATAATGGTTTGTCATAGGCTTAATTGCGTTTTGCATCTGTGTGATTCAGAGCCACCCTTTAACTGCACTTTATATCCTGGCACCTCAGTGGCCCATTGTGTCTGTGGCTCACAGGCTTGGCTTTGAATCAGCATCAAAGAGCGCAATCTCCTTCTCTAAAAGTCAAGCCGTTTCAACGAGAACTGCTTGTCCATATGCCATATGGAATGGTACTGGGTTTTCTGTGGATATGTTGGCAGGAAATATTGTCAAAGAAAGCAGGGCTCATTTTAACAATGCCTTACCTTTTGAGGCACATCAAAACCATATCTGTGTTTTCAATCATCTATGTTTTGCCAAGTTGGCACTTCAGGACACCATTGTATGTCTATATATCAGAAAAAGTCTGCTTTTTGTGACCCACATCAAAGCAGTCTCATTCTACTTTTCCAAAAACCTAGGAGTTTTAATGACAACTTTCTTGATTGTGTGGTGCAGTGAAACATTTAGGTCTCTGTAATTACTAATAGCATATGCAGAGTTCCAAGGCATGATTCTCTGCCAATCTCACAGGCACCTCTCTGGGCACTGTGCACCATATCATTTCAGAATCACATCAAAGTCACCAATCCCTGCTTGAAAAAAAGAAAGAAATGTTTCACTGTGTTGAGTTTTGAATTAGCTATGGCTTAACTGAAGACATTTATGGAAACATTTCAAAAACTGCTGTGCTGTTTGGCAATGCCAACACTGCTCCAGTGTTGGCATTGCCCATCAAAAGCGAAGTGGTGCCTTGGTATCCATTATGTAAGCTGTATCACACGGTTACACTCTCCCTACTGAAATCAAAGCTGCTTACACCAATATCCACCCAATATGAACAAGCCAAGTGCAGTTCTTTATTTTATTTAATTTTGAATTTTTTGTACGTGTGTGTGTATGCGTATGTTGGAAATATATTTAGGAGCCATACCATTTAGGGCCTTGTAAACAAGCAGTATTACCTTAAAGTCAGTTCTGTACTGTATCAGCAGCCAGTGAAGTGTTTTCAGTACAGGTGTAATGAGTTGTATTTTCTAAGTCCCAGTTAGCACTCTGGCTGCAGCATTCTGAATGAGCTGGAGTCTACCTCTTATCTTTTTGGGAAGTCCTGCAAAAAGGGCATTACAGTAATCGAATCTGCTGTAGATGAATCAGACTGGGATAGGAAGCTCCTAAGTTTGGAAATGTTTTTAAATGGTAGAAAGCTGTCTTCGTAATAGTGTTGATGTCATGCTGCAAGTTAAGATTGGCATCAATAATAACACCCAGATTTCTGACATGCTCACTGTGCTTTAGAGAAAATTATGATAAGATGGATACAATCTCTTGCCTTTGTACTTTTGGGTCTACTATGAGAATTTCAGGTTTTTCTTTGTTAAGTTTTGAGACATCCTGTTGATGTCATCAATGCATCTGACAAGCTCATTTACAGGACTGAGGTTGTCTAAGGAAAGTGAGACATACAGCTGTGTATCATCTGCATAAGACTGGTAGGATACATTGTGATTTTGTATGATGGTACTAAGAGGGAGCATGTATAGATTGAATAGCAGTGGACCAAGAACTGACCCATGTGGAACCCCACAGAAAATGTTGACTTCTTCAGATGTGAAGTTGCCAATAGATATTGAGAAGGTCCTTCCATTAAAATATGTTGAGAACCATTGAAGAACAGGTCCAGATAAGCCAACACAGTTGTCAAATCTATTTAGTAGAATGTCATGATCAACGGTGTCGAAATCGGCTCTCAGGTCTAATAATACAAGAAGAAAGAACGTTTTTTTGTATTGCTGTTGATTTTAAGATAATTGATTACTTTGACAAGAGCTGTTTCAGTGCTATGATTCCTTCTAAAACCCGACTGGTACACATCATACAGGTTGTGGAGGGTTAGGCGTCTGTGCAGTAGTTTGTAGACAACCTTTTCAAGGATTTTACTAATAAGAGGAAGATTGGAGATTGGTCTATAATTGCTAGTTGTGGATGGGTCTAGATTACTCTTTTTCAGTAACAGAGTAACAAAGCATGTTTGAGAGAAGTGGGGAAAATGCCAGACTGTAGGTATGCATTAATGATATGCATAAGATCATCTGATAAACAGTGAAATAGACATTTAAACAGTTTTGTGGGAATAGGGTTGCGAGAACAGGTGGAAGATTTAATCTGCTGGACTACCTCGTCAAGATCACTAGAGTTGACAGGTGAAAAATGACATATAGTTACCAGGATGGTATGCTGATGTGAGGGGACAGGATAGATTTACTTTTGTACTATTACTATAATATATTATATATTATTATATATTATTGAAGAAATGGAATAATTCCCTAGTCCTCGGTTATGCTTCACTTTGTGCACACCTCAGGGACAAATGAGCATCTTTTACAGGCTTACACACACACATATACACACACATCTCAGGTTTTATGCTACTTTTAATTACTGAGCATGAGGAGTCTCTATTGAGATTTAATGTTGTGTCTCACCAAAGAACAATGTTTACTTTTTTTCTCCCTGTGAAACTAATTCAGATCAGGCAGGAGACAGTTAATTGTGAAGGACTCATTGTGATCATAGATATCCAATAATGGCGCTAGGAAACTTGCATTCCAGGAATAACTGCAGTCTTGCACTGTATGGGTGGCCCTAGGAACACACATTGAGAAAGGATCAGCTGACTTACACACTGAAACCTGGCTCCACAGGCCTGACTTAAATGGCATTAATAGTATTAATTGCGTCCACAGAATAATCACATTCGTGCTTTGAGGGAGTGTGCATTTGTAGTGTCATGTGTTGAAGAAAGGGAATTTTTGTATACTGTTAGGTAGGTCTCAAGTCTTGGTCGCAAGTCCCACACAAATCAAGACCTACGAGCCCCATGTCAAATTTTAATAAGGATAACAATAACAATTAGTCTAGTGAAGTTACAATAATAATGAATGCTTCTTAAAATGTGTATTAACTGTATTCACATTGTTATGGGTGTGGGAACCATTGGTTTATAGGAACACATTACTTTCACTTGGGAGCAAACAAAGTACATTCTGGTTGTACTGTAAAATAAATACTGTACTGAATAAATAATTAAAAACACTGCAAACACTCTAAAGTCTAGATGTCATCCACAAATGCTAAGCAATGTTTCTTTAAGTCAACAAAAGAAACCATGAATTTGTGTAGTATTCTGATGAAGGTGCAAAAGGTACATAAATAAAAGAGAACCTGCACTTCATGTAACTCAAGGGAAATTATGGCATTTCAAGGTTGCTTTCTTAATTTAATATGGTATTTATGTTACTTTAATGAATATATTTGTTTCCCTATCCTAAAATACCATGAAGTTTTTATTTTGTATTTTTCAAATATTTTTCTTCTGCAATATGCTGATTCTGAATCTTCACTTACACTATTCATTAGGCAGATGTTTTTGTTCAAAGTGATTAACAAAAAGTTGCAGTCAAACACCATGACCAAGATGTCACCAAATATTGTGAATCTATCAATGGTGCAGCCATGTCCATTATGGTAGCGCCGAGGACACTGTGCATATTTTTTAGTAATTGTGTTTCTTTTTAATATATTTTGTTGCTACAAACACATCGATCTATCGTGGCCGGTAGAGATCATATGAGATAACAGTGGAGGCGCGCCTCCAGAGAAATGAAGGAGAAAACAGGAGCGGCATCTGGAACAGACTGAGAGCCCAAGCCCATTGTCCACCTCTGCCCAGCATCCTTCTTGCTAATGTCCAGTCTCTGGAAAATAAATTGGATGATCTTAGAGCGAGGATTAGATTTCAGCGTGACATAAGGGACTGTAACATCCTTTGTCTGACCCCGCTGGTGCCGGATCAAGTCATATGCCCAACCGATTCTTCCTCTGTTTTCCGTGCGGATAGAACGGGAGAGTCTGGTAAATACAAGGGTGGAGGGGTTTGCTTCATGATTAACAACAACTGGTGCAACCCCAAGAACATTAAGACTCTTTCCCACTCGTCGAACCTGTAGCATCTGTCAAACTCATGCTGTCCATTTTACCTTCCCCGGCAGTTCAGCTCAGTTAACATCACAGTAATCCTACATATCACCACAAGTGGACATCGGCATAACACTATTGGACTTACATGATGTGTTATGCCGGCCTCAGAACAAACATCTCGATGCAGCTATGGGGGTGGCTAGGGACTTCAACAGGGACACTCTTTAAAAAGACTTCCATCAACATATTGCGTGTGCCACCAGAGAGGAAATAACTCTGGACCACTGCTATACACAATTCAAGAGAGGCTACAAGGCTGTTTCTCTTCCTCCATTTGGCAAATCAGATCATGCCGCCATTTTCCTGCTGCCAGAGTATAAACAAAGAATTACATGGAAAGTGGTAGTCATGAAAGATGTAAAGTGGTGGTCTGACCAATCAGAAACCACACTACAGGACGCCCTGAGTGACGTCTACTGAGACATGTTCCAATCTAGTTCCAGAAATGTCAGTGAGTTTACAGATGTTGTTGCGGGCTTCATAGCAACGCTAGCCGACACCATCGTCCCCACAGTAAGGGTTAGGTTCTTTCGTAATCAAAAACCATGGGTTGACAGATCCATCGATGCTTTGAACACTCACACTACTGCCTACAATTCAGTTCAACATGGATGAGTACAAGGCAGAGTCCTACAGACTAAGAGGGCAGTGAAGGACGCTAAGAGAAAGTACAGGGATAAAATGGAGTCACAGATGGAGCATCGCAACACCAGGCACCTATGGCAGGGGCTAGGGACTATAACCAATTATCAGGGCAGCCCCCCCTCAACTGCGAGTGCTGATGCCTCCCTAGCAGATAATATGAACTCATTCTATGCACGGTTTGAGGCTGGCAACAAAACCGCTAGCTCACCAGCTAATAATAACATTGTTAGCGCACTGGCTAGCTGGTTGGTGTGAGTTCAACCGCTGAGCACACACTCTCTGTGACTGAGCACAACATGAGGATGGCTCTGATGTGTGTGAACACCAGGAAAGCTGCAGGCCCAAATGACATATCTGGATGAGTACTGAAGTCATGTGCTAATCAGCTAGCTCCCTGGCCAAGTCCGTGGTTCCCACCTGTTTCAAGAGATCCACTGTTGTCCCTGTGCCTAAGAATGCTTCTCCAGCCTGAATGACTACCGACCAGTGGCCCTCACCTCAGTGGTCATAAAATGCTTCAAGGACTATATCTGCGCCTTCCTCCCTCATACTGTGGACAGTTTGCATACCGGCCAAACAGATCCACAGATGATGTGGTTTCCCAGGTTCTGCACACCACTCTCTCTCATCTTGACAGCCCGAAGGGGGTCTATGTGAGACAGCTGTTCATCAATTACAGTTCAGCTTTCAATACCATAGTCCCCACCAGACTTGCTAGTATGCTGAGTGAACTGGGACTGAACACCCCCCTGTGTGCCTGGATCTTGGACTTCCTGACCACCAGGCCCCAGGTGGTCAGGGTGAGTAGACATGCCTCCAGCTCCCTCACCATGAGAACAGGATCCTCCCAGGGTTGTTTCCTCAGTTCCCTACTGTACTCCTTATACACATGACTGTGTGGCCAGGTACAGCTCCAATTCAATCATTAAGTTTGATGACGACACAGTGGTGGTGGGCCTGATCTCCGACAACGATGAGAAAGCCTACCTGGAGGAAGTGGCTGACCTGTCACTCTGGTGCCAGCATAACAGCCTATTCATGAATGGACCAGGAGCTGATTGTGGACTTTAGGAGAGCACAACAACGAAGGATGTGCACACCACTGAGGATTAATGGGACTACTGTGGAGAGGGTGAGCAGCTTCAAATACCTGGGAGTCCACATCACAGAGGATCTGACATAGACAGCACAAACTGGTGAGAAAGGCAAATCAGCGTCTTTACCACCTCAGGAAGGTGAGGAACTTCAGAGTATCTCTGAGGATCCTTCAATCCTTCTACTCTGGAGCTGTAGAGAGCATCCTGACAGGAAACATTACTGCTTGTTTTGGCAACAGCTCCGCTCAGGACAGGAGGGCTCTGCAGAGAGTAATGTGTTCGGTTTAACTACTGGAACTACATTCCCCTCCCTGCAGAACTTACATACACCAAGAGATGCGGCACCAGAGCCTGTAGGTTCAGAAAGGATCCTCACCACCCCAACAACAGACTGTTCCAGCTGTTCCAGCAGCAGGCAAGCACTTCTGCAGTCACGCAGCCAAAACAGAAAGATTGAGACAGTGTTCCTCAAGCCATCAGGCTTGTGAACACTGATGTCACCAGGGCCCCCCCATTAAGTTCCACATATTCATCCTCTCATCTCAGCAGGAGGAAAGAGAACATACAGTAGTAAATATAAGAGACATAAAGTAATAGTAATGGTAATTATATTAATATTAATAAAAAATAATAAAAGTAATAATAATGATAGCAATAAAAACTATCTCTGTTCTGTATTCTGAGCTATCGCTGTGGGCATTGCCATTTTTCATTTCACTGCACAATCTACATGTGCATGTGACAAAGTTCTTGAATCTTGAATCTCAAACAAACAATGAAAACAACACTTGTGCTACTGTACCAGTACTGGAAATATACATAATAATGGAAGCAGGTCACAATGTTATTAGTTTTCTAAAATTGTGTTTCATTTTTGGTCCTTTATTTCATTTTCTAACAGTCCTGGGCACTTTGATTGGTAAAAGGTAGGTTAGTGTATGCCAACAATGACACCAGCCATTGATTGTTTACAACGTATGGCTAATTAACAATGTCTGTCTCAAATTCCCAGACACAGATGCAATGTACACACTTACACACCACACACAGAGTGAGAGAGAGAGAGAGAGAGAGAGAGAGAGAGAGAGAGAGAGAGATATTCTACAATACAAGTCTCATCTCCAACTATTGCCAGTTTCCCTTCTCTGGCCCTATCTTTTGCTGCCGTTTTTTCAAGTCTCAAGTTATATTGCAAAACTTACATTCAAAAAAGAGAAAATAATTAAATAGTAAAATTTCTCCCTGAAAGACTGTGAAGGTGTAACATTGACTTTGGGTCCTTCCTCCTATAAACACTCTATTTTTCAAAAAAATAAAAAAATATTCTTTTACTATAATAAGGTTAATATGTAACAGCTTACCTAAAAAGGTGTGCCCCTGCACTATTCACAATCTAAAATTCTGAAAAGGGCTGACTACTTCCCAGTGACAGCCTTAGACTGGCACTGATAAAGATCCAGTGGAGGAAATATAGAATGTACCACTATATGATGATTCATATATTTTGGATGTGCACACAAGTAATGTTGAAAATAATGTTATCACATGAAGTAACCTTACATCAGCATATGAGATAGGTAATTCATGACCCCCCTACTATGATGGGTGCTTGTATAATGTGGGTCCCCAATTGAGTAAATTTTACTCCAGGTTTAAAAATTAAAAAAAACAGATTCACTAATTTAACACATGCCCCATGTGTTATTGCATGTGATACCAGGATACTCATTATCCTGGACAAATCAAGGTGTTGTTACTCAATCTGCCTTGAAAAAAATGATGGAGTGTGCTTCACCTTATTAAAACCCCTTTGAGTCATACCTTCCTCTCTGCTAGAGCCAACTTAGCCTAGTGAGGATCTGAGAAGCACACTGTTGTTTTCTGAAGAATCTTTTTCCGCTTACAGAGGAGAGAGAATTTAAGGGTGGGGGTGTTGAAGGAAAAAAAGAAAAAAGAAAAACTAGGTCACCATTTTTACTACGATCTCTCTTTTTTCCCCTCATTGTTGCTGAGCAGCTTTACACCCCCTGCTGTGATGTAGAAACCAGCAAATCTTATTGGCCAAGAGCTGGGGGCGACCTGCAGGTGTAGGGAGTGCGGGTATTGGATGATTCGGGCAGACGGGACATGATTGGAGGGAAAGCAGGAAGAGGATGGGGGTGCGGTTGCAGAGAGGAGTAAGGCAGGGGTGACGCTCCCCTCCCACTGAGTTATTATGGTACCCTGGGGAGAGTGTTGGGGGTTTAAGAGAGGGTGTGTGTATATGTGGAATTGTGGAATCAGGAATATAGAATCGGGAAAAATGGGAATGTAGCTTGAATTGCTCTGACAAGAGAGACTTATTTATGGATGAGAGAAAAACAGAAAGAGAGGAGTGATTGGAGAAAGAAAGAAAAAAAGGGGTGAGTGGGCCAAAACAATGCAATTGTGCAGACCCCGTTGGAAACTGTTCAACATTCATATTTTGTTAAAAACATGCCCCTAAAGCCTTGCACTTTTGTCTCCAAAAACGGCTCAACACATCATCATGAGCATTATGAAAAGTACAATTCTCGCAAAGCAGCAAAGTATAGAATGAAGCCCCAGCCTACACACTGATAAATATGATATGGTAATTGATCCCACAAACGGGCCACATCAACACCACCCCAACAAAAAAATAGTTTTTGTTGTACAAATTTCAAACACACATCCAGTGACAATATTTCGTCAGTATGTAGTTCTATGTAGTGAGGTAAAAAGTAAGGATGTGAAGGTCGGGGTGGTGGATGGGTTTGTAGTGCATCCAATGTTCGTGTGGCAGACCTGAGTTAGCACCTGCCACAGACCTAATGATTGCTTTTTTTTAAACCGTACTCATGATTTTACCCTAACCTTAACCTGAAATGTTTTAGTTGCCAAGCCTTAAGGTATCAGTATGCTTCCATTTAGATGCTTTCCCCCCTCCCCCCCACACCTTTCCTACATTGTCAGGGCTGCATCCAACATTTTTTGTATTTTTCCAAAACCAGCAAGCCAACAATCCTGTGCACTTCATGCAGCGACTGGCCAGGTGTGCAGATGTGAGAAAGTAAGCAGGATTTGAACGTCTCTCTCAAGCTCTCTATTCTCATTCTTCAAACAACTACTTCCTTCAATTTCCGTGTGTACAAGCACGTGAAACAACCATGGATTCCCTTGAGGAGAGACTATTTGAATATATGTATCGTTATACCCATTTAAGCAATTGTTGTGTTTTGCCCTCTGTATGTTGGCAGGCCTTTCCCTCCAACTTCCGAATGTGGCCATTACAGCTATAAAGACTTTTGACGTCAGATATGTTTGGACGACATTTTGTGAGTCTTCTGAACTAGTTCATTTCAAGCATACCCAGACCTTTAACATACCTTGATCATTGTTGTTGTTTTTTTTTGCCTTAACCACAATGTTTCCCTAACCTTTGTTTTTTTTGTAAGCCCATAACTTAACAAAATTCTTCCCGTTTCTCCTGCTTTGCCCTTTGATACAAACCCTGTGTGTCCTTTTCAAAAGCATAGTAAAAGAGAATGACCTCTGCAGATTAAAATAGAAGAATTGCTCCAATACCACGTTGTATCTATCAATAGTTGTATTTCTTCCTTTAATATTTGTTTGTTGGAGTGCTCAGTAGCTATATTCCAATAAGTTCACTAATTGGTCCTTATTCCCCACATCCTTAATATAATTGTCCTCATTTGTTTTTCTTTGTATTCATCTCAGGAGAATTGATCACCAATATGAAATCAAGAGGTCATGCCTCGCCCCTGACTCTCATGCATTTGGACTTATTGTCTTGTTTTTCTCATACTAGAGAAAAATCATAAAATCTTTGAGTGCTTGAATTCCTTTGAGTATTTAAATCATGTAATAACCAGTAGAGCACACGGATAGAAGAAATCAACGCCATCAAAAATCCAGTGATCTCTGGGGGCTCCATCTTAGAAAGCGAGACCAGTGGGTTAGTGAGACGACATTGGGCTCAACCCTTGCTTTTCAGGTCTCACAACGGTGAGTTTTCAGCAGAGCACATCACCATGGTAACTTATACTGCATGGCTAACCTACTTCGAGGATATTTCAGGCTCCTGGACAAAACCAGGATACTGGGTAAAAATATTGTTTTTTACTGCCAAAATTCCACCTCTAAATTTCAATGCAATTGAAAACCAAATGTGATAAAATAAACTATATATAGGAATGCTATTGAATTACCATATAACAACAAGGGCTATTATATACAGAATAAGTGTGATCAGAGACCAGAAGGAATATTCAATTTTCCTTGATGATTTATTGTGTCACAGATATAATGAATATTTGTAGCGTTTCCAGGGCATTTGCCCACTCTTGCTACAAATTCTGCTTCTTTTAAATAGCACATAGCTTACATTATTTGACAATAGTTATTAATAATGTGATAATGATAATGTAATAATTGTGCTGATGTTATTTTACAGTATTCATAGGAGTTATTTGTGCAAGGAAACATCTTTTTACTTTGCTTGCTGCTTTAATTAACTCACAGTGATGAGCATTCTTTTACACATTACACACTTTCTGCATGTCAAGTAATCTCCTCCACTTTAACAGAAGCAGTTACTTTTTTTTCAAAAGTAACTGAATGGAACAGAAGAAGAATGGAACTGATCTATATCTTTTCCATGCCTATATTGTTGAAGTCTGCTTAACATGTTAACATGTTAAACTGCCAGCAGTGAATCCAAGAAATAGGAATATAATGCATACTTTTGTAATGATTTGAATTTTGCATTCCTCTGCGGCCCGTGTGCCCTGCGTCCAAAGCTGTGATCAACTTGTTTGATAACAGGATAGACAAGATACAATTAATTATTTGGTTTTTCCATTTTTCATGTGAATTACAAAAAAAAAAACAGTAATCCATGTGGTTTTCCCATTTTCGTCTTCAAAATTGGCAATTGGAATAGAAATTAAACCAAAACCAGAAAACAACTTGTTATTCGCTTTTATTGTTATATCTGTATTATCTGACCCTACTGCATCTCTACAAAAACATATATATAGATAGATAGACAGATAGAGAGAGAAAGACAGGGCGTTTAAATAAGTTACCATTGTAATTGTGTAATTCTAGAATCTAGCTTGTTGTAGCATAGGCTACTATGTAGGCCTATTTCATTTCTAGGTGATCTGACCGTACTGACATTAAAATATTTTTCTTCTTTAATTCCCTTTCTATAAGGATCACTCCAAGTGTCGATGTAGCCTGACAAGTGTTGTGACATTTGGAAATGCTTTATATTTTTGACTTCCTCTGTGTTGATTTAACTCCACATGTGGTGGTGATTCCATAACTTTCACGCACAAAGGTGACAGACAAAACCTGTCGATTGCAAGAAACATGTAAATGTCTGTGTTATTGGAGCCTATAATTCTGTACAGATTAATCTCAGCACTGTTTTCCTGCTCATCGCGTTGCGTTTGGCAACGAGCAACATGCTGAAAACTGAAGTCAAAATGTGTTATTTGGCTTGGCAAACAGTAGGACAATTAGCCTGCTGTTGTCGTTTGATTAAAACAAAAGGAAATTAATTGAAGACGCAATCTATCAGGCTCCCGACCGGGGCAGATCGCTCGGGTCAGATGTTGAGTGTTGGTGCGGAGAGCGTCTGGGAAAGGAAGGCACAAGGGTGACAGAATCAGCTGCACATGTGCTTGATGATGTGTAGTGCTGTCCATGGTGCTGATGCAACTGTCACAATGTCCTGTTTTAGTGACTTTGTTTTGCACTAATAACTGACTTGGCCTCGAACTGTTTGTGTATGAACTGTAAGGTTTAATAGTGTGGTGAGACTACTCGACTTTAGCATACTTTGCCATTCTTATAAATAGCCTAATAGGCTGCAGTATTGGGTTAATTCGTATCATTAATTCATATCGACTGAACTGAATTTGAAGTGTCATCATTAAAATTTAGGCTACAGTAAATTAGCATAGCATTTCATAGTAGTCTTTTAACATATACACCTACCTAATATTGAACTATTCAATATTTATCAGTGCTGTATAAAAAAGTCAGAAAAAAATTACTTTGATTGTCAGGGCCTGCCCATAAAAAACAAATATCTATCTATCTGTCTATCTAGGCTATAGCAAGCATAGCCAATGACAATGTTTTTGTAGAGATGCAGTAGGGTCAGATAATACAGATATAACAATAAAAGCGAAAAACAAGTTGTTTTCTGCTTTTGGTTTAATTTCTATTCTACTTGCCATTTTTGAAGACGAAAATGGGAAAACCACATGGATTACTGTTTTTTTTTTGTAATTCACATGAAAAATGGAAAAACAAAATAATGAATTGTATATTGTCTATCCTGTTATCAAACAAGTTGATCACAGCTTTGGACGCAGGGCACACAGACCCTCTGTTCACCCTGCTTTAAAAATCTTAACATACACTTTCACCTTAAAGGAAGGTTTATCACAACTTGTATTTTCATAATTCTGGCCATTGGTTTTTATAAATAATGGCAACACTGTACTCACCAAATTGATTGCTGACATCTCAGAACGTGGCAACATCACTAAAAGAAGGCCCAACGGGGCTGGAAACATTGTCTGATGTGCACTGACTCTCTGGGTTATGCTTGCAATTAATTTACATGCATTAATTTGAAGTTTACTAATTGAACATTGTCTCCATTTTCCCAATAATTAGTACCAGATTGCATTGTTCTTTCTAGGAAACTAAAAGGGAAATTATTAGGAAATTACAGTCCAGTATATTATTTCACTTAATCCAGCTATATGATGTTTACACTGAGTGAAATATTCAAACCCAAGACTCCAGGATGACTGGCCCACCAGCACTACATGTCAAATGTTTAAAAACATGCACATAATCTGGCAGCACAAACCCATCTTCCACATCTCAGACTAAAGAAGTCACAAGTTTGTTTAGACCAGGAAATGAAATCATGCTTAATGAAGCATGATTTTCATCAATAGGTCTCGTCCTTCTAGAAAACCCCTCTGCATTGTGAGGCAGATTCCAAATACAATTCAGTTTGACCCCTGTCTGCTTTCAGAGAGAGCACACACAGAGATATTCCACATGTTAGCAGTTTTTCCTCTACATTCACTCAGCAAAACATGACAACCTAATGTAGGTCAGTAGAATAAGTAATTAATGCTCTTATTATGGGTAAAGTATCTAAACAGAATCTGCTTAACAACCCTGACAAGAAGCTGATGTAAAGGTGGTGGCAGAATTAACCTCAACCAGTGTGACAAATGCACTCCAGCCAAAAGTCTGCAACAGCAGCATCTCGCTGCTGTCTCACTCGCTCAGTGTGCAGGGCATTGCTTCAGCATTGAGTCTGTTGATCATCTGCTCTCTGACACACATGCCACTACCATGCTAATCCTGTTAGGGCCGTGGCCTGCTGCCTGACACACACACACTCATACACAAAATACGGGCATTCAAAAACTGTTTGTAGAAAGTGAACTTGCTAACCTTCTGTACAGGCTGACACACAGAACGCAGGAAGATGCTGTTTTTTGCAGAGTCTTACACACTGACTGACTGAGACTTATTCCTTTTTAGCCCATTTTATCTCAAACTCGTATTTTCTCTGTAATTTTCACAATGGTAATGATGATGATGATGATGATGATGATGATGATGATGACATACTGTTTCAACACAACAGCTAAACATTACAGCACAGGCACCTCTTGGTGTAATTATGACATTATGTATTCGGGTTACTTAATTGGTGCAGATAGTGCCACTATGTGACTATTTATAAATAATTTTATGTTTGTGTATATATGTGTTTGTTTTTTGTTATGTTTTTGTCCTGGATCCAGATCTACACATATACTCCCCATCAAATTCCATCTACTGATATTTTCATTTTGAATTTTATGGAAAACACTTTTGTCACCACTCTTCCAACTCATTCTAACATTATTCATTTGTTAACAGTTTACCTATAATTGGTTAATTCTTAATTATTATAGACATGAACTACTTGACGTTCTGTAAATTGCCATCATTCTTGAACATGTTGCACAGTTGCAACCAAACTTAGATGATACATGCACATATCAACTTTTTCTGTGATCCTCCAAAATCTGATGGCATTTTACCCATGAAACCACAGCAAAATTATACAAAAAAAAACTGTCCACTACTTTGTGATCATTAGTCTGACAAATAGATACATTCTTGTTTATGTTGATACATATCTGGATTCAGATGGAGATCAATATTTTATATTATTGAAATAACTTTAGAAGATTGTTCAGTCTTACTGGAGGTATACACTCTCTGAGGGCTCTCTAATAGACTCTTTTTCTCATTTAAGGCTGAATTGTTTTTGAACTGTATGCCTTCATAACATGGTCTTCCATAAGTTCTAGCCTAGCCCTTCATCATCACAGTAAAAAAAATCTGCTGATAGTTGATTCTAAACAACGTCTGTATTAACTGGGTGCTAAAGTGTGTTTTGTAGTGTAGTCTTTGCTCAAGGGGAACATAAAAAAGATCCCAGAGATGAGAAGAATGGAAAGCAGAGGAGGCAAGCTGAGTGGAAAGTGGAAACATTAGTGTAGAGAGCAGGAAAGGACAGGTGGTAAAGTCAGAGGAAAGAAGAGAGAAAGGACATATAAAAGAGAAGAGGATGGACAGACGAAGGAAGGCATTCCCTTCTTTTGGTAAATCCTCCCTGACGGTGCTGTGTCTTGATTTACCAGTTAAACCACATTTGGACAGAGAACAAACAACTGGTTAAAAACTAAAGAAAAGAATTATTTTTCAATTCAATTCATTATTGTCACTGTAACCCAGGATAAAATCAAGACTTGTGAAATATCAAATAATTACAACATCAAGACAACAATATTGTGGAATTAAATGACAATTAAATGCATGACTACAATTAGATAATGGTCATATAACTAACTTATTAGTATTAGTAGTAGTAATGGTAGTAGTAGTGGTAGTAGTAGTAGTATCAGTTTTTATTTATTATTGGTATTAGTATAGTTTTATATTAACAATTTGTAATTTATTTAATTAAATCAAGGATTTACACAAAATCAAAAAATCAGAAATGCTCATTTTATACTCAAAATGTATTGAAAAAATACATTATATAAACACAGTATAACACCACATTTATACAGTTTATGTTTTACTTACTCCCTATACTCTCTCTAAACAGTGTCCTCTTACTGTCCAGCTATCAAAATTCAGATAGCAGAAATGCTGCACTGACTTATGTTACCTTCAAGTAATACCATGCTCTTACAGCAATAAGCTTTATGAACACCAGCGAGTGCTTTGTGGACCTTGGTTGCCTGATGTTTGGCCTCACATACAGGCGGCCTTATTGGTCGAGGTTGTTGGTGAAGTTTGCAGCTTGAGAGGAAGAGCTGCAGACACTACTCATCTTCTGTTTTGGCGGTAAAACACATTTAACCTTAATGTTATGTTTGGGTTTCTGGAGACCCCTGACCCTCTTTAACAGCTAAAAACATATTTAACATTGTTTTATCACCTTGAGACGCTTCATAATTTCTTTTAAGCATAATGTTGACCTGATGACACGTTTCAGAAGTCGGCCAGAGAAAATGACACATTCCTTTTGTTTCGGGTTTCAGAGACCCAGCTGTAAAAAATGGTTAATTGCAATGAAATTCATATGCTCTATTCTCTGGTATTGGTAGTGACAGGACACTGTACGCAACACTACCTCTTCCAAAACTAAAATATGTCTATTTGGATTTCTGTTGTTTTATAACAGTGTCTACACAAGATGTTTAACAGGGAGTTAGACCACTCTGGCATCTAACTGACCCCAGTGATGAGTAACATCACCTGTAGGTTAACGTACTGTACATTTATTTGTCAGTCC
Organism: Siniperca chuatsi; assembly: GCF_020085105.1. Lineage (NCBI taxonomy): Eukaryota > Metazoa > Chordata > Actinopteri > Centrarchiformes > Sinipercidae > Siniperca > Siniperca chuatsi. Next base: position 32,962,855 of record NC_058044.1, on the reverse strand, counting down.
AAATCGCTTTGGCAAACAAAATGAAAATATATTTGTTCATGCAGTGCCCATATGACATGCTGATTTGGAAATCATTAATATTGTTTTTACACATACAGTAAGGAACTAAAGCCAATATCAACAAAACACAAGGGCTGATCTATCTGTGATAAAATATTCTACACTCTATGTCAACTTTCTTCTTCCAAAGGCAGTGAGAACTGGTTAAAAGCTCCCACAAAAAAAAAAAAAAGATAGCTAGAATATTTTATCACAGAAATAGTTGTTTTTGCTGCATTGTGATTTGTGTCTGATCATTGGCACGGGTACAATAAACAAAGGAAGAGGACACCAAAAAACTAAATGTTTCCTCAATCCAGTGAATTAAATACATTTAAGAAATTTGGTCAAACATTTTTGGCTCTTTCAATGTAAGGCAGAGTACTGCCGTCTCAAAATGCCATCTCTTTTCAGGCTTCACTGAAAACATGTCTAGAAAAGACATCTGCCGTGTTGAAAACAACTGTCTATCTGTCAGGAATAATTTATAACAGGCAGATTCAGGGAACATGATTAATTAAAAACTGGTCTTAATTAACCGCCCCAATCAATGGAGCTCATTACCGACTCTGCTGGAGGTATCACAGGTAGGCCTGCACTCCACACACACACACACAGTCACACACACACACACACACACACACATGCTTGCAGACACAAATGCAAGTTGATATTTGCACACATAAACACAGACACACACACACACACACACACACACACACACACACACACAGGGTCACACAAGAAAGCAAAAGCAAACACACACACAGCCAGCAGGACGTCCCAGAAGTAATGACATATTTTTGGTGGATTTCAAGACAGCTCCTTAGGGTTCAGTATCTTGCCTGGGGGATATACACATTCCCAAAGACACAAACACACACACACACACACGCACGCACATACATAGGCACACTGGAGTGTCTCAAAAAAAGTCTCTAAAAAATTGAACATGGAAATTAAAATGAAATCATCTCATAAAAGAAGTGAATTTAAATAAATAAAATACAATTGTTGAATGTGTTTTTTTTAAATGAATTTAGTGCAGCAGCAGTAGGCCGCACTCCAAGACACTCCCCCAGAGCTATACAAGAACAGAGATGAAGTGTCACTTCATGTTTCCTAAAAAAAACTCAGTCAAAGCCAACAGAGCAATCAGCAATGTTACATTTAACTGGACAAATCTGAAGAGTTCCAGCAGCTGCATTGTACGCTACAGAACCAGAACTGAGAGCTGAAGTGACCACAACTACTGTACATTCACACTCACAGCTCATGAGAGTAACCCACATCCAGGGCTTTGCTCCAACCCATGGCGCTACTGCTCCGCCTGGTGAAATTAGCAGCACCACCGTCTTGGCAACCATCCTGGCAACCGTCCAGCAGGCTAATACATTATTGATCACAACACATGAACATCTGCAGTAGCATGTTTTTACATCTCAAAATAAATATATCATATTGTCTGTTATGAAAAGCTCCTTAGTGCCACCTTGTTAAGCTTTAAGGCAGACAAGAAAAAAGTTTCCCATTTTAACTCCTTCACTTATGACGGAACAAGCATTCATCATTGAGATGAATCAAAATGTAGGTTAAATGAAATTTTAAAATACCAATACATAAATTCAGTCTATACATGCATTAATTAGGTCAACATGCAAAATAAGAGTACAGGTCAATATGTAGCCATTTGAGCAAAACTGGCATTACAAAATGTAATTTGATCTTTAAAGTGTAAAATTAACATGCTGCTCATGTTGGTGGGTTTACATTTTATGTCAAAGAGACAATATACAAAACGGATCAATGATTGTGAATAATAATTTAAACTTTTTCCTGCATTTTTACATACATTTATGACAATGTGGTGAGAATGTTTAAAATGGACATCATATCATCCATAGGAGTGATAGACTATGTTTCTATCATTATTGCATAGACCTAAGGCTATTAGAAATACAGTAGATACAGCATCCAAAGGATTAAATAATATATTGTGACTATACACTATCACCTGCAAATCAACACATGCATATTTTGTATGGTCTATTACATAAACCAAATTTCCATTACAAAACAATAATGGCGCTTCTTTAGTGTAGGAACTCAACATGTAACATGTTTTAATATGCTTTATCTGTGTCAACACAAAAGTAACCTAAAATAATTTAAGAAATGTAATGAAACAAACAAATGTGAACACTATACATACGTCAATAGGATAGCCAGTTTACACAGATACATATATACAGCAATACAAGCCAACACTGTCCTCTGCATTTGATCACAACATTTCATTTACATCACACTTTTTGCCTTCTCATGCAGTACAACTGAGTAGGTCTTTAGCCAAAAAGGCTGTTTGTTTGTTTTTTCTTTATATTTTTAGATGTAGCATGAAATGAGCTGTAAATCCACAAAATTCTGCTGGTTATTGAGTTTGATTGGGGGAAAAAATGTGGTAATGAAAAAACAAACAAACAAAGGAAATATAAACAGTAATTTCCAAAGATGTCAGTGGTAAACCACACCATACTTTTTGCAGTGTGCACTGGCTACAGAGCCTCCTGTCAGGCTGCATTCAGCCCCTGAGTTCCACCAATCAAATGGTTGTGTTTAGAGTTAGGTTAGAGGTGGGTCATGGTTGGGCTTCAGGCCCACTAATCCCAGCGAAAATGATGAGATTTGTGGTAAGGCCGGAGAAAAATTGCAGCCTGAGAGACCTGACTAAGGGCAAACAAGTCCAAGTTTGTGTGCACAGTCGACTTTATGAAATCTGATCACATTCTCTAACTTGAAAAGTAGGACCTTTCAAAAATTGTGGCGAAAATGTCCCCATCATCTCCAGAAGAAATTACACCACTGGATGGCATGTAGATGCCAATTATTTTCCATATTCAACAAAACCTGCAATTAAGTCAGTATTTTTCTCCCGATAAAGAATTTATTTAAGAATGTATTTGAAGCCCTCTAAAATCCACTTGTAATGCATGTTTGTGGTGCAATTATGTGTTTTATGTGTGTTGTGTTGTACACCAATAGGTGCAAACAATGGCAGCACACCAGCAGCAATGAAGGCTGTGATTTACTCCGTTACGACTCAATTTGGTGACATGATTTGTTCACTGTAGTTGATAGCCAATCATAGTATGGCATTAGTCGTGTAAGCATGGTGGAGTTCATACATTTTAAGCTAGAGGGAGAGAGAGAGAGAGTGAGCAAGCAAGTGTATGGGTGTGTGTGTGCGTGCTCTTCTCGGGGGGATTTTAGCTAGATGTCAAAGTCGAAGCTATACAAGTTACAACTCAGCTCAGCTGCTGGGCGCCACTTCAAACATTCTCTTTCTGTATGAGTGTGTGTGTATACATGTTTCTGTATGTGTGTATATGCACACTCACCAGCAGCGCTTTCATCTGCACACCTACGGTGAAACACTGTGGGGGAACTTGGGCTACTGAGTGCTCACACACACACTCACACACACACACACACACACACACACACAGGGCCGGGGCTGCATGTTGAGCAGCCCTACCTTCACTTTGGTGTTCTGCGAGGTGTTAACAGAGCAGAATTCTCAGGAATGACCTGGAAAACACACCTATTACAACTAGTTTAAGTTTAAAGGTGTAATCCGCCCCAAAAATAAAAATCTAAGGAGAGATAATCTGTAATCTTTCACACTGAACATAAAGACTGCATTCAGTTTTGTCAAAGTTACATTATTATGGGGTAAAAGTGCAAACTTTTCAAATCAATTTGCACTTAAAGTTATAATCCATCAGATTTCTGTACTGGTGGATTTGGGGACACCTGTGGTCACTGGCGGTAACAGCAAGTGTGTTTTACTACTACAAGTTCCATTTGAAATAACATGTATCAAACACGCTTTGAGCTTGATTTTTGGAAGTGCCATATTGATACCTGCAAACTTTCAAACCAAAGTCTGAATACCTTGAAACTTAAGTCAAATTTGTAAGGCAATAACAAACTGTATCTAAATCCAAACTGTCTATATAAGTTAGACCCCATTATCTGTTTTAATTTTTTCTCTCCTTATTAATATTTACTTTTTTATAATGTCTGCATTGGATAGCAATTGTGTATATATATATATATATATATATATATATATATATATATATATATATATATATAGTGTATATTCTACTATCTCAATAAAATGTACTAAAACAAACAGAATAAGAGCAGCATGTGTATCTGTATCAGTACAACCAAACAAACCATGGCCTGTCACATAGTTTTAATATAGAAGACAAACAACAATTTCGTCCATGTTGGTAAAAAATATTGTCTTCCACATCTCATGCATGCATCATTTGCTGTGAATCCTTTAGGCATGTTAGGGAATTTGAATCCTATGCAGGAAAGGCAGACTCCCTAAATACATTGAATGGCTATTACTGAAAAAGTGCTGTTCAGGAAGAGTATAGACAGAGTATAAAAAATGGGATTTAATATAGTGGATCTCTTAAGGGTTATAACTTTAAAGTGTTAAGTATTATACATGCACCAAAAATAGACTCCCGCCAATCTCCTCCTCCTCCTCCTCCTCCTCCTCCTCTCATCCATCCCACATCATCAGCCTAGTCCACCAATCCAGAGTCTGCTTGCTCCAGGCACGGTAAGTGATAAGAGTTTGAAACTAGATTACACAAGAACAATATTTTCATTATTTTTAAACTTCTGTATTACATTTTGAACATGCAGTTCCCAGTGTTTAACATTGTATCATAACCTCTTACGCTTATTTCTTCGATATTTATGTGTTTGAAAACTTAGAAATATAGTTGAATATAGTTTGAAATATGTTTAGTGTAAATATGTCCCTGTTTTTGTTTTTTAATATTTTCTTTTAAATGTACAGTTAAAAAATGGAAATAAGCAAATGTTACTGCACTGTTGGCCTGCCATTGGGTCACCCCAACCTCCAAGTAATTTTAAAAAGTCTTAAATGTGAGAGACAGAGAAACAGGAAGAGATCATTTCAGGGGCTTTTGTCAGGGAGCCAACACAGACACCACCAGCTCCACCCACCACAGTCAGCAGATCACAATCACCTGAATACTGATTACACACACCTGCCACCAATCAACCCACTGCACTATAAAGCAACACTTCCCCAGTTTCCTCGCTGTCTGGTCTCAACACTACCATGAGGTACTACCCAACGCTCTTCTCCACTGAAGACCTCCGTGTATTCTGGCTTCCCCTCAACCTGTGTGTGTCCTCGTTTCCTGGCTCTCCTGCTCCCCATCACAATCAGTGAACGGCATGGACGTCTACGACAAATAAGACTCTCATAGACATTTCTAGTCTTTGCATATTTGGTTACTGCTTTGCTCCTCCTGTGTAACCTACTACTGTGGCAATAAACCTTCCTCGTATCTGCACTTACCTCCGTGTCCTGTGTTCATCAGCTGACAGCTTTGTCAAACATTGTTTGAAGTTTATTTAAAGTACTATTATCAGATGGGATCTATTCTAAATCTAGTTATCTTGCACATTTGGTCTGAACAATAATGTGCCACCACTGGATGCTGAATAATGTCTATTTACTGCACGATGCAACTCATTTGGTATTTAATACAAGCATATATTGTCTCGAAAGACAGATTAATTTATTAGTGGCAGGTGAAATTTGTGTGACTGTAATGTCATACCAAACACACTGTCTTATCTTGTTCATTATGAAATAACTTTTAGCCTAAAATAGTAATAATTAAATGTAATAAACAAAGAGATAACACAGAACATTCGCAAATAATCTTAAAAAGAACCATTTAAAAATAAACAAAATGTAATAAAGGGCATACCAGTTAATGAAATGGTTAATCTAAAATGATGCCCCAAATAAAAACAATTCATGTAATAACTTTGTTCCAGAATTATCATATTTGTCTCCAGTGCAAAGATGCAGAAGTGGCAGTGCCCCAATAGGCTCGGGACATCTCTAATATGAAGCTTACATTTTGCGCCTGTTGGATAGAAAGCAGATTTTGAAGTCAAACAGATGTGCTGCAACAGTGATACCACATGTTTTTAATGCTAGGTTTTTATACCTAAAAGAAGTTAGTTTACAACTCTGTCTTTACTTTGACACACCTTTTGGCAATACATGGATGTATAAAAGGTGATGTCATCCTAAAATTTTCAGAATGGAGGTTTTGAAGATTGGGGTAACTGCTTGACACTATCTCAGCAGTCACAGACATCGAACAGTCACAGAGGAAAATACATCCCATCATACTTCTCAGTGAACTATGGCCCAGAATGGAATGATATGTATGGCAAGGAAACCAATCATTTATCTGCTGTGTATATTATCCCTTACCAAATACCTATTAGTGCATCGTTTCACTTTAGAACACTGAAGAAAGAAATTCTGCCATTGTAGTTTATTTTAAGTCAATCCCACATACTCCGTCCTGCTGCTGTAAATACTCCCAAATGTGTGTTAATCCACAACTAAAAATAGTCCTGAACAAAAGCACTATTTTCTCTTGTTTGAGTAGTGTCTGCCAAAATCTACATTGACCAGATGCTTTAGGAAATTACAGAGTATTTTTTTTTAATTAAATTATATTTGTGACCATATAGATTTTGGTCTTCAGTAGGAACCAATGGGCTTGGGGCTGAGTGCCACATATAAAGTAGGAAAGTCAGAAAGTATAGATAGATGAACAAAATCATTGTTTTTGGTCTTTTAATGGAATTCATTGATAATAAAACTATAGAATAACACCAGTCTGATCCCTGAGGGGAAACTCTTTAAGACAGTAAATGCTCTGTGAAGGATGCACTTAAATGACTCATATAAACAGAGGTAACCTATTGCAGCATGATTTGGATGCATGGACAATAAACCCTGAACTAACAGGAACTGGGTACACATGTCTGCTAATCAATAAAATATATAGATGGAGTGTCTGGAGTCTTTGAGAAATTAATGATGTGATAAATGTTAATGTGCACACGTCTAACCAGAAAATTGATCATAGCTTGTAATAAGAGAAAATGTAAGTTGAAATGCAAACTCACTCATAGGGTACGTGTTTATGCATGTTCAAAGGCTGTTGTCCCCCTTCTCTTCATCCCTCTCAGGGGGGAGAAAGCAAATACACATTCATGTGATACAAGGAACACTGACATGTAGTAATTTCATTTTACCTATTTAATTTGTTATATATATATATATGCGCCCATACCTGAAGCACTGGAAACTGCCAAACAAAGGCTCCAAGCCTTGGCCAGTCGCCTAAAGAGGTACACGAGAGATAATGAAGCCAGAAGAATAAACCGGCTGTTCGCAACTCAACAGTAATAACAGCAGAGCAGACCCACCAAGGCTGGAAACTGAACAATACTGGAAAAGTATATGGGAGAGGGAGGCATCACACAACAGCGATGCACAGTGGCTGGTGGCTCTGAGAAAGGACCACAGCAACCTCCCTGAACAGAACCCAGTCACCATCACAGCGGCAGACATCCAAGAAAGAGTCTCAGGTATGAAGAACTGGACAGCACCGGGCCCTGACAGGATCCACACCTACTGGCTAAAGAAGCTCACTGCACTCCACGAGCGCCTAGCAGCACAAATGAACCAGCTGCTAAGAGATGGGACGCACCCTGAATGGCTTACCAAAGGGCGTACAATCCTGATCCTGAAGGATCCTGCAAAGGGTACAGTCCCATCCAACTCTCGGCCAATAACCTGTCTCTCCACAACACGGAAGCTCATGTCAGGTATCATCGCGGCTAAGATAAGTGGACACATGGATCAATACATGAGCAAAGCACAGAAGGGCATCTGCAAAGGAACCAGAGGAGCCAAACACCAACTCCTGGTTGACAGAACAGTCGCCCAAGACTGCAGAACCCGACACACCAACTTGTGCACTGTCTGGATTGATTACAAGAAAGCATATGACTCAGTGCCACACACATGGATCACTGAATGCTTAACATCAATAGGACTCTAAGAGACTTCGTTGCAAACTCGATGAGGCTGTGGAAAACCACCCTTGAGGCCAATGGCAAGCCACTTGCACAAGTATCCATCAAATGTAGCATATACCAAGGAGATGCTCTGTCCCCACTGCTGTTCTGCATAGGTCTGAACCCCCTCAGCCAAATAATCAACAAGACTGGCTATGGATACCGACTCAGGAACGGGGCCACCATCAGTCACCTCCTCTACATGGATGACATCAAGCCATATGCTAAGAGCGAGCGGGACATCGACTCACTGATCCACACCACCAGGATCTACAGCTCTGACATTGGGATGTCATTCGGGCTTGAGAAGTGCAGTCGAATGGTGACAAAGAGAGGGAAGGTAGTCCACACAGAAGGGGTCTCACTCCCAGAAGGAACAATAACAGACATTGAGGATGGTTACAAGTACCTTGGAATACCACAGGCAAATGGCAACCTCGAAGAGGTAACAAGGAAAACAGCAACTGCCAAATACCTCCAACGAGTAAGGCAAGTCCTAAGAAGTCAGCTCAATGGCAAGAACAAGGCCCAGGCAATAAACAGCTACGCCCTGCCAGTGATCAGATACCCTGTGGGAATAATATGGTGGCCAGAGGAAGAGATACAGACCACAGACGTTAAGACGCGAAAGCTCCTCACCATGCATGGAGGGTTCCATCCCAAATCCAGCACCCTGAGACTGTACGCTAGCCGTAAGGAAGGCGGCCGTGGACTAGTGAGTGTGAGAGCCACTATCCAGGATGAAACATCCAAGATCCACAAGTACATCCAAGATAAGGCCCCAACAGATGATGTGCTCAGTGAATGTCTCAGGCAATGGGGAACAGAGGAAGAGGTGCTGGAGGAAGGACCATCATGGGAGGACAAACCCCTACATGGGGTGTACCACCGGAACATAACTGAAGTGGCTGATATCAAGAAATCCTACCAATGGCTAGAGCGGGCCGGACTGAAGTACAGCACAGAGGCACTCATCATGGCTGCACAGGAGCAGGCCCTGAGCACCAGAGCAATAGAGGCCCAGATCTACCACACCAGACAAGAGCCAAGGTGTAGGCTGTGCAAAGAGGCCCCTGAGACAATGCAGCACATAACTGCAGGGTGTAAGATGCTGGCAGGGAAAGCATACATGGAGCGCCATAACCAAGTAGCTGGCATAGTGTACAGGAACATCTGCACGGAGTATGGACTGGAAATCCCAAGGTCAAAGTGGGAAACACCTCCAAAGGTGGTAGAGAATGACCGAGCCAAGATCCTGTGGGACTTCCAGATTCAGAATGGCGAACCAACCAGACATTGTGGTGGTGGACAAACAGCCGTTGTGGTTGACGTGGCAATACCAAGTGATGGCAACATCAGGAAAAAGGAACATGAGAAACTAGAGAAATACCAAGGGCTCAGAGAAGAGCTGGAGAAGGCCTGGAAGGTGAAGGCGACAGTGGTGCCCGTGGTCATCGGAGCACTCGGGGCAGTGACTGGAGGAATGGCTACATCAGATCCCTGGAAGAACACCAGACATCTTGGTCCAGAAAAGTGCAGTGCTATATTCATATATATGTATATATATGAATATAAACATGTATATATATGTATATATATATATATATATATATATATATATATATATATATATATATATATATTTGTATATATATATATATATATATATATATATATATATATATATATATATATATATATATATATATATGTATATATATATATATATGTGTGTATATATATATTTGTATATATATATATATATATATATATATATATATATATATATATATTTGTATATATATATATATATTCATTCATTCATGCATTCATATGCATTTATTTATGGTAGCATTTATTCATTCATTGGTATGTCTGGTTGTTAGTTGTGTGTGTAGTTAGCAGTTCAATAAATCTTTCATTCATAAAGAAATTGTTTACATGGTTTGTGTTTATGAAGTATTACGGTCACTGTACATGAGTCAAGAACTTACTAGCAACCTTCAGAATTGAGACTGAATTAATTAATTGAATGAATCATTTTCTCTTTTTTAAGGTGCCCAGAGGTGAATTTAATGTGAATTAAATTCTTCTTTTTAGCATTGGAAAAGTTAAATGCAATCACTCTACTTCATCTTTTGTACAATGCATGTGTTTATGGTGCATATTTTTGGTGCTGCCTTATTAAGTTGTATTAATGCTACAATATCAAAAACAAGTCTTTGCAAAGAGGACATTGTGGAAATCACATCACATGGCTGTGTAAAGATTGGCACTATAGCTACAAAGGTATAGAAGTCATTTCAATCAATTGAGCAAATGTGGCAGCAACATATCTACATTTATAACACACTGTTAAAAATGACATAAGTAAAAAAAAACAAGCCAAAACATTATTGCCAAGACAACACAGTAAACAATCTTTCTAATACTGAAACTTGAATTACATTGTTCCATTACCATTATGTTTTCTGTCATAGTTCCGTACAACAACATATCAATCAGCAGAAAAGAAAACATGTAATGTATCCAGCTACAGATATGAGCACAAAATGCTCAAATGACAGATGGAAGAAACTCAACATTTAATAATATACTGTTATTACCCCCAGTCAATTGCATCAAAGAGGAGGAATTGAAAAAAAAACAAGAGTAAGAATGAGAATAACAGAACTGTAGAGAACCATAGAAGTAGAGGAGTATGCATGGTGAAATGATAAAGAGTTTGAGGAAGACAGAAAATGAAGGCAAACCTACTGTATAGAAAGAAAGAGCTGGAAAAAGAAAGAATTATATTGGAAAATAATGAAATAAAAATACAGAATAATACAGAGATTTGGAAGAAAGAAGGAGGATGGAAAGGGGAAAAAAGAAGAGACACAACAGAGATTTAGTTCATGGTCGTCACAGTAGCAGATCCCTCACTGGACTCTCTGTTCCTCTCATTCTCTGACTCTCCTTATGGGTGACAGTCGGGTGTCTCTATTTGGTGCCAATTACAGATTGTTCGGCATTGGCGTGGCGCTGAGACTCAAGGCTGTGGAGTCTCCGGCCCCCACTGCTCCCAATTTACCCATCAAAGACTCCCATCCACAATCCAACCACTTAGGAAAGTTACACTGCTCCTTAATAACTCTCTCACTGGTCATTATTGCTGGAGGGAGTTAAGTGAAAGAGCAACCTTTTGTTTGGTGAGGGAAGCATGAATAAAAATGAACAATGGTACTATTCAAATCCAGGCTGCTATGAAGAGGAAGATAATTTTTATTATTCCCTCAGTGCTCATGACTATTTTTGATAAACTTTACAAGGAGTGGTCAAAATGAATCCCTGATAGAAAAAGGACTTAGAAGTAACTCAATCACAAGCACTGCCACGATGGTGGGTTGTATTATGTAGAATGACAATTAGCAGCCTTTGTAAGCAGTAGATGAGGTCTGGCAATCAGCAGTTTGATATGTGAGGTTTCAAAGCCACATGAGGTGACTAAGTGCTCCAGAGAGGCCAAATTATAGAGCAGTGTTGGTGGTTGTTGCAGATTACTCGTCCAGCCTCAGCTCCAATCAGGCTCCACTCCTCTTTGACCACATTGGATATTCTGCCTCTAGTGACTGACAAGAAAGTAGCCAGTGGTAAAACCAAATCCATCTATCCATCCATTATTTTTCTAGATCACTTTTCCTGTTGAGAGTCACGGACCTATACAAGCATCCATTGAGTGAGAGGCAGGGTTTCATTGGAATGAATAAGGTGCCATCTTGGACACAGTATCCAGTTCTCTTTGCCCAGGACAACTTTCCAGTCTATCACACTGCAACCAAAATCAAACCCAAGCTTCAAAACATCTCTTTTGAAACCTGTTAATATATTTTTTTTTCTGTTTGGGGTTGAAATTAACCAACAGGAACATGAAAGACATACGATACGGTAAGGACTTTTGGTACAGACATTCATGGCCTCTCTGGTGAACACCTGACTTTTCACCTAGCACCATCATCAAGACACAATTTCAATTTGTCCAATATCCTGGTTTATGACCAAATAATGCCAAAAATAACAGCATTTCCATCAGCCTTAGCTGTACTTTGTGGTTAGTGCTAATTACCAAACATGGTAAACATGTCTGCCTTCTCTCGAATATAATGGAACTACAGTAGATGGCACTCGGCTTATGGTGCTCAAAGCGCCAAAAAAATGCAGAAATCATGACCCGGTTACTCAAGACAATCCACAGACCTTGTTGTGAGCAGTTTCATGTAGTTTCATGCTCTTTCTACCGAACTACACCCACCAACCGTATCACCACGGAGAAGGAAGCGTGCATCTACTCATCTTGTGGAGATTAGTTTATAGATAACCGATTCTGCTAGCTCACCTAGCACCACAGAACCAGCTAACATTATAGCTCAGCCAAGGAAGACACCATTAATGTTTACATCCTGTGCTGTCACGAGCACGAGCCTCTCGTCCATGAGAAGATGCACGCTTCCTTCTGTGCGGTGAAACAGTTGGCAGGTGTAGTTCAGTAGAAAGAAAATAAATAATAAACTATTATAAACCTTGTGCACTGATTCGAGAGTACTGATTTACACATGGCTCTTTTTTTTCTCAGCTGACCCACGGGGGGCTCCGTATGATGCTGATGGATTATTGACAATTTTGTCTACGACTGAGAGTCTAGAGTCACGCTAGTGATGCTGTACTTAGGCATAGTGGTGCTTTGAGCTATATTATTTATTTGGATCCCCATTAAATCCCACAAAGTGTTGCTAGTCTTCCTGGGGTCCAAAAGACAACAATTTAAAATCACACAGTATCAATAAGACAATAAAATGCAATATAAGCCAAATATAAATAACAAGTGAAATGACTCATGAAACACACATGAAACAATAAGTACCAGTAACCTATGGAAACAAGAACAAAATTGTCACAAACACACAGCACCAACTTAATGCCAATGTCAGCATGCTAACATGCCCACATTGACAATGCTTACATGCTGATGTTTAGCAGGTATAGGGTTAAGTGTTAAGTAGTTCAGTGTGTTAGTTAGCAAATGTTTGTTAAAACAGGGTTCTCGACATATCTTCCAGCAGCATGTATGTAGTCAATAATGACCTGTGGACCCCGATAGCGCCCCTCCACACATATTCCCCCAAGCAATTTTTCCCAGAGTTCCAGAACCAGCATTCCTACACCATAATATTACTGTGTCCCAAGACAAATTAAAGGAAAAAGCAACATGAAGTGTGTTAGTATGTAGTCAGGCCACCACAAACGTCCAGAACAGCTTCAGTGCTCCTTGCCAAGTCTGTGGAAATTGGAGAGATGAACACCATTCTTCCACAAGATATTCCCTCATTTATATGTACAACCTTTATTTAATCAGGTAATCTCATTGAGAACAAGTTCTCTTTTGCAAGAGAGACCTGAGTACAGCAGATAGAAAGAAAAATGTCTCCTGTATGCTTGTTTGTTTGTTTTAAGTATTTGTCTTAGAAGCTGTAATATTTGCTACTAAATCAAGTTTTTTAGTTATATGATTACGGAGGGTATAGGATGAAGTTGGCTCCAGTAACTTTTCTACTGATTCTGTTTTTTTGACTGCGTGTGTTGGACTCGCTGCCGGCCTTAACACAAACACAAACAGCGGCTACAAATCCCAGCTGACCGACACCCAGATGTTTTGATTAATCTTAAATCCACTACAACACGTCTCCACTACAATGAGACAACGCTATTACCACCGGAGTGTGTCAAAGGCAACACCATCAAAGCCAGGAAACGCGCCAGGAAAGGTGGTATCCGGGAGTGGATTAAAAGACGGCCTTACAGACACCACTTCAATCTATTATGCTCAGCATAAAGAATAATGTGGACGAGCTGCGGACCTGCACTCAGTACCTTTCCGTCTACCGTCAATCCTGTCTTCAATCTGCCTGACTGAAACCTGGCTCACAGGGATGGACCCTGATTCAGCTGTCGACCTAGAGGGCTACACTCTTGTAAAGATGGACTGCAACTTGAACTCCGGGAAAAGAAAGGGCGGAGGAGTGTGTGTGTTCATCACACACACTCCTATATTGTTATCCAGCTTATATTACAATGAAGCAGCAATGAAGCAGCAGGTTTGTTCAAAGGATATTGAATTATTAGCGCTCATTCTAAGGCCATACTATCTGTCTTGTGAAATACACCAAATTAGACTTAATGTTGTTTATATCGCACCCTCCACTGATACACAGGCTGCTGCCACTATCATTCATGAACTAGTATCCCACACTGAGGCAGAGGATCCCGAGGCAGCCATAGTTATTACGGGGGACTTCAATCTCTGCAGTTTGAATGAACATACCGATGTATGTAACCTGTCCCACCCGCAACAAAGCTAGGCACTGTTTGGTCTGGGGAGCTTGGACTATAATATGGTAAAGCTGGTGCCTGCCTATGAACCCCGATTATGGCGCAAGAAGGTGAAAATGGTGGAGATTAAAAGCTGGACCACTGCTGCGACTGAAGTCCTTCCAGGACTGTCTGGAGTGCATGGACTAGATGGGACTCATAACATCGGGGATGCAGCGCTCACTATTTCAGGGTGTATACAATTTTGCGAGGACGCGATTATCTCTAAAAAGTCTATCAAGGTTTTCCCCAACATAAAAGCCCTGGGTGAAAGCATTCGTTCAAGTCAAGTGGAAGCAGAGAGGAAAAGAGTCAGTACAGAAAAAAGATTAAAGGCAAAATTGTTGATTGTAAGGCAGGATATAAACACAAATTAGAAAGCCTCTTTTAAGATGATGCTAGAAGAGCATGACAGGGGCTACAGATAATTACAGGATACAAGCCTAAGAGCCATGACAGTATGCTAATGAACTTGATATGGCAAATATCAAATCATTTCTACTGTAGATTTTATACATGTGATTTTAAATTGGAACAGACTAAGGCCATTATGAAAGTATGGGAGATGGTGGATGTGGATATTGTAATTTCTTTAGAGGATGTTAGATTATATTTGTGTAAACCCTCGCAAGGCCCCTGGGCCACATGGCATTAGCTGTAGGACTCTATAGTCATTTGAGAATCAGCTGGCGCAGCATTTCCAGAGGCTGTTCCAGGGTAGTCCCTAACCTGTGGAAAAGGTCTACGAAAGGTCCAAGACGTGCAAGTGCCTAAAAATAACAGAACCAGGGAACTTAATGACCTACACCCAGTTGGTCTAACATCTGTAGTGATAACATGTTTTGAAAAGATTGTATTAAAACAACTCCTCTCAGGTTTCACCTCTAATGGATCCTAACCAATTTGCCTACCGTGCAAAGAGAGGTGTTGAAGATGCACTGCTGAGTATGATTAATAACATCTATTAGCACCTTGAACAAGCTCAGAGCCTGATCAAAAGTTTGTGGATTTTAGTAGTGCCTTCAATACCATCCAACTCCATCTGATGGTGGGCAAATTGGTGGATCTCAGGGTGAATCCCAAGCTTATTTTGTGGATTAATAACTTCTTAACTGACCACAGTCAGCATGTTGGATTCAATTCTGCTACCTCATCCCACAAAATCATTAACACATGTGCCCCCTAAATGTGCATTTTGTCCCCCATCTTATACACTCACCTGTGCACCAATGACTGTCAAGCATCTGCTTCAGCTCACACTTATTTTAAATATGCAGATGACATAGCATTGATAGGGTTTCTAACATCTAACAATTCATCAGCGGAGTGTTTAGAGAGGGAGACACAGGTTTTTATTCAGTGCTGTTCAGATAATTTTCTTAAGGTCAACGTAAAGAAAACAAGAGTTGGTCACATATTTTAGAAGAAAAAGGACAATAGTTCCCCCCACTAAGATTAAGGGTGAATTAGTTGAGCAATTTACAAATATCTTGGAGTTGAAATTGATGATCACATCACATCATCATTCTAGAAGACTACAACAGAGGCTGTTCGTTCTTTGAAAATGGAATAATTTTAGAGTAGATCGTCGTATGTTCTATAAATCTTTCCTGCATAGCAGCTGTCCTTTGGCCTGGTCTGCACCTTCGGAAATATGCATGTTCAAGATCATGCCAAATTGCCACACATGATCAAGACAGACTCAGATGTCTGCAGCACATTTATATAACAACCTTATTTAAAAAAAAAAATCCTGATCAGGGCTCTTATTTATAAAACAATGCGTAGGATCCATTCTAAAATTGTACATGTGCACATAAGCCGAAAATGGCGTGTGGCAAAAAAAATAATTAAGATTTATAAAACTATGCATACACACACCTGCAGGCAACTTTCCCTTTAGAAATCACAGACTAATTCCTGCTGGCAACAGCTGGTTGCCAGAAACCCCAGAGTGGTTGGTAGCCTACTTGTATTTGTACTGGGATGGCAGGGTTCCGTCAGGTTGGCCTATCTAATGCTGGACCCAGGTCAGCACATAGATCCAAGAGCACGGCTCTAGGGAATCTAAATTGGTATATTAGCCAGTCATCATCGCAGGCCAGAAAATCTTCCTGGTTGCTGAACACTCATTCCCTCCTGATCCTTCTATTCGCGTGGTCCTATGCAGTGCCAGCACATCCATCATGCAGCATTACGCACAAGTGTCACCGCAGTATTTATATGTTTACAGCAATCAGACTGATTACTTCACCTTGCCAAAGTGATCGCGACAATCAGTGGTATCCCGCACCTTGGGATATCACTTAAGGATGGAAGATTGACAGGTTAACACATGTTTTTATGTGGGTTTTGTTATGCTTGGCCTGCATTATGATTAGGACTGATAATGAGGATATGTGTAGTGATTGTGCAAGAGCTGTCACTGGCTTTATTTGCAGACTTTGCTAATTTATACAATCCATATGTGCAGGTGGTGAAGATGTGCCGGTTGAGTCCATGTGAGAAGGCAGAGTGTGTGTGCGCCACCACGGTGTCTCCAGTGCACTGTCGTGTTAACTGCATATGCTGATATTATCAAAATACTGTATATATATATTTTGTGGGTATTTTGTTTGTGTATATTGTATATTCAGATTGTATAAATATAATGCATATTTTATATCGCTAGCATTGCTCATTGTTGTGTGTGTGTGTGTCTTTGTTAGTGCATGTATAGTGTACCTCTGTGTTTTAACTGAGACATGTATGACCACATGAATTTCCCTTTGTTGAATAATAAAGTTTACGTTGACCTTGATAACAAAAGGACATATAGCATCAGAGACAATCACAGACATCACTATAATAGAGTGGTGGAGAGCATTGTCTTACACGCTGGTCCAAAATCTTCCATAGGTGTTCAACTGGGTTGAGATCTGGTGACTGTAAAGGCCACAGCATTTTATTCACATCATTTTCATACCCACCAAACCATTCAGTGAGCCCTGGTGCACGGAAGCATCTGCATTTGATATGTTTCTCCGCTCTTTTATTCAGGTTTTTCCTTTAATTTGTCCCCTGTCTGTAGTTGGTCATAATGTAACACAAATTTGTTTAAGAATAGGAACTTTGTAAGCGTGATATCAACTGAAATATTAAAAAGACTAAGACAGATAGATATTGACACAGAGAACCATCTTCATGACAGGGCCTGAAGATTAGATAAGAATGTAGAAGCCACTTTACGGCCCTCATCATTTCTGTTTTTGTTGTGCTAGTGGTGCATATTACCAAATTAAATTTTAAATTATATAAAATACTTTAAGTGCCACACAGATCAACTGTGGCATTTGGGCCCGCTGAAGGTTTAAGGGCAATTCTTAAAACCCCTAGAGCTCCCTGTTTTTTTTAAAACAAAAAATGGAAGACACTTGTGCAACAGCTCTACTGACTAACTGCCAAAAGTGCGATAGTAACACACAGTACACCGTAATATATACAAAGAAGCCATGACATGTCTATAACAAACCAATACATCTGGCAAGAAAGGATTACTTTTCCAAGATTGTAACAGAGAATGCTGGAACCTCTAGAATATTATTCTCCACTACTGACCAGCTACTCAGCACTGCCCCCACCGTCCGCAGTTCTCTGCATCAAATTGTGAACATTATTCTTCAATAACAAAATAACTTCAATTAGAGCCAGTATTGGTGCTGATGTAAACACAGATGACCTTAGTAAACCCTATAAAAAAGATGTAACCATGGGAACATTCACCTGTATTACATTAACTGAGCTTTGCAAGACAGTCACTGAGTATAACTCCTCCACCTCATGTATTGACCCTGTACCTACAGCATTTTAAGTGGGTGTTCGATAGTGTTTAACTCATGTCCTGAAGATTATAAATACATGTCTTGAAACAGGCATCTTCCCAGATGCCTTCAAAAAAGCTGTTGTAAAACATTTACTAAAGAAACCCAACCTAGATGGTAATGCACTGACCAGCCGATATCTAACCTTCCATTCATTAGCAAGAGACTTCAGTAGTTTCAGTGCAAATAATATCCTGGAGGAATTTCAATCAGGCTTTAGAACATACTTTACATATCTTACTAAAACAATCAGCAACCTCAGACTAAGTTCTGATGAAAATAAGGTATCAATTCTTGTCCTCTTAGACCATAGCTAAGCATTTGATACGATTGACCAGAGCATCTTAATCAGTCATCTTGAAACGTTGGTTGGTCTTTCTGACTGTGTGTTAAACTGGTTCAAAACATACTTCAAAGAGGAACTTTTATGTCAGTCTTGGATATCATGTGTCTGAGAAACATAACATCTGTTTTGGGGTTGCACAAGGGAGCTGCCTTGGTCATGGACCTATTCTACTACAGTAAAATAAATAAATGGATGAGTGATAATTTCTTAAAGTTAAACGAGGGCAAAACTGAAATCTTACTAGTCGGCCCTAAAACAAAAAGAGAAATTCTGTATAATCTGGGGAAACAATCTGGGGGAATTAACTCCCTGGATTAAATCATGTTGGCGTTATTTTAGATTCCGATCTAAGCTTCAAGTCCCACATTAACAAGGTGCCGAACACATCATTTTTCCACCAGAAACATAGCTAAAGGACGACCATTTATAAATCAAAAAATGCTGAAAAACTGATTCATGCCTTTAATTTCAAGCCGACTTGATTATTGTAATGCAGTTTCAGTGGCCTCCCAAAAAAAAAAAAAAACGGAGAGACTTCAGCTCTCATTCAAAACTCAACTTGGCTATTAACCAGAACCAAGAAGAGAGAGCACATTAGTCCAGTTTTAGTTGTTCTGCATGCGTTTCTGTAACATTCAGAATTGATTTTAAGGTCCTCCTCCTTATATACAAAGCACGTAATGCTTTAACGCCCCAGGAAGTGGGGGAAGAGAGCTGGGATAAGAGCTAAGATAACCCAGCTTGGACCTAAGGTAATAACCTTAGGTCCAAGCTGGGCCACTACCCAGCCTACTTCTGCCTAATGTCCGGTCACAGGAAAATAAAATGGATTGAATACGACTCAGCAATAGGAAATCAGAGACTCCCGGATCAAGTTATTGCACTCAACGGGCGGACCGTGTTCCGCGCCAACAGAACACAATGCAGGAGGCAGACTCTGTGATTACATCAATGATGCTTGGTACTCAAACATGGTCAAAGTTGATGGAAAATGTTCCCCAGATGTTGAGTTTTTAATGTTAAGATGTTGAACATACTATCTGCCCAGAGAGTGTTTTTGTTGCGGCTGTTTACATTCCCCCAGATGGAAATTCAAGAAATGTACTACAGGAACTGTATGAGGTCATCAGCAGTCACAAGACAAGACCTCAGAACTGTTTTACCTAAATTTCACCAACATGTCCACACCCCCACGTGGGGAAGCAATACCCTGGACCATGTTTACACGGACATTTCTGGCAGCTACAAAGCCCTCCACTACCACTATTTTGGTCAATCAGAACATATTTCCCTGCTTCTCCTGCCCACTTACTCCCAGGTATTTAAAAGGGTCAAACCATCAAAAAATAAAAGTCCATTGTTAGAAAGAGTTCATTTGTCAGTTCATAAAGGTGTAACATCTGTTCAGTTCCTTAACCAACTGGACATTGGTCAACAATATCTATATTGGCAAAACAGCCAAACAGCAAAACAGCCAATCAAGTTACAAAACAAAGTTACAAAACATATTTAACAAATTCAGATAAACATGACAAATAGCATCGTATAAAATACATAACATGTTTCTCAGTTACTCTTGGGGTTAGTGAGAACAAGAAGGTTAGTTATGTAAATGAGTTAAGGTGAGATGCAGAGAGAGTGGCACTTAGAATGAATAGGACAGGTGTATGACTAGTTGTGTGTCATATGGGGTGTGTCCTAAGCTAGTGTTTTAAACTAGTGGTCTCACTAACAAAGTACTACCAAGGAGCTGGTCCAAGTGTGCTTGCAAAATTGGACAGTAGCGTCTGAGTCCAATTAGAATGTAGGCTTTTCTCAGCTAATAGCATGTCTGGCTATTACTGAGTTCAGAAATATGGAGTTTCCTGCTGTTGCTAACAAAACCAAGTTTGCCTATGTAACTGCAAGAAAATTAAGGTATGCTGAGCTAGCATCTATCTTACTGTCAGTACAGTGGTAGAATGTGTTGTTAGCTAATACTGTGAGAAGCTAACTTAGGGCTGTAACGCTCCTGGTAGCCATAGGCAGCTGTCACTGTCTGATGGATTATGACCATCTTCTGAACTGTGGTCAGAGATGCTGCGGTCATCATCTGAACAGTCTATTGGCTGGCCATACTGCTGGGCCAGAATTTCAGAGTATGGCCTTCTACAGCTTCTACTGTGTGAATGCCTATCTCGATGCAGTTGGTGGACATGGCAGTTACGCTCTGTGTCCCTGTGCTCCCTTTTGTCACCCCCGTTCGAGCTGTTGTGAGGATGTTTTGAGGCAGTAGGTTTGTGTGATGCTTTGGTGTTTGCGCTGGTGGGCTCAGTGGCTTTCCCCACTGCTTTGAAAGTGACAGTTTCCCAAGCCACCTGTGTCATTTTACTTATCTCCTGCGTTGAGGGATTACCTTGATGCGTCATAAGTACAACCTGAGTGCGTACACATGGATGAAGGTTGCGCAAGAACAAGGAGCTTTCTTCTAAGCCTAAAGTGCATTCTTGCCCCGGAAGTACGCATGACTACTACATTTGTAGTACTGTCTGGAATGCTCACAATATGAATGTTAAATTTGGAGGGCTCCAACCATTGCTGTGATCACGTCAGCAGTAAAATTCTTCTATTAGTGCATGATGGAGATCTTTGTAGTCATTTCTGACATTGGGAGGTTGAGACTGAATAAACTTTTATTGACCTGGTATAATGCGTATATAAGTAATTGCATATAATGTTTTCATTTTTATTCTATTCTAATTTTAAATATTTCTATTTATGTTCTGTGTGTGTAGCGTGAAGGGGGACTACAACTTTCATTTCATTGTGCAGCGCTGTGTTTTAGAATGACAAATAAATGTAGCCTACCTTAAACCTTAATTAGCATGCAGTATCCTACAACAACCTGTGAAAAGATTACGAAATAATGGATTATTACAAACTTCAGAAAACTTTCACAGACTTACAGACTAAAGTGCCACTCACTATTAAATAATAAAACATGCTACTTGGACTTTATTCAGTGCTGGGTCTAATGGTAACTGATAAACAACCTTTAAAAGGTTGAAAGAAGGGTATAAAGAGGAGAGGAGAAGGAAAGACACACCAAGGACATGGGAGGGTGTGACGGTGCGATACCCAGCATGACGTCTACTTCTGTGAAGAAATTGGTTCAAGGATGCAACAACATTAATAAATGATGCTGCACACACAAACACGTACTAACATTGCACACATAAAAAACAGCATTGCTTGGCATAGGGACTGAAAAACAGCGGGAACCCTTCCTTGGCAACACTCACAGTGGCTACGGTATGGACTTTTATCTGGGTCAACCTTTGGTTTTCCTGGCCAAATCCTAGCCCGTTTCATATCCAATATGAAGAATAATAATCACACAATTAACCTTTGGTTGTGTGGGGAAAGCAATCAGACAAGAGAAAAAAATAAGAGGAAACGATGCAAGGATTATGGATGCTAACACCATCTCTCTCTCTGTTCCTTCCTTGAAGCTCATGGTGTATGACTAACACACACACACACACACACACACACACAATCACACCAGTATGGCTCCCCTTGAGGTTTACACTACGGGGGGTTTGTCCCAATTAGCACAGAGTCAAGGTGTTGAGGGAGACATACTGAGCTACCAGGTTATGGTAACTGGGAACACACTGAGCCAGTATGCTTGCTAACTGCTAACTAGCCTACTTCCCAGGCGCAGCATGCCTTTAAAAAAAACACTTTCATTCACAGGCACTTTACAGCACAGGCTGCAGTATTAACATGACTTCTGAAACATTTTTATGCCAAGGACTCAAAATAGACAGGCGTTTGGCCAATGATGCTGAAATACACAAACAACTATGGTGATGTGTTAGTGGTCCCCCAGATCAGCACTTGCTGTTAACAGTCCTCCATCTTGCATAAATATTGCAATGGAAACTATGGTATAACAGTCCATCATCCTCCATCTGTCCTGTATTACTGCTACATAGGGGTCGCCACAACAGTTTTCAAATCTTTTATCAGTACCACAAATATGAGTCATGATAACAGCATGTCATTATAATTGTACCCATCCTTCGTCCATTCTACATTTGTACCACAGTCGTAGCCATAGCTACAGTCACGCATCAGTGCAATTTTCACAGTTTTCATTTTCAAGTTGGCAGTCTTCCTATGTTGTTTGTGCTCTCATTATATGCTCAAAATGTGTCACACACTGCAAGTTTGACCAGGACAAAGTTTAAATACTGCTGCCTCAGAGCAAGACATGAAAAGACGTTCTGACAGGTTCTATGTACACTGTGAGTGAGGAGGAGAGGCTGATTTTTGATAATAGAACTATGAAATGATTATAGCCTATAGTCTTTTTTTCTCACTAGTTGGTTTGTAAATTCAACACATTCAAAAGCCTGAAAGACTTATCTGGATAATTTGGTCCAGGACAAAAAGTAAGTATATATTTGTCTAATATAAGTACCTTAAATGATAAGGGTGGTGTTATTCTGTTATTTTTTTCTTTTTTGTTAAGAAATCCCATGTAAAGATCAAAAACAACAATATGTTAGTCCATTTCTCAATATTTTCTGACTTCCAGCTCAAACAGCTCACAAATATATAGTTTCACTTTAAAAGAAAGGCTCAGTCGTTTTCTAAAACAGCTGCCTGCTGTAATTTTTTGCAAACTTCACTCAAACAGAAGTAAATAATTAATTTGTTTGGGACTATTTGTAGTTGCAGATTTATACACATTTGGTGCTCGAGTACAGTTTTTCACTAGCCTTAATATGAAGCAGTATCTCCTTGTGATACCTTGTCACAAGCTATGTGTATACAGGTTGCAAGCAGCTCAGTCAAAGAGTGATTTTCTCTTCTCAGATTTTTTTCTTATCTGGGTGATCAACTCCCCGACCCCCAGGTTGGGGACCACTGCTCTAATTACGGCAGCGGGACTGTGTCTGTGGAAGTGACTTCATGGTAATGAAGGAGCATGTCACCCTGTGCAACAGTGTGGTTCTTTAATGTGTGTTGAATAGTTTTTGGACAACAATGGAGTTCCAAATTCCAAGATTGTGGGCAGTCCTCACAACTTCAAAGGGCTGTTTGAAGGTTAAGACTTGGTTTTAAGGGTTAGATTGGATATAGGTTACGTTTAGGGTAAGGGTTAGGGTTAGACATTTAGTTGTGATGGTTAAGGTTAGGGTAAGGGGCTAGGGAATGCATTATGTCAGTGATGGTCCTCACAAAGATAGAAGTACAATGATGTGTGTGTGCATGTAATGTCTGCTAAATCAACAACACACCAAAGCAAGCTGGCGAAAAATAATTGAAAACTGAAATGGGGAGGGGCACATGTATTCTTTAAAAGTGTTTTGGCAAGATGTAGACCATTTAGACCACATGACATCAAAACTTCTCAATGTAGGTAAAAGTAATAACATTCCCTTTGACTGCATTATGTGCCAAGGATATAAAAATGCTCCACTGAAAGCATGAACTTCAGTGAGACAGGGCCGAGACCTTGTGGCACATTACTCTTTTTTATGTTTGGGAAATGTGTTGATGTCCAATGAGCATTTTTTAATTGGAAGGTAAAGTCTGTTAGGCCTATCATAGAAACTAGAGATTAGCATTAAAGATTATCATAACATTGTAGTCATGCCTGTCATTGAAGATACCAACACTTTACAATGCAATAAGGTCAGTGGTGGAAGGATTGTGAAGTTAAGTAACAACACTGTAAAAATACTTTATTATAAGTAAAAAGTCCTGCTTTCAAAATATTACATAAGTAAAAGTAGAAGTATTATAAGCAAAGTTTAAAAGTATTCTTTATACAGAAAGCCCACTGTGGGTGTGATTATATATATTATTGGATCATTAATATGAACCATTAATATGTAAACAACATATTAATTGTAGCTGGCCGAGGTGGAGCTAATTTTACCTAGGTCTACTTTATACCCTGTTAGTTAGATAAATCTATAACAATGCATCATATTTTGTAAGATGATGATATGTTTTGGATAAATGTTTAGTCTTTAAAGTAACTAGTAACTAAAGCTGTCAAGCAAGGTTGAGTAAAAAGTGCAATATTTCCCTCTGAGATTGCAGTGGAGTAGAAGTATCTCAAAACTGTAAGGATAGTGCTTGAGTCCGTGTACTTAGTTATATTCCACAACTGAATGAGGTTGTAATTATAAAGAGTAATAATAATATTATAAAAAGTACGGTCTAGACCTGCTCTATAGGAAAAGTGCAATGAGATAACTTCTGTTATGAATTGGCGCTATATAAATAAATTGAATTGTATGTCACTTCTGATTTCAACCACATGTTCAGACCAACTTGAGCCCTGCGGGATAAAACAAGACCCTATCTTTCATTTGAATGGAGCCAGTCTGCCGTTACGGCAGGATTGCCAATGCAGGGTCTTCCAGCAAAGCAGTTGTACCAGGCTCAACTTTTGCTGCAATGCAACATGACGTCATCTGGCACGGCGACGCATTGGTCAATCAATTACAAACAAGCAACATTCCTGGTAGATTACTTTGTAATGTGAACACAGTTTTTCTACTGCTTACCTCGTGATTGTTGTGACGAAAGATAAATTAATTGCCACTGTGATAATTGTAAAATCCTGTGTGTGACTATTCCACACCATTGTGCAGTGTTTTGTTGTCTGATAAGCCTTTAAACACATCAATTTATAACTCCAACTGAACTTCCTGGATTTCATTTTCTCACCAGCACCTTACACATCTCGCCCACAACAATGCAGCACACTGTGCTGTTTTAACGCAGGGCTGTTGTTGGTCTGAATCCCCACTAACTCTGCAATTCAAGCACAATCATGTTGTATTCCTGGGGTAATACTGTTAATTATTAATGTTCTTGTTCAAACCTCCAAATGCTGTTGATTGCTGCACTACGCTGTACTTTAAAAAAAAAGCCGTTCTGTGGCTCCTATGCTAACTTGGAATTTAAACAATGATGCATGTGCATGAATATAATGTCATACTAACCTAGAGAAAAAACTGATGCAGACAATAAGCTGTTAAACCCACCAAAATATCAATAATAATCTTGAACATGATCCTGGGCACAAGCACATGAGAGCAAACCTGGTACAACATGGCACAATCTGGACAAGAGGTTGGAGCAGAATGAATCCATTTATGGTAGAAGTACAGTACCAGCAGGTGATGTTTGGGCAACCTTCAGTGTCACAATTACAGCAGCTCTACTCATCACCTTTAAAATATACAGCGTTTAATGCCATTACGGATACCAAAATTGCACTGTGTATCATGGTGACAATGGTACATTTGCCGATGCTTACCCTACTGCTGGACTTTCACCAGCATAAAAATAGAGCCCTAAAAGTCCCAATTAAAACCAACTGCAGTAAAATGAATTTAGATTTATTTACAAAACAATATTGGTGAAAGTCACTGCAAATGCATTTGGACCCTCGTTGGTTAACTTATCCACTGAAAGCAAAAACAATGAGATTCTTTAAAACAGCAATATCAGGAGACAATAAATTTATAAATGAAGTCAAAAAAATATATCTTCTTTTGGGAAGAGTTGAAGGTAAAATTAGTGGAGTAAGGTAAAAATGAAAAAAGGAAAGGAGAAAAGGTTTTAAAAAGTGTGAAAGATAAGAAAAAATGATTAAGGAGAAAGGCCAAGCAGTAACATCCAAAATTCAATAGGGAGTCTGGAGTCATTCCTGCCTATTAGACACTTTGACAGCTCACATCCAGGGAGGCCTTTCTCTGACAAACGGAAAATTCAAATTGCCATTGTAGCGCATTCTGTATCTTTTTCTTGTGTAAGACATCTAGACACTTCACAGCATTGTGCTTCTCTGGATGGTTTGCAGACAGTTTTACTCTTGATAAATCACCATCAGACTACATTATGGCTTGAGTTTAGTATGACTCAAACTGTCTTTGTTTAGCTTTAAAGGTAAAATGAAGTAAAAAGAGTTGTAGGCCACTTGTGGTAAGGCCTAAAGATGGTGAACACAGAGTTGTTGTCTCTTCATCTGTTCATCTGCCAACACTTTGGTCCAGAGCAAGATCTCAGTAACTACTATCTACATCACCATAATTTTCATTGTCTCCAGAGTATGATTCCAATTGATTTTGTGACCCTTCGACCTTTCCTCTATAGTGCCACCATTAGACCAAAATGACAACTTGACCAATACTTTAGTCCCTGAGAAAGTATCTCAGACACTATTAGATGAATATCCATAAAAGTTGGATATTTGTGGTCCCCAGAATATCACTCCCAGTAGTTTTGGTAACCCCATAATTTTTTCGCTTAATTTTACCTTTAAGTAAAAATGTTCACTTGTAAGTTGTCACATGTCTGAACTACCATATTTGTTGTGGATATTCTTGGTCCCCCGGCAATAAAGCCTAGTGACTTTGGTGATTCTATGACCTTTCCAGTTGTTCCACCTATACCCCAGAATTTACACAACATTTACATCATGTGATAGGCACCGCCGCCATTGAGGTCCCTGAGGTCTGGACTAACTTTAACAACGGGATACTCTTTTTAAGGTAGTTTTAATGAATAAAAGCGATTTTTGTAAATTATATTTTAATTAACACTTTTATTATTATTGCATTATTATTTGTTTTATTGAAGCAGCTGAGAGAGTACAACCAAAGAAAATCCCCTTTTCTGCCCAAAGTGTAGTATATGTAGTTAGTGTTAGATAGTCAGCAGAAATTAGACAGATTAAATGTACATGTAAGAGTAGATGTAAGGTACTGCTGGCACGGCTGCCGGTGGACCTCAGTTAAAAATTTTCCCCAGCCAAGGTTCTGATGAT
The DNA here is from genome assembly GCF_020085105.1 of Siniperca chuatsi. Taxonomy (NCBI): domain Eukaryota; kingdom Metazoa; phylum Chordata; class Actinopteri; order Centrarchiformes; family Sinipercidae; genus Siniperca; species Siniperca chuatsi. Next base: position 32,935,344 of record NC_058044.1, on the reverse strand, counting down.
AGGCTATTTCCAAAATTGGTGTTGGCTGAGCATATTAATGCTCCCCAGAAGAGGAACCCTTTTGAATGTGATTTAATTATACAATCTATTCTTTAGTTTTAGTCTATGGACATATGTTGTGTGGTCTATCCAGCACCTTTCTATCGTGGAGAGTATTGAAAACTTCAGGTTCTAGGGAATATCAAGCCTTTCGACTTTTTGTCCTTTAAATATTTATGGACGATCAGCAGGAAATAAACAAGAATAATATTACTCTGACATCCTGCACAAGCCTCCTGCTTAGAGGTTTCTCTAAAAGCAAATACTGTACAAAACTTTCCTAACATTTTTTGTAGAATAAGTGCCAAATTAGCAAACTTTGAAAATGATTTTAGTGAGTAAAGAAACTTGGTAAATAGACTGCACTATAGTGCCTTTCTAGTCTTTCTGACTACTCAAAGGTGGTGGATTGGTGAACAACCCGCTCTACCACTAAGCCACAGTCTGTCTGATTAAACCACTTGCTGAACTGCCTGCGTAGTTTTCGTTTACAGATTTTGCACTCAGCTTCGTTCACGCTTATTCTAAAAAATATTTTGCCACACAGTTGGACTGTAAACTGACATTTTAGCATCATAAGTAATTAGAAGAAACTGCTGCAGTTAAACAGTTGATCCAGTTATATTAGCATTATTAGATTAGATTACATTCAACTTTATTGTCATTACACATGTACAACTGCAAGGAAACGAAATGCAATTTAGGTCTAAGCAGAAGTGCAATAAGCAAGTGCAGGATATAAAGTGTGTGCAGGATAGAGCAATATCCTATTATAATGGCACTTCAAGGTTGTACTTATTTAGCTACAACAGTTGTGTGGCAGCGCCTTTGTTGCAGTACCTGAAACAAAGCACATGCTAAGAGTTTCCACAAATATTTTTCCAAGAAAAAGGGACTAGATTTTAGCAAAAAATATTGGTTATCAATATATGACATTCAAACCTAGCATGTACTGTGTGAGAATGTTGTGCAGGCCAGTCTTTTTTTTCTTAAGAGCTCAAAACATCAGCAACACATGTAGTGTAAAGAACAACTATATTGTCAGACCAGTGTGTATCAGACTTTTTCCCCTCTCCATGCACCTTGGAAGTAGGTGAAGTTGTGCCAGAAATCCCTACTTGGCTCTTTTTCTTACAGGGTATAAGTGTTATTGTGTTGGTGCTTTGCAGAATTGCCCAATGTCCACATTTTGTCTGGCAATTGGGTTGGATGTTTATATAGAACAATTGTAATTGTAGTTTGTTTATATTCTAAAAATACTAAATGAATAATAGTTGTAATAATAGAAACACTTAAATTTAATTAAATCCCATACACCAAAATAGACACTTGAGACATTGACACTAAAGATAGACATAGAAAAATGTTGAGTTCAAAATAAATAAATAATCTCAAACACTTCAGATCTCAGTTCTGCATATCCCTCCAAAACAAGCCTCAAACTGACAGAATGTAAATTTCAATAAATGTAAAATCTCTCTCTCTCTCTCTCTCTCTCTCTCTCTCTCTCTCTGTGCATGAGTGTCACCCCTTATTACGGTTACAAACATGATCATGACAAAAATTTGCACAAACAAGCAAACTAGGAGGTCTACAAGTTGCCTGTTTTTAACAAGCACTATTCACAATATGCATATGACAGCTTGTGCATGTGTGTGTGTTCATTATATTATTTGCTGGGATTGTCATTACTTATTGATAGCTCTTCTATTTAAAATGCAGCATCACAGCGGTAGGCGGCACAATACTGTCATAAACACACACATACATACACACACAAGTACACGTTACATACATTTGTTCCTTCCAGAGTTGGGTTAAAGGAAATCAGCAAGAGGCCATGCTTTCAGCTTCACTGTTACTCTCTCTATCCTCTTCCTCACTTATCTCACTCTTTTCTCTCGTTCTCTCTCTCTTTCCCTTTATCTCTATCCCTTCCTCCGTCTGTTTGTTTCTTGTGCCGTCCTCATTCAAATTCAAAGCCAAAACCCAAATTATTTACAATATAAAGTTGTATGAAAGATGTTTTCATTTTGAGATCTGTTCTTTCAGTGGCTTTTCTTCAGAACAATACCAGACATTGATTTCCAAGAGAGCATTTACATAACTAAATAAAAGAATTGTATAAATAGGACCAATTCTGGCATGTGCAATACAATACATCAGGAGAGAACATCTCAGGAAAAAAAGTTCCTTTAGTGCGTTTGTTTTTGTCTTTCCACTGCCTCTCAAAAACTGTAAAGATTGAACACATTAGACCAATGACAGATTAGAAATTAACTTTGACATTGAGATGTAATTTTTGCATGCAGGGGATATCAAAATAATGTAATGTATGTTATGTAATGTAATGTCAAAAATGTAAATGCAATGGAGGGATGGAACTGTAAATTATGAAATGACTCAAATAGTTAAGTCACAGTATTGCTATAATTGACAGGCCAGCTAGTTTTTTTTTATAATTACATTTTTACTCTTTACATGTTTTGCATGTTTTTCTTGGCCACAGATAAAGGCAAATTTCATTTGGATATACAGATATTTAAACAAAAAAAAAAAAACAAAGACAAGAGCTTGTTAATCAAAAAGCATGTTATGTAAAGGCACCCTGTGGAGTTTTTGACCACTAATAAAGCTATGAAACAAGGTTTTTATGAGTGGGCCCCTTGTTAGTTTGTACCACACGTGTGCACGAGGACACACACAGCAACATGATATACATTCCTGTTGACGTTTCATGCTGTTCCACTGATCTCCTTAATCACTGAACTCCTTTGAAAGAACAGATTCATTTAAGAACCTCTTCAGAGTGTAAAGATCACGTAATGAACTACTTAAAGATACTCAAACATATTAGTTTAAACCCCTTAACATAAGACCAGGGGCCTATAATACAAAGAAAGTTCAACATCTCTTTTCGTTATCTGGCTTCACTAACCCTAACAACCGCCGTCAGGGTAAGCGGTCACACGACTCTAGTTATCAACTCAATAAGTCAACCCAGGGTTTCCCAATCCAGCCACGAACAAGTTCACATAAAAGGGGTGGTGTTCGCAACATACAGTATGACCAATCGCAAACATGGACTGGCAGCACAGCAGCATATTTTACAAATGAAGAGCAAACTATAATATTACAGAGATACGAAGATGTTAAACACATAATCCAACTGAAAGCAACACAGCTGCAGTAGACAAATTGCTCTGTGTGAATGCGTAAATTAATTAAATAGCTTATAATATCACTGCCCCATCATTAGGGCAGAGATCTAACTATAATTACATTTATAATAATAATGATAATAAAGTTTATTTGTATAGCACTTATTAAAACCAGCTTTACAAAGTGGTTTACACATAAAACACAACAATAAAATCCACAGTAATGTATGAATAAACAGGCAGGCATAGGGAATAAAATAGGAATTAAATTTAAACACAATGGATGATATAAACCATGAATAAAACCCCAAGGATAAAATGTAAAGACAATGGGTAAATTAAAACTCAAAATAGAGCAGTGCAAGACTTAAGTGCAGCATCAAGAATAAAGTATAAAGGAACTCAATTGTTAAGAATTAAAATAAACCTAAAAATTTAAATAAGAAAATATAGAAAGGTAGACAGATTTGTGTATTCCATTGTGTTTCTTAGATGTATTCTTATGGCATGTATGATCATTTTGTGTGAAATGGACTTGGGGGCAAATAAAAGAAAAAAAAGAATTCAAAGCGATATGTATGCTTACTTTCATATCTTAAGTATAACAAATATGAGGCTTTATCGCAATGCAATCACCTTCCAACCTTCCAATAAATCCTTACTGTTAACCTACCACCAGCACCAATAGCACATTTTAAAACAACCAAAGTTGACCAAAGTGCTGTACAATAACATAGAATAAAATCACATAACATGGTAGCCAGCATAAAAATTACTATCCCATACACAAATAAATAGGTAAAGGAGAATTTTAAAACACAGAGGAGTAAAGGTGAGGCATAAAACCATTAAGGGCACTCAAAGGCCTGAGAAAACAAGTGGATCTTAAGTTTAGCCTTAAAAGTGTCTACAGAGGGGGAACGCTTAATAGAAAATGGTAAACTGTTCCAAAGCTTTGGGTTGGCTACTGTAAATGCACGATTGCCCTTACCCCTTAGCCTCAAACGAGGGACAGCCTGGAGCAGCTGGTCTGAGGATCTGAGAGATCTGGGGTTGGAAAGGAGGCAGAGGAGATGTACTGGGGCGCAAGGCTGTGAAAAGCTTCAGAAGAACCTTAAACTCAGTCCTATGCTTGACTGGTAGCCAATGCTGGGACACCAGAACAGGTGTGATGCTGTCTCTCTTCCTGGTACCAGTTAGTAGTCTAGCACCAGTTGCAATTGGGACAAGGATGACTGGCTAATTCCCAAATAAAGACCATTACAATAATCCAGCCGAGAAGAAATTAAGGCATTAGTGACAATCTTCAGGGCGTTGAGAGAGAGGAACGGTTTGAGTTTTGCAAATTTGTTAGATGGAAAAAGCAACCTTTCACAACCAAATTAATTTGCTGGTCAAATTTTAGAGCAAGATCAAAGATGACACCAAGATTTCTGACATGGGCATGAAGGTTAGGTGCCAAAGGCCCTAGGTGATTAGCTAAACCCCCTGATGGAGTTGGAGGGGCCAAATAAGACCACTTCGGTCTTACTATTGTTTAAATGAAGACAGTTTTTTACCATCCAGTATTTCTGGAGGCAGTCTAGGAGGAATCCAACTGTTTTGTCGTTTTCACCATGTTCTAACGGGAGGTATTGCTGAGTGTCGTCTGCATAGCAATGGTAGGAGATATTGTATTTATGGAAGATTGAGCCTAAAGGGAGAATGTATAGGCAAATAATGTCTGCCCTAAAATAGACGCTTGAGGTACTTCACAGGTGATGGGAGCAGCCGAGGAGAAGAAATTACCAGTTTTGACAGAAAAATATCTGTCTGTTAGGTAGGAGGTGAACCATTGGAGGGCACTACCTCGGATCCCGACCTGCTAAGACCTCAAGACGGTCCAGCAGAATAGGATGGTCAATAGTGTCAAAGCGGAACTAAGGTCTAGTAGAATAAGTATGGCACATTTACCAGAGTCAAGAGACATTAGTAGATCACTGGAGACTTTAAGTAGAGCTGACTCCATGTTGTGACGTGCCCTGAAGCGAGACTGAAATTTCTCCATGATATTATTGGTTTCTAAAAAAGGAGTAGACATTTTTTCCATTACTTTAGATAAAAATGGCAACTTGGAAATAGGCTGGAAATTATTTAGAACTGTTGCATAAAGGTTAGCCTTTTTAATAATGGGACGTACTACCACATATTTAAAACAAGAGGGAACAGAACCGTTAGTTAGACTCTTGGTTAGGATGAGTGAATTGCAGGACCAACAGTGTCGAACACTCCTTCAACAGGCATGTAGGAACAATGTCCAGGGCGCAAGTAGACAGCTTTGTGTGAGACTATGTCTTTAATATGAGCATGAGACAGGCTAAAACTTACTTAGGACAGTGAAGCAAGGAGGGAGGATGGAGGGGTCGTATGGAGGAGGTGAAATTGCTGATCGGATGTTATCAATTTTATTTGTGAAGAAGTTTAGAAATTCATCACATGTGACTATGGTTGGCACAGAGCAAGCAGTAGCAGCAGGGTTAAGGATTGTGTTGATTGTGTCAAATAGTACTTTGGGAGAGCGGGAATTTCTGGAAATAATCTAAGCAAAGTATTTTTTGCCCTTGCTGCTTTGACGGATTGTTGATACTTAAAAAAACTTTGCATCATGCCAAGTGAGTCATGCCTGTCTTTTTTCCACTTTCTTTCTGCTTTCCTACATAATTGCCTAATTGTCCTTGTACAGCCAGCGTTGAGATTTAGTTTTAGGTTACCTGAATTTGAGTGGGGCAACAGAGTCCAAGATGTCTACACAAGTTCAGTTAAACCAGGTGATTAACTCCTCTGTGCTCAGGCAGGAGGAGCGGGCCTCGATGTAGCAGGATAGAGAAGAGGCTATATAAGCGTCAGAGAAATTGCTAGCTGTGGAAGGGTTTATCATGCAGGAGTAAGAAACAGGTAATAGAGGTTTAGGAACAGTATAAAACAAGGTGGAAAACTGACACACATATGATCTGAGATCCCCATCTCTTACACAGACAGAGAGGGAATGGTCAGACCAAGCGTAAAAACTAAATCTAAAGTGTGGCCACAGTTATGGGTTGGGCCAGAAACAAGCTGCACAAAGAGTCCATAATACCAAGAATTTGATGAGAGGTCAACATGAAGATTAAAATCACCAGACATTAAAATTTGAAAGATTGAAGAATTAATTGAATTTAAAATTGAAGATAAAAACTTGAGAACTCAGTGAGGCAAATGGCATCCAGCCTGATATCCATTTGATATAACTACACAGAGTGCCGGACTTGAACCCCCATTTTTAAACATCAAGACTTCAAAGCTAGAATAATCATTTGTAGCAATAGGAGTGCACATATGGTAGTTTCTGAAAATGACAGCTAAGACACCCCCATGGCCACTGGGCCGAGGGGAGCTATGAAAGTTATAGTCAAGGGGACATACTTCCAAGAGCTGGCTGTGTTCACCAGGTTTCAGCCAGGTTTCTGTCAAAAATAGGAAATCTAGGTGGGTGGAAGAGGCGAAATCATTCAAAAAGAAAGATTTATTCGAGAGAGACCTTACATTTAGAAGAGCCAAATTACACAGGGTGGCAGGTGATGATGAAACAGGGACACTATGTTTTATGTAAGAGAGGTTGTTTACGTTTGCAGCTTTGAAACTGCCATGTGGGGGGGATAACCTGTCTGTCACAATAGTCTGAAGGGGGAGACCAACAACTGAGGGGGTTAATGGCAGGTGGAGCCGGTAGGGGGAGTTCTCACGGGAAACAGCACTCTGAGGTGGCACTGTAGGAAACAGGGAAGTAGCGGGGTGTGTGTGTGGACAATAAACAGTCAGTCACATGGAGATGACTGTACAGCGTGCAGCAAGTGACCCAGATCTAGAAACACATCTTTGCAGCTGTTGTGTCCATGTTACTCAGACAATGAAATGTTGACCATCCCTCCAAGTGTATGTCCAGATAGCCATCATGGTGTATTGTCTGTTTTTTACATTACACTCTCTCCAGGTAAGCCTCTGATTTGCACTGTAATCCTCTACTTGGCATGGCAGGCAGGCTACCTGTCTTTGTGCCTTTGTGTGTGTGTGTGTGTGTGTCTGATGTGTCAATGTGCCATTATGCATGTGTGCACACAAGGAGGAACCTCTATGTGATGATGTGTGTTTGTGTGCGTGTATATAGACATGCTAGGCTGCATTTCATCTCAGGGCTTATAGGCTCATCTTGGAATGGCAGGGACCCAGGTGTTATTTAGAATTGAGGCAGACTAACACACACACACACACACACACACACACACACACACACACACACACACACATACAATAGAGATCACTGATTATACGACTAGGATTCTGTCTGTACGCAAACACTCATACACATACACACACAGCTTGTGGTTCTGCATAGGATAGTTGTTTCTTGTGTATGATTTAACAGAATAGCAAGTAAAGCAGCAACATGCCAGAGGACAGCTGGCAAATGTACCACTTTAGAAGTGTCTTCTGCAATTTTTTCTTTCTTTATCTCTTTCTCTCTCACACAAATAAACACTAAAGGTGCGTCTACACAGAAAGCATTTCAGCATTTTTTAGTCATCAGTCTCACGGAACAGACACACTCCTATTTTAAAACCAGCTGTCTACACAGACTGCATAATGGCTCGCATTTCACTTCTAATATATGTGTGTACATGCGACCCAAAGCATATTTTTATGCTTTAAGTCTATTTTCTTCCGTTTTACACGCATAACTACAGTGATTGTGTATTGGCCCCCAAGCACTGCCAAAACGTGAGTGACCTACACTCAATACTGTGTATACACAGTCGGAGGACTAAAGCTACTGCTGCTGCTGCTTTGCTAACATGCATGCTACGCCTCCTTTGTAGACACGGTGTAAGAGTCTACTGCCACATGTATTATTTTTATGCAAAAATTTTTTTTAAATATAATATGCTTTCCATATAATAACTTTCCATGTGGATATTTCGCAGGTAATGGTTACCATGTTCACCATATTAGTTTAGCTTAACTTTTGCTAATTAGCACTAAACACAAAGTACAGCTGAGCCTGATGGGAATGTTATTAGTATTGGAGAAAGTAAAATTGTAAACTGATGATGATGCTAAATGAAATGTCAGGAAATTACCAAAGTTATTACAATTAATCCTCTGGGGAACTTGAATGTCTGTACCAAACTTCATGACAATTCATTAAAATAGTTGTGAAGACATTTCACTCAAAAATGTCATCATCATAGTGTTGCTAGATGAAAAGTCAGAAGATCACTGAAGTCCTTATTATTCATCCTCTGGGGACCATGAATGTCAGTACAAAATTTCATGGCCATCCATCCATCCAATCATTGAAACATATTCGCCTGGACCAGAGTGCTGAACCAACCAAATGAACGACACTGCCATCCTTACAGCCACACTGCTCCCATGGCTAAAAATATGTATCACACAAGCAAGGGAGTAGCAATGTCTCCCGATATAACACTACAACTGTGTCACTTCACCTTACCTTACTTTTGTATACCTGTAACATCACAAACTATCAACTACCATAACTCAGCCAGACTTAACTAACAAGCACAATGGTAAATGGTAAATGGACTGTACTTATACAGCACCTTTCTAGTCTTCCGACCAGTCAAAGCGCTACACACTACATATCACATTCACCCCATTCATACACTGATGGCAGGTGCCAACTGCTCATCAGTTCAAAGAAACAAACAAATCCATCACATACCAAAGGCACAGCCCTCAGGAGCTTTGGGGTTCAGCGTCTTGCCCAAAGACACTTCAACATGTGGGCTGGGGGAAGCCAGGATTGAACCGCCACCCTTCCAATTGCTGGACAACCTGGAATTGAATGTAGGTATTTTTCCAGCACAATACAGTACTTTATCGCATTTATTACTTAAATGCATTACTCATGGTTTGCTATCAGTTCCACAAGTATGATCATTAATTTATTGGTTCCTATGAGGAAGACTGAGTGAAATCTGAGTAGTGTGAATAATTCCAAAAGTCAATGAGAAGATATCTAATGATTAGGATGAAAAGTTGAGGAATTCAATGTCACTGTTGTTTAGACGAAGCTATACGCAATGTATAGATTTAGTTTCTTGCATGTGTCAATTGCTTTGATATCAAATGTTTTTGTGTTGGTCATTAATAGGAGAAGTAATATTATTACTGTACTACAATGATCCCTAGCCTCTAAGACACTGTGGTTTTGTTCTATTGATTTATTTTTCAATCTGCCAATTTAAAACTTTTTTTCAAGCAGTTTACACGTCTATCACCATGCCCCATGTAGTTGATTTACAATGCACTGCAGTTCTTTTTATTTTTGGAATTGCTTTTACTCATGCTGATATGACTACAGTAGGTGATGGGGCAAAGAAAGAGAAAGGAAAACAGGAACAAAGAAGAAATAGAAGGGAATAAATACTTCTATTTCTTCTTTGTTCCCTTGGGAGGTAGAGAGATTCAACAGAAAGAGGAGAGGGAAAAGGGGTGGTAAAGTAAAGGGAGGCGGAGAGGAAGAGAAAATACTAAAAAGAAGGAAGAGGAAGATGGGAAAGGAAGGAAGAGAAACATTGAGGAGGATGGGAACTCAGAAAGAGACTGAAGACAATAGGGGGTGAGAAAAAAAGAAAGGAAGAAAGAATGAAAAAACCCAAAAGGGGAAGTCAAGAAAGAGGAAAGAAAGAGAGAAAAGGAAGATAGTGTTAGAATGAATTGGAATTTAAATTGGAATCAGGAAAGAGGGAATTGAGTCTATGAGGGGTTGGACTTTCTAATCAAAGATACCTTGCTTTCTTACAGATGACCACTGACACAACTGACATCCCGTGCGTGCAATTGGCTGAAATGAATCATCTGTGGCGAGACCATTGGCTTTTTACACCTTAACAAGAAGCTCTTTTTAATGTGGTCTGCACACACCCACACAAACACACACAGAGTCTTTCAGAGTTTCAGGGACTACACTGGAGTGCCAAGAGATAATCAATTCTTGCCCTTAGAGGTTTTTTTTCCTTATATGGGGGTTGCCATGTTTCACAGAAAGAACACTAACATGTAACAATCACAGACAATAACAGGCTTGCTGTATCTAAGGCATTTTATCTTCCAGGGTTTAAACAGTACAAGATATAATGAGTAGCTTCTCTGGTGACTATGGCATAAAAGTAATGATCTGCAAATTTTTTATTCTAACACCAAAAAGTGTAACAAAAAAAGTCACAGTACAGGTGATTCCTGCACAATATAGGTGATAATCTCTGGGATTTGATTCAATTTCAGTTTTGATTCTTGGTGTCATGATGCAATGCATGTCTTAAAAAAGATCTCAAATATAAACATGAAATATTATTGCATAGAAAATATGGGCACATCAATCCATCCATTATTGGCAGCTTATTTGAGTCACAGTGGCAGCAGGCTAAGCAAGGTGTCAAAATGCCACCAGCTACTCCTGGGGGATCCCAAGACGTTTCCACGGCCAGATGGGATATATAATACAGGTCTAGGTCTGCCCCGGGGGTCTGGAGGCATCCATATCAGATGCCTGATCCACCTCAACTGGCTTCTTTCAATACATAAGAATAACAATCCTACCCAGGGATCCTCCCAGATCTCTAAAGGTGAGCCCAGATCCCGTGCAAAGGAAACTGATTCTGACTATAAGGTCACCATACTAAAGCTCATGACCATAGGTGTGGGTTGGAACATAGATGGACCAGTAAATTGAGAGCTTCACCTTCAGGCTCAGCTCCCTCTTCACCATAACACTCTGGTACCATCAATGCCATATTACTGCTGACGCAGAAACTATCTGCCTGTCTTACCCTCACTTGAGAACATGGTCCTGACACACTACTTGACTTGGGGTAACTGACTCCCAAGTGCGCAATCCACCATTTTACAGCAGAGTGCCATGGCCTAAAAAATAAATTAACAAAAATAGGGACTGCTTATGCAACTGATGACTGGGGTGTACAGTACTGACCACCAGCACTCCCTGGAATGTCTACATTGTTTGGTGGAAGAGTTAAGAGTTGACTGATCAGTCTTGAGGGTCGTTTTCTAGTGCTAGAGTTCGGTGCTCCACTTTACAAACATTAATCTCTGGGTGATGCCAAGATGTGAGCCATCATAGTTGTTGTATGCCCAAAATACTTCACTTTCGTCTTGTTGCATGTAATCAAGGTTTAAGGTTCATTTATTTATCGTTATACAACACAGGGTTGTACAACAAAATGCAAGCTGTAGTCCCTTCATGCTACACACAAAACAAACAGGAAACTATTATTTATGTTGGAGTGCAAAGGATGGATTGGGGAGTCTCACAGCCTGAGGAAAGAAGCTGCACTGTAGTTTGGTGGTAAGGCAGCGGATACTTCTGTATTGTTTGCCAGACGGCAGCGGGGTGAACAGGCTGTGGCAGGGATGGGTACTGTCCAGTTTCTCCTGATGTCTCCGTTTTGCCTCCTTCCTGCCAGCTTTCAGTTTCTCTGGTGGTGCTGTAAGCTACCTTGTCACCTGACCGAAAGGCAGTTTTTTTGGCTCTGGATAGGGCCCTCACCTCCCAATTCATCCAGGCTTTCGGGTTGGGGAATGATTTTATTGTCTTTGTGATCACCACATCATCAATACATTTGCTGATGTATGATGTCACTGTTGATGTATATTCCCTAAGATCGACGTGGCTATCCTGGGTGGCAGCATCTCTGAACATGTGCCAGTCTGTGCACTCAGAACAGCAGTTAAATCAGCTGGGAGTAAGTAGGCAGGGGAATATGGTCTGATTGACCAAAATCGGGGTGGAGGAGGGCTTAGTAGCTGCCAGAAATGTTTGTATAAACATGGTCCAGGGTATTACTTCCCCTGGTGGGGGTGTGGACAAGCTCATGGAATTCAGGTAAAACTGTTCTGAGGACTGTTTGATTAAAATCACCAGCTACAATAAAATACCATCAATACCGTGCATTTTTTGAATTTGCATCTGGGGGAATGTAGACAGCAGCAACAAAAACACTGGTGAATTCTCTGGGCAGATAATATGTTCAACGTCTTAACATTAAAAACTCGACATCTGGGAAACATTGTCCATCAACTTTGACTATGTTTCACCTGCCCAGGGACTACAGATAGAAATTAGCTAGTAGCTAAATCAGTTACTAACCATATTTTCTCTTTTTCGAGATTAATGTATTTTGTACATGGTCCCTGATATAAATAATAATAATAATGATAATAATAACAATAACAGCAACAACAACAGCAACAACAACAACAACAACAACAATAATAATAATAATAATAGAACAAAGCATCATTGATGTAAATACAGAGTCCGCCTCCCCTCGTGTTAGTGGAGTTGTGTGGAGTTGTGTGTTCTGTCGGAGCCGAACACGGTCCGCCTGCCAAGTGCAATAGCTTCATAGCTTGGAAGTTGTGGTGGAGCCAGGTCTCTGTAAAGATGTCGGCACAACAGTCTCTGATTTCCCGTTGCTGAGTTAGTCTTTCATCCATTTTATTTTCCTATGATCAGGCATTAGCCAGACGTTATCTGGGTAGTGGTATAGCCTTAGATCCAAGCTGGGTTAGCTCAGCTTTTAACCCAGCTCTCGTCCCCCTCTTCCTGGGGAGATCGCACTCTTGTGGTGACATTTGGTCTGGCTGGTCTGGCTGGGTGGTTGATTCAGAAATGTAGAAGTTAAGAATTGTTATTCTTACATGAATGGGTCACCCCAAACCCCTACTGTTTTTATGGTGCAAAAACACCACAAAAGACTCAAAGAGATCAAATCAAAAGCTTTGTTACACATTTTATACCTGTACTATCTAGAAATAATTATATTCACGGTTGACATTACAAATATGTCTCAACATGTGTCTGAATTTCGGATTTTTCAGACACAAATATCCACCTGTAATTTTCATTATTTCTAGTAAACACCTTGTCTTCCCCGAGCCCTTATCCCCACCCGAGCAATCTTTGTCCAGTCTGAGCCCAATGTAGATGGTGATTGGATTGAGCTCATACAGTAAGTTAAGCTTTTCACTAAAGATGACAGAGAGGAGGAGCTTAAGGATTGCTTTGACACCACAGATTGGCAGATGTTTTTGACGCATGTTCTGATCCACACGAACTGACAGATATAATCACAAGTTACATTAAAGTACCCCGCCATTCAAAAATGTGTTTTTCTTATGTTTGAGCCCCCTAAAATGTCAGACCTTGACTTTATTGACTTGTATCTGTGCAAAGTTTGTCACTAGAGAGGTGTTTTCACATTCCTCTACTAAAGGGGGAGAGGTCTGTACACTTTCCTAAAATCTGAGATTCAAACATACAAGCTAGATTTGGGAGGTCACAAATTCGATAGCTAATCGCAATGCCACCAGCAAAGAAACCTGAAACCACCAGCACAGAGTGGTGTGTGCAGTTTTTGGATGTAAACAGGACCCTGGAGGTTCTTTCCACTATCTACTAACTTTATGTAATAACAATGTGAACACACTATAACATTATAGCAGATATACAACATAAACAAATAAAAGATGCTTACTACACTTACCATTCTGATACGTCTGCTAGTCGCCGATTTTGATGCACAATAGACTCCTCATATGGGTCTGACTGGGCTCAAACATATATGGCTGAATCTCTCTGATGTTTCCTCTAACTCTACCCATTTTGACACATTGCACACTGCTCTCTCACCATGGATGTATGTCTCTCACACACATCCATGTGCTCACCGGCACCAGTCAACCTAACCCACAGCTGTGGTGGGCAGGGCACTCAGAGATCCAGAATTTCTCAATGAGGTTGAAAGAGTAGATGTGCTTCCAGTTTTTTTTTTTCCTTTTTTTTCCTTTTTATGTGGGATAACCATATTAAACAAAATATGAATCATAGCAGAGTATTTTTACATACTCTAAAACATGCCTGGAGGGGAACTTTAAGTTCTGAGGAGACCGTTATCACAACTAGGACATTTAAGGTGTTCAGCAATAACAAACCATGTCTCTCAAAATACCTTAAAGCGTGTTGAAATAAGAAAAGGGTTGCGCTTTTGAAAGGTGAAATGGATTTAGTAAAGGAGAAAGAGATGAACAGTTTTTACAGCAAATACAGATTTGAAGAATAAGGTTGAGCAAAGATTCCGTACAGGCAATGCAAAGCAAGCACAGGAGTGTCTCAATATGATGATAAGCAGGGAAAGGAAAAAACTAGTGTGAATACTGCAGACTCTGGTGAATTTGTTAATGACCTAAACATCTACTATGGAAGGTATGTTTTTAGAGACCCAAGAACAGGCTGCAGTACAATCTGCAAGTAGATAGGTAGCTATGAACCTATTCAGCTATCTGAAAGAGAAATAGCCACGTGTCTTTCCATAATCCTGTGCCTGAAGGAAGGGTGCTTAAAGTATGCTCTCACCAGCTTAAAGGGGCTCTCACTCAATTGTTTGAGACTCTGCTTAATGGTTGGATTGTTCCACATGCATGGAAAAAATCCACAAAGAGACCTGCCTAAAGTCTCGGATGTTCATATTAAGTTTCAAATAATGAGGTAAAAGTATGTAAAAGTAAACCCTCTGAGCAAAAAGCTCAGGCTGTTCTGAATGCTAGGTTTCCAACGTTTTATTTTCTACTTTCAAGCCTAGTGGACATCACCTCGGTTATGCTCGCCATGATCTGCTCTAGGCACAGCGCACCCAAGTACAGGGACGCGCCCGTCGACCTGCTCAGTCCGTCTATTTGACTGCTGTGCTCATAGCGCTAAAACGAAGTGTGGAGATAGGTTTGGCTATGCGAGACTACTCTGCTTAAGACTACTCTTCAAGTTTTTGATGTTGTTCAGTATGTTTCGCAGAAAGTGCTTTTTCAGTTGTGAAGGAAAGTTGGTTAACTTCTTGATGGACAGATGGCTTTACTTGTTGCTAAAGTAACCGCTAACTACTGCTAACCGTAGCTACTGTTAGCTCCGTTAACCTTGCAGCTGCAAAAGACGCCAGGAACAGAGATGGGGGCTCACCGCAGCCGAAAGGATTAGCTGAAGAAGGATCCTAATGCTACACACCACACGCAGACACTGCACACCATCCAAATGACACTCTGAATGCTCTACAGTAAGGGATCGATTAAAGGACGCCACCACTGGGTAATCAGCTAGCCACCCCAGCTTAAGGCAAAAGTTGTATTTGATCACCTAAATCAAAAATTATTCACTTCTCCAATTGTTATCTTGAAGCACCATCTTGAAGCCATTTCAGCTGGCTTGTAAATGTTTGCATTGCATTGGGAAATTTTATAGATGGCTGACCTCGGCCTTCAACAATTAAACACATTTTTATCTGAAAGCATATCCTGATTTTACGTGAACTGGCTGTTTATTTCACTGTTTATTTTATTGCTTTTCTGTATTTCATGTGTTTTATTTCTTTATATTTCGTCATTCACTGTTATTTTATTTTTCTTGTTGTGAAGCACTTTGTACTTTGTTTTGATAAGTGCTCTATAAATAAAGTTTTATTATTATTATTTATTATTAAACAGTAAACATGGTCAAAACATGGGGACCGCCTGAGTATATCTTTATAAATTGTATCATAAGTGTTGTATATTAGTGTATTTTCACTGTATTTACAGTTACAGTTGTAGTCAAGGAGTAGGAGAGGACATTCAGCTTTCAATCATTTGGGTAGGCGCTTTTTTCCTAGAAATACAGCTAGAGTTTAAGAGGGTTACACACGCACACACACACACAGTTGACCAATAAAATAACAAGGAAAATTAAAGAAATAGAAAAAAAATACACAAACACAAGAAAATAAATACACAAACTGAAAAGAAGCTTAACACATAATAAACAGTGAATGGACCCTCTGGACTGATCCGTGAATTCAATCAACTTCAGAAAAAGAAAAACAAAAGAAAAGAAACTGTCTATATGGTTAATCCCTGTTATACTCAATAACCAGACTCTAGCGAAAGTAGAACATTTTAACCACTTGGGAACAATCATTGATCCGACCGTAACTTTTAATGAGAACTCAGAGAGCATTTTTAAGAGGCGCCAATCAGCAGTTGTTTTTAATCAGGAAGCTGAGGAACTTTGGCGTGAGCCAACACACACTTTAAAGGGCACAGAGACCCTGGTTGAAATCATTTTATCATTTAACATAACAGCAACTTGAGTGTAATGAGCAAAAACAAGCTCTCCAAAATTGTTTACATTGCAGGGAAGGTGGTTGGCAAGTCACAAAAACAACTTTGCAATTTATTTGACAGTGCTGTACACAGAAAAGCTTGAACATTTAACTGCAGATACTTCACACCCACTACGCTCAGAGTTTGAGCTGCTCCCATCTGGTCGTTGATTTAGGGTCCCAAGGGCCAGCTGAAACATATACAATTAGTCTTCTATTTCCTCTGCCATACAGGCATTGAACGCAGAATGGCTGCATCACGGAACACTTGTTATCTTATCAGATTTGCTCTCGTATTATTTATATAACTTATCTACTGTTACCTGCCCATTTGCACTATTGTATACTGTAAATTCTGTATGTTTTTAATGGTGTGCTGTGTTATGTGCATTGTATGTACCTTTGATGTACTATGGTGGACAATAAAGTCAATCCAACCAATCTAAAAAAAATTAAATGTGTGTATGTTGTTGAATGTAACCAGTAATCAGGGGAAAACAAACACTGATTCATAACTAGTTGTCAAGGCTCATAGATAAAGACTATATGTAGATTGTAGTTACACTGCTTTTAAACTTAAATTTTATGACTGCATGAGTTGCTGGTTTATGTGAGTGTGATTCATTTCTCCTGGCTAAAATGGCTAATTACAAGTACCTATGCGTCAACTTTCATCTTGACAGGAGCAACCAGTGGTTTTCCCACTCAGCAGCATCAAAGGTAACTTGATAATACTGGTATTTGCTGAGGAGAAACCACCTTTGCAAATTATTAGAGTACCAGTTGTACTGCCTGACTGCAAATTAATCACAGAATTTAATTTTCTGCTAAACCTGCTGAGAGCCACATGCTGGTTGGTTTTATGTTTTGTGATGCAGAAATTCCCTCTTTTCCCGGTGTTACCTGCTTGTTTCATGCACCTTGTTGGCGGCTGAGTTTGCACTACATTACTTTTTCAAGCAGCTGATGAGATGAGTTGTTGCTCTTTCCAATGCCATATTGAATGTCCGGGTGCCGTTAGCATTGGAAACAATGAATTTGCATTCAGGAGCAGTCGATCAAACAATCCATCATCTCTCCTTTACCTGTAATTTTGCTTTAGCTGAAAACTATCAGCAGTCAAGTCATAGAGTATGGCAGACATTTTTTGCCCTTGTCACTTTGTAGTCTGTCCAAAAGGGTTTTTTATGGTATTACATGATGCAGTTTTGCTCTATCTGAATGCAATCTGATCACCCAGGGTGAATGCTATGTCAGTAGGAAGGCTGTCTAAGAGTCTTAATGAGAAGCTTGGCTTGGCTCTGATTGGAGCTGCTGCTTTGAGAAATAACAAGCCCACTTTTGGCTGCCATCACTCAAATAAACCAGTTCCCTGATGAGCGGATTGGACACCGGCTGCTTCTGCTTGATTGCCAGTGATCAAATTCCTCTTTGGTAATGGCAACTGCAGCTTGTTGTTGTTTGTCATTTATTTTTAATTGCTTGGTTTGTTTGTTTTTTGACCTGCTAGCAATAGGCCCTCAGGCTGGCGATGCCAGTCAGTCTGTCTGTCCAACACTGGTCAGATTGTTTTAAAATTTGCTAAGGACATTCACAGCCCTGATCTTGCGTCTGGTACCACCAGCAAGCCAAATTTTCCACTTAACCAGTACTTGTCTTGAGGGTGTCCTTGAGACAAAATTTCTACTTGTACAAAAGAAAAATAATGTAATGCAATTTCCTGACCATATTCATGCTGCCCAGAGGTTGAACCCTTTCCATTCTTAACACTCCACAATTAGGGTTGGGGTTCAATTGCATTAAGTTTTCAACATTTGCAAGTAACTATATATATATAAATATGTAAAACTCAAAGATTAGATTAAAATCTGTAATTGCCTTTTGTTGAGGTCTAATCTCTTATGCATATCAACATTTTCAGCTTATCAACTTAATAGTTCTGCATCAAAGTTTAACTGGGAGCTTCCAGCTCCTGAAATTGACATGACACAATGAGCTAGATCATTTTTCTAGAGAAGAGTCTCCACTCTGTTTGTTTTGCTGAACTGCAAAAACACACAGTCCACTTGGAATCATGGAGTGTTATTACAGAGTTCTTTTGCTAATTAACAATCTTTGTCAATGACACACTAGCTTGAAGTAAGCATAGACATTAGCGAGACAACAGCCCAAAGTTAAATTTTGGCCATTTGTCATTTCAACCAATCAAAGCAACAGTCAGCAACTAAAACTGAGAAGCTGCTAATGTTACATGAATATATTGCTCTTTCCTAATAAAAAAAGATCAAGATTCAATAAGAGATTCATTCACAAAAGAGCTTAATGAATCTGGGTATTTTTCCAACTTGGAACTGGATCCAAAATTAAACCAGCTATCGGGAACCATTCCTACACTACATTGGTTTCCTCAAGATCCACCCATAGGGCCAAATATCAACTTTGCATACAAGATTCTTAATGTTCAAATTCATAACATTTGCCAAAAACTTCCATGAAGAATTTAAAGCAAGCAGCTTTAGATGAATGATCATTATGACTATCATCAACACCACTACTTTGTGTCTTTTAACCACTTCCTACCTCTTTCTCCCAGTTCCATTTCGATTCAGTCCGCTTCATTGGTATGAATGGCTGATAGACATAATAAAAAACAATAAAACAATTAAATGGTACCTAACAGGAAACATCTGTCACACTTATATGAATATGCAGGCAGATAGGTAGATTTATTTATTTAACATTTTACAACAGTTGTGAAACGAGATTTAAGTTGCAGTTCCCTTTATGCTATTCACAGAAGGATTAAGGAGTCTCACAGCCTGAGGGAAGAAGCTGCTCTGTAGTCTGGTGGTACAACAGCGGATACTTCTGTATCCCTTGCCAGATGGAAGCAGGGTGAACAGGTTGTGGCTGGGGTGGGTATTGTCTTTTAGTATTCTTTGGGCTCTGTGCTGGCACCTCACCTCACCGTTATCACCCATGCCAGTTGGTGATCTTTCCAGTCAGGATGCTTTCTATAGATCCTCTGTAAAAGTTGACAAGAGGCACAGGAATTTTGTCTTCTTAAGTTTCCTTAAGAAATACAGAAGTTTCTGAGCTTTCTTGACCAAGTTGGAGATGTGCGATGACCATGACAGGTCCTCTGTGATGCTGATTCCCAGGAACCTAAAACTGTTCACCTGCTGCACCTCAGCTCCACTGATGTAGGCAGGGGTGTGTGTCTTTGCCTCCTTTTCCAAAACCCAAAAATCAGCTCCTTAGTTTTGCTGATTTTGAGCAGTAGGTGCACCACTCTGCAAAAATGTTGATTTCCTTCCAATATGAAATCTCATCGTTGTTTGAAATCCGGCCGATGATGGTGGTGTCATCCGCAAATTTCACAACAGAGTTGTCTCCATGTCAGGGGTTGTACAGAGTGAACAGGAGGAGACTGAGCACACAGCCCTGAGGGGCTCCAGTGTTCAGCACTAGAGTCTGTTTGTGAGGAAGTCCAATATCCAGTGGCAGAGTGTGGTACTCAAGCTCAGAGTGCTAAGTTTGCCAATCAATTTCATAGGGGAGATTGTGGTGAATGCTGAAGTGAAATCAGCAAACAGCATTCTGACGTAGGTGTCGTTGTTCTCAAGGTGTGTGAAGACTCAGTGGAGGGCAGTGGAGATGGCATCCTGTTGGTGATCTGTTGGTTCTGAAAGCAAACTGGTGAATGTCTAGGCTGGCTGGGATGTTGTTCTTTATGTGCTGGAGAACCAGTTTCTCAAAGCACTTCATCAGAATGGGGGTGAGAGCCACAGGGCGGTAGTCGTTTAGATTAGATACCACAGACTTTTTAGGTACTGGGATGATGGTGGCTGTGTTGAAGCAGGTGGGAACAATCTCCCATGACAGTGATGTGTTAAAAATGGCAACTAGTTGGTTGGCAGTGATGTGTTAAAAATGGCAACTAGTTGGTTTTAGTACACAGCCAGGGATATTATCAGGCCCAGCAACGTTACTCACAAAGGCTCTAATTGCGTATTATTATAGCACATATAGGGGGGCTGTGTTTGAGTAGTGCATGCACTTGCCATTACGTTTATGTCTCTTTTGATCTGCATGTATATACTGTTCCTTACAATATATACCCATGTATGAGACCTCACAGTGTACACATTGTTTGTGCAGCAGTGTGAGTACACAGAGTTATTGCTGGTATAAATCAAGTCCTCTAATTGGTCAGGAGCTATAACCGCTGCAGGAGGTCTCGCCTCAGGTTGGTACTAATTGGCCACCTGCCACGTAGCTTGACACACCGTTGGTCCAAACTAGGAGTCACACCAGAGCATCAACAGGTGTGCATGTTTGTGTGTTGTAAAGTATGTTTTTTTCTCTTTATTCCTTTATGTATGTATGTATTGTGTATCCTGTTTCACCGGTGTAGGCACATGCATTGTATTTGTGTTTGTGTGTATGTGCTCTTAGGATTGCAACTTTAATGTCCTGTTCATTCTCAGCCAATGAGCATGTAGGAACGCCTGTCCATCAATATCAAAATTGGTAGTTAGTGTAATCTGTATGAAGTTCATGTGAGGAATTTGAATGATTTATGAAGTTTGATTCTTACAATGGCAGCTTTGCACTGGCTGAGTAACGAGGCCTATTTAATGATCACTTGCTACCTGTGAAGGGATCGGTGGTTGTCAGGAATTTGGTTTAGTTTTAGGGCTGCAGCTAACAGTTATATTGGGGTTGAAAAGAAAAGTATGATGAGGCAGCCATGGCAAGAGTATCAGAAGGTTTAATTGAGGCTAGATCCCTTTAAGAGAAACTACATTTAATCAGTTTCAAATCCTGGGATGAGAAAGTTGTATATACCGCCTGATCCATTTAATTATTTACTACAATCTAATCAGTTAACAAAAGGCCACTCTCACCTTCCCACAGAGCAGCTAATAAAATCTAATCAATCATTTTCGGTGCCTTCATTAAGCATTAATGAATATTTAGACTGTGGTGCGTCTCAAGGCTCTAGTGTGTGTTTTTTCTCATCTGCATGACTGATCTGTGTGTGTGTGTGTGTGTGTGTGTGTGTGTGTGTGTGTGTGAGATGGAAAAAAAGCCATAGGACATAAGAAAGGAACGAAGGAAGACATACGGAGAGTATGTGTTTGAGTGTCTATAGACAATCAGAAACACAATTCCAAAAACAAGAAGTATATTGTCTGGCCCGTGTGTGCTGTGTTTAAAAGTGTGTGAGTGTGTGTGTGTTCGTTGAGCTCAAATCAATCCCTCCTGTCAATTAGTGGTGTAATGATTTAATCAATGTGCTCTCCATTAGGACCATCTTCTCAGGCAATTTATGAGACCACTATGTGTGCGCCTGTGTTTGGGTTTGTCAAGAAACATTTGTGTAGATGGTGTGTCTGTAGGGTGTGTAATAAGTGTGTGTCCAGAGTGTATGATGAAGTGAGAGAAGCAAAGCAGATCAATGACATTTATCTGACATTAATCAACAAAGGAAAAAAGATCCTATGTGTGTGTGTCCTGTGAACTTTGTGGTTATATCACAAGAAGAGAAGGGATTAAATAATCTTTAATACTGTGTGTTTCTAACAACATGTCTGCAATGCCCCTATGCTGAGATAATGTACTGTAAGTTGTGTGTTTTGTAGTGTAATTAATTATTATTTCCACTATTGCTGTAATGTTGCAATTAGTTGAAAAAAGTCTTTTTGTTGATATCTCTGTAAATATTTGCCTAAAACTGAACTATCCAAATTTTGAATCCTGCTCCACAGTCCTAATTGTTTCCTGATTATTAATGCTTGTCTTCATACTCAAAGTTCAGTACAGCAATGCCATTGTTTTCAATGGAATAGTTTGGGAAATATGCTCTTCTGATGAAAAGATTGTTAATACTTACATATATGTCTGCTAAATATGAAGCTACAACCAGCTCAGACATCTAATGAATTTTTAATTACTTTCAAAGTATCTTGTGTGGAAACAAAATATGTAGTACTGTATGACTGTACATGTTTCAAGAAACTGTTTTACAATTTTACCTTTTTTAATGTGATAACCTCAGTCATATTTTCTTATTTTTTAAAGACATCCGGGAGTCTTGTCGTTGTGAGGTTGCCAGTCAACCAGCGGAGACTCTAAGAAGTCACTGTGCCCATTGTTGTTTTTACACATTCTTTTTTGTACGGATTAAACAAACCAGATATACGTTAGTGAGTTTAGAGGACAGAGCCAGGATAGCTGTTTCCCTGTTTACATTTTTTGTGCTAAGCTTAGTTAAGCGGCTGCTGGCTGTAGCTTCATATTTAGCATATAGATTTAAAAGTGGGGGTGCACGGTGGCAGAGCGGCTAAAGCTCCTGCCTCCCAATAAGGAGATCGTGGGTTCGTGGGATCGATTCCCGGACCAGACCAACATCACACAATCTCTCTGGGTGGAGTCTGCATGTCCTCCCCGTGTTACCGTGGGTTCTCTCCGGGTTCTCCGGCTTCCTCCCACCGTCCAAAGACATGCATGTGTAGGTTAATTGATAACTCTAAATTGCCCGTATTGAATGAATGTGAGAGTGAATGGTTGTCTGTCCTTGTCTGTGTCTGTGTTAGCCCTGCGACGAGTTGGCCACTGTCCGGGGTGTACCCTGCCTAAGGCTCCAGTCACCCGCGACCCCTAACGGGACCAAGCGGTAGAAAATGGATGGATGGATGGATTTAAAAGTGGTATTGATCTTCTCATCTAATGCTCAGCAAGAAAGCAAATAAGTGTGTTGGCCACTAGGTGGCGGTGTTGTTGCAAAGTAATGAAATATGCAAACATACTTTTTTCAAACTCTTCCTAGGCGGTGATTTCAATCTGCATGAAACTCTGCACATAGAATCTATGGACCCTCATGATCAAAAGTTACTTAAATAAATTTGATACTCCAAAAAGTGCGCAAGGTAAAAGGAACAACTTCCTATAGTTTGCAGTAAAACAGGAAGTGATGTCATAGCTCCACATAGAATTGTCCAAATAACACAAAACTTTGGCCGGTACTTTCCCATGCCCCACAGTGGCTCAGTGCAACATTTGGTTCCAATTGGCCATAAAATAATTTCTTGCAAAATCGTGACATATGCTAAACCTACTTTTTTGAACTAATCTTAGATTGGAAGTCCAATCTGCATAAATTGGAGCAAAAATAAAAATAAATAGAATGAGTAATCTAAGGCATGGAATAAGCAGCAGGATCAGGTGAATGATGAGGTGAATGCAGGGGATTTTGCATGATGGATCTGTGTAATTGAAAGTATTTGCCCATAGGTTGGTCCCTATTTGGTCTGTGTAAAGAGGCTTTCCTTTAACTGGTGGCAGCTGATAAAAATCCCCAACAGCTATAAAAGAAGCATTGCCAAAGGGAATGTTTCTGTTATAGCTGTAGATATAGATGTTAAAATCAGCGCATTGTTTAATTTGTCGTAGCCTGCCATGGATATAGGCCAAAAGTTTGTGATCAACCATGGAAATTTCATCTCTTACCAATATTTGTAGATCTTAATGTATTAACTTTTCCTCCCTTAGAGACTGATATGGCATTGAAGTATTATTGACAATCACTAAGCTGTTGTGTATTGTTGTAGCATTAATGATATATGCGGCCACACCAGTGGGAATAGTTAGTAAAACATGAATGTCATCTGGATTATTAGACATTCTTGCTAACAATCTGCATGACGCATAATACACAGCTTTTATTAAAGGAGACTTTCCTGTGCCTGCTCCTCCAGAAATAAATACATGAAATAGGTCAGGATTTTTCCCATTTACTTTATCTAGGCACCATTCACGTATTTTGTAAAACACCTGTGCATATAGCTCATTTATTTGGCGCATAATAGAAAATGCTTCTGATCAGTTAATTTTCTGCATTTGAAATTCAACTGACACTGCCCACCTTTCTAGTGGCTGTAAACCTGTAATTTAATAGTTAGTTACCTTTTAAAGTAAAAGTTAGTTAATACTCATTTCATCTGAACATTCTAATTGCTTCAATTGTGCTTCAGGACAAAGAGTTGCCCATATTTTCCAATCTCTGTGCTGATCTCCATCTGCGTCTTGCACCGTGCTCGTGCACTGCCTCCGTGGGCCGCATGTTGCGACTAGCACCGGAGGCTTAGAGGTCTAGTTAGGGCCCAAGCAGCAACCGCTTAGGACCTAAATGTACTCAAAAACTCATGAAACTTTGCACACATGTCAGACATGGCAAAAAATTTGATGTTTTATGGATATTGCGCATGGGTGTGGCAAAATGGCTCCATAGTGCCCCCTACAGAGCAGCCCCAGCAGTACATTTCAACTAAATGTATGAAATTTGGGAGGCACATGTACCATGTCCAGGCATAAAAAAAACCCTCTTGGACCCATACCCTAAACCCAACTGGAAGTCGGCCATTTTGAATTTAGTGGATATTTTCTGTGTTTTACACATCCTGTACCTTAACGAACTCCTAGAGATTTAATTGAATCGACTTCAAATTTGGGCAGTAAAATCCCAGAGCACACATGACAATTCAGAGCCTTGTCAACCAACCTCCAGTAATGACGGATGCGGCACGCCCAACGTGCGGGAAGGGGCGTTTTAGGTATACAGCGACCCCTGTCAGTTCCAGTGTTAAGAACAAGCCCAACACTGCTAAGGCAAAATCCTCCACTTTGGAGATGTGGTCACATTCAAAAAAAGAATAAGCTACATGGGTCATGAACAGAGGAACTCCATGCATCATACCTTTCTCAATTAATTATGATCAAGCAGTGCTTGGGAGACCCCAGGGGTATGATGCAGGTGGAGGACAGGTATATATGGGTAAGCAAAACATTTGATTTACTTCTATTTGTCATTGGGGGGGTAGAACACTGCTGTGATCCCAAGGGATTTCAGTGAATCAACAGCCTCCTGGAGGGAAAGGGAGCCAATGACAAAGTGCCTGGGGACACAGTGGGCCAATGAGAAGCCACACAGTGAGCTACACGGAAATTATGTTCTCATGGAGGGTTTAGTTTCACAGTTGGTGGGACATTTGAGTACCAAAGACAGAAAGGCAGCAAGGACGATTAATCCCAATATATACTCTTGCAGTTGAACAACTTTAAAGCAAGAGAGGGCCATCAACTTATGTTATTTATCTTTATTGTGCGCTGTGTGCTTATGGTGCTTGTGAACTGGTGTGCGTTAGTGCTTGTGGACTCGGGTGGTCCAGTGGGGCATTGACCACATCCAGCTTCGCCCTTAACCTCTTTCTACATGGCTCTGCTCCCTTTCTCTCTGCTAGGCTCAGCAGATACATTTCTAATACCTCCTTTGCCTACAACGGCGTATAGCAGGCTACAAAATAAGCCAAAAGAAGGAAGATCTTGAAGGAGAAGAGAGACAGAAAAAGAAAGCACTAAATTAAAAACAGAGAGCTGAGGCTAACAACAGGATAGCCATGGAAACGTTTGCTATCTTATTTTTGCTTATGTTAGCTTAATTTAGCTGGCTTGGTTAGATATCAACATTGCACAGATGACTTGTTGTAGTGCTACCATTAGCACTTGTCAAGAATGAATAGGGCAACCTCCGCATCACTCTTCAGCTCCTTACCATAGACTATCAGCGAGGCTAACAGCAGGCTAGGCATGGAAACTAATGACTTTGCAACAAACATTCCACTTCCGCTCTCGCCCTCTTGAAAATGCCTCTCCGATGTTGAGCCTCGTCTGATTGCTTTTTTTATTTAGCACTTTCTTTTTCTCTCTCTCTGTTCTCCTTCAAGGTATTCCTTCTTTTGGCATGTTTAGTAGCTTGCTATATGCCGTTGTAACGTAACACACCTCTCTACATGGCTCTGGAAAGGAGGAACCAAGACACGTAGAAACCGAATGACCCTTGTTTGTACAGAGTCGCTGTGAATGGCTAGTTACATGCTAGCTAAGCCTGATTGGTTGTTTGATTCAGACCGAGTCCAATTAAAAAAAAAAAAAAAAACGAAATACAAAGTGCCTACAGACACAATTTTTTTTAAAGGAACCCTTCAATTAAATATTGTTAGTGCCATGCAATGGTCAAAATTAGGTATTTCAACTGAAATTATAATGAAATAATATTGCCTACTTTAGCTTTAAAATGGACAACAGCCAATTAGAAGCATGTTTGCATACTGGTGAATGGACACCACCGATGAATAAAGGGAGATGGGGTGCCACTTAGGGGTTAAGACAGCAATCATGAACTGCAGAGTCCCTGTTCGAGTCAAGCACAGACTTTTGTTGCATCTCTCTTTCTCTCTCATTTCCTGTAATCTCACAAATAAAAAAAATAATAATAATCGGAGACAGGTACTTTACACAAGTGTTAATGAGGGGTCAATCTGCTTGGTTCTGATGTAGCTGGAGCTTGTAGGTACTATAAAATAAAGTTCAAAGGGCACCTGTTCATGGTGCATGACGTGCTCTGCAAATATACATGAAACGTGTTAACGTGAAATCAGGTTTGTAAAATATGTGTCACAATATTTTCAGGATTGATTGGTTTTGCTCACATGTGTAACAGCAACAGTCCTTATGTGAGCAGCAACATGTTGTAAAACCACACAACATATTGGCATGAAGGCAGAAGTGCATTCAAAAAGCTTAATGACATCTTTCAGGTGGAAATTTCATCTCTCTTTTTATTCCTTTTTACATTTCTCTTTCTCCTTTGCCATTTACCATGTTGCTTTTCTCAGATAGATGTATTAGATTTAAATAGATTTTAAGAATACCTGCCTTGTTAAAACATTAAGAATTAAATCAATAACTTAATTTCCAATTATTTTATCTCGACTGTGACAGCACAAAAGCAGCATTAACTGAATATTAAAAAACACATGCCTTTGAAGAAGAATTGGATTTCTCTTTGAGATCAGTGTCTCAGTGCTACTATGGTGAAGACATGGTGACATGTGTTACCATGGCGCCAGCGTGAGCAGGCGGCCTTCACAGCAGCTCCTCTCTCCAATGCTTTATCTGCACTTTTTCTACCTCTTTTTTCTCCTTATACCTGTTATTGGATATATATTGTATTTGTGGACTACTTTTGCTCTTTTCATGAGGACTTATAATGTCGCCAACCTGAAACCAGCAGGCATCCCAGCAGAGCTTGGTCCTTATCATCATCTCGGGTGATTTCAACCATGCCCCCCTCTCCTTCACAATGACCAACTTCACCCAGTATGTGAAGTGCACAACAAGGGATAATAAAACACTGGACCTACTGTATGCAAATGTCAGTAAGGCATACTCCTCGACTACAATGACAATGGACACAAAGTAATGAGAATTAGAAAAAAACTCAGTTTGAAACAGTTTATGCTCTGTTTCCACAAATTCTGACAGTTTGCACTCCTGTTGGTTCCTGACAGCAACACCTGTCAACAGCAAAAGGCAGCCAATACTTAACCACAGCATCCTGCTGAAACGGTTTCTGCATCGGTGTGACCTATGCTAACTGTCAAGTTCTCATCTCCAGTTGAGCAAAGCATCCGCTCTAACCTTTGAGCAAGGGGTTGAACTATCGGGCCCTCGCTTTGCAAAACATCCTGTGCAAATGTCTCCAGGATGTAACCGACATCAACGCCTTTTTACCGACCACCTATATGCATGTTTAAAAATAGTGATGGCTTAATGATAACCATAGCTTGTTAAGCTATTTTTTGTATCATAGCATGTGCTTTTTGTATTTGACCTAGATGGGTTGAGTTTAATTCAATATATTGCTTGTGATTTGAGTTTGTACCATATATGGAAGCTAGCTCGTGCTTTTCCTGGTCTCCACCTGGCACAGAAGTACATAGGGTGTTTCTTTTTCTTTTTACTGTTTGAGTCTCTTTTTCTTTGTTCTTGGATGACCATTGACAGAGGTAAAGAGGGAAGTTTTTCTTACCAGTCACAACATGACCTTGCCTTTGGCCATGCAACAAAAATCTAACATCACATCAAGCTGAAGGATGAGACACAGTTCAAACTGAGAATACATCCAATTCATCTTCATGATTACGAAGCAGTCAAAAAGCACCTCCAGACCCTTCTTGGTACAGGCATATTCCCCATTCTCATCGCCGATAGTGGTGATAGGAAAGAACAATGGTGATGTACACCTATGTGTGGATTACAGGAAACAAAATCTGCAGACAATAAAATATGCTTATGCATTGGGAAACCTGTAGGAGTCATTTTCCACTCTTGCTGGATCCAAGTTTTTTTCAGTGATGGATTTGAAGGCTGGATACTACCAAATTTAGATGAATGAAAGTGACAAGCCAAAAAACACCAAGCCCTGGATTAATAGAGACATCAAATCCCTGTTTATCCGGAAGAATCTGGCTTTCAAGGCTTGGGACAGAGAGGAGACATGACGCATGAAGCCTGTAGAGAAAGATTAAGGAGGCAAACAATGTATACCGGGAGAAAGCTGAGAGACAACTTCAGCAGAACAACTCGAAGGAAGTGTGGAGTGTTCTGAGGAAGATGACTTGTCACGTTTTATGTGATGTCCAATCAGTGTTGATGGTAAATGTAGTCAGGATATGGATGGTGGGGACCATCCAGAAATATTGAGATACAGTCAAGAGAAACTGTGTGAACGTTAAACCTCCTTTTAAGAACAACTAACTAACGAGAGTAGTCATTTGGATGCAGTAACAATTTTTGCATGTTGCTTTTTGTGGAACTTTATATTGCAGTATAAAGCAGTATAGCGGTGGGTGTGGGTGTCAGAAGCTCGTGCGCAAAGCATCCGGGTACATGTAGGCATTGCCGGCACGGCTCTGCGAGCAGGAGAACTCAGTATTCTCAGTCAATATAGCACACACTAAGGAATTTCAATTGATTACATTTACCATGAACACTGACTGTATATCCACATAAAACTGGACAAAATTTACCTTTAAAGTAACATGGCTGTAATGCCAGTCTGTCTTTGAGACAGATGAATTTAAAAAAAAAAGCCCTGGCACAGCAGCAG
Source organism: Siniperca chuatsi (assembly GCF_020085105.1). NCBI lineage: Eukaryota > Metazoa > Chordata > Actinopteri > Centrarchiformes > Sinipercidae > Siniperca > Siniperca chuatsi. The sequence continues at coordinate 32,905,882 of NC_058044.1, read as the reverse complement.
AAATCTTCCACATCAGGCTGCAAATGTCAAGTGGACTTTCAATACGCTGCTCCATTTCTAATTTATTTCCATGTCATTAACTTTAATGCCAGGCTGTAACATGTATATTTGTGTGCCCTTCTGTGCATTTTATCAGTCCAAAGACTGACAGACGGTCTGTTCCCGTCTGTTCATCATTCACCCTCATCATGTCAGGTGCTTCTTCTCTATTTAAGTGTACTGACCTGAACTTTTACAAGAAGGATTAAAGGATTGTTAAAGAACATTTTAGAATATCAGGGATCATTCATGATCCATCACTATACTCTCATATATACAACTGGAAACCTCCTGCAAACACTACTGAAACACAATACATTTTGATCATATGCAGCACTGAAACATTCTCATATTCAATACAAAAACGTTTTATGCTCATATTTTATCATAAAGAAAATATATATATACACATGCATACATCAACATCATGGTAGAGTATGGTACAGAATATTCATTTCATCATTTTTTTTTTAGTTACAGAGTAAAGCTTTCTAGTGTTGAGGACGGAGGAAGCATGCCATCTGGGCTCAGCTATGACCTACACTCAGTGTTCTGCCATACAGCTATACTTGAAAATGATGTACTTTGACTGGATAGTACCACTGATATATATGGTCACAAGACTTTGTTTTCTTAAAGTCAAGGCACACTGTGTACTTTCTCAGGAAACCACAAACACTTAATCTATGAGTCAGGTTTTGGTAGTCTAGATTTAAGTTTTAATTGGACATTTTGATGCCCAATGGTTCCTTTCCCTGTGAGTAAGTAAGTATGACGCGTTACAATCTGTGGAACAAGGAAAAGGCAAGTGGAAATAGTTGCGCTCTGTTAAAAGTAAAAGTAAAATACAGCCTCTAACACCTGCAAAGATGGAGTGTTTAACTCAGTAAATTCATATTATAACGGGGTACCACTTCTTTACGAGAAATTAATTAATAAATTAATAATCAATTTAATTAATTTTCAATTTAGTCTCGATCTGAAGTTGTTGTCTTGGGACAGTGACTTGAATATTTCATAAATGTGTATTTCACAAATACATAATGACCAACGTTTTATAAATGTTTATTTTTATGTTAGCGGTATTAACTTGTGTAAACACAGGAAACCACTATGTGGAAACTTTAATAGTTGCTACCTAAATAAACTAGAGCACCGTTTAGCAACTGAGAAGTTTTGGAAAGTCAAGGGAGATTATTATTAGGAATTATTATCACCTGAAGTAATTTAGCTATCATACCTATGTTGATGGAAGATCTATGTTTTCTAATTGTTCCTATTAAGCTAAAGCATCAAACCCCAATGTCACAGAAAAGTATCTGTTGTTTCACCTGAGTTTTGGCTGAGTTTTCCTTCAAGCATTGCCCTGAAGGAAAGAGGATAGGAGAAGCAGTGGCATATCTCTGGGCACTCAGTGGCAATTGGTTCCGGATGAAACTGCCTTGAGTTCCATGTTTCAGGACACGCTGTCGGTCCCACGGGGGCGACTCTCTTTTGTCTGTCTGCTTGTCTCTCTCTTGTTCATCAGGATCTAGCTTGATCATGCTACAAGAGTAAGGTTTTGTGCAAGTGAATAAATGGTGGCCTTTATTGGTACAGGTTTCCCATGAGATCAGTCAAAATTATCATATTGCTATTGTGCTAACTATTCAGAGTTTTCAGATTGGACTTTTTACTAAGTCTGCAAAAAACACAATACAATAAATGTACAATAAATTCTTAGAAGAAAAAGTTTCATCAACATCAAACTAAGCAGAGGCATCACTTAAAACATTGTGTCACATCCTCTGTCATATGTTTGACACAGAGGTCTGTAGGTGTGAAGGACAACTAAGATTAACAGTCCCCCTCTCTCTCACCTCTCACTGGTTTACTCAGATTGACTGTCCATCTTTTCTCTCCTCTCACAATCCCTTTCTGCCTGTATTTCTTCTATGCACTTCTCTTTGTTCCACTCTTTCTTTGCCCTCTTCTCTCCATGTCCATCTTAGGTGGATTAAGCCACCAATGCCTGGACGGTTTAATTTATTTTTCCTTTCTATTCTCCTTCTCTTTCTTTTAATCTTTTTCTGTTTCTTTTTGTCTGTATCCAGGCAGAGCAGCAGTCTTCCTCCCTTCATGTTCATCATCCCAAGACAACACGGGATTACACTGGTCATTCATATGAATATAAAGGCCTTTGCATATATCAAAGCCAAAACATATAATGCTCATTAAAATAGTACCACACAAAGTGAAATGTCTGCTCCCAGAAGACTAAGCCAGGTAATTAAAGGTCAGCTGACAGGCTTTTCCTTCATTGCATGAAAAAGATTGAGAATAGCCACTGTTGGGCCTCGCCTAGCCTCACCACTTGTGAGGGACAAAAGACAGGCCTACCTGGAAAGACGAAAGCCTTCACTAACAAACTTGACTGAGAAACAAAGAACAGACAGTAGAAAGGCACAGCCGTTAATTCACACCTAGATGCAAAATTTAGACAAAATCTCATTTGAAGCCAGCACAAGATGTCAGTTGAATCCAAACAATGGATTCCCACTGGACGGGACACGCAACACGGCGCATGAAATCCCGGTACACGGCTATGATGACACCAACTCCATAAAGCCTGCCGCACTACACTGCCCGTTGTCTTTCCACAGTAAACTCTGTTTATTACAGGAGGCGTTTTCATGTGAACTTTAAACCCCCTAGGAAAAGTCTTAACTTGTTGGACGAGCAACAGGCTGTTTTGTGTTTGCTGAACACCCTTTTTTGGATCCTGATCATTATTCCCCATAACAATACCGTACCTGCAGAAGTAAGAGACATGGATTTAGTGTCTTTTTCACGGAGAGAAAGACCCGCTGAGCCTCTCTCTACCCACTAAAAGTTGACTGCTGTTTCCCTTTGCTGCCCCTTGAAGGAACAATTTCGCAGTGGAAACCGACAGTGCAGCCCATGTCAGCATCCCAGTGATTAAATCACTACCAAAAGCAATCCCAAGTACGAGGCGTGTGTCTGGGCATAACTGTGTGTTCTTTCATCTAAGTTTCATTGTTGTGAATTGTGCTTTGCTTATTTTGGAAAGTGACGGACCGCTACGTCCGAATTGCTGTGTGTTTTTCTTTGTGTTTAGCGCGTTCCATTTTGTATCATGTATTGGTACCACGCTGTGTTAGCTTTAGCCACTGTGGGAGCTAATAACTGTGCCTTATCAGACAAAGGTCCAGTAATACTGCCTTTGGGCGAAATTCTGCTGCCGGATTACTGTGTGATAAAGGGACAACTATTACACTTTGCCACGGCATTTGAGATTCCTCATGCCTTACTCTGTGTGCTTTCCTCTGTCTTTCCTCTCCACTAACCCACACACCTTAGCCAGCTAAGCTGCACGCTATCTTGAGGACAAATAGAGCCCACCTGCTACTTTGGCTCTGTTCTTGAGTAAGACCCACGGGGTCACACAGCCGCCATCTCCCCCCCATATAAGATATGTGTGTATGTGTCTTATATGCTTGCTGATTGTTGTATGCTTATTGTGTTAGACTAGACAGTAGTGGTTGTTGGCTGAAGTTACTGATTGTTAATCAGTGCTAAGGTTAAATAAATGCTATTGTAAGTTTTAAAGAGCAGTTGCCTGTGGTTATTGTGTGTACGTGTTGTGATAATAGCTGGTTGCGACGGTCAGTGCTCAGATCTCCACCTTTGAGACTCCCAGGGTGGTGACCCATAATGATGAATCCATATTAATAATTTTGAAATTATTACTGGATAAGTAATAATTACACACACACACACACACACACACACAGTTACGCTGTCATTCTCTTATTAATATTATTGACTATTTGTCCATAGGGAACAATCCTATACATAAATCCGATATATGACAACATTTGTAAACTACATACAGTGAATATGTCTGTCTCACACATATAGATGTGATATAAATATAAGTCATTACCATATATTATTGTCAATATCACATGCTCATTTTACTGCCCTGGGGCATCAATGGTTGTACAGATGGTATGTCATCGTAAACCTTTTCTAATACGAATTACAAATATTACAAATATATTACACATATTTCTTTTGATATTTTTTTTATTTATCTAGAAGTGTTACACTGTTTATTAAAAAGGCATTAATGCATTTAAAAATTGATTCGTCTATGTAAGTGAATCAAAATCACATTTTTTAACTTACGGCCTTGATGCCCTGACATGTGGCCTTTGTGGCCTTAAAAAAATTGCCCCCACTGCAGGCAAAGTGGCCTTGACCCTATAATTACAATATTCCAGGCCTGCTCACAGGTGTGTCCACTTGTAGTGCCTACAGTGGACACACCTCTTCCACCCTCATCCTTAACACCGGAGCACCCCAGGGCTGCGTTTTGAGCTGTACTCCTGGTACACACGACTGTGTAGCCACTTTCGACTCCAACACCATCATCAAGTTTGCTGACAACACAGCTGTGGTGGACCTGATAGATAGATAGATAGATAGATAGATAGATAGATAGATAGATAGATAGATAGATAGATAGATAGATAGATAGATAGATAGATAGATAGATAGATAGATAGATAGATAGATAGATAGATAGATAGATAACAATGAAGAGGCCTACATGAAGGAAGTAGAGGACCTGACCAGCTGGTGTCAGGACAACAACCTACTCCTGAACGTCAGCAAGACTAGGGAGCTGATAGTGGACTTTGGGAAGAAGCAGGGAAAGAACTAGGCCCCCCTTAATATCAATGGATTCTCGATAGAGAGGGTGGACAGCTTCAAGTTGTCATGGTTTTGTGTTTGTGTTTGGTTATTTCCTGTTTTATTTTGAAATATTCTCCTTCCCTCATGTGTCTGTTAGTTTGCTTCCTGTCTTTGACTGCTGTGATTGTTTTCACCTGTGTCAACTAGCTTCACCCGTGTCTCGTTGTCTCCCCTACATGAGTGTCTGCGTCTACCTCTATTCTGTGTCAGATCATCCTTTGACGATTAAGTGTCAAGCCAGGAAACGGTGTCTTGTGTCAAAGTCCTGCACTTTGTATGTCCACCGCCCATCTCAGGCACTTCTGTGTGACTCCAGTACAGATCATAAATACAACACTTCATTTGTTTTAAAAAAACAAAACAAATGTTGCCTGTGCTTATTTTTGCCATCACAACATAATTGGGGAAATAATTTTAATTATATAGCGGAATTTTGTGGAGACAGGATTGGAAATTATGGACCCGTAAAAGTAAAGTATTATCATATTTTGCAATTTTAAAAAAGCGATGATATCCACTGGAAATGAAAATGTATACTAAAAATGTATTGTTACAGTCACATTGGAACTAAGAGGTAAAATGTGACGCATTATACAGGGAAACAAGTCAGTATCTCCTCCTGCGCTTGAGACAAGAGCTACTGTCAGTGGCCTTGAGTTTGCCTAGGTTAACGGTGCTATCTGCCTGCCCAGCTGTTCTTCCTCCCAGACAGAAGAAACTGATAGGGAGACAGTGAAGGGAACTATGGCTAGGGAACATGGAGGTCAACTCTATTTCTAGGGTAGCAAGTGACCCCTACGTGACTGCTGTAGTGTCCGGCCTTCCACCTGTTACCCATATCTCTACACAATGAGGCCTGAGAAAATTCTTTCACAATGACCCTACCCAGTTGGGTGCAACAGACTTTCAAGAAAGAAACTTTAAAACAGATAGTTAATTTACTCTTTAAATTTTCTGCTCAAGTTGTAAAAGACCACAGCCAGGCAGGCTAGGATGCTTGACGGAAAATTCCAACTTAGTACAACTTACAATTCCATGCATTCCTTGCAGTACTTTGGAAAATACTAAAGACGGGTAACAGTGAACATTTTGTTGCTGTTATTGTTGTGTCAAAATTATTGTATCAGTTCATTGTAATGCACTTGGACACAGCAACCATTAAATGTTGGAAAATAAATCATGCAGAAGTAATTTCTTGCACTAATCTACTGTTTGGTTCTTGAACGCACCAACAGGAAGCTGGAAGCTGGAAGCTGAAGAGTCACCATTAGCAATATATATGTTTTGATAGTAATAAAGATGAGAAATTGTTCAATGTAATAGATTACCTGTCTAATGAAAACTGCATTGGACAGATAATCCATTACATTCAGTGATTTTAAAAGATTTTAAAAAGTTGAACCCAAGCACACATCAACTAATAACACTGAATATTTCAAAGTTTAAATGGCATTTCTAGAACAGGGAATATAATATAACTAAATATGAGTGTAGTAGTGTTCCTCACTGAATTACTGTCCACTACTATCCTTTTATATCATATCAAAGCAGTCACAGTGGTCTCATCACAATGCAGACGTTCAGTCACACATTATTCAAGTGTATTTCTGTGTGTTTGTGTGTCAATATTGGTTATCTTATGAATAAAAACACAGGAAAAAAGCATCAGTCCTGTATGTGCTTGCCATATGTGGTGTGTGTGTGTCTGTGTGTGTGTGTTTTATGTGTAAAACCACATAGGGCAAGACAGCGCACAAGGGCGCGAGAAAGGGAGAGGGAAAGAAACACAGATCACAGGTATTGATTTTCTTACTTTTAGTGTAGGTGAGAAGGCAGGCAGGGATTTACCTGGTGGGGAGAGAGTGAGAGAAAATGTTGTTAGAAAACAATGAACACACACACATCTAGCGGTAGGGCTTGCTGTGGGGTATGGCAGTGACAGCTGAATTATGGATTTCTGTAAGGTGGAGGACAGAGAGAGAGGGAGTCAGAGAGTCAGTTGGGCTTAGCTTTACAAGTGCACTGTCAAACTGATGTACCACACACACACACACACACACACACACACACAGAGTGTAAGGACTTTAAAGGGAATACTGTAATGGCTGTGTGTGTGTGTGTGTGTGTGTGTGTGTGTATCAGAGACACAGACGACCACAGAGAGACCAGTAGCTTCTGCATGTTTTCACTCTCCCAGCTAAAACGTAATGTAAATGCAGGTGCTTCTTGTCGAGCTGTTAACCATTAGGTGTCATGATGGATGGCAGACTGGAGTTTTAAGGTGCGATCAAATACTCATTATTTATTAGGAAGGTTCCCAACTGAGTGAACTGACCTGAAAGTGTCAGAGGTGCAGCCATGATAGGAGCTGCTGGATTCCTCTAAATGCTTCATCCATCCTTCCATTTTATAAAATGTTCATCCTCCTCAGGGTTACAGGGGTCTGGAGCTTATCCCAGCATGCTCTATGTGAGAGGCAGGGTACCAGGCTAATGCATAGAGTATACTACATTCACATTCGCATTCACACCTACAGGCAATTTAGAATTTCCAATTCACCTGCGTGTCTTTGGAGGAAACTCAAACACACACAGTCAGAACACGGATTCTCCACACAGAAAGAATCCAGTCGGTCAGTGGGTTCAAACCCAGGACCAGGACCTAACCTCTGAGCCCTTTCTTATCTCCATCTACTCTTAAAAGTATTGCAGTTACTTGTTTGGTGCCCAGTTAAATGTAGAATTAAATGCTATCTAATACACAACTGGTAGACAAGTCCATAGGAAAATTAAATAATTTGAAAGAAAAGGTTGAATTTCCACACACTGTCAGAACTTATAGGAGACAAGACATTACAGTCATGGACCTTCGTCGGGCGTGCCTTTAAAAGATGAAAGATATGTAAAGCACTTCCTTGTGTATGAATTGTGCTGTGTAAACAAATTTAAAAGGTATAACGGTAATGGCAAAGTCATTCCACAATGTTACTAGGTCAGACCTAGTAACATTATTGTAACACGGCACAAGGCACAAGGCTATTATGGCACAAGGCTGTCATTTTAACAAAAATGGCTACAGCAGCACAATTAAATTCACAGGGAGATTAAATGCACATTATTCCCTACCTTATTAAAGCGCTGTAATAAATTCATCACTGAATCATCTTTTATACAGAAAGAAAATACAATCAGTTTAATTAACTAGGAAACACTGTGAATGAGCCAGTTCTAAGTTGTTGAGGAGATTCTTTGCATGTCAGATCAGTCTATAAAAAGGTTTGGTTTCTCTTTGTGGTGCTTGTAAAAGCGGTTAAAAATACCACACAAAAACAAAAAACGCAACAATAATCATCAGTCTATGTGCCTACATTTTCATCTTTCATTTATGCCAACTGCATCCCTATTTTTCAACTTAAATAAAAACAATTCCATAGTTTTCTAAAGTGAATGTAATACACCCTTTATAAATGGGTGTAGCCACGAACAATAACTATATAAGAAAAGCTAATTTAATTGGAAAGTACTATCTTAATTTCTAGATAGTACCTAATTAAACTTGGCTGTTACCAGCATAAACCTTGGATAACTACAACTGTAACTTGAATTGATGGGTAATAGAAGCGGCGTTTCTAAGAATTGGTTGCCTACTTTCCTAGGAATTACGTATTTATATCTGAGTTATTATTATTATTACTACACAGTACTTAGTTGAGTTAATGGGTAATAGTGGAGGTTTCTCTTAGTATTTCAGCTGTAGTTACTCTATATTTACCTACTTATTGTGTTAACAATATACTATAAATTACCACATATTAACCGGGTAACTTCTTAGTAATTTGGGGACTGTAAAATTGTTTCTTGATATTGCTTTCCAACTCACCACTGTTCTTCAGCAGTAGCACTGCTCCCTCTCGGTCAGTTGTTTCATTGGTATGCAAGTTTGCCAATTGCATCCCAGAAAATGTCCATATATGGCTTAGTCCATCAAGGTTAAGTCAACCAATGAGATTATTTTGTGCCGAATGAAGTGTGCTGGCAGATATCATGTAGACATGCTATCAGACAACTATCAAATTGTCACTGTCCAAAGAAAACCATGTATCTCCAAAATATCAACTTTTCATGAGCTAAGAAAAATGTCCTGTTTTTAGCTTTGTGACAATGGGCCTCGTGCAGGAGCATTGTTATATTCTTATCCTAAAACACTCTGCTTGTATGAGTGTTCCAAATTGGATTCACCAAACTCTCTTAACTTGTCGTAAATTGCTCATTTCAGCCTAATGAGTGCTAACTTTTGGCCCTCATGGCCGTCAACCAATGGTTAGAACCATCTCAAGTCAATGAAGCCCTATTACCTTTTCTTTCAATTCCTGAACCGAACGGATCTAGACTAAGGTGGGAGAAGGATTTAGATAAAGAGATTGATCCAGTAATGTGGAGTTCCATCCAGGGGCTCAGTTACCTGGGAGTACACTTAGACAATAAACTGGACTGGACCAAGAACACTCAAGCTGTTTACAGGAAGGGCCAGAGCCGCCTCTATTTTCTGAGGAGGCTGTGGTCCTTCAACATCTGCCAGACAATGCTGAGGATGTTTTATGAGTCTGTGGTGGCCAGTGCTATCCTGTATGCTGTTGCATGCTGGGGCAGCAGGCTGAGGGCAGCAGGCTGAGGGTAGCGGACGCCAACAGACTCAACAAACTGATCCGTAAGGCCAGTGACATTGTGGGTTGTGGAGCTGGACTCTCTGGCGGTGGTGTCAGAGAGGAGGATGCTGGCTAAACTACATGCCATCTTGGACAGTGTTTCCCACCCGCTCCATGACGTGCTGGTCAAACAAAGGAGTACCTTCAGCAGAAGACTCATCCCCCCAAAAAGCACCACAGAGCGCCACAGGAAGTCATTCCTGCCTGTGGCCATCAAACTCTTTAACTCCTCCCTCTAAGTGTTAGTCTGTATGACCCTAGGTCACTAAACTGGACATTGATCATTACATCTCTGCCAATTTCCTATTTATTATTCATACCTCCATTACTGCTGCTGCAATACTACTTATTACTTATATTATTACATTGCATTCATACCGTATTATCATCATCAACTGGTAAACCCACTTGGTACTTCACACTTATCTTATTTTAAACTTATACCCACTTGGTACTTAATTTATTTTCTGACCTGTTTTTTTATAGTTTTTTTAGTGTATTGTATTATATATTTTTTTGCTAGTACTTTCTTCTGTGTGCACTGACGTAAAGACGAGCTGCTGTAACAAAGAGTTTCCCTTTGGTAATCAATAAAGTATTTCTGATTCTGATTCTGATTGTGAATGGTGTTACGTGCACACTAAACTTAATATATAGTTTAATTCAGTTATTTGTTTTACATCAGATTTTTCTCACCCCTTCCAAACTACATGAGTTTTACCCCAGTCTCTCACACCTTTGTTTTAGACATGGTCTAGCTGAGGGCACTTTCCTTCATTCCACCTGGCAGTGTAGTAAACTACGAGGTTTTTGGCAAGGGATGTGTGATGCTTTATCAACAATTTATGAAGTTATTTTTCCAATGGATCCTGAGATATGCCTTTTGGGCAACCTCTCAAATTCTAATCTTACATATAGTCATTCCATCAAGCTTACAGAAATCCTACTGGCCATTGCCAAAAAATGTATTGCAAGGTATTGGAGGTCTGACCTCCCATTGCCAGTTGGATTGTGGCTCTCTGAAGTGAACAGTTGCATAACTTTGGAAAAGATAACATACTTGCTAAGTAATAAGATACATTTTGTCTATAAAATATAGCAACCTTTTATTAACTATATGGAGAATCTCCCATCCCGTATGATTGAATGATTATCAGTGTGGTCTCTCTATTTTTGCCACAAGTGGTCAAAGTCAATCTATCCCTCAATTTTTTTTATGTTTATGTATTTATTTTCCTTTCTTTGACTTGCTTATTGTTAGTAATTTTTATTTACTATATTATATTTTATTTTAACATATTGTCTATCAATTTATTTTTGTCATGTGGACATATTAGACAAGAGAAATAGCCAACAGTAGGTGATGTTACACTGTGAGGTGCAACAGAGGATGATACTTGATAGCGACCTGCATAAAGACACTGAGGCAGCTGTCGGAGTGAAAGAAAGTTTCTGTGCTGTAATATATGCCAATAAAAGTTTAATGTCTAAAAACCTCTCAGTAAATAGCCATAATAAAAAAGCCATAATATTAATGATGATGATCTGGTGAACAGGATTTTAATTTTGCATTAAGTTAATTTCAGTTATATATTTTATTTTAGTACATTTTTGTATCATATTTAATCTCAAAATTCATTCAGGTTAAGGCATTCTGATTCTTAAATCAAACAACTGTTTGATTTAAAAAAGAATTTTCTCAACCCATAAAGGAACGCTTCACCCTTAATTTTATCGTAAAAATTCTAAATCAACAATTTGAGATACATGTTTTTCTTTGGACAGCAAAGTGATCAAATTATAGGGGTGACTGCTGTCGTTTTATCGCCCCTTTGTTCTGATGTAGCATAACCTTACTGACAGCTTATGACACCATCACATTGTGTGCGGACAGACCATGTGTGTTTGTGTGTGTTCTAACCTTTTTTATCTTGAACCTGTTTATTGTCCATTTCCTCTGTTGTTACAACAATTATGTCTAATGCAATGTTGAATTTTCGTCTACTGTTAAATCGGGAGGAAAAGTGTGTGGGTATATACTGTAAGTGTACACCTGTGTGTGTAAGTGTGCATGCTTTTGTGTGTGTAGAGCAGCAGGATAGCAGTCTAAGTAGCCTAGGGATAAAGTGTGTGAGAGGAGATAAGGATAACACACAAACACTGTAGGATTAGATATATCATTCTGTTACCTTTTTAAAATACCTCCTGCACAGCATGGAATTTGGCACAGCACACAATAAAACAAGTATATATACACACTTTTCAACTCTCCATTAAATTACTTTCTAACACTTGCATATGCACAAACAAACACAAATGCAAAGTAATCTGCAATACCCAATACTATGAAGCTGAAACGAAGCTGTGTTTTTCTATGGAAACGCAATAAATAAATATCATGATTATCTAATAATGCTGAATTAAGAAGTCAATGTTATGACACAGTATATCATAATTATAATAATTATGAGGTACTTTCTCACTTTTGATTCACTAAGTCATAATTATAATACGATTATTGGCTGCTTCTTGTTTAAAGTGATTTAGGTCAGTGCTGCGACTAGCTTGTTGTTGTATCGTGCCATTCATGCCAGATCTCTGATTGGCTGGTTGCTGTGTGATGTAGTAGTGGTCAGGGCTGTGATTGGATGGTTGTATTTCAGGTCGAAGCTGTGATTGGCTGGTTGTTGATGCAGCTAATTGTAGACCAAATATGGTGTCATTATATATGGTGTCACCAGTAACACCCCCACCTAAGAATATTGGTTTGGTTTCAGAAGTGTTGGGGGGGTAATTCATTTCCATGATAAAGACCTGATACTTGATGATAAATAATGTTGTATTGCCATGTTTATCAAAAAGAGCACTGTCCTTTGATGGTCAATTAGCATAGTTTTAGAAGAAGATTAGCTGTAAATAATACAAATTTTGTTTTTTCTTTACCTGAACATCTTCTCAGGCTACATGCATTCCCAAGAAGCTCCACCAAAAGAGAAGTGCAATCTGTATGTAGCCTGAGTGGCTACCTAGGAAAACAAAAAGCTATGAGCCCATGGTAATGAAGGTGATTCAGATGAAACACATCAACATTTTTATCAAATCAGAGACTCTCTCATCTGGATTATGGTGGCTGTACACTAACATGACACTGTTTAGAGAGATTTCGAAAAATCCCTAGGGAAAATTATACCCTTGCCCACACCTGACCACCAGTTCAGTAGTCAACAGTCTACTTATTATTATAACCTAGATGATGGGGGATTATATTAAGCATAAAAATAGTACAGAATGTCAGCATCTGTGTTGAATTGGGCTGAACAAATTAATTTCACACTATACCACCAACCAACCAAAAAAGTGCTCACAATATTGTGTTTCAAAGAAACACAACTTATTCTGAAGCCTGCTAGTGGTCCCTAGAGGGCACACTCCACTATACAAAAGTGTTACTATATATACTATAATAAACTACATACTGATAATTTTGCTTTACTTGTAGTCTTATCAGCAGTGGGGCTAAATGTAGTAACTTATCTTCTCATGAGACAAGGTATCTCTTCTGTTGGGCCTTGATATGGACCAAAGTGTTGGTCAATAAGAAATTTTCTCCTGATGATAGTGCAAGAAGAAAGATCAAGGGGTCACTAATATCATCTTCTGGGGACCACGACTATCAAAATCAAATTTCATGGCCAGCAGTAGATATGTTGCTGTGGACCAAAATGTTGGACAAATGGACCAAAAGTCCAACCAACATATTTGGACAGCCTTGGCCCACACCAGGGCCTAATCTCAGCCTGAAAGCGCAATGAAGGCGATTTTTCTACCACAGAATCTGGACATTCATCCTACCATTTAACAATTATCTAAAGCGCTCATTCTGTTCAGGGTAGCTGGGGGCTGGAACTGATCCCAGCTGATATTGGAAAAGAGGTGGGGTACACCATGGTTGACAGCCTATTACAGGGCTGAATATATGGACAAATACATTCCCACTTACAGGAAATTTTGAGTTTTGAGCTCACCTAACTACATGTCTTTGAACTGTGGAACATACAAACTCCACAGCCAGCCAAACTGGGTTCAAACCCAGGACCTTCTTGATGTCAGGCATCAGTCTTAACCACCCCTTCAGGACCTGTTTGCCTCCAGGACTCTGAGGTTGACAGGAAAGATTATGACAGACCCCTCCCACCCCAGACTCAAACTTTTTGAAACACTCCCTTCCGGCAAGAGGCTGTGGTCCAACAGGACCAAAACAACAACAGTTTCTTCCCGACTGCAGCTGGCCTCCCTCTGATTGAGAGACTGATGAATATCTCTATCATATATGATAGGGTATCATGGTTCACTGTTTTTGAATTGAAACTAAATAAATTCACAGGTGGTATGACCTGTACTTGCTGTTATTTGCTTCTACCACATCGTAATTTTAGTTATTTTTTAGTAGTAGTAGTTTTTCATCTACAGGGGAATGCTTTAAATATTCTTGTGTTATACAGTATGTTCATTCGGATTTGTGTTAATGTATTATGAATGAAATGAGACACCGGTTTGGAAGAAATTATAGCAGAAATATATAGGTGAGAAAAGACAAGCAATACTTTAACGTTTTTGATCAGATGAGGGACGTTTTGCCAGTTTTGCTGCACTGTAGGTAATGTAAAGAGCAAATCCATATTATTGGGTCTATGAATTGTCTATGAAACAACAAAGAAAACATATATATTATTACTTATTTCACTCAAATATCACTTTAGCCAAGCTAAATCCAAAAGGTGACACCATCATGAGCTTCTTCAACACAACATTACAACGACTAATGCAGACAGCTGCAGCTAAACACATTAAGCTTGGTGTTCAGTGCAGATTAAAATCATCACATATTGGTGTGCCGATTGCTTGTGTGTGTATGAAGCAGACAAAGACATCTCTCTGTCGGTTCATTGTTTTGTGTGTGACAGCACCTTTTGTAGAGTTTGGCGTCAGACGCTATTCACTATATAAAAGGGTCAGGCATGGAGCAGAAAAAGAGAGAAAGATTAGGGTCAGAACAATTTACACAGGCACGCAGAAAAGAGAATATGAAGACAATAAAAACTGGGTGGAAAAGAGTAAACTGGACTGAGTAAGACACACAGACACACATAAGATAATCAGTACGATGCCTTCTTTTGATTGAGAACAGAATGAGAGAGATGTTTATATTAACAGATCGTAATATAATCACAGCATCTATTACTGGACACAGTTTTTTTTTCTGAGTTCCTGGAAATATCAGATTTTTCAATAGCCCCTTTCATGTAGTTAATATACCTTAAAAACAAAAAATGTTCTAAAACCTAGTTTACACTACAGCTGTTAAAACAAATTTCCATTCTCATATTTTAACTTACTTTTTTGTGTTAGATGTTTTTAGGTTGCAGTCCTTAGAAAACTGTTGACCAGTGCAAACATGATACATAATCATAAATGAGCGTGTTCCATGAGAATTTGCATAATTGACTCTCAGTGATGTCATATACAGTAAGTCTGGGCATCTTCCTGCTCAAATTGTCCAAATGCCATCAGTGAGTTCATAAACTGAAGCCCTTCTTTCAAAGATCAATAAACCAAAGCACACTTAAGTGCATTAATAGTGCTATGGGGATAGAACCATGGAGACAAGAGAAATGTAATGATTTGTTAGGTTAAAAATGCACACAAATGAAAAATATAGGTACAGGAGGAAATACAAATTCATAGCAATTCAACCTGAAATAAAGGTACAACTACCACAGTCAGTTAATGTAGTACAATGATCGGGGATGCTGGATTGTACAGAGAAAAAAAGCTCTCATCCACTGCCACAGGGACCTGGGTTCAATCCCTGGCAGCAGTGATTCCTTGACCTGACTGATCACAATTGGTAGTGTTCACATATAACAACTTGGTGAGGGATCGTGTCCTTGTTGCCCTCTCTACATGTTTTGACTTTTTCAAGAGTCATTAGTGATTTAACAACTTGAGAATCCTAGGGCCTGCTAGACTAGATTTCAGTTCAGCCTTTAACACCCTACAGCCTCATGTTCTCCTGAAAACACTGCAGCTGATGAATTTCAACCCCTTCACTATTAAGTTGTACCAGTCATTCCTCTCCAACCATACGCAGCAGGTCATGATGAACAGGACCTTGTCTGAACCCTTGACCATCAGCACCAGTGTCCCCCAGGGGTGCGTCACTTCACCAGTCCTGTTCACCCTGTACACTAATGAATGCACATGCAGCACTGCTAACAATTACATGATAAAGTTTTCTGATGATACAGCCTGGTTTGGCAACCTCAGTGTACAGCTGAAAGCCCAGATTACCTGGCTAACACAAAGAGCCATGAAAATCATGGGAGTCAGGCAGCATCCCACACTCCAGGCTGTCTTTGAAGAAACTATCACCAGACAGGCCCAGAAGATTATTTCAGACCACACCCATGTCCTCCACCCTGAGTACCAGCTTCTTCCCTCAGGCAGACGCTTCAGAGTCCCCCAGTGCAGGCTCAACCGCTTTAAGAACTGCATCAAAGCATGTGTGTGTGTGTGTGTGTGTGTGTGCGCGTGTGGACTAGTGACAGTCTGTGTATGTACTGTATGTATGCACTGTTATTTTGTATCTTTTAACAGCAGATACGGTATGTGTCCAAAACAAATTTCCTTCGGGACAGTAAAGTCTAAGGTTAAAAACATGAGCTAACAGTGGCAATTGGACTAAACTACACTAAAAAGGAACATTGATGTTTCATGCCAGCAAAAAATAGTTTAAATCTAGGCTTTTTGAACAATGCATAATTATTGTACTGTAACATATTGCACCATAATAAATATATTTAATGCAGCACTTCTGAAGAAATGTATACAGATTGAATAATAACACACAGGCTTCTTGGACTTTGATTGCACACATATGAGACTAAAACTATTAATGTCAGTGAGGTGTGGTGGTGCTTCGGCCCCAGTCTTGAAGGGCTGCTATGAGT